>NC_137340.1:53287728-53887728 GCF_965287045.1 Carcharhinus amblyrhynchos
AGAGTGAGAGACACAGAGAGAGAAAGGGTTGCAGAGTGAGAGAGTCATAGAGTGAGAGAGGGAGAGACAGAGAGTGAGAGAGACAGAGAGTGAGAGATGCAGGGTGAGAGAGAGAGAGAGTCACAGAGAGAGACACACAGAGAGAGACACACACAGAATGAGAGAGAGAGAGATGCAGAATAAGAGACACAGAGAAATGCAGAGAGAGACACAGAAAGAGAGACAGAGGGAGAGAGAGAGACGCAGGAAGAGAGATGCAGAGTGAGAGACATAGAGAGAGAGAGATGCAGAAAGAGAGAGAGAGAGCGAGAGATAGATGTAGAGTGACATACACAGAGACAGAGAGAGAGAGAGAGAGATGCAGTGAGAGAGAGAAAGATACAGAGGGACACAGAGAGATACAGACAGAGAGAGAAGCACATAGAGTGAGAGAGATACAGAGTGAAAGAGAGAATGAGAGAGAGGGAGAGACGCAGAGTGAGAGAATCATGGAGTGAGAGAGAGACAGACAGAGAGCGAGAAAGATGCCGAGTGAGAGATGCAGGGTGAGAGAGAGAAAGTCACAGAGAGAGAGAGAAACCTAGAGAGAGACAGAGACAGAAAGAGAGAGAGAGAGATGCAGAGTGAGTGACACAGGGTGAGAGACACAGAGTGAGAAACACAGGGTGAGAGATGCAGAGAGAGACACAGAAAGAGAGACAGAGAGAGACACACAAACACAGAAAGAGAGACACAGAGAGAGAGACGCAGAGTGAGAGACAAAGTGAAAGAGACAGAGAGAGACACACAGAAAGAGGGAGGCAGAGAGAGAGAGAGGTGCAGAGAGAGAGACACACAGACAGAGAGAGGTGCAGAGAGAGAGACGCAGAGTGAGAGACAAAGTGAAAGAGACAGAGAGAGACACACAGAAAGAGAGAGGCAGAGAGAGAGAGAGGCGCAGAGAGAGAGACACACAGACAGAGAGAGGTGCAGAGAGAGAGACGCAGAGAGAGACACAGAGAGAGAGATGCAGAGTGAGAGGCACAGAAAGAAGGACGTAGAGAGAGGCAGAAAGAGAGAGACACAGAGAAAGATGCAGAGTGAGAGGCAGAGTGAGGGAGAGACAGAGAGAGAGAGAGACAGAGAGACTCAGAGTGAGAGTGACACAGAGTGAGAGACACAGGGACAGAGAAAAAGAGATATAGAGAGAGAGGTGCAGAGAGAAAGACAGAGAGTGACACACACACAGAGACAGAGAGAGATACACACACACACAGACAGATGCAGAGAGAGAGGGATACAGAGTGTGAGACATAGAGAAAGAGTCGCAGAGTGAGAGAGACAGACAGAGAGCAAGAAAGAGTGAGAGACGCAGGGTGAGAGAGAGAGAGTCACAGAGAGAGAGAGAGAATGCGACTGAGGGAGAAACTGAGAGAGACACACAGAATGAGAGAGAGAGAGAGATGCAGAGGATCGACACAGGGTGAGAGATGCAGAGAGAGACACAGAGAGAGAGAGATACACATAGAGAGAGAGAGACAGAGAGAGAGAGACAAAGAGAGAGAGAGACAGAGAGAGAGACAGAGAGAGAGAAACACAGAGACAAAGAGAGAGAGAGAGAGACAAAGAGAGAGAGAGAGACAGAGAGAGAGAGAAAGGTGCAGAGTGAGAGACAGAGAGAGAGAGAGACGCAGAGAGAGAGTCAGAGAGAGAGAAGCACAGAGAGACGCAGAGAGAGACACACAGAGAGAGGGATACACATAGAGAGAGAGAGAGACAGAGAGAGAGAGACAAAGAGAGAGAGAGACAAAGAGAGAGACAGAGAGAGGCACAGAGAGAGAGAAACACAGAGAGACAAAGAGAGAGAGAGAGAGAGACAAAGAGAGAGAGAGACAAAGAGAGAGAGAAAGGTGCAGAGTGAGAGACAGAGAGAGAGAGACGCAGAGAGAGAGTCAGAGAGAGAGAAGCACAGAGAGACGCAGAGAGAGAGACACACACAGAATGAGAGAGTCAGAGAGAGAGAAGCGCAGAGAGACGCAGAGAGAGAGACACACACAGAATGAGAGAGACAGAGTGAGAGACACAGAGTGAAAGAGAGAGAGACAGAGAGGGGGAGAGACACAGAGTGAGAGATGCAGAGTGAGATAGAGACAGCATGAGAGAGAGACACAGACTGAGAGACGAAGAGCGAAAGAGAGAGACAGAGAGAGAAAGAGTCGTAGAGTGAGAGAGAGAGACAGACAGACAGAGAACGAGAAAGACACAGAGTGAGAGGTGCAGGGTGAGGGAGAGAGAGTCAGAGAGAGAGAGAAAGACAGAGAGAGAGACACAGGATGAGACAGAGAAACAGAGAGAGACACACACACACACACACACACACATAGAATGAGAGAGAGAGATGCAGAGTGAGCGACACAGGGTGAGAGATATAGGGTCAAAGACACACAGAGTGAGAGACAGAGTGAGAGTCAGAGTGAGAGACACAGAGTAAGAGAGACACATAGAGTAAGAGAGACAGAGTGAGAGACAGAGTGAGAGACACAGGGTGAGAGACAGAGAGACTGATGAGCTGAGCTGTGAGAGGATGGGAGGATGCATTTTATCTTTTACAGACCTTTCTGTGCTGAACCGTACAGTAGCTGAGCTAGATTCCCCCTTTGGCAATTGCTGTTTAAAGAGAATGCAGTTATTAGGCAGCACCGACACACTCTGATGTGACATTTTAGCAGCCTGCCTGTGTGAAAGGTCTTCCCTCCTGAGAGGAGGTGGCTTCTGTGAGAAAGTTATTGTGAGTCTCGCTGAAGGCAAGGTGCTCTCCAAGCCTCAGATCTGGGAGCTTGGAGGAGAAGATCCAAAGCAAGCAGGAAAACACAAAGCCGGAGAGCATGGAAACAACAAAAGGATCAGAGAAAGGGGAGACGGACGCACACGGCAAGGCTCACAGCGCTGAATGTAAAGAAATGTCACTGTAACTCACACCAGACAGAGGGACAGCAAAACCCAGTCACAGGTAAACTGCAGAACGGTTACTAACCCCATGTACCTCAATCAGGCCCATTCGAGCCCACCCTGTAACCTACAGAATGTGGCTCACATATTCCTCCCTGATCATGATCGAAGCAAACTGCCTGAGATATTACCTTATCCTTTCTCTGTAAAGAGGGGTATTTGTTCAAAGTTTTCCAAAACTCTGCTAACATAATCATTACTCCATTCCCATTCCCTATCCTAACACCATTCCCATTCCCTATCCGAACACCATTCCCATTCCCTATTCTAACTCCATTCCCGTTCCCTATCCTAACTCCATTCCCATTCCCTATCCTAACTCCACTCCCATTCCCTATCCTAACTCCATTCCCATTCCCTATCCTAACTCCATTCCCATTCCCTATCCCAACTCCATTCCCTATCCTAACTCCACTCCCATTCCCTATCCTAACTCCACTCCCGTTCCCTATCCTAACTCCACTCCCGTTCCCTATCCTAACTCCATTCCCATTCCCTATTCTAACTCCATTCCCGTTCCCTATTCTAACTCCATTCCCGTTCCCTATCCTAACTCCACTCCCGTTCCCTATCCTAACTCCACTCCCATTCCCTATCCTAACTCCATTCCCATTCCCTATCCTAACTCCACTCCCGTTCCCTATCCTAACTCCATTCCCATTCCCTATCCTAACTCCATTCCCGTTCCCTATTCTAACTCCATTCCCATTCCCTATCCCAACTCCATTCCCTATCCTAACTCCACTCCCATTCCCTATCCTAACTCCACTCCCGTTCCCTATCCTAACTCCACTCCCGTTCCCTATCCTAACTCCGTTCCCATTCCCTATCCGAACACCATTCCCATTCCCTATTCTAACTCCATTCCCATTCCCTATTCTAACTCCATTCCCATTCCCTATCCTAACTCCATTCCCATTCCCTATTCTAACTCCATTCCCATTCCCTATCCTAACTCCATTCCCATTCCCTATTCTAACTCCATTCACATTCCCTATTCTAACTCAATTTCCATTCCCTATCCTAACTCCACTCCCGTTCCCTATCCTAACTCCATTCCCATTCCCTATTCTAACTCAATTTCCATTCCCTATCCTAACTCCACTCCCGTTCCCTATCCTAACTCCATTCCCATTCCCTATTCTAACTCCGTTCCCATTCCCTATCCTAACTCCATTCCCATTCCCTATCCTAACTCCATTCCCATTCCCTATCCTAACTCCATTCCCATTCCCTATTCTAACTCCATTCCCGTTCCCTATTCTAACTCCATTCCCGTTCCCTATCCTAACTCCACTCCCGTTCCCTATCCTAACTCCATTCCCATTCCCTATCCTAACTCCACTCCCGTTCCCTATCCTAACTCCATTCCCATTCCCTATCCTAACTCCATTCCCGTTCCCTATTCTAACTCCATTCCCATTCCCTATCCCAACTCCATTCCCTATCCTAACTCCACTCCCATTCCCTATCCTAACTCCACTCCCGTTCCCTATCCTAACTCCATTACCATTCCCTATTCTAACTCCATTCCCATTCCCTATTCTAACTCCATTCCCGTTCCCTATTCTAACTCCATTCCCGTTCCCTATCCTAACTCCACTCCCGTTCCCTATCCTAACTCCACTCCCGTTCCCTATCCTAACTCCACTCCCGTTCCCTATCCTAACTCCATTCCCATTCCCTATTCTAACTCAATTTCCATTCCCTATCCTAACTCCATTCCCATTCCCTATCCTAACTCCATTCCCATTCCCTATTCTAACTCCACTCCCATTCCCTATCCTAACTCCATTCCCATTCCCTATCCTAACTCCGTTCCCATTCCCTATTCGAACACCATTCCCATTCCCTATTCTAACTCCATTCCCATTCCCTATCCTAACTCCATTCCCATTCCCTATCCTAACTCCACTCCCGTTCCCTATCCTAACTCCATTCCCATTCCCTATCCGAACACCATTCCCATTCCTATTCTAACTCCATTCCCATTCCCTATCCTAACTCCATTCCCATTCCCTATCCTAACTCCATTCCCATTCCCTATTCTAACTCCATTCCCATTCCCTATCCTAACTCCATTCCCATTCCCTATTCTAACTCCATTCACATTCCCTATTCTAACTCAATTTCCATTCCCTATCCTAACTCCACTCCCATTCCCTATTCTAACTCCATTCCCATTCCCTATTCTAACTCCATTCACATTCCCTATTCTAACTCAATTTCCATTCCCTATCCTAACTCCACTCCCATTCCCTATTCTAACTCCATTCCCATTCCCTATTCTAACTCCATTCACATTCCCTATTCTAACTCAATTTCCATTCCCTATCCTAACTCCACTCCCGTTCCCTATCCTAACTCCATTCCCATTCCCTATTCTAACTCAATTTCCATTCCCTATCCTAACTCCACTCCCGTTCCCTATCCTAACTCCATTCCCTATTCTAACTCCGTTCCCATTCCCTATCCTAACTCCATTCCCATTCCCTATCCTAACTCTATTCCCATTCCCTATCCTAACTCCATTCCCATTCCCTATCCTAACTCCAGTTCCGTTCCTGTGTTATATCCCTGCTCACTAACAAATGCTTTGAATCTGGCAATATTTTGATGGTAAGATTCTCCTCTGTGTTTTTAAGCTGCTCCAGGGCCCTGCCCCGTCCCTCTCTGTGTCATCTCCTCCATGATGCGGAGATGCCGGCGTTGGACTGGGGTAAACACAGTAAGAATTTGTAACCTCCTCTGGCTGGACACACCTCCCAGATCTCCGCGTTCCTCTTATTCTGGCCTTTTCACTGATTTACTCGACCCTGAGCTCTGGAACTCTGTATCTAAACCTCTCAGCCTCTCTCTATAACTCACATACACCTCTCCTTAAAGCTTTCCTCCCTGACACAGCCTTGCTCATCCCTGTTTCTCTAGATGTGACGCGAACAGTTTAGTTTGCTAATTGGTCCTGGAAAGCAACTTCAAAAGTTTCACCACATTAACTGTGCAATAGGAATGTCAATTCATGTTTATATTCCTTTGAATTGCTGTGGACACAGACACAGACACACAAATACTCTATCAAAATGCATTAAAAATACTGAATTTACCTCCTGTACCTTACAAATTTGGGCTTCAAGCAGGATGTCAGTAGAGGGTATTAGAAATCTTTACATTGATTTCTACTCAATGTTCCCATCAATGTCTCAGGACAGGTACAGCACGGGGTTAGATACAGAGTAAAGCTCCCTCTACACTGTCCCCATCAAACACTCCCAGGACAGGTACAGCATGGGGTTAGATACAGAGTAAAGCTCCCTCTACACTGTCCCCATCAAACACTCCCAGGACAGGTACAGCACAGGGTTAGATACAGAGTAAAGCTCCCTCTACACTGTCCCCCCAATCAAACACTCCCAGGACAGGTACAGCACGGGATTAGATACAGAGTAAAGCTCCCTCTACACTGTCCCCCATCAAACACTCCCAGGACAGGTACAGCACGGGGTTAGATACAGAGTAAAGCTCCCTCTACACTGTCCCCCCATCAAACACTCCCAGGACAGGTACAGCACAGGGTTAGATACAGAGTAAAGCTCCCTCTACACTGTCCCCCATCAAACACTCCCAGGACAGGTACAGCACGGGGTTAGATACAGAGTAAAGCTCCCTCTACACTGTCCCCCATCAAACACTCCCAGGACAGGAACAGCACGGGGTTGGATACAGAGTAAAGCTTCCTCTACACTGTCCCCCATCAAACACTCCCACCTTCTGCCACCAGGAGAAAGATACAAAAGTCTGAGGCCAACTGACTCAAGAACAGCTTCTTCTCTGCTGCTGTCAGACTTTTGAATGGACCTACCTCGCACCAAGTTGATCTTTCTCTACACCCTATCTATGACTGTAACACTACGTTCTGCACTCTCTCATTCCTTTTTCTATGAACAGTATGCTTTCTCTGTGTAGCGTGCAAGAAGCAATGCTTTTCACTGTATGTTAATACAGTGACAATACATCTGACAATAATAAATCAAATCAAATGAATCTGCTTTCTGGATCTTTAAGATCTGTGGAAATCTCGACACACCGACCGACATGGGGATTTCCCATCGAGTTTCAACTCTGATGGAAAAGACCCTTGCCGTCTGGGATCTTCCGGGAATGTCTCAGATTCAGAGTTTGTTAGAATCAGAAACTTGGGATAGTTCCACTGGACAGCAATTACCCAGGGTGAGTTTGTCAGAAAAATCCTAGTCTATCCCTGGCTAACAACGGAACTAATCTCCCAATCCCCCACACAGGCCAACCTTCTACCCCACCTAACCCCCTACCACCTCACGTAATTGCCTGTCTACACAACACCCACCTCACCCGCCACCCACTTCACCCATCGCCCACCTCACCCGCCACCCACCTCATCCACCAGCCCCCTACTCACCTGCCACCTCTACCAACCTATTCATTTACCCCTTTACCCACTTACTCACTCACACATTTATACACAAACAGAACGTTTAAGTTTACCCAATGACAGTGAGTGCTGTGAAAAGGGGGCTGCCCTGCCTTCACCCCCTCCCCCATGACTCTATCCTACTGGGTCAGGGCATGCCCTATTTCATGGAAAAACCGGCTCGGGAGATCCAGGGAGAAATGTGGCTAGTCGGGGGAGAATGTTCAAACTGAGTGTGTGTGTGACTGCTGCCCCGGTGAACGTCCCGAGTGCCGGAACGCTCTCCTGTAAAAATCAGAAGAGATCAGCTTAGTGAATCAGTTAAAATCAGAGATTTCAGCTTGACAAGCCTATCAGCACCAGTGGAGCTCAGGTGCTGGTCTGGGTGAATGACAGGATTGGCTGGAGGGGCTGAATGGCCCCCTCCTGATCTTGTTATCTGTATTTTCAGCACAGAATTGTCAGTTAATTCCTGCTGGGAAGCAGAGTAGGAGGCGAAGCCAGTGTCTGACCTTTACGGAGTGAGATATTGGGAATACCAGCTGGTGAAATGAATATTGACTTATCTGTGGAAATATCATCTGTGTCTCTGCAGTGTTGGGATCTCAGAGCTGTCATCATACCGGAGAACCCAGCTGGCTCTGAAACAGATGCTGCTTATTCTCAGAATCCTCCAACGATGCTAAAAATGACACAAGCTCAAAGCACCTTCCTTGGTGAGGTGTGAGGCGTGACTCTGTGGCAACAAGCTCAGTCCGGACATGTGGGGCTAACATTCACCCCAGAGATGTGAGCTCAGAAGGCAGGCTGACAGGGCTAGCGGCAGCATGGTCGGAGTGCTGCACTGTTGGAGGTGCCGTCTTTCACCTGAGATAGCCGTTTGATGTGGATGCAACTGGCACTCCTTTGAGAAAGAGCTGAGTGACCTGGGCGACACTCCCTCCTCAAGCTCTGAGGAACCAGATAATCTGGGCCATCATCACCCTGTGGGATCTTGCTGTGTGTATTTTCTACATTACAAGCGATTCGGTCCACCTTGTTGGCCAACAAGGTGTATGCGCGCGGTGGGTCGTGCGAGGGCTGCTCTTGGATGCTGCTTTGAGAGTTGCCTAGTGCTTCACGTCGTTAGTGTACGCTTAAACTGGACCAGTTGACGGGCAACACGACAGCTCAGTGACTATCACTGTTGGCTGTGCAGTTATAGGGACCCAGCTCGGATCTCCGGCTTGGGTCAATGTCTGTGGGAGTTTGCACATTCTCCCCGTGTTTGCGTGGCTTTTCTCCGGGAGCTCCGGTTTCCTCCCATATCCCAAAAAAGGGCTTTTTAGGCTGATTGGTGCCAATAAATTGTCCCTGAATTGGATCTCCCTTAATCTGGCGCACATATAATTCCCTAAATTTCCACCTCCTTTATTGTGGAGTCCACTAGAGGTAGACAAAAATGTCGATGAGCGATGTAAAGACACAAATAAGGCACTCACTGAGCGTATTAAAATGGGCAGCATGGGCTTGTAGGGCTAAACAGCCTGTTTCCTGTGCTGTTCTTTGTACAACTACACTATAAGAAAGGTATTTCATTGACTGTAAAGCGCTTTGGGACATTCTGGAGTCATGAAACGTGTTATGGAAATGTAGTCTGCACCTTTCTCAACTGTGTTTCCGAAGAATGTGGTAGAAATGGGATGAATGATCCTGAGAACAGTAACCTGCTCCATTTTGATCTCACCAGGGCCACTCTACTCTGGACCTCACTCCAGTCCTGGCCCCAGCACACACTCAAAGGCCTGGTTGCAGAGGGGAGGTGGGAATGGTTGTACTCGAGGACAAAGCAACGTTTGATCAAACATGGAATCAAACGGAGCGGAAGTCAGTGAGAATCAAGAGGGAAAGGATCCCATTAGCTGGAGCCACACCTATCATAAAGGAAGATATTGGCACTTGTTGAAAGCCAATCATCTCAGTGCTAGTCCTAACAATGGAGAGGCGATGGCCTAGTGGGATTAGCGCTAGACTATCAATCCAGAAACTCAGCTAACGTTCTGGGGACCCGGGTTCGAATCCCGCCACAGCAGATCATAAAATCATAGAATTCCTACAGTGCTAAAAGAGGCCATTCGGCCCATTGAGTCTGTACCAACCACAATCCCCACAACCTACTTATTTACCCTACTAACCATTTGACACGAAGGGGCAATTTAGCACAGCCAATCAACCCGCACATCTTAGGACTGTGAGAGGAAACCAGGGCACCTGGAGGAAACCCACGCAGGCATGGGGAGAATGTGCAGACTCCACACAGACAGTGACCCGAGCTGGGAATCGTACTTGGGTCCCTGGTGCTGTGAGGCAGCAGTGCTAACCACTGTGCCACCGTGCCGGTAGACTTTGAATTCAGTAGAAATAAATATCTGGAATTAAGAATCTACTGATGATGATGAAACCATTGTCGGAAAAGCCCATCTGATTCATTGATGTTCTTTAGGGAAGGAAATCTGCCATCTTTACCTGGTCTGACCTACACGTGACTCCAGAACCACTGTTGACTCTCAACTGCCCTGAGGTAACTAGGGATGGACAATAAATATTTGCCAGCCAGCGACACCACTGTCCCATGAATTAATAAAGAACAAACCACTGTAACAACACTCAAGAAGCTCAACTCCATCCAGGACAAAGCAGCTCGCTTGGTCAGCACCCCACTCACAAACTTTCACTCTCTCCACCACCGACACAGAGTGGCAGCCATGGGTACCGTCTACAAGCATTGCAGCTACTCACTAAGGCTCCTTCAACAATTCCTTTCAAACTCATCACTATCATCTCCAGAAGGACAAGAGCAGCAGATGCACCCCCACCTGGAGATTCCCCTCCCAGTCACTCACTGTCCTGTCTTGGAAATATATCGCCGTTCCTTCACTGTCACTGGGTCAAAATCCTGGAACTCCCTCCCTAACAGCACTGTGGCTGTACCTACGCCACACGGACTGCAGTGATTTGAGAAGGCAGCTCACCTCTACATTGTCAAGGGCAATTAGGGATGGGCAATAAGTGCTGAGCACCTGCTCCTTCACACTGTGGTCATCCATCACCCCACCCCTGCAGCAAGGACTTTACAAAGATGACTCCCGGCTCTGGGATGGGTCGTTGCCCTCCCCCACCACCATTCATTAAGTACCCCCTTGTCTTGTTACTTCCTCCAAAGTGCATCACTTTGTACTTATCAAGATTAACTACCATTTGCCACTGCTCTGCCCAATCTGACCAACCCATCTATATCTTCCTGTAACCTACAACCTACTTCTTCACTATTAACCATCGTACCAATCTCGATGTCATCTGCAAACTTGCTTATCATTTTCCCCATATTATCATCTATATCCGTTATGTCTATAACAAACAATAAGGGGGTCCCAGCACTGATCCTTGTGGTATGCCATTGAACACCAGCCTCCAGTCACTTCTACCCCCACTCTTTGAGTCCTTTACTAAGGCAGTTTCTTGTCCAGAGGTATTTCTTCAGCCAGAGGGTGGTGAATCTACAGAATTCATTGCCGTAGAGGAGGCCAGGTCATTCAGTGTATTTAAGACAGAGATAGATGGGTTCTTGATTAATAAGGAGATCAGGGGTAATGGGGAAAAGGCAGTGGAATAGGGTTGAGAAACCTATTAGCCATGATTGAATGGAGGAGCAGACTCGATGGGCCGAATGGCCTAATTCTGCTCCTATGTCTAATGGTTATCTCACCCAAGTTTCCCTGAATTCCATGTGCTTTAACCTTCAAATCAATCTCCCATGTGGGACTTTGTCAAAGTTTTTGCTGAAATCCATTTGAACTACATAAACTGCACTTCCCTCATCCACACACTTGGTCACATTTTTGAACAATTCTATCGAGTTTGTTAGGCGTAACCTCCCTCTGACAAAGCCATGCTGACTATCCCTAATTAACCCAAGCCTTTACAAGTGAAGGTTAATTCTCTCCTTCAGAATTTTCTCCAGTAGTTTCCCTACCACTGACGTGAGAGTCACTGGTCTGTGATTTCCTGGTTCATCCTTCTTGTAAAGTGGAACCAGCTTCACCATCCTCCAGTCCTCTGGTACTGCCCCTGTGGCCATCCTGGCCTGGGGATTTGTCTGTGTTTAAGCCTGTCAGAGCCTCCACTATCCCCCATTTCCGATATCAAACTGCAGATTCCCCGAAGCCCCTTTTCCTAAATTCCGTACCTATGTCCTCCTTTTCCTGAGTGGAAGCCAATGAGGAATATTCATTTCACACTTTTCCAATAGCCTACAGCACCTCACACAGATTCTCCCCTTGATCCCTAATGGGCCCTACTCTTTACCCTTTAATGTATTTATTAAATATCTAAGGATTCTCCGTAAACCTGTTTGCAAGTCCTTTTTCATGCCCCCTTTTTACCCTTTTAATTGCTTTCCTAAGTTCCCTTTTGCATTTCCTATATTCCTCTAGGGCCACAGCTGAATTGCTCCCTTTGGAGTAACCCCTTTGGGGTTGGAGCTGGGGAAGGCATGGCACTAAGGGCTTAGGCACGGTGGCACAGTGGTCAGCACTGCTGCCTCACTGCATCAGGAACCCGGGTTCAATTCTGGCCTTGTCTCACTGTCTGTGTGGGATCTGCACATTCTCCTGGTGTCTGCGTGGGTTTCCTCCCACAGTCTGAAAGACGTCCTGATTAGATGTGCGGGTTAGGTTGATTAGCCATGTTAAATTGACCCTTAGCATCAGGGGGGGATTAGCAGGCTAAATGTGTGGGGTTACGGGAATAGGTGGGATTGTGGTCAGTACAGACTCGATGGGCTGAATGTACTGTCGGATTTTATGATTCTATAACCAGCTCTGGGCTAGGAAGAGAGAAAAGCAACCTGGGCTCTCCCTCACGCTCTCTGTTTCTGGGGTTACTGGTAAAAGTCGCAGACAGGATTTATCTCTGCTTCAATAATTGCAGTCTGATGTCGGCAGGAAGCACTCACAGGGAATAGTGACCTGGAAAATGGAATCACTCCCTCTGGAATTCAGCAGCTCTGCACCTGTATTTATATCCCTGGCAGGATGTGGCGATGCTGGTGTTGGACTGGGGTAAACACAGTGAGAAGTCTCACAACACCAGGTTAGAGTCCAACAAGTTTATTTGATAGTAAACCCACAAGCTTTTGAGGTTTGCCCCTTCATCAGGTGAGTGGAGAGTTGTGGTCTCAAACAGAGCATATAAAGGCACACACAGTTTACAGATTACTGATTAGAATGTGAGTCTTTACAGCTAATCAATTCTTAAAGGTACAGACAATGTGAGTGGAGATAGCATTAAGCATGGATTAAAGAGGTGCGTATTGTCTCCAGACAGGACAGTAAGTGAGATGTTACAAGCCCAGGCAAGCCATGGGGGTTACAGATAGTGCGACATGAACCCAAGATCCTGGTTGAGGCCGTCCTTATGTGTGCGGAATTGATTAGCTGTAAAGACTCACATTCTAATCAGTATTCTGTAAACTGTGTGTGCCTTTATATGCTCTGTTTGAGACCAGAACTCTCCACTCACCTGATGAAGGGACAAACCCCGAAAGCTTGTGGGTTTACTATCAAATAAACCTGTTGGACTTTAACCTGGTGTTGTGAGACTTCTTACTGTGTATATCCCTGGCCACCAGGTGTCACCAATGGGCCAGTCTCACCATTGCAGTCACTCCAGGGTAAGCAGCCTAACACTGACTGCATCAGGACGCTTCCATCGTCCTGACTCTCTCCACATTTCTTTCCCCTCTTTCTCACTCTCTCCTGCTCCAGCTCCTCACGGTTGTTCTCCGTTCCGCAGGAACAGTTCCTTCTGTAAACAGAACTCCCAGGACGGGACTTTCCAGCCAAACTTGTTCCGAAACCGGAAAGTCCAGCCCGGGATCAGTGGACATTTCCACGGTTTATGTTCCACCCGCTCCGATTCCCATGGCGATGGGCCAGGAAGATTCCACACTCAGTTTCTCGAGGAACGTATTGGTCAGGCTGCGGGGCACAGTGGTTAGCACTGCTGCCTCACAGCGCCAGGGACCCGGGTTCAATTCAGTGGGTCACTGTCTGTGTGGAGTCTGCACATTCTCCCCGTGTCTGCGTGGGTTTCTTCTGTGTGCTCCGGTTTCCTCTCTCAGTCTTAAAGATGTGTGGGTTTAGTATGGCACTGACCATACTAAATTGCCTTTTAGTGTCTCTTGGGGGGACTGGCTAGGTTAAATGCATGGGGTTAATGGGACAGGGCCTGGATTGTGGTCAGTGCAGACTCGATGGGCTGAATGGCCTCTTTCTGCCCTGTAGGGATTCTAACTATTCTAAAACTATTTCTCAGATCCTGAGATTGTGGAATTCACTTCCCCACAGGGCAGTGGATGCTGGGACTATGAGTAAATCAATCATAGAATCCTATAGTACAGAAGGAGGCCATTTGGCCCATCGAGTCTGTACTGACCACAATAACACCTGTAACCCCATGTATTTACCCTACTATAGAAAGGAAGAGATTTTTAATTAATAAAGGGCGGTGATGAACAGGCAGGAAAGTGAAGATCAGCCATGATCATATTGGAGGATGGAGCAGGCTCGAGGGGCTGAATGGCCTGTCCCTACTCCGAGTTCTTAATGTGATCCTGAGTTCTAACTCGCCATGCCTCAGAGACCTACACTCTGAGCACTGAGTGCCAGCTTCCTGGGAGTGAGAGTGGGGTTTGAACCCACAGCTTGCTGGCTCTGTGGTGAGTGTGGTTTGCAGGGAGTTGGAGCTGGCAGCTGGCACACTGCTGGTTAATCTGCAGAGCGACAGTGAGACTGTGTCTGCCTGGATCCCTGAGGGAGTTTACTCGCTGCGCCGCGCTGCGCTTTGTCATTCTGATGATGATAAGCTTTACTGAACACATTGTGGCTGTGTGAAATTACAATTTCTTCAGCTGGGAAACACAAAGTAATCTTTAGAAATGGCTCACTGATATCTGCTCAGCTCTGCAGCTCCAGCAGATACTGTAGTCCGGCTTGGTAATAGATAAAGGAGAGCAGGGGCACCCCTGCACAGCTGCCCTTCTGGCAAAGGCTGAGATTGAGTGTCGGCCTGGCAATCAGATGGCAGACTCCCTGGGGTGGATACTAATCAGAATCAGATTGGACTGGCTGATAAAGGGCAGGGTATTTAACACTGCCAATTGCAAAAGTCCCAGGGCATTCATTCACAAAAAGGGCACCAGCTGTTCAGCCAGATGAAATATCATTGATATAGAAACTAGAAGCAAGAGGAGGCCATTTGGCTCTTCGAGTCTGCTCTACCGTTCATTATAATCATGGCTAATCATCGAATTCAATATCCTGATCCCCCCCATATCCCACAATCCCTTTAGCCCCAAGAGCTATATCTAATTCCTTCTTGAAATCACAACGTTTTGGTCTCAACTATTTTCTGTGGGAGTGAATTCCACACATTCACCACCCTCTGGGTGAAGGAATTTCTCCTCATCTCAGTCCTAAAATCCTTTATCCTCAAACTATGACCCCTAGTTCTGGACTGCCCCACAGTTGGGAACATTCTGTCTGAATCTACCCTGTTAGAATTTTATAAGTTTCTATGAGATCCCCTCTCACTCTTCTAAACTCCAGTGAATATAATCCTAACCGACTTAATCTCTCCTCATATGACAGACCTGCCATCCCAGGAATCAACCTGGTAAACTTTCTCTGTGCTCCCTCTAAAGCAAGACATCTTTCCCCAGATAAACTCACCAAACCTGCACACGATACTCCAAGTGTGTTCTCACCAAGACCCTGTACAATTGCAGCAAAACATCCCTATCCCCAAACTCAAATCATCTCACTATGAAGGCGAACATACCATTTGCCTTTACCGCCTGCTGTATCTGCACGCTAACTTTCAGAGACTGATGCACGAGGCCATCAAGGTTTTGCTGCGTATCCAGCTCTCTCAACTTACACCCATTCAAATAATAATCTATCTTTCTATTATTGCTACCAAAGTACCTAACCTCACATTTACCCACATTATACTGCATCTGCCTTGTATATGGCCACACGCTTAGTCTGTCCAAATCACACATCGTTCGTCCAAAACTGTAAAATCTCGCCCGAGGTCAACAGTGTTTAGCACTCCTGCCTCACAGCACCAGGGACCCGGATTTGATTCCCAGCTTGGGTCATTGTCTGTTTGCACTTTCTCCCCATGTCTGTGTGGGTTTCCTCCGGTTGCTCCGGTTTCCTCCCACAGTCCAAAAATGTGCAGGTTAGGTGGATTGGCCATGCGGCATTGCCCCTTAGTGTCCCAAGATGTGTAGGTTAGAGGGATTAGCCATGGGATCGGGTGGGGAAAGAGGGTGAGTTACTCTGTCGAAGAGTTGCTGATGGGCTGGGAGGGGTGCAGAGGAGATTCGTTAGGTTGATTCTGGAGTTGAGAATGTTGGCTTATGAGAAGAGACTGAGTAGACTGGACTATACTCATTGGAATTCAGAAGAATGAGGGGGGATCTATTGAATAGACTGGGCCTGTACTCGTTAGAGTTTAGAAGGCTGAGGGGGGCTCTTATAGAGACTTACAAGATAATGAAGGGGCTAGATAGGGTAGAGGTAGAGAGATTCTTTCTGCTTAGAAAGGAAAACAGAACTAGAGGGCACAGCCTCAAAATAAGGCGGGAGGGGGGAGGCAGTTTAGATCGGAGTTGAGGAGGAAATTCTTCACTCAAAGGGTGGTGAATCTCTAGAATTCTCTGCCCGTTGAAGTGGTGGAGGCTATCTCGCTAAATATATTTAAGTCACGGGTAGATAGGTTTCTGATAGACAGGGGAATTAAGGGTTATGAGGAGAAAGCAGGAATGTGGAACTGATCCACTTCAGATCAGCCATGATCTTATTGAATGGCGGGGCAGGCTCGAAGGGCTAGATGGCCTACTCCTGCTCCTATTTCTTATGTTCTGATTTTCTAATGGCCTTTTCTGCATGGTAAGGATTCTACGAAGTTGGGGAGATTGAGGCCAAAGCTATCCTGTAGGACTGGTGGAACGAGGATCCCCACCCAGACTGGAAATTCTCCACACAGGAGAGACCTTTACTAGCCTCCTCCTCCACCCCACCCACATTATACTGACCTTGCCTAACCCTGCAACACTCCGGGATCTCCACATTTCTCTCATTGTAGGCTCCCCGGAAGGCCCTGGAATTCCCTCCTTAAACCTCTTGACTTGTCTTTCCTCACTTCAGACTCTTCCAGGTGGGGATTGGCTGCTGCTCTCAGTCTGGGTGGGATGTGGGACTGTTCTAGCTTCATCTCCTCCTGATTAATGTGAACATTATCACATCGGTATGTGACCCGGTGCCCAGCGTTGATTGATTGACTATTCCATGCAGCGTTCTGGGATGCCTTTAAAGGTGCTATATAAATGCAAATTGCTGTTGTTTTCTCAGAGTTTGATAGATTGGAACCAAAAGTTAAAATGCAGCCACAACAAACAACGAGGAAGGCATGTTGGCTTTGATTGCAAAGGGATTGGCACGTAAGTCTATGAAGGAGGCGATGGCCTGGTGGTATTACTGTTGGACTATTAATCCAGAAACTCAGCTAACATTCTGGGAACCCGGGTTCGAATCCCGCCACGGCAGATGGTGGAATTTGAATTCAATTTTAAAAAAATCTGGAATTAAGAATCTACTGACGACCCATTGTCGGAAAAATCCATCTGGTTCACTAATGTTCTTTAGGGAAGGAAATCTGCTGACCTTACCTGGTCTGGCCTACACGTGACTCCAGAGCCACAAAAATATGACTGACTCTTAACTGCCCCTGAAATGGCCAAGCAAGCCACTCAGTTCAAGGGCAACTAGGGATGGGCAATAAATATTGGCCCAGCCAGTGACACCCATGTCCCACGGGTGAATAAAAAAACTTGCAACTGTTGTATTGGACTTTGATGAAAGTACAGCTTGGACAAGTTTTGCCCTCCTTATTTAAGGATATATTTACCTTTGAGGAGTTGCAGTGAAGACTCATCAGGTGATTCCTGGGATGTGGGAGCTAACCTGTGAGGAGAGATTGAGTTGAATGGGCCAATATTCTCTGGGGTTTCTGAGGGAGCACAATAGTGTACACAGCGACATTTCAGATCTTCAGTCAGAGAAGATGTAACGGTCTGAAGATAAGAGGCTAATCATCTGTAGGGAAGAGGAATTTCTTCACTCAGGGGGTTGTGAATCTTTGGGATTCTCTGATGCAGAGAGTTGTGGATGGTCAGTAATTGAATATATTTAAGCGTAAGAAGGACAGATATTTGGACACTCGGGGGTTTAGGGGCAGGAAAGTGAAGCTGATACCCTGTTTTAGCCATAACCACATTGAATAGCAGAACAGGCTCAAAGGGTGAAATGGCCCCACTCCATTTCCTCATTCTTATACCTAAGGCCATGCCAATACCTTCTCTCTGATGAACACATCTGATTACAGCAGCTAAGCAATTTTTACCAATATCACTCCTTTCAAACGAGTGCCACACTTCAATCCACTCTCCGATAATAAAACAATGATGAGAACAAGAGGGTGATTGGAGAAGGGATGATGGATCAAGGAGGATGGGGCAAAGATGGCAGAGTGAGAAAAACAGGAAGGGGAAGAAAGGAGAATCAAAGGGTGGGGTCTTTGGGTCCAGCTGAAGGTGAGTACCTCCTCCCCTCCACCGCCCACCGCGGGTTCCCAGTTGCAGGCAAGGCAGGCAAAATGGCAGGACTTGAAATTCCTGCTTGTGGCCAATGGTGAGCTTCCTCCACCGCTGGAAAACCTACCACAGCGGGGCTGGAAAATGCTGCCACTAGAATGATAACAGAAATAGTCCATTCAGCCTTTCTTGTCCATGCCAGCCCTCTGTAAGAGCAACTTAGTGAATCCCTCAGCTCCACCTGCTCTCCGTGCCTTTGTAAAACTTTTCACTTCAGATAATTATTTAATTCTTTTTGAAAAGCTACGATTCAGTCTGTCCCCACCACACTGTCAGCCAGTGAATCTCAGATCCCAACTACCTACTGGGTAAAAAGATTTTCCTCAAATTACTCTGATCATCTTAAACCTGTGACCTCTAGTTTCTGACCATTCCACCATCAGGAACAGTTTCTCCCTGTCTATTCCGTCCAGACACCTCATGATTTTGAATATCTCTATCAAACTCCCTCTCAGCTTTTACCTCTCCAAGGAGAACAGTCCCAAACTCTCCAATCCATCTGTGTCACGGACGTTACTCTCTCTAATGCATTTACATGCTTCCTAAAGTGCACCAGCCAGAACTGGATACAGCTGAGACAGTTTTTTATAGCGTTTTATCACGGGCACAGTGGCAGTTTAGTACTGCAGCCTCACAGCACCAGGGACCCGGGTTCAATTCTGGCCTCAGGTCACTGTCTGTGCGGAATCTGTACATTCTCCCCGTGTCTGCGTGGGTTTCCTCCGGGTGCTCCAGTTTCCTCCCACAGTCCAAAGATGTGCGGGTTAGGTGGATTGGCCATGGTAAATGTGCAGGGGTACGGGGTTACGTTGGCGGGCAGGGGAGGGTCTGGGTCGGATGCTTTTTCTGATTCAATGGGCTGGATGGTCTCTTCTGCGCTGTAGGGGTTCAATGGTATGGTTCTATACGCTCCTTGTTCTCACTCTCTATACCCCTATTAATTGAGCATGGAATACTGTATCCTTTATTAACGTGTTCTCAATCACTCCGGTTACATATAGCCCATGTCCCTCTGCCCCTGCACCATCTATAGAGCATGATGTGGGTATGCCGGCGTTGGACTGGTGTAAACACAGTAAAAAGTCTGACAACACCAGGACTAAGACCTGGTGTTGTCAGACTTTTTACCATCTATAGAGCAACAGCCTTTACTTTATAAAATAAACAACATTCTGCAGATGCACAAATTTGAAACAAGAACAGAAAATGCTGGAAAAACTCAGCAGGTCTGACAGCATCTATTAGGAGAGAAACAGAGGGCAGTAATTTCCAGTGCATTCACACCAAAGCTGGAAAACCCCACCCAAGGCCAACAGACCACGACGTAGTCTCATTGAGAAGTATAAGATGATGAATGGGATGGATAGGATAGAGGTGGAGAGACTCTTCCCGCTCAAAAAAGACAGTAGGACTAGGGGGCACAGCCTCAAGATAAAAGGGGGGCAGTTTAGAACGGAGTTGAGGGGGAACTTCTTCACTCAAAGGGTGGTGAATCTCTGGAATTCTCTGCCCGTTGAAGTGGTGGAGGCTGCCTCGCTAAATATTTTTAAGATGCGGGTTGATGGGTTTTTGATAAGAGAGGGGATTAAGGGTTATGGGGAGAAAGCGGGAAAGTGGAACTGAGCAGCGACAGATCAGCCATGATCTTATTGAATGGCGGGGCAGGCTCGAAGGGCTAGATGGCCTACTCCTGCTCCTATTTCTTATGTTCTTATGTTAGTCCGTGTCCTGTCCACGAGGTTTCCCAAAAGAGTCGCCATCAAACACTCCCAGGACAGGTACAGCACGGGGTTAGATACAGAGTAAATCTCCCTCTACACTGTCCCCCCATCAAACACTCCCAGGACAGGTACAGCACAGGGTTAGATACAGAGTGAAGGATGTGGGTTTTCGAAATTCTCTGACTCAACTTGGAATTGTTTGCAGGAATGCAATAGCCATTCAGTCAAGGTGACCAGGAAGAAATGTTCGGAATGGCTGGCTTTTCGGGAAGAACTGAATCCTGCTCCTGAATCGTGCCAGCAGCTATCGACCATTCCTGCTTGGCTCGACTCCCAGATATTGATCTGAAATCCAGACAATAGGTCAGGAGACAAGGACACCTCCCAGCATCAGCGTCAGGAGGGCTCTGTACAGTCACTCCCAGCCTCTCTGCTCTGAGCAACTCCACCAATCTGATACCCCCAGTTTGAGTTCACCTGCCTGACATCCTGAACCACCCTGGATGGATCTGGTTGCAGCGTGGATTGAGAAGATGTGTCTATTGATTAATACAGACGCTGGCTGGTGATAGTAACAGTCAACTGAGACAATGGGTGAGTCTTTATATCAATATAACAATCCCCCCCCTCCATGGTGAGTCAGTAACTGAGGAGTTTGAACCCCATCTCAATGAGTGGAGACAGCAGCTCAGAATTCTGATTCATCCTTGCACTGGGTATTCATGTTCCATGTGTGTGTGATTCCAGCCTCATACATAGGAACATAGAAGATAGGAGCTGGAGGAGGCCATTTGGCCCTTCCAGCCTGCTCCGCTGTTCATTACAATCATGGTGGCTTCATCCAACTCAATAGCTTAATCCTGCCTTCTCCCCATAACCTTTGATCCCAAGTGCTATATCCAGCCACCTCTTGAATACATTCAGTGTTTTGGCATCAACTACTTCCTGTGGTAATGAATTCCACAGATTCACCACTCTCTGGGTGAAGAAATGTCTCCTCACCTCTGTCCTAAATGGTCTACCCTGAATCCTCAGACTGTGACCCCTGGTTCTGGACTCCCCCCACCCTCAGAAACACTCTTCCTGCATCTATCTGTCTCGTCCTGTTAGAATTTTATAAGTGTCTATGAGATCCCCCTCATTCGTCTGAACTCCAGTGAAAACAATTCTAACCTGGTCAATCTCTCCTCATACATCAGTCCCACCATCCCCGGAATCAGCCTGGTAAACCTTCACTGCACTCCCTCGAGAGCAAGAACATCCTTCCTCAGAAAAGGAGACCAAAACTGCACACAATACTCTAGGTGTGGCCTCACCAAGACCCTGTATAATTACAACACATCCCTGCTCCTGTACTCCAAACCTCTCACAATGAAAGCCAACAAACCATTTCCCTTCTTTACCGCCTGCTGCACCTGCATGCTTGCCTTCAGTGACTGGTGCACAAGGACGCCCAGGTCCCTCTGCACACTCTCCTCTCCCAAGTTACGCCCATTCAGGTGGCAATCTGCCTTCTTGTTTTTGCTTCCAAAGTGAGTCATCCAGGTTGTGTGCTCACTGACTGAGACTGCTCTGACCTTAGCAAAGTCAGGGATGGTTCCTGGAATGGGAGCAGCAATTATATCACATCCTATTGGCCTGCAAAGCAGCCGAGGCAGCAAGAACATCCTCCAGAAGGCAAGTGAAAGCCAGATGCAATCTGCCCTATACGGCAGGTATGAAAGATCTTCCAGCCACTCTATTGAAGAAGGAGTGAGGGGACTTCTTCCCAGTGTCCTGCAGCAGCTAATGCTTATTGTACAACAAACAAGGTTTGAAAAATGTTGGCCCAAATTTTCGGGCCATTCACATCCCACCCCCACTGCTGGCCAGAACAGGGAGTTTGGCACTGGAGATTTCCAGCCCTGGGCGAGGTCGGAGAATCCCATCCAGGGGTGAGGTGGGAGAATTCCATCCGGGGGTGAGGTCGGAGAATCCCATCCGGGGGCGAGGTCGGAGAATCCCATCCGGGGGTGAGGTCGGAGAATCCCAGCTGGGGGCGAGGTCGGAGAATCCTAGCTACGGGGCGAGGTCGGAGAATCCCAGCTGGGGGCGAGGTCGGAGAATCCCATCCGGGGATGAGGTCGGAGAATCCCAGCGGGGGGCGAGGTCGGAGAATCCCAGCTGGGGGCGAGGTCAGAGAATCCCAGCTGGGGGCGAGGTGGGAGAATCCCAGCTGGGGGCGAGGTCGGAGAATCCCAGCTGGGGGCGAGGTCGGAGAATCTCAGCTGGGGGCGAGGTGGGAGAATCCCAGCTGGGGGCGAGGTCGGAGAATCCCAGCTGGGGGCGAGGTCGGAGAATCTCAGCTGGGGGCGAGGTGGGAGAATCCCAGCTGGGGGCGAGGTCAGAGAATCCCAGCTGGGGGCGAGGTCGGAGAATCCCAGCTGGGGGCGAGGTGGGAGAATCCCAGCTGGGGGCGAGGTCAGAGAATCCCAGCTGGGGGCGAGGTCGGAGAATCCCAGCTGGGGGCGAGGTGGGAGAATCCCAGCTGGGGGCGAGGTCAGAGAATCCCAGCTGGGGGCGAGGTGGGAGAATCCCAGCTGGGGGCGAGGTCGGAGAATCCCAGCTGGGGGCGAGGTCAGAGAATCCCAGCTGGGGGCGAGGTCGGAGAATCCCAGCTGGGGGCGAGGTCGGAGAATCCCAGCTGGGGGCGAGGTGGGAGAATCTCAGCTGGGGGCGAGGTGGGAGAATCCCAGCTGGGGGCGAGGTCGGAGAATCCCAGCTGGGGGCGAGGTCGGAGAATCCCAGCTGGGGGCGAGGTCGGAGAATCCCAGCTGGGGGCGAGGTCGGAGAATCCCAGCTGGGGGCGAGGTCAGAGAATCCCAGCTGGGGGCGAGGTCAGAGAATCCCAGCTGGGGGCGAGGTCGGAGAATCCCAGCTGGGGGTGAGGTCGGAGAATCCTGGCCGATTATCTGGTCATTATCACCTTGCTATTTTGGGGATCTTTCTGTGTAAATTTGACCAGCTGGATTCCGACATTATAGCTGGAAACACAGTTTGAACAGAAAGTACATCCTTGCCTGAGGTGGCAAAAGGCAAATGGAGCTTCTCACTGCTTCACATTGCTCTCTCCCAGTGTGAAAAGACATCAACAAATTCCACTCAATCAGACTCAATACGGACATCAACAACCTCCCAGACTCCACTGCTCTACACTGGCCCATAAACTGACCTTAGATTCTATATAGCACATAACCCTTACCCTGGGAGTGTTTGATGGGGGACAGTGTAGAGGGAGCTTTAATCTGTATCTAACCCCATGCTATACCTGTCCTGGGAGTGTTTGATGGGGGGACAGTGTAGAGGGAGCTTTAATCTGTATCTAACCCCATGCTGTACCTGTCCTGGGAGTGTTTGATGGGGGGACAGTGTAGAGGGAGCTTTACTCTGTATCTAACCCCGTGCTGTACCTGTCCTCGGAGTGTTTGATGCGGGGACAGTGTAGAGGGAGCTTTACTCTGTATCTAACCCCGTGCTGTACCTGTCCTCGGAGTGTTTGATGCGGGGACAGTGTAGAGGGAGCTTTACTCTGTATCTAACACCATGCTGTACCTGTCCTGGGAGTGTTTGATGGGGACAGTGTAGAGGGAGCTTTACCCTGTATCTAACCCCGTGCTGTACCTGTCCTGGAGTGTTTGATGGGGACAGTGTAGAGGGAGCTTTACTCTGTATCTAACCCCGTGCTGTACCTGTCCTGGGAGTGTTTGATGGGGGCAGTGTAGAGGGAGCTTTACTCTGTATCTAACCCCGTGCTGTACCTGTCCTGGGAGTGTTTGATGGGGGGACAGTGTAGAGGGAGCTTTACTCTGTATCTAACCCCGTGCTGTACCTGTCCTGGGAGTGTTTGATGGGGACAGTGTAGAGGGAGCTTTACTCTGTATCTAACCCCGTGCTGTACCTGTCCTGGGAGTGTTTGATGGGGGGACAGTGTAGAGGGAGCTTTACTCTGTATCTAACCCCGTGCTGTACCTGTCCTGGGAGTGTTTGATGGGGACAGTGTAGAGGGAGCTTTACTCTGTATGTAACCCCGTGCTGCACCTGTCCTGGGAGTGTTTGATGGGGGGACAGTGTAGAGGGAGCTTTACTCTGTATCTAACCCCGTGCTGTACCTGTCCTGGGAGTGTTTGATGGGGACCGTGTAGAGGGAGCTTTACTCTGTATCTAACCCCGTGCTGTACCTGTCCTGGGAGTGTTTGATGGGGGGACAGTGTAGAGGGAGCTTTACTCTGTATCTAACCCTGTGCTTTACCTGTCCTGGGAGTGTTTGATGGGGACAGTGTAGAGGGAGCTTTACTCGGTATCTAACCTCGTGCTGTACCTGTCCTGGGAGTGTTTGATGGCGACAGTGTAGAGGGAGCTTTACTCTGTATCTAACCCCGTGCTGTACCTGTCCTGGGAGTGTTTGATGGGGGGACAGTGTAGAGGGAGCAATACTCTGTATCTAACCCTGTGCTGTACCTGTCCTGGGAGTGTTTGATGGGGGGGACAGTGTAGAGGGAGCTTTACTCTGTATCTAACCCCGTGCTGTACCTGTCCTGGGAGTGTTTGATGGGGACAGTGTAGAGGGAGCTTTACTCTGTATCTAACCCCGTGCTGTACCTGTCCTGGGAGTGTTTGATGGGGACAGTGTAGAGGGAGCTTTACTCTGTATCTAACCCCGTGCTGTACCTGTCCTGGGAGTGTTTGATGGGGACAGTGTAGAGGGAGCTTTACTCTGTATCTAACCCCGTGCTGTACCTGTCCTGGGAGTGTTTGATGGGGACAGTGTAGAGGGAGCTTTACTCTGTATCTAACCCCATGCTGTACCTGTCCTGGGAGTGTTTGATGGGGACAGTGTAGAGGGAGCTTTACTCTGTATCTAACCCCGTGCTGTACCTGTCCTGGGAGTGTTTGATGGGGACAGTGTAGAGGGAGCTTTACTCTGTATCTAACCCCGTGCTGTACCTGTCCTGGGAGTGTTTGATGGGGACAGTGTAGAGTGATTGAGCTCGGAAGTGGGAAGGGGAATGTTACCGGCCAGTCGAAGCAGGTTGTTTTATTGAAGAACAGACATGCAGGAGATTAAATATTCATGACCATTTGCTTGGAAACATCTTAATGCAGCAGACAGTTAGCGGGTTATCAGACAGACTTTGTTTAATGTGTACTGTACTTTGCTCTGATCTATCACCTGCTGTTAAAAGCTCTGCGATTTGTTAACAGCCACAGCTCACAGTGTCTGAGATTTCCTTCATTCTGTCCTCACACCTGTTTCCAAACCTAACAATCCACATCTACAGGGACAAGGGTAGCAGGCACATGGAGACACCACCACCTGCAAGTTCCCTTCCAAATCACTCACCATCCTGACTTGGAAATAGATCAGCTGTTCCTGCACTGTCACTGGATCAAAATCCTGGGCTCCCTTCCTAACAGCACGGTGGGTGCACCTACACCACATGGACTGCAGCGGCTCAAGAAAGCAGCTCACCTCCAGCTTCTTGACACCCCTCCACTCTGCCCCTCCACTCTCCACCTCCTCCACTCTCCACCTCCTCCACTCTGCCTTTCCTCCACTCTCCCCCTCCTTCCACTCTGCCCTCCACTCTGCCCTTCCTCCATTCTGCCCCTCCTCCACTCTGCCCCTCCTCCACTCTGCCCCTCCTCCACTCTGCCCCTCCTCCTCTCTGCCCTTCCACTCTGCACCCCTCCCCTCTGTCCCTCCTCCACTCTGCCCCTCCACTACCCTCTCAGGCTGATGCAGCCATCAGGCTGTAACCCGGAGACACAAACGAAGCTTTATCTCACGGGAATCTCCGCTGCAGACTGTTGCTCCACTCAAACCCCCCCCGATTTCACATTGCTTCCTATTTCTTGCTGAGTCTTCCGAGGCCGGATTTCCCAGGAATACGGAAGCCTGTATCCCTGACTGAACTCCGTCAAAGTGGAGTAGATAAAAGATCAAGTCGCTCAGCCCCAGGGGCCACAGGCTGCGGTCCCCACTGACGGGGTGGCTGGTGGTGATTTAACCTGAGGGTCTCCACACCTCAGGCCAGGGGCGAGGTTGAGAAGGCAGAACCTTCTGAACTATCTCAGCCGGTCCGGGAACTGAACCTGGGCTGTCGGCACTGCTCTGCATCAGGAACTGAGTCGGTGCAAGGACTTAACTCGTATTAAGTTGATCTTTCTTTACACCTTAACTATGACTGTAACACTACCTTCTACACTCTCTCCTTTCCTCCTCTATGAACGGTATGTTTTGTCCGTACAGTGTGCAAGAAACAATACTTTTCACTGTATGTTAATACACGTGACAATAATAAATCAAATCAAATCTAAACTGGTCTAATCGGATAGAGTCGGGTCAGTGGGTAGTCAGGGGACTGTGAGTAATTAGGAGGATTGATGGGAGGGTTGTTGGATGGTCTGGCTGGGTGGTTAGAAGTGTAGTTGGTGGATCGGGGGGTCGGAGAGTTGAGGGGTAGTTGGGAGGAGGAGTAAGTTGAGTCCAGTGGTGGCACAGTGGTTAGCATTGCTGCCTCACAGCGCCAGGGACCCGGGTTCGATTCCTGGCTCGGGGCACTGTCTGTGGGGAGTTTGTACATTCGTGTCTGCGTGGGTTTCCTCCGGGTGCTCTGGTTTCCTCCCACACTCCAAAGATGTGCGGTTTAGGTAGATCAGCCATCCTATATTGCCCCTTCATGTCCGAAGGTGTGCAGGTTAGGGCAATTAGCAAGGCAAATCTGTGGGGTTATGGGGATAGGGACTGGGTGGGATTGTGGTTGGTGCAGGCTCGATGGGCTGAATGGCCTCATTCTGCACTGTAGGGATTCTATGAGTGATTGGGACGGGGGTTAGTTCTGGAGTTGACACAAGTTCAGCGAAGTCTTCACATTCCCCGGATAATTATCCAGTTCAGTTCAGTATTCCTGAACCATCCCAAACCCCCGACCCTAACTCAAGAAGGAAGATCCTGGGAATAGGTGAATTATCAATGGAAAGTTGAAGCATAGAGGGAAAATCCCACGGAGCCCAATGTATCGGCACTTCCCTGAGCTCCGGATACACATCCCTGACACGGCTGGAAAATCACCGCCGGCACAAACAGAAATATGGGACAAAGTATCACGAGAGTCGGAAAACGAGAATCCCGCTGGCGAGATCTCATTTCCCGATTCTTCCCACTTCCCCCATGGTGACACAACGAGATTCCCACTCAGAAAGGACGGGAACCTATTTAAACAAATCACAATGTAATTAATAGACTTCCCCGCCGTGTCCCCAAGCCCACACACTGGGATCAAGTTTTTAAAAAGGGAAATCAGGGAAAGGAATCCCCAGGAATCCTCAGGTAGGTATATCACATCCCCCCCCCCGAAGGAGAGAGGGACAGAGTGATGCAGGAGCTTTGCACTGACCCCTAGCACTGACCCCTGGCACTGACCCCTAGCACTGACCCCTGGCACTGACCACTAGCACTGACTCCTGGCACTGACCACTAGCACTGACCCCTGGCACTGACCACTAGCACTGACCCCTGGCACTGACCCCTGACACCAACCCCAGCACTGACCTGACACTGACCTTGAGCACCAATCCTGGCAGTGCTCCAGCGCTGACCCCTGACCCCTGGCACTGACCCCTGGCATTGCCCCTCAGGGCAATGCTAAGTGACGGTTCTCTGAGAGCTTCATAGGAAGGTTTTCTCTTATCAGGTGGAGGGGGTGTGTGTTTGGCTGTAGGGTGGAGGGGGGAGACGGTTATCCTGTGTCCATACGCAGGAGTCTGGGTCGGGGGTTCCCGTTTTCTCTATCGGAGATCAGGGAGCGCTTTGAAAGCGACACACTGATCTCGGGATTCCGAGATTCCGGGATTCCGGCACTGCTGGATTTCCTTCCCCCTGTGGTGAGACAGCATGGTCCACGTAGCAAAAGGGGATACATCAAGAGCTCCAATATCACCCAGACCATCCTGACCTGGAAATGTATCGCCGTTCCTTCGCTGTCACTGGGTCACAATCCTGGAACTCCGTCCCTAACAGCACTGTGGGTGTACCTACACCATATGGACTGCGGTGTCTCAAGAAGGCAGCTCACCAGCACCTTCTCAAGGGCAATTAGGGATGGGCAATAAATGCTGGCCAGCCAGCGATGACCACATCGCATGAACGAACAAAATAAATGTGCCGTTGACAAATCATTCTCCTTTTCCACATCCTCTTGCCCCTTGCAAGGGGAGAGTCAAAGCTTGTCCTTCCTTTGTCATCTTTTCATGCTTTGTTTTAGCATTAACTCCGCTTTAATTCGAGTCCATTTAACTCAGAAGGAAGGACCATAAAGTTCGCTCAGAACAAAACCGTCTGCCTCTCAAATTGATTGCAAGGGAATTAATGAATTCGAAAGTGATGCATTAGCATTGTATCCACGTTACAGCATCTACCACAGCCAGAGAATTAACACCAGCTAAACCCAGCCTGGACAATCAGCTTCTGATGGGTTTTGCGATAGGCTTTTAGACCAAGGTAATAAATAACAATAGCAGATCACTCATTTTCTTCCTCTGGAAGTCATGACAGTGAAACACCAGCCTGTGGGGCTTCATGACACAAATACCTGCGCTCTCTTCCTGTCGCTATCCATCATCCTGATCTATCCAAACAGCAGCGGCTCAGACTGAGGAAGCTCCAGCTCAGGTTTCTGATTCCTCTACGCAGTCTGCTCCAGGAAGGTGTGTGAAAAGGAGTAAAAGTCAAAGAAAATGGAAAATCTTTGGCCTCAATTCATTTCTTGCACCTGCAAGTCCATTCATCACTCAACGAGGAAATGTCAGCACCCTCTGCTTCACAGTTGCCCAATATTTGGTCAATTGAATTAATGGAACTTAATAAAGAATGTGTAATGGACGGGGCAGATATCTGGGGTCAATATTCAAATCTCGGCCAACATCAGTAAAACAGGTCCTCTGATCATCGCACGGCCAAAAGACATACTGGTTAAGTGTGTTATGGGGCGGCACGGTGACACAGTGGGTTAGCACTGCTCCCTCACAGCGCCAGGGACCCGGGTTTGATTCCAGCCTCGGATCACTGTCTGTGTGGAATCTACACATTCTCCCTGTGTCTGCGTGGGTTTCCTCCGGGTGCTCCGGTTTCCTCCCACAGCCCAAAGACGTGCTGGTTAGGTGGATTGGCCGTGTTAACTTGCCCCTCAGGGAGATTAGCAGGGTAAATATGTGGGGTTCTGGGGATAGGGCCTGGGTGGAGTTGTTGTTCAATGGACTGAATGGCCTCCTTCTGCACTGTAGGTATTTTATGTGTTTGATGATTATCCATACTAAATTCTTACTCAGTGTACCCAAACAGGCAGCAGAGTGTGGCGACTAGGGGCTTTTCACAGAAGCTTCATTGCACTATTAATGTAAGCCTACTTGTGACACTAATAAATAAACTTTAACTTAATCTTAAGATAAAAGCAAAATATTGTGGATGCTGGAATCTGAAACAAAAACAGAAACTGCTGGAAAATCTCAGCAGGTCTGACAGTATCTGTGGGGAGAATAGAGCCAACGTTATGAGCCTAGATGCTGATGAAGGGTCATCCAGACTCGGAACGTTGGCTCGATTCTCTCCCTGCAGATGCTGTCAAACCTGCTGAGATTTTCCAGCATTTTCTGTTTTTGTTTCAACTTAAACATTCTGTTTGTGAGATCTTACTGTGCACAAATTGGCTGCCCTTTCTCCCACGTTGCAACAGTTCATCAAAAAGTTTCTCACTGGTGGTAAAGCACTTTGGCACATCCTGAAGTTGGGAAAGGCGCTATAGAAATGCAAATCTTTCTTTCTTAAGAGAACGTGAATTTTAACTTTCCTGGCACAATGCACAAGTGTTTGGGTGGCACGGTGGCACAATGGATTAGCACCGCTGCCTCACAGTGCCAGGGACACGGGTTCGATTCCAATCTCGGGTGATTGTCTGCGTGGAGTTAGCACATTCTCCCAGTGTCTGCGTGGGTTTCCTCTGGGTGCTCCGGTTTCCTCCCAAAGTTAAAAGTTGTGCTGGTTAGGTGCGTGGGTCATGTTAAATTCTCCCTCAGTGCCCCAAGATGTGTGCGTTGGGGTTGTGGAGGTAAACTGGGGGGGGGTGGCTGGGGGGTGATGGTCTAGGTGGGATGCTGAATTGGTGCAGACTCAATGGGCCGAACGGTCTCCTTCTGTACAGTTGGGATTCTATGTCTGTATGATTCTATGACTGTTGGAAGAAACTTGCTTATGGAACATTGAAACATGGGATAAAAACGGGGAAGCTTCCCTCATTGCTCTGTCTCCTAGCTCAGTGTCTAATTCCCACCATACTCTGCGGGTTGAGGTGTGGGTTAATTACCCCTGGTCCAGGCTGGGTGTGGGCAGCCTCTGGGTAACACGCTCATCCCCGAATCAGCAGGTCTGGGTCACACTCCCCGAACACCAAATCCAGGCTGACAATCCCTGTGCAACGCTGTGGGCGTGCTGCAACGTCAGCACTGTGGGAGTACTGCACTGTCAGCACTGTGGGTCTGCTGCACTGTCAGCACTGTGGGTCTGTTGCACTGTCAGCACTGTGGGAGTACTGCACTGTCAGCACTGTGGGTCTGCTGCACTGTCAGCACTGTGGGTCTGCTGCACTGTCAGCACTGTGGGAGTACTGCACCGTCAGCACTGTGGGTCTGCTGCACTGTCAGCACTGTGGGTCTGCTGCACTGTCAGCACTGTGGGAGTGCTGCACCGTCAGCACCGTGAGTCTGTTGCACTGTCAGCACTGTGGGAGTGCTGCACCGTCTGCACTGTGGGAGTGCTGCACTGTCTGCACTATGGGTCTGCTGCACTGTCTGCACTGTGGGAGTGCTGCACTGTCAGAAGTGCCGCCTTTAAGATGAAATGTTAACTGGCTCCCTCTCCATTAAATGTACAAGATCACCTGAGACTATTTCAGAGCAGAGCAGGAGAAATCTCCGCCCTGTCCTGGCTGATATTTATCCTTCAATCAACATCACAAACAGCAGACGATCTGGCCTCAATCACGTTGCGGTCTGTGGGATCTTGCTGTGCTGACGTTAGTTGCAGTGTTCCCACATTTCAACAGTAACAACACTTCAAACATATCGAATAGGGAGTAAAGTGCTTTGTCGAGATGGAATAGCCCTCTTTAAATAAGATATTGCTGGAAACTTTACCCCGATCCCTATCCTGAAATTCTCAATGCGAGCTGAGTTTCAGGAACGTCATGGGATCAGTCTGAACAGCAGTGAGTGATCACAGGGTTATCCTTTTTTTATTATTCATTTGTGGGATGTGGGCGAGCCAGCATTTATTGCCCATCCCTAGTTTTTTTGAACTGAGTGGTTTGCTAGGTCTCCCAGTTACCATTTCAGAGGGGCAGTTGAGAGTCAACCACATTGCTGTGGGTCTGGAGTCACATGTAGGCCAGACCGGGTAAGGATGGCAGATTTCCTTCCCTAAAGGACACTATTGAACCAGATGGGTTTTTCCAACAATGGTTTCATTGTACATTCTCAATTCCAGGTATTTTTTAATGAATTCATATTCCACCAGCTGTCGTGGTGGGATTTGAACCCGGTTCCCCAGCTGCGTTTCTGGATTAATAGTCTAGCGATAATACCATTCGGCCATCGCCTCCCCACAATTCTAATTATTTGCAAACCAGAGATGCATTTCCACCTTAAGGACTTTGAATTCTGCATCCAGACCCTCTCTCCAGATGAAGCTGATTGGAGGACAGTGATGTTAGGAACAGACACTCTGTCTCCAATGCCACTCATTATCCTTCCGTTTCTACACAGTTCTTGCCAACTGTGTCTTTATTTCTGGATCTCTATCTGTGGGCCACGTGAGATGATTTAGGAAATGCTCATCACTGGCTCCATCGCAATCTCTTTCAGAAAGCAGTCTTGTCATTAGAATTCCTATCGAAAGGTGTCAGCATCAGACCCCCGCCCCCACCCTGCCCCCACCCCCCCAACTCTCTTTTAAGGCCCTAATGAGTGGCCCTAATGATCAGTTTCCTTGTTAAACTGGAGCCTTTAAAATCCTCGCTAAAAGAGAAATCTCATTATCAGGCTGGGAGCACTAACAGCGCTGTGGGTGTACCTACACTGCATGGACTGCAGCGGTTTGAGGAGGCAGATCACCACCACCTTCTCAAGGGGCAATTGGGAATGGACAATAAATGCTGTCCAGTCAGTGATTCCAGCATCCCACAAAAGAAGAATTAAAGCTTCCCTATTTCTGGAAAACTTCCTGTTAAGGATTTTTCTCATTATCAGACTCTGTGGGCAGAATTCTACCGCCTCGCCCGGCTAAGGTTCGAACGATCCCACCCGAATGGAGAGTGCCGTTCGCCAAGCCTTGCCCGCTCCCGGAATTGGGGCAGGCGTGCCGGTAAGATTCTGGCCTGTGGGTGGGAATTATCACGGCTGGAATGGGAAAATTTGGAGAACTGTTAAAAGCCAACGGTTCTCTAAATTCTCACATCCTGCCCGTAACACAGTCCGCTGGAGTCAGGGATGGAAATCCTGTCTATTGTCACAGAGAAGCTGCGTCACTGTGTGAGATATCACTGTGTGGAATATCGCTGTGTGAGATATCACTATGTGGGACGCCACTGTGTAGGACGTCACTGTGTGGGATATCACTGTGTGGGATATCACTGTGTGCAGTGATATCACTCTGTACAGTTAGTGTCTGTGTTTCCCTAAAGTAACAGTCAATACAAGGATTCTACTGGCTGTTAAGCACTTTGGAACATCTGAAGATTTTGAGGAATACTTCTGGGTTTGGACTCTTCTGGAACTGAAGATTAGTCTTCAGGATGCTGCTCTGGGCAACTCAGGTGAGTAGAAAGGACAAAGAACAGCACAGAGAGGAACAGGCCCGTCGGCCCACCAAATCTGTGCCGACACAGGGGCCTCTGCTTGGCTCATATCCCTCTATTTCCTGCCTACTCATGTATCTATCCATATGCCTCTTGAATGTTGTTATAGTCTCTGTTTCCACCACCTCCACTGACAGTGCATTCCAGGCATTCATCACCCTGTGTGTGATAAAGCTGCACCTTACATCTCTCTTAAACTTTCACCCCCTCGCGCTCAACCTGTGCCCCTGAGTAATTGATCCTTCGACCCTGGGGAAAAGACTCTGACTATCCACTCTATCCAAGCCTACCATAATCTTGTAAACCTCTATCAGGTTCCCCCTCATCCTCCGACACTCCAATGAAAACAATCCAAGTTTGTTCAATCTTTCCTCATAGACCATATCCTCCAAACCAGGCAACATCCGGGTAAATCTCTTCTGCACTCATTCCAATGCATCAATGGTAGTTTGGTGACCAGAATTGTACACAATATTCCAAATGCGACCTAACCAAAGTCTTATACAATTGCAACATGATTTTCCAATTCCTATACTCAACACCCCAGCCGATGAAGGCCAGCATGCCATATACCTTCTTGATCACCTTCTCCACCTGAGTTACCACCTTCAGGATCTGCACAACTAGATCCCTCTGTATGCTAATATTTCTAAGGGCTCTACCATTTATTGTATACTTTCCTTTTGCAGTAGACCTTCCAAATCATATCAAATCACACTTGTCTGGGTTAAATTCCATCTGCTATCTTTCAGCCCAGGTCTCCAGCGGGTTTATATCCTGCTGTATTGTCTGGCAATCCTCCTCACTATCCATTAGTGCCCCAACTTTTGTATCATCTGCAAGTTTACTCATCAGAACACCTAGATTTTCCTCCAAATCATTTATGTATATTACAAACAACAGAGGCTCCAGTTAGAAAAGTGCCCTTCCACTGCCACTCTCTGCTTTCTATGTCCAAGCCAGTTTTGTATCCATCTTACCAGCTCACCTTGGATCCCACATGACTGCACCTTCTGTATCAGCCTGCCATGAGGAACCTTATCGAGAGCTTTACTAAAGTCCATATAATCAACATCCACCGCCCTGCCCTGGGCAATTTTTCTTGTCACTTCCTCAAAGAGGAGAATCAAGTTTGTGAGACACGACCTCCCCTTCACAAAACCATGTTGCCTATCGCTAATAACCTATTCTCTTCCAGATGTGAGCACATCCTGTCCCTAAGAATCTTCTCCATTAATTTCCCCACCACTGATGTAAGGCCTGTAATTCCCCAGCTTGTCTCTTCTGCCCCCCCTTAAACAGAGAAACAATGTTCACTACTCAATGACATGACCTTGCCTTTGAACACTGCTGGTTATCAATACTAGCATTGTTGGAGATGGGGAGGGGGATTGATTGACTGTGATCAAAAATCATCCAATCAGGTTCTGAAGAGGTGGTTAGCTCTCCGATTGGAGATAGTAAGGTGGAGTGCCATGGCAGCAGCCAATGGAGGGAGAGTGGGGCAGGATACCATGAGATGGGCATGACTAGAGACTGGGTATTGACTGAGAACATCTGTACACAAATGTTCTAACATCTAACATCTGTAGGTTCTGTACACAGGTCCCTGAAGTGGGACTTCAACTCCCCACCACTGTCAACAACAGAAACTTGCATTGGTATTGCACCTATACAGACTGAACCACATAATATGGTACCAGGGGCAGAGAGTTGGTCAAAGAGGTAGGCTTGAAGAATCATCTTAAAGGATGAGGCTGGCACAGTGCCACAGTGGTTAGCACTGCTGCCTCACAGCACCAGGGACCCAGATTCAATTCTGGTCTTGGTCACTGTTTGTGCAGAGTCTGCACAGTCTCCCCATAACTCCAAAAATGTGTGGGTTAGGTACATTGGCCGTGCTAAATTGACCATGGTGTCAGGAAGGTTAGCTGGGTAAATGTCTGAGGTTACAGGAATGGGGCCTGGGTGAGATGTGGTTGGTACAGACTCGATGGGCCAAATGACCTCCTTTTGTACTGTAGGGATTCTAGGAGAGGCAGGGAGTGAGAGGTAAAGAGATTTGGGGAGGGAATTTCAGAGCTGAAGGTGCTGGCATCTTTAGATACCGATTGCCAAGTATGGAATCGGTCTGATCCAGACATGTGACCATGTTTGGGCTTTAAGCTTTGTCAGACAGTTGGGCAGAGCTATCTCCTGTAGCTGATGTAACAGACACAGGTACAGAACGGATGTGAATACAACTGCCAGAATCACTGCCTTCCTTTTTTTCTGAAATGAATGATACTTAGATCACTTTAGCACATCAACAAACCAGAAAGTGCTCTTAATAGCCAATATCATTCAAGCGAAATCCAATTCTCATCAGCACAGCTGCCTCTGTTTGAAAACAATTTGTTTAACGCTTTCAGTCCTGTCCATGACTTCACCCAGCCTCACACCGGTGCCATCCTGACCCTGTGGGTGTGAGCTCCTTTACTCAGTGTTCTACACACTCAGGGGTAATCTTTCATCATCAGTACTGCTCAGATAGAACTTCAGTCTGTCCCTTAGCCTCTCCCTGACCTCCTGCTATCATGGTCACCCCTATGCCCTTCAAAAACATCCTTAAGCTTCACACCCTTTATCCTCACGTCCAACTTAAGAACATAAGAACATAAGAAATAGGAGCAGGAGTAGGCCAACTAGCCCTTTGAGCCTGCCCCGCCATTCAATAAGATCATGGCTGATCTGTCGTGGCTCAGTTCCACATTCCCGCCCTCTCCCCATAACCCTTAATCCCCTCTCTCATCAAAAACCCATCAACCCGCGTCTTAAAAATATTTAGCGAGGCAGCCTCCACCACTTCAACGGGCAGAGAATTCCAGAGATTCACCACCCTTTGAGTGAAGAAGTTCCTCCTCAACTCTGTTCTAAACCACCCCCCCCCTTTATCTTGAGGCTATGCCCCCTAGTGCTACTATCCTTTCTGAGCGGGAAGAGTCTCTCCACCTCTATCCTATCCATCCCATTCATCATCTTATACGTCTCAATGAGATCTCCCCTCATTCTTCTAAACACTAATGAGTACAAGCCTAATTTATTCGGCCTCTCCTCATAGCTCAACCCCCTCAACTCTGGCAACAGCCTAGTAAACCTCCTCTGCACTCCCTCCAAGGCCAAAATATCCTTACGTAAGTACGGCACCCATAACTGTACACAGTACTCCAGCTGCGGCCTCACCAATGCCCTATACAGCCGCAGCAAGACCTCCCTACTTTTATATTCAATCCCCCTCGCTATGAAGGCCAGCATCCCATTCGCCTTCCTGACCACCTGCTGCACCTGCAAGCTGGGTTTTTGCGACTCATGCACAAGGACCCCGAGGTCCCTCTGCACCGTTGCCTGCTGCAGTTGTTCTCCACGTAAGTAATAATCCTTCCTACCATTATTCCTACCAAAGTGGACCACCTCGCACTTGCCAACATTAAATTCCATTTGCCATTTCCTGGCCCATTCGCCCAGCCTACCTAGATCCTTCTGTAGACTCTCCCCACCCTCCGCACAATTTGCCTTTCCACCAATTTTGGTGTCATCAGCAAATTTCGACACCCTACACTCGGTTCCCTCCTCCAGATCATCTATATAAATGGTAAATAGCTGAGGCCCCAGCACCGACCCCTGGGGCACTCCACTAGTCACCATCCGCCAATCCGAATCGCACCCATTGACCCCCACTCTCTGCCTCCTATTTGACAACCAATCCTCTATCCACGCTAACACCCTACTCCCAACTCCATGCCCCCTGACCTTCTGTAATAACCTCTTGTGAGGTACCTTGTCAAACACCTTCTGAAAATCCAGAAAGACCACATCCACCGGCTCTCCTCTATCCACCGCCCTAGACACATCCTCATAGAACTCCAGTAAATTTGTCAGACTTCATCCCCTAATCCTGTTTGGTGTCTGCTCTTCACCCAACCTCAAACATTCACGCATACAGACATATCACACATATAAATATGCACATATATCTGCAACTGTACACACACACACGCAAAGGAAGGGAAGTAGGAATTGAGAAGTTAAACTATCATGGACGATAAAACAAAATATTAAAATATTTTATGGGCTCCTCAATAAAAAAGGAGATGGGAATAAGACTGGGAATAAATCTTTGGAATTCTCTACCCTGTGGATGATCAGTCACTGAGGATGTTCAAAGCAGGTGTTGAGAGGTTTCTCGATATCAATGACACTTTGGGGTACGGGGGACAGAGTGGGGAAATGGTGTTGAGATGAAAGGTCAACCATGATCAAGTTAAATGGCAGAGTGTGCTCGAGGGGCCGAATGGCCTATCCCTGCCCCTAGGTTCTGAAGACCATTAAGGATAATACCACAGGGAATGACAGAGAGGTGGCAGGACAATGAAATAATTATTTTGCTTCTGTATTTATCAGGGAGATAGGACATAACATTGAACAATGAGATGAGATAAATGTATTCAAAATAAAAAAAAGTGGGATGTACTCAATGAACTTAAGCAACTCAAAGAGGACAAAAGAACTGGTCCAGATGATTATATCTACATATTTTCAAAGGATTAAGGGTTAGAAATCACAGAGATAGTAATACTCATATTTAACAATATGTTAGAAGAAGATGTAGTGACAGAGGACTAATGGACAGCTAATGTCATTCTTATATTAAGGAAAGTGATGGGATGTGTCTGGGGAATAACAGAGAAGTCAGTGGGAGGAACATTAATGGAATCCTTACCAAAGGGCAGGGTAGAGGAACATCGAGGAATCAGAAATACAATAACAAATAGTTGGCATAGATTTCCGGAGGATAAAATTGAAAATAGGGAGAGATTTATGCAATGTATCAAATCACAGTCAGGCCACTTTGCAAATCTGGCCACTAAGTTAGGAAAAGGCTGTAGAGGCACAGGGGAGGGTGCAGAGAACATAAGAACATAAGAACATAAGAAATAGGAGCAGGAGTAGGCCATCTGGCCCTTCGAGCCTGCCCCGCCATTCAATAAGATCATGGCTGATCTGTCGTGGCTCAGTTCCACTTTCCCGCCCTCTCCCCATAACCCTTAATCCCCTCTCTTATCAAAAACCCATCAACCCGCTTCTTAAAAATATTTAGCGAGGCAGCCTCCACCACTTCAACGGGCAGAGAATTCCAGAGATTCACCACCCTTTGAGTGAAGAAGTTCCTCCTCAACTCCGTTCTGAACTGCCCCCCCTTTATCTTGAGGCTGTGCCCCCTAGTCCTACTGTCTTTTTTGAGCGGGAAGAGTCTTTCCACCTCTATCCTATCCATCCCATTCATCATCTTATACGTCTCAATGAGATCTCCCCTCATTCTTCTAAACTCTAACGAGTACAAGCCTAGTTTATTCAGCCTCTCCTCATAGCTCAACCCCCTCAACTCTGGTATCAGCCTAGTAAACCTCCTCTGCACTCCCTCCAAGGCCAAAATATCCTTGCGCAGGTGCGGCGCCCAAAACTGCACACAGTACTCCAGCTGCGGCCTCACCAATGCCCTATACAGCTGCAGCAAGACCTCCCTACTTTTATATTCAATCCCCCTCGCTATGAAGGCCAGCATCCCATTCGCCTTCCTGACCACCTGCTGCACCTGCAGGCTGGGTTTTTGCGACTCATGCACAAGGACCCCGAGGTCCCTCTGCACCGTCGCCTGCTGCAGTTTTTCGCCACGTAAGTAATAGTCCTTCCTACCATTCTTCCTACCAAAGTGGACCACCTCACACTTGCCAACATTAAATTCCATTTGCCATTTCCTGGCCCATTCACCCAGCCTATCTAGATCCTTCTGCAGACTCTCCACACCCTCCGCACAATTTGCCTTTCCCCCAATCTTGGTGTCATCAGCAAATTTCGACACCCTACACTCGGTTCCCTCCTCCAGATCATCTATATAAATGGTAAATAGCTGAGGCCCCAGCACCGACCCCTGGGGCACCCCACTAGTCACCAACCGCCAATCCGAATAGCACCCATTGACCCCCACTCTCTGCCTCCTATTTGACAACCAATCCTCTATCCACGCTAACACCCTACCCCCAACTCCATGTCCTCTGACCTTCTGCAGTAACCTCTTGTGAGGTACCTTATCAAACGCCTTCTGAAAATCCAGAAAGACCACATCCACCGGCTCTCCTCTATCCACCGCCCTAGACACATCCTCATAGAACTCCAGTAAATTTGTCAGACACGACTTCCCTTTAATGAAACCGTGTTGCGTCTGCCCTATCAAGCAATTCCCTTCAAGATGCCTCGCAATTTCCTCCTTAATGACGGATTCTAACATTTTACCTACCACAGACGTTAAACTAACCGGCCTGTAATTCCCCGCCTTTTGCCTGGCACCCTTCTTAAACAACGGCGTAACATTAGCCGTTTTCCAATCCCCCGGCACTTCCCCGGAATCCAGCGACGTCTGGAAAATAACCACCAAGGCATCCACTATCACCTCCGCCATTTCTTTCAGAACCCTCGGATGCATTCCATCCGGTCCTGGGGACTTGTCCACAATCAGCCCCTCCAGTCTGTCGCGCACCACCTCTCTAGTAACAGTAATGTCATTAAGACCCTCCAGTCCTACCACCTTTCCATCGCTAACACCCGGCAAATTATTCACGTCCTCCTCCGTGAAGACAGAAACAAAAAGGATGATATCACAACTGTTAGGATATCCATTTCGGGAGGGGATTGAAAAGCTGGGTCTCTTTTCTCCAGAAAAAAGACAGCCGAGGGATGAGCTATTCGAGCTATTTAAGATTCAGAATGCAGTGCAGAAGGAGGCCATTTGGCCCATCGAGCCCACACCAAGAAAAATCCCAACCAGCCTCTATCCCCATAACCCCACATATTCACCCTGCTAATCCCCCTAAAATACACATCTTGGGACACTATGGGACAATTTAGCATGGCCAATCAACCTAACCTGCACTGTGGGAGGAAACCGGAGCACCCAGAGGAAACCCACGCAGACACGGAGAGAATGTGCAAACTCCACACAGACAGTCAGTCGAGGTCAGAATTGAACCTGGGTCTCTGGCGCAGTGAGGCCGCAGTGCTAACCACTGTGCCACCGTACCAGGAGAATACAGAGAGAATGTTTCCTCTTGTGGGGAAGAGCATAACCGGAGTCGGTCAATGTAGGATAATCGCCAAGAAATCCAATAGGTAATTCCGGAGAAACGCCTTTACCCGGAGACTGGTGAGAATGCGGAACATGCTCCCACAGGGAGTGGGGCTTCTGAGGGGAAGCTAAACAAGTACAGGAGGCAGAAGGGTTATGATGGTTAACTGAGATGAAGGAACGTGTGAAGAGAATCTGGTGGGGGAATAATGGGGTGGTTGGGCCGAATGGCCTGTTTCTCCGCATTTTTATAAATTCATTTCTGGGATATGGGGTCGCTGGCTGCCAGAATTTATTGCCCATCCCTAGATACCCTTGAAATGAGTGGCTTGTTCAGCCATTTCAGAAAGCGGTTGAGAGTTAACCCCATTGCTGTGGGTCTGGAGTCACATGTAGGCCAGGCCAGGTAAGGATGGCAGATTTCCTTCTCTAAAGGACATTAGTGAACCAGATGGGTTTTTCTGACAATTGGCAATAATTTCATGGTTATCAGTAGGTTCTTAATTCCAGATGTTTTTTACTGAATTCAAATTCTGCCGTGGCGGGATTCGAACCTGGGTCCCAGAACATTAGCTGAGTTTCTGGATTAACAGGTAGCGATGATGCCACTATGCCATCACCTCCCCAAAATACATCCTGTGTAATTCTATGGGACACCCATGAGTAGGACAGCACCAGAAGGGGAGGAGCATTTATGTTTAAATCACTGAAGCAGGAAAGGGAGCAGATTTGTCACAGTCACGACATGTTCCACAGAGAGCTAAAGAATCCACACAGTCACAGTTGGTGACAATTTGTCAATAGCAGAGAAATATTGGAGTCTGTGAGACAAGACCGAACAGCTGGCACATTGCCACTCTCCACCAATTGAATTATTTATTGCCTTTTCCATTTGTCATCGGGTTTCACCAGGGCTTGCAAACGTTCACCTGCTATTTATCACTGACATGTCTTTACACAGGACATACTTGGGAAAATACATTATTTATACTTAGTAAACTTGGATACTGTGGACGGTCCGCTGGACGCAAGGTCCTTTAGACATAAAGTCGAAGGGATAGTTTTAAAGTGCAACTCAAACCTATCCACCAGAAACAATTCAACTTTTCAACCTTTTAAATGCTAACAAGAGGTAAATAATACACAACATCATACTTGTGCAGGCGAGGACAAATAGGACACAGAGTAAAACACCTTCTTATCTCATCAAACACTCCCAGGACAGGTACAGCACAGGGTTAGATACAGAGTAAAGCTCCCTCTACACTGTCCCCATCAAACACTCCCAGGACAGGTACAGCACGGGGTTAGATACAGAGTAAAGCTCCCTCTACACTGTCCCCCCATCAAACACTCCCAGGACAGGTACAGCACGGGGTTAGATACAGAGTAAAGCTCCCTCTACACTGTCCCCCCATCAAACACTCCCAGGACAGGTACAGCACGGGGTTAGATACAGAGTAAAGCTCCCTCTGCACTGTCCCCATCAAACACTCCCAGGACAGGTACAGCACGGGGTTAGATACAGAGTAAAGCTCCTTCTACACTGTCCCCATCAAACACTCCCAGGACAGGTACAGCACGGGGTTAGATACAGAGTAAAGCTCCCTCTGCACTGTCCCCATCAAACACTCCCAGGACAGGTACAGCACGGGGTTAGATACAGAGTAAAGCTCCTTCTACACTGTCCCCATCAAACACTCCCAGGACAGGTACAGCACGGGGTTAGATACAGAGTAAAACTCCCTCTACACTGTCCCCATCAAACACTCCCAGGACAGGTACAGCACGGGGTTAGATACAGAGTAAAGCTCCCTCTACACTGTGCCCCATCAAACACTCCCAGGACAGTACAGCACGGGGTTAGATACAGAGTAAAGCTCCCTCTACACTGTCCCCCCATCAAACACTCCTTGATTAGATGCACTCACATGTCTGCTATAGTTTGTTGGTTGGGACATGCCCTGCATCTGTACGTTTCAGAGTTAATGTGCTGTGATGGAGAGAGAGAGAGCAGGTGGACGATGTGAAAGAGGGGAGTCTGGCTGAAAGAGAACAAAAATCAGAGAAGGCCGAAGCTTAAAATTCTTATCAAACCCCAGCCTCAGTCTTTATGTGAAGCCGTTCTACTGAAGCCTGCACAAGCATGGCTTTTGAACAACTTGGAATCTGGTAATTTGGGATCTCTGGAGATTGGAACGGAATAGCTGGAAAAGCTCAGCAGTTCCAGCAATGAGTCAGGAAAGAGTTAACATTTCAGATCAACAATATTTACCTGGTTATGTTGAAAGGTCACAGACCTGAAACTCTGCTTTTCCACAGATGCTGCCTGACCTGCTGAGCTTTTCCAGCAATCTCTGCCGTTATTTCTGAGTTCCAGCCTCTGTGATAGCTTGTACTTGTATCTGAAGCTGATTTCTGGGGACAATCACTATTTTGATTGAAACACTGGCTCAGTGAAACAGAACGGTGGGTCAGAGCTGCTGTCTCTGCACTCACTGCTCAATTAGTGACAAGACCCAGCTCACAGCCACTGAAACTGTCAATGTGTCATCGATTTACTCATTAACACAAACAGCACTGGAATCTCCAGAAAGCTCAGTGGAAGCACGGATCCCCCCAGGCAGAGAGACTAACTCACCCCTCTGCCATTCAATCTGAAAGCATAATCTGCTCCGAATAAAATCACACACACCCAGCACTTAATCACAGCTCTCGAAAGCGCCACACACATTTCGGACAGGAGAACGAAACAGTTTTAATGACTGCAGACACACTTGTGTAAACAGATATGACACAGTAAGATCCCATAGAGAGTAATAAGATGAATGACCAATTAATCTATCGTAGTTGATGGAGGGATACCGACTGATGCGGGTGCTGGGGAGAACACCCTCCCCCTTCCCCCCCCCAAGTCCATCCGAGGGGGGGTGCAGACAGGGTCTGGGGCAGACAGAAATATAAGTTTCTTTTTATCAAACTGCGTTACATGGATCTGGGGGAATAGAGAAAGCCAGTCATAGACAGCATTGGAAATAGGAGCAGGAATAGGCCATTCAGCCCCTCGAGCCTGCTCTATCATTCACTATGATCATGGTTGATCCTCCAAGCCAATAGACTGACCCTGCCTTTCCCCATAGACTTCACCCCAAGAACTATAACTTCTTCCCTGCTGCTGCCAGACTTTTGAATGGATCTACTTCGCATTAAGTTGATCTTTCTCTACACCCTGGCTATGACTCTAACACTACATTCTGCACTCTCTCCTTCTCTTCTCTATGAATGGTATGCTCTGTCTGTATAGCACAAGAAACAATACTTTTCTCTGTATGCTAATACATGTGACAATAATAAACCAAATCAAATATATCTCTTTCTTGTAATCAGACAATGTTTTGGCCTCAACTGCTTTCTGCGTTAGAGAATTCCACAGGCTCAGTACTCTCTGGGTGAAGAGATTTCTCCTCATCTCTGGTGTAGCCAGTATCCTCAGACTGTGACCCCTGGTTCTGGAGTCCCCCACCATTGGGAACATCCTTCCTGCATCTACTCTGTCTAGTCCTGTTAGAAAGTTACAGATCCCCCATCATTCTTCTAAACTCCAAGGAACATAATCCTAACCGACTCAATCTCTCCTCATTTGTCAGTCGCATCATCTTAGGAATCATTCTGGTAAACATTTACTGCACTCCTTCTACAGCAAGAACATCCTTCCTCTGATAAGGAAACCTAATCTGCACACAATATTCCAGGTGTAGCTTCACCAAGGCCCTGTATAACTGCAGGAAGACATCCCTGCTCCTGTACTCAAATTCTCTCACTTTGAGATCAACATACCATTTGCCTTCTTTACCACCTGTGACACCTGCATGCTTACCTTCATCGACTGGTGTACGAGGACTCCCAGGTCTTGTTGTACACTCCCGTCTCTCAGTTTGTAGCCATCCAGATAATGATGTGTCTGCCTGTTTTTGCTACCAAAGTGGGTAACCTCACACTTATCCACATTATACAGCATCTGCCATGTGTTTGCCCACTTATTCAGCCAGTGCAAATCTCACATTCAGCTCATTATGTCTGCACCATCAAATCATAGAATCCCTACAGTGCAGAAGGAGGCCATTCAGCCCATTGAGTCTGCATCGACCACAATCCTACCCAGGCTGTATTCCCGTAACCCCTATATTTGCTCTGCTAATCCTCCAACACTAAAGTTAACTTAGCATGGCCAATCCACCTAACCAGATCTTTCCGAGTATGATGCAGGGTGCCATGTGCTCCTCGAGGCAATTTGCCCACTGGGGGTGTGCTTGTATATTGTTCTCGAGTCACCCTGAGTCACTCTGTCAGGCTTCATTAGCTAAATCCTAGCTTAGATATTGATGTATTGATGAGCCCATGTGTTTTTAAATGCTCAGTCTTAAACTGTTCAATTGTTACTTGTCTTATTGACTTTCAATCTCACTCCATCTAAAATTCATTTAGTCTATGATTTGAAGCCAGTGATATTAAACCTGCCTCCTTCAATCTGAGAGGGACGTTGATTGATTGACTAGTGGCTGTAATGTCCACCAGGCAAAATCAAGATGCAAAATGGAGGTGCGGTCACGAAACCTGTAGCAGTCGCTTATTTGAAGTGAAGTGGCTGTAAAAATGTGTGGAAATCTTTGCTGCAGTGGTTTGGCCAACGGTGGCACAGTGGGTTAGCACTGCTGCCTCATGGCGCCAGGGACCCAGGTTCAATTCCCAGCTTGGGTCACTGTCTGTGTGGAGTCTGCACGTTCTCCCCATGTCTGCATGGGTTTCCTCTGGGTGCTCCGGTTTCCTCCCACAGTCAGAAAGACGTGCTGGTTAGGTGTATTGGCCGTGCTAAACTCTCCCTCAGTGTACCTGAACAGGCACCATAGTGTGGCGACTAGGGGATTTTCACAGTAACGTCATTGCAGTGTTGATGTCAGCCTACTTGTGACAAATAAATAAATAAACTTTAACTTTGCCAATGTGGGAGAAAATCCCAGACATATTCTCACATCTCGGCCAAAAGACAGCATCTCTGACAAAGCAGCAGCCCCTCAACTCTGAACATGAACTGGAAATTTATGTTTGAATCTCTGAAGAGGGATTTGAATCTTCAACCTTTTGGTTTGAAATGCTGATGGGTTGATCCATGGAGACTAGAAACACATCAGATGGTAGTTGCAATAATTACATCAGAGAGCTCCAAGATTCCCACCTATTGGCCCTTATCCTGTGGGCTTCAGCCCAGCTCTATATTCCATTCACTGCTACACAATCTCTCCTCATGAACCATTATTAATTGTAGAAATGTGATGCATGAAACTTCCTTCTAATTAGATTCCTGTAATGCGGTTGGCCTCAACAGATGTTCAGAGATCTCACACTGATAACCAGCCCCTCAAAATGTTCTTAACCTGGCAACACCAGTCCGCCTCGCTGCTTCTCCCACCCAGAGAGTTTGAGAGAAATCTGCTTGTCTAATTGACTACTTGCTGGTTCGTGGGATCAATGGCATAGTCTGCATGTTGAGGTACAGGGTCACTGCGACTGAATTTGACTGGAGCACAGTGATACTGTCCCTTTACTGCTGTGCAGAATAGCTGATACTAACCCCTACAGGTACCACTAGCACACGCACCACACTATGAATCAACTGACATGGTGGCACAGTGGTTAGCACTGCTGCCTCACAGCACCAGGGACCCGGGTTCGGTTCCCGGCTTGGGTCACTGTCTGTGTGGAGTTTGTACATTCTCCCCGTGTCTGCGTGGGTTTCCTCCAGGTGCTCCGGTTTCATCCCACAGTCCAAAAGATGTGCTGGTTAGGTGGATTGGCTGTGCTAAATTGCCCCTTAGTGTCAGGGGAGCTAGTGCATGAGGCTGTGGGGGATGGATCCTGTGTGGGATTGTAGTCAGTACAGACTCAATGGGCTGAGTGGCCTCCTTTTGCACTGTAAGGGTTCCATGATTCTATGACAGTGAATCTCACTGGGTTACAGTTACTATGGCAATTGGTTACTTCACTGGGTCAAATCCTGGACCTCCCTCCCCAATAGCACGGTGGGTGTATCTATACCACTTGGACTGCAGTGGTCCAAGAAGGCAGCTCACCACCCCCTTCTCAATAAGCGGCAGTAAGTGCTGGCTTTGCCAATATTGCCCGCACCATGAGACTGAAAATGAGGCAGAAATTGCCCTTACATCAGGAGTCACTGCAGAAGGAGCAATCTTATGAAATGTTTCACAAAACAGAAAATCTCAGCAGCTCTGACAGCATCTGTGGAGAGGGAAGAGAGCCCAATCCATCTCCATGGGCACAAACCAGCCTCTCATCCACTGACTCTGTCTACACTTCTGGCTGCCACGACCAAGAACCAGCATAGTCAAGGACCCACACACCCCAGACGTTCTCTCTTCCACCTTCTTCCTTCGGGAAAAAGATACAGAGGACTGATCACGTACCGACCGACTCAAGAACAGCTTCTTCCCTGCTGCTTTTGAATGGACCTACCTCGCATTAAGTTGTTCTTTCTCTACACCCTAGCTGTGACTGTAACACTACATTCTGTACTCTCTCGTTTCATTCTCTACAAATGGTATGCTTTGTCTGTGTGGCATGCAAGAAACAATACTTTTCACTGAATATTAATACGTGACAATATTAAATCAAATCAAATCAAACAGGTGCCCCCGGAGTGTGGCGACTAGGAGATTTCCACAGTAACTTCATTGCAGTGTTAATGTAGGTCCACTTGTGACATTAACAAATAAACTTTAAACTTTTCCACACAGATGCTGTCAGACCTGCTGAAATTTTCCAGCATTTTCTGTTTTAGTTTTGGATTCCATCACCCACAGTATGGTGCTTTTGTTTTGAAGTCTTTTCTTTAGGTGCCACTTTACATTTCAGAAATACCTGTAAGCTTATGAAAAGTGGCAGAACAGGGCGACCTGGTGATGTGCGCGGGCTGGAGAGGAGAGGGTTAATGCCCCTGTGTTCAGTTCCTCTTTGATAGAAAGCTGGTTGAGTCAGGGTGTGTGGCACAGAGGGGGGGGAAAGGAATCTCTGTAACACTGCCAGGGTAACAGGTGTTTGGAGTCAGTTAGCAGCAATGTCTTACCCCGAGAGTGCTTTTTCTAATTACATTGAACTAAGACCAGCTTCACAGTGGCTGCTGTTGTGTCTGATAATTATGATCCGCTGTCTGAAATCTGGAGCCACGCAGAGCGGCTCCCAAGAAGAACTGTGAGCACTGCTTACATTCCAGGCTTTAAAAATTCCTTACCCTCGTCTCACAACACCTACCATTCCAACACTCACCACCATCGTGACTGAAACCATCCTCAATACCCCCCCAGCCCCCTGCCCTGCCAGGGTCCAATCTACCTCATCAGTAACCAGAGCCTGATACCAAGCTGAGACAAGTATGGCCATCAGATTATGAGACAATGATTAACACTGAAATTGAATTTCTCACCCATAAAACGCTTGGTTGAAATTATTGCTTTAGCCAGGGGTGACTGGACACACAGATTATAGATCGTGGGATCCTACAATGCAGAAGGAGGCCATTTGACCCATCGAATACTACCTTATCCACATAACCCCATGCATTTATCTTAGCTAGTCCCCCTGACACCAAGGTGCAATTTAGCATGGCCAATCCACCTAATCTGCACACTGAGAGGTGTGGCTCAGTGGATAGCACTGTCACCTGGAGGATTATTTGTTCAGGAGCCTCTTGATTTAAACACAGAATCAAAGCTGACACTCCGAGAATGATACTGATGGAGTGCTGTAATGATGAAATGCTGTGCTTTAGATACCAAGTCAAGATCCCATCTCTCCTTTTAGTTGAACACAACAGATCCTGGGGTCTTGATTCCACAAAGGACAAAAGGGAACCTACCAGTGTAATGATACAGAGTAAAGCTCCCTCTACACTGTCCCCCCATCAAACACTCCCAGGACAGGTACAGCACGGGGTTAGATACAGAGTAAAGCTCCCTCTACACTGTCCCCCCATCAAACACTCCCAGGACAGGTACAGCACGGGGTTAGATACAGAGTAAAGCTCCCTCTACACTGTCCCCATCAAACACTCCCAGGACAGGTACAGCACGGGGTTAGATACAGAGTAAAGCTCCCTCTACACTGTTCCCCCATCACAGGACAGGTACAGCATGGGGTTAGATACAGAGTAAAGCTCCCTCTACACTGTCCTCCATCAAATACTCCCAGGACAGGTGCAGCATGGGGTTAGATACAGAGTAAAGCTCCCTCTGCACTGTCCCCATCAAACACTCCTAGGACAGGTGCAGCATGAGGTTAGATACAGAGTAAAGCTCCCTCTACACTGTCCTCCATCAAATACTCCCAGGACAGGTACAGCACAGGGTTAGATACAGAGTAAAGCTCCCTCTACACTGTCCCCATCAAACACTCCCAGGACAGGTACAGCACGGGGTTAGATACAGAGTAAAGCTCCCTCTACACTGTCCTCATCAAACAGTCCCAGGACAGGTACAGCACGGGGTTAGATCTGGATTAGATCCCTCGCTGTAAATTCCTGTTAAAGAGAATCCTCGTTATCGGACTTCCTGTACAAGATGGCCTCCATTCCTGGGCCTCCTTGTTAGAGAGATAGCCTCATTGTGGTAGTGGGGTGTTGTACACAAATTAGTGACTGTGTTTTCTATATTGAAACAATGACTGGACTTCACTGGCAGTGGGGGACTTTGGAGCATCCTGCAGACATGGAATGCCCCGAAATCCAAGCCTCCCTCACTCTGTATGGCCTTAAAATCATAGCATCATCCAGGGCAAAAGAGGTCCTTTGGTCCATTGATTCTGCACCGGTGTGTGAGAATCATCTGCACTTCCATCTAATCCCATCTACCAGCACTTGGCTCATAGCCTTGAATGTTATTCTGTGTGAAGTGCTGGACCTTACAGAGTGAGAATTTGCTGATGTATTAGGGGCCTCTCGGGAGCACGTTCCCAGTTTGAGTTGGACTGCCACATGCAAACTCATTCCAGATCCCCATCAAACAGTCTCGTTGCTGTCTGACTGCGGCCTACCCGAGCTCCTTTGGCCCTGATATCCTCTCCATGAGTGCACTCATTACCAACTTGGCAATTGGCCACCATCCCTATTGAACCTGGGTTCCAGCCAATCAGGGAATTGATTTTCAAATTGGATTGGCTTCTCTGTGTAAACATTTAGTGGTGTGGCTGTCACTCAGATTCACAAATGACCTCTGAAGCCAGTTTGGTTCTCATAACCAGTTTGAGAAGTGTGATAGTGGGGCTGGACTGGGATTGGTCTGTGCTGTTGGCCAGTGACACAGTGGCATGGTGGTACAGTGGTATGGTGGCGCAGTGGCACCGTGGTGCAGTAGCATGGTAGTACAGTGGTGAGCACTCCTGCCTCACAGCATCAGGGACCCAGGTTCAATTCCTACAATATTGAAGAAAGATATTAGCACAGATATTGTGGAATCTGTATGACTCGAGTTAAGCAACAACAAGGGGCAAAAAACATTTGTGGGGTGGTTTACAGACCACCAAGCTGTTGTGGCAATGTTGGGAAAAGCATTAGAGAGAAAATCAGGGATGCATGTGTTAAAGGAACATCTGTGACTATGGGCAACTTTAATCTGTATATAGATTGGGAGAGAGATTTGTCACAGTACAACAGAGGAGGAATTTCTGGAGTGCATATGGGATGTTTTTTGGAACAATATGTTGAGGAACCAACAAGGGAACAGACCATCTTGGACTGGGTGTTGTACGATGAGAGAGGATTACTTGGCAATCTAGTTGTGAGAGAACTCTTGGGGATGGATATCCACAATAGGGTAGAATTTTTGTCAAGGTCAATAATGATGTAACTGATTCTGAGACCAGGGGCCTGAATCTCAATAAAGGGAACTATGAATTGGCAATCATGGACTGGGAAGTATTACTGAAAGGAAAGACAGCAGACAGGCAATAGCAGGCATTTAAAGAACAAATAGGTAAACTCCAGAAGTTGTTTATTCCTGTTTGGCAAAAGAGTGGTAAGGGGTTTATGACCAAACCATGGCTTACAGGGGAAATTAGAGATAGTATCAGGTTCAAGGAAGGAGCAGACAAATTCGCAAGAAATAGCAAAAGGTCTGAGGATTGGGAGCAGATTAAAATTCAAGAGGACCAAGGGATTGGAATTCTTTGAGGATGTAACTAGTAGAGTTGACTGGGGAGAACCAGTAGATGTGGTTTATTTAGCCTTTCAGGTGGCTTTTAACAAACTCTTACATAGCATACTACTATGTTAAATCAAAGCACATGGGACTAAGGGTAATGTCTTGAGTTGGATAGAAAGCTGGTTAGGAGATAGGAAACAAAGAGTTAGCATAAATGGGTCTTTTTCTGATTGACAGGCACTGACTAATGCGGTTCCGCAGGGATCTGTGCTAGGACTCCAATGATCACATTATATATTAATGATTTGGAAGGGGGAACTAAATGTAATATCTCCAAATTTGCTGATGATACAAAGTTGGATGGGAGGGTGAGCTGTGAGGAGGATGCAGAGATGCTTCAGTGTGATTTGGACAGGCTGAATGTGTGGGCATTGGCATAGCAGATGTAGTATAATGTCGATACTTCGGAAGCAATAATAGGAAGACAGATTATTATTTGAATGGGTGTAAATTGAGAGAAGTGGGTACTCAGCAAAACCTTAGTGTCCTCGTACATCAGTCTCTGAAAGTAAGCGCGCAGGTACAGCAGGCAGTAAAGAAGGCAAATGGTTTGTTGGCTTTCATAGTGAGAGGATTTGAGTACAGGGATAGAGATGTTTTGCTGCAATTGTACAGGGCGTTGGTGAGGCTACACCTGGAGTATTGTGTGCAGTTTTGGTCTCCTTATCTGAGGAAGGATGTTCTTGCTATAGGGAGAGCACAGCGAAAGTTGTGCTGATTCCTGGGATGGCAGATCTGTCATATGAGGAGAGATTGAGTGGGTTAGGATTATATTCACTGGAGTTTAGAAGAGTGAAAGGAGATCTTAGAGAAACTTATAAAATACTAACAGAGTTAAACAAAGTAGATTTGGGGAGTCCAGAACTAGGGGTCACAGTTTGAGGATAAGGGGTAAAACTTTTAGAAGTGAGGTGAGGAGAAATTTCTTCTCCCAGAGGATGCTGAATGTATGGAATTTACTATCACAGAAAGTAGCTGAGGCCAAAACATTGTGTGATTTCAGGAAGAATTTAGATATAACTCTTGGGGCTTAAAGGGATCGAGGGATATGGGGGATATGGGGGGAAGGAGGGATCAGGTTCAAAACAAATGGCAGAACAAGCTCGAAGGGCTAAACAGCCTGTTCCCGCTTCTAGTTTCTGTGTTTCTAGTCCAGTCTTGGGTCACTGTCTGTGTGGCGTTTGTACGTTCTTCCTGTGTCTGTGTGGGTTTCCTCCTACACTTCAAATATGTGCCGGTTAGGTTGATTGGCCATGATAAGTTGTCCCTTAGTGTCAGGGGACTAACAGGGTAAATACATGGGGCTACAGGAATAGGGCCAATGTGGGATTGCGGTTGGTGCATACTCAATGGGCTGAATGGCCTCCTTCTGCACTGTAGGATTCAACGATTGCCAACTCTCTGGGTGATAGAACTCCAAAGATTCACAACCCTCTGGGTGAAGATATTTCTCCTCATTTTGTCCTAAATAGCCAACCCATTATTCTGAGACAGTGACTCTTTGTCCAAGAGTCCCCAGCAAAGCCTTTGTCAGCATCTATAGTGGCAAGGTGGCACATGTTTAGCACTGCTGCCTCACAGCGCCAGGGACCCAGGTTCAATTCTGGCCTTGGGTGACTGTCTGTGCGGAGTCTGCATTTTTTCATGGGTTTCCTCCGGGTGCTCCGGTCTCCTCCCTCAGTCCAAAGATGGGCTGGTTAGGTGAGTTGGCCGTGCTGAATTGTCCCATAGTGTCCCAAGATGTGTAGGTTAGGTGAATTGGCCAGGGTAAATTTGTGTGGTTAACGGATATGGTGAGGGATGTGGTCTGCCACGGTTGGTGCAGACTTGATGGGCCAAATGGCCTCTTCTGCTCTATGACTTGAATAATAAGAAAATTCTGAGTGAGAATATAAGATATAGGAGCAGGTGTAGGCCATTCAGCCCATCAACAGACAATGCCTCATCTGATACCTTGACTCGACCTTCCTGCCTGAACACCATATTCGTTGATTTGTTAAATATAAAAAAGGATCAAACTCAACCTTCCATATATCCAAATTCTGAGCATCTACAATAACAGCAAATTCCAGAGATTCACAACCCACTGAGTGAACAATGTTCCCCTCGTCTCTGAGCTGAGAGGCTGAGCCCTCACCGGGGGACCATGATCCTGGATTCTACACTCGATAGCCAGAGAAAACGGAGCCTCAGCTTCTCCCCTGTCAGCCCGAGAGATATTTCCTTTCTCAATGAGATCATCTCTCATTCATCCCAACTCCAGAGAGTATAGGACCAATCAAATAAATCTCTCCTCTCAGGAACGTCTACCCCCATGAGAGTCAGTGAGTGTGGGACCCATACCCCAGTGAGAGTCAGTGTGTGTGTGGGACCCGTACCCCAGTGAGAGTCAGTGTGTGTGTGGGACCCATACCCCAGTGAGAGTCAGTGTGTGTGTGGGACCCGTACCCCAGTGAGAGTCAGTGAGTGTGGGACCCATACCCCAGTGAGAGTCAGTGTGTGTGTGGGACCCGTACCCCAGTGAGAGTCAGTGTGTGTGTGGGACCCGTACCCCAGTGAGAGTCAGTGTGTGTGGGACCCGTACCCCAGTGAGAGTCAGTGTGTGTGGGACCCGTACCCCAGTGAGAGTCAGTGTGTGTGGGACCCGTACCCCAGTGAGAGTCAGTGTGTGTGGGACCCGTACCCCAGTGAGAGTCAGTGTGTGTGGGACCCGTACCCCAGTGAGAGTCAGTGTGTGGGGGACCCGTACCCCAGTGAGAGTCAGTGTGTGTGGGACCCATACCCCAGTGAGAGTCAGTGAGTGTGGGACCCGTACCCCAGTGAGAGTCAGTGAGTGTGGGACCCGTACCCCAGTGAGAGTCAGTGAGTGTGGGACCCGTACCCCAGTGAGAGTCAGTGCGTGTGGGACCTGTACCCCAGTGAGAGTCAGTGTGTGTGTGGGACCCGTACCCCAGTGAGAGTCAGTGTGTGTGGGACCTGTACCCCAGTGAGAGTCAGTGCGTGTGGGACCCGTACCCCAGTGAGAGTCAGTGCATGTGGGACCTGTACCCCAGTGAGAGTCAGTGCGTGTGGGACCTGTACCCCAGTGAGAGTCAGTGCGTGTGGGACCTGTACCCCAGTGAGAGTCAGTGTGTGTGTGGGACCCGTACCCCAGTGAGAGTCAGTGTGTGTGGGAGCCGTACCCCAGTGAGAGTCAGTGTGTGTGGGACCCGTACCCCAGTGAGAGTCAGTGCGTGTGGGACCCGTACCCCAGTGAGAGTCAGTGTGTGTGGGACCCGTACCCCAGTGAGAGTCAGTGTGTGTGGGACCCGTACCCCAGTGAGAGTCAGTGTGTGTGGGACCCGTACCCCAGTGAGAGTCAGTGCGTGTGGGACCTGTACCCCAGTGAGAGTCAGTGTGTGTGTGGGACCCGTACCCCCGTGAGAGTCAGTGTGTGTGGGACCTGTACCCCAGTGACAGTCAGTGTGTGTGGGGCCCCAGTGAGAGTTAGTGTGTGTGGGGCCCCAGTGAGAGTCAGTGTGTGGGACTCGTACCCCAGTGAGAGTCAGTGTGTGTGGAACCCGTGCCCCAGTGAGAGTCAGTGTGTGTGTGGGACCCGTGCCCCAGTGAGAGTCAGTGTGTGTGTGGGACCCGTACCCCAGTGAGAGTCAGTGTGTGTGGGACCCGTACCCCAGTGAGAGTCAGTGTGCGTGTGGGACCCGTGCCCCAGTGAGAGTCAGTGTGTGTGGGACCCGTGCCCCAGTGAGAGTCAGTGTGTGTGTGGGACCTGTACGCCAGTGAGAGTCAGTGTGTGTGGGACCCGTGCCCCAGTGAGAGTCAGTGTGTGTGTGGGACCCGTGCCCCAGTGAGAGTCAGTGTGGGTGGGACCCGTACCCCAGTGAGAGTCAGTGTGAGTGTGGAACCCGTACCCCAGTGAGAGTCAGTGTGTGTGGGACCCGTACCCCAGTGAGAGTCAGTGTGTGTGGGACCCGTACCCCAGTGAGAGTCAGTGTGTGTGGGACCCGTACCCCAGTGAGAGTCAGTGTGTGTGGAATCAGTACCCCAGTGAGAGTCAGTGTGTGTGTGGGGCCCGTACCCCAGTGAGAGTCAGTGTGTGTGTGGGGCCCGTACCCCAGTGAGAGTCAGTGTGTGTGTGGGACCCGTACCCCAGTGAGAGTCAGTGTGTGTGGGGCCCGTACCCCAGTGAGAGTCAGTGTGTGTGGAACCCGTACCCCAGTGAGAGTCAGTGTGTGTGGAATCAGTACCCCAGTGAGAGTCAGTGTGTGTGGAATCAGTACCCCAGTGAGAGTCAGTGTGTGTGGAATCAGTACCCCAGTGAGAGTCAGTGTGTGTGGGACCCGTACCCCAGTGAGAGTCAGTGTGTGTGGAACCCGTACCCCAGTGAGAGTCAGTGTGTGTGGGACCCGTACCCCAGTGAGAGTCAGTGTGTGTGGGACCCGTACCCCAGTGAGAGTCAGTGTGTGTGGAACCCGTACCCCAGTGACAGTCAGTGTGTGTGGAATCAGTACCCCAGTGAGAGTTAGTGTGTGTGGGACCCGTACCCCAGTGAGAGTCAGTGTGTGTGGAACCCATACCCCAGTGTGAGTCAGTGTCTTTGTATTTCAAGGTTCTTTATTCTTAAATGGATTTGGGCATTGCTGGCATAATCAGCATTTGTTAGCCATTCCTAATTGCCCTTGAAGTGAATGTCTTGCTTGGTCATTTCAGAGGGCAGTTAAGTATCAACCACATTGCTGTGGCTCTGGAGTGACATGTCGGCCAGACCAGCTAAGGATAGCAGATTTCCTTCCCTAAAGGGCATTAATGAACCAGATTGGTTTTTACAACAATCGATGTAAATCCCCATGGTCACTATTACTAAGCCTGGTCACTATTACTAAGCCTGGTTTGATATTCCAGATGCAGTAGTACATATCCATGAGTGTCTGTATTATTAGTCCAATGACATTGCCCCTGCATCACTCTCTCTCCTTGAATCCAGATCCTCCTCTAGGAGTTGAGGGTAAAACTGTTTAAAAAAAAGTTATTCAACAGCAGCTTTTGCTGATATTATGAAGGTTGGTGTAATGGTCCGTCTGAACCAGGTCACTGAGACTGCCATCTTTGACACCGTGACATCTCGGACATTGGATAATCTCCGATCTGAAAATGATATCAGCAATTCACTTTTAGGTGGCCAAAAAGATGTACTTTCGCACATTACCACAGTCGCTGAACTCCAGCAGTGTGTTGTGTGAGAGAGATTGAGGTTTAGGGCAAAGAGAAGTAAAGAGTACAGCCCTTTCCTGTACAAACTGACGTCGCTGTAAATATATCACATGGAAAAAGCAATGCAGAAACAGGCCATTTGGCCCAACTCAGCTATGCTGGTGTTCAGGGTCTACAGTAGTCATGATGTGGAGATGCTGGCGTTGGACTGGGGTAAACACAGTAAGAAGGGTGACAGCACCAGGTTTAAGCCCAACCGATTTATTTGATAGTAAACTCACAAGCTTTTGAGATTTCCCTCTTCGTCAGGCTCTCCATTCACCTGACGAAGGGACAAACCCCGAAAGCTTGTGAGTTTACTGTCAAATAAATCGGTTGGACTTAAACCTGGTGTTGTCAGACTTCTTACTGTGTTCAGGATCTACCTCATGCTTTACCTTCCCCATCAGGACATCTTTCTATCCTTTTCTCTTTCATCTGTTTACTCAACTTCCCCTTAAGTGTATCGAGGCTATTCACATCAATTAGTCCCTGTGGTGGTGAGTTCCACATCCTCAAAGAGATTTAGCCCTAAGCCACTTATTGCATTTATTTGCGATTGTCTTATGTTAATGACCTCCGATTTTAGATAAGTTCAGGATGTCAGGGGATTCATACGGAAAGCTCTTTATTATCCGTATCTTCTAACAGCTTTGTTGCAGCTTGAGAAATTCATGCCAAAGCAACATTTTCTCTGAAAGCGAGATCCTTTCGTTTTTTCCACTGAGGTGTAACATTACTGGAAAGTAATAAAATTGCCAGATAAGGGCACTTTGTCGCTAAACTGAAGAAACAGCACGTCGCTAATTTCTCGTGTGTCCCTCAGCGTCTCTGTGAGCAAGCTGTTATCCTATTCCAATTTGTTTTGCCAGAATTAATCCCTCTCCCCACAACTTATTCTGCATTTAATTAGCAAACCTGGCCAGTGATTATTGCCACAGGATGTTCTATCAGATGCAGTGAAGTTTAAGATATTGTCCAGACAGACAAATAAAGGCTCGCTTTGTCTTTTCGAGACAAATGTAATAGTAAACACTGAAGATTTGCTGTCAGTGTTCCCACAGGATTATCCTCAATATTCATTTCCTGCTATAAACCTGAGGTCATTTCTGAGCGGGAAAGAGAACGGGGGGTTTGTTGAAAATAAATTGCTTTACCTCCTTCAATGACCACTGGTTCGAAAAGCCCAAATTGTTCCAGTACCTTGACAAAGAGGGCAAACACCACGAGAACTGCTATCACCTCAAGTCCATCGAACTCCATGGTGTGGTGCGACCATTCCGGCTCCCGTCCAGCGCCGCGGCGACAAGTCCCCGCTCCCCTTCACCCCGAACCCTGGTCCAACTCTCCGACAAAGAGGGGTAACATTTGCCGAGGGGAGTAAGGGGGACCATCGAACGCAGGCTGCAAAAGGACGTGACAGACTTTCCCCTCTGGCCTCCTCCCCACCTCCCCCCCACCGCCTCCACCCTCCGTCCTCCCCCTCCCTGGACCGGGGCCGTCGCAGTTCAATCTGTGGGGAGGGGGGTGAGGAAGGAGGAGGAGGGGATGGGGAGGGAGCCAGAGCAAGGTTCCTGGGGGTGAGAGGAGTAGCACGTTACAACCAATCGGCCGGGAGCCGCTGGGTGCTCCAGGAGTTTGACCTGAGGCTGTGCGATCTCGGCAGGACTGTGGGTGCTGCACTTTGAGACAGCAGCGCTGTCAGTGTGCGTGGCAGAGAGAGAGCATGCCCTCCCATCTCAATGACACCACCTACATCGATTTGCTTAATGCAGTTGCCAGGGCAACTGCTGATGGATATTTAAGCTCCTTTCCCTGTTGTGATGGTCCAAGTGCTTTTCCCTTCCAGTCTCACACACACACACACACACACACACACACACACACACACACACACACACACACACACACACACTTTCTCACACATACAACAAACACATTCACTCACGTTCACATACAGAGTCACTCATGCACACACAAACACTGTCACACATACAGTCTCGTACAAATGCACAGATATCCTCTCTCACACTCAACCAGTCACTCACACACACACACACATACACAAACACAGTCATTTTCAGACACACAAATACAGTCACTCTCATACACACACAGTCACACACACGCACACACAGTCATTCACGCACACAAAAACACAGTCACTCACACACACACACACAAACACAGTCGCTCACATTCACATACAAAGAGTCACTCACACACACACACACTGTCACACGTACAGTCTCACATACAAATGCACAGATATTCTCTCTCACAACAACCACTCACAAACACACACACACAAATACTGTCACTCACACACGCACACACACACACACGCACAAACACAGTCACTCTCAGACATAAACCAGTCACTCTCACACACACATGGTCACTCACACACATACACATACACAAGGTCACATCCACAAACACACATTCTTTCTCTCCCTCACACACACAGAAGTTCTCTCACACAGAGAGAGGAATGAGGGAGGGGAGCTGGAGGTGATGGGTGGGGGGGGGGCACTGGGGGAGAGCTGCAGGTGGATGGAGAGGTTGGGGGTGGGTGGGGGGGGAGCTGGGGCTAGTGGGGCAGAGGGTGGGTTCTCCCAATTTCCACTCTAATTCCAGGGTTTCGGATCATCAGAATCAATGAATCTGTGGAATCTGAGTGATGAATTGTATTTAAACCACATCAACAAAGATCCCATTTAAAAATAAATGTCTCAACACCCCTGCTTTGTCCTTTCCTGTGGTCATTGTGGCTCAGTGGAATGTAATCTCATTCCTAAATTACTGAGATTGTGCTTTCTAATCTAATCCAAAAGGTGAAGCATAAACCTCCAGGCTGATACTGGGCACTGGCTGATGTGCATGGTCCCAAGAGGAGTGGAAGATTTCTTTCCAGTCTCCTGATCAGTGTTTATCCCTCAGATCAGCACCAGGAAAATACTCAGCTGATCTGCTCATGTTCCCATCACTGCTCTGGAATCTTGCTGTGAATTCCCCAATCACGTCTACAAACCAAAAGTACTTCGCTGGAGGGAACACACTTTGAGGTCACAGAGTTGCTATCGAAATGAGAATTCTTTCTTTCACTAACTGATCTATTGGATGTGAGTTCTGATGCTTTCTCCTTCCCAGATCGCCTCTGAGATGCTTGGATACTAATGAAGGTGCAGGAATCTCAGGCAGTTATAGTCCCTCTCCCCCTAGCCCGCTCCCATACCAGACAACATAATCGGTAGGTTTCTAACAGTACCTTCGTCAGCTACAGGAATGGCTCTAAGAGGCTGAAGCTCCTCTCTGCTATCCCCTCACTTAGAGTTAGAGGCATAGGGTCATAGAGGTTTACAGCATAGAAACAGACCCTTTGGCCTAACTTGTCCATGCTGCCCAGTTTTTACCATTAAGCTAATCCCAATTGGCCCATATCCCTCCATACCCATGTAATTGTCTAAATGCTTTTTAAAATTATACCCGCTCCTACTATTACCTCCTCTGGCAGCTTGTTCCAAACATTCAATACCCTCCGAGTGAAAGATTGCCCCTCTGACCCTATTGTATCTCTCCCCTCTCACTTTAAACCTATGCCCTTTAATTTTACACTCCCCTACCTTTGGGAAAAGATATTGACTATCTAGCTGATCTGTGCCCCTCTTTATTTTATAGACCTCTATAAGATCACTTCTCAACCTTCTACACTCCAGAGAAATAAGACCCAGTCTATCCAGCCCCTCCTTATAACTCAAATAATTAAGTCCCAGTAGTATCCTAATAAATCTTTCTGCTCTCTTTCTATAGAACATCTTTTCTATAATAGGGTGACCAGAACTGTATTCCTAATGTGACCTTACCAATGTCTTGTACAACTTCAACAAGACATCCCAACTCCTGTATTGAGTGTTCTGACTGATGAAGCCAAACTTGCTGAATGCCTTCTTCCCCACTCTATCCACCTGTGACTCCACTTTCAAGGAGATATGAACGTGTACCCCTAGATCTCTTTGTTCTGTAACTCTCCCCAACTATTAACTGAGTAAGTCCTGCCCTGGTTCAATCTACCAAAATGCATCGCCTCACATTTGTCTAAATGAAACTCCATCTGCCATTCATCAGCCCACTGGCCCAATTGATCAAGATCCCATTGCAATCCTAGATGACCTTCTTCACTGTCCACTATGCCACCAATTTTGGTGTCATCTGCAAACTTACAAACCATGCCTATTAAATTCTCATCCAAATCGTTATTGCATTGCATTTTCAGTACGCTAACACTTGCAACAAGTTTGACCCAGCCAGCCCCTCTCGATGTTTATGCTCCAAACTATGCTTCTCTTGCTCAACCTCATTTCCTCCTGATCAGCATATCCTTCAATTTCTTTCTGTTTATCCAGCTTCTTCTTAAACTATTCACTTCAATCACTCCCTGTGGTAGCGGGTTCTGCATTCTCCCCATTATCTGGGTAAAGAGGTTTCTCCTGAATTCCTGATGGGATCCATTTGTGACTGCCATATATGGATAGCCCCTAGATCAGCTTGGCTGCAATCGGAAACATGTTCGCTATGTCTATTCCATCGAACCCCTTTATGATTTTGAAGAACTCTGTCAGTCTGCCTCTCAGCCTTCTCTGTTCTCGAGAAAATCTCCCCAGCCTGTTCAGTCCCTCATTCTGATTTGATCCTCATAAATCTTTTTTGCAGCTTCACCAATGGGCAGGGCTCTCCGGCCTTGTTTGCCCCGTTCATGCTGCCAGCAGGAACAGAGAATTTGGCACTCAGCCAAAGGTTCACTCTGCACCGGGACTGGAGAATCCCAGCTGAGGGCAAGGTCGGAGGTTTCCAGCCATAGTCCAACCAGAATTCTGGAATCTCTCTATTTTTCAGTTCTGTCCTTCTGGAATGAACCACAGTGCTTTGTTTGCTTTTTTATGATCTTATTCACATATTTCATTACTTTTATTACACTGTGTGTTTTTATTGATTTTGATTTGATTTGATTTGATTTATAATTGTTGAATATGTTAGCATACAATGAAAAGTATTGTTTCTTGTGTGCTATTCAGTCAAAACATACCGTTCATGGAGAAAGAAAGGAGAGAGTGCAGAATGTAGCGTTACAGTCATAGCTAGGGTGTAGAGAAAGATCAAATGAATGTGCAAATTAATGTCCATTCAAAAGTCCGATGGCAGCGGGGAAGAAGCTGTTCTTGAGTCAATTGATATGTGGCCTTAGACTTTTGTATCTTTTTCCCGATTGAAAAAGGAATTTGGCATGTCAGCAATGACTCTCACTAATTTTTACAGATACACCATGGAAAGCATTCTTTCACAGCTTGGTCTGGGCTCCTGCTCTGCCCAAGACCGCAAGGAACTACAAAAGGTTGTGAATGTAGCCCAATCCACCATACAAACCACTCTCCCATCCATTGACTCTGTCTACACTTCCCACTGCCTCAGCAAAGCAGCCAGCATAATTAAGGACCCCATGCATCCTTCACATAGTCTCTTCCACTGTGTTCCTTCGGAATAAAGACATAAAGGTCTGAGACCATGTACCAACTAACTGAAGAACAGCTTCTTCCCTGCTGCCATCAGACTTTTGAATGGACCTACCTTGCACTAAGTTGATCTGTCGTTACACCCTAGCTATGATTGTAATGTTACATTCTGCACTCTCTCATTTCCTTCTCCATGAACAGTATGCTTTGTCTGTATAACGTGCAAGAAACAAAACTTTTGACTGTATACTAATATACGTGACAATAATAAATCAAATCAAATCAAATCAAAGTACTATTTCATCACTAATTTCTTTAAGCTCCTTATTCTCACTCGGTCTTTGAATCCCAAGATTTCCAAATATCTAGCATAAAGACAGATAGAATGTATTTGTTTGATGTCACTGTCATTGGCTCATTCCTATTAAAAATTCTTCTGTTTCTGTCTCTCAGGAACCCATATTTTCCCTCATTAATCCCATCCTTTTCACACGCCTGAAAAACCCATAACAACCTGCCTCACATTGTTTTACTTTCAAAATCTATACCTTACAATGAATTCTAAAATCCTTGCAAACCCCAGACTCAGTACTCTCTTTGGAAACTGTACACACCCCCTTTATTTAAGACTACCTTTAACTTCTCATTAGGCATTCTTAGTTCACTTTCCCGTGGGGTTCTGTTCGTTAGTGGAATGTATATTTGTTGTAAATTATAAATTAATACTTTAAATAGTTGCCAGCAGAAGCAGAATAAAATAATATACTGACGATGAGACTGTAGCCTTTAAACTATTAGAGTCAATGTTTAACCTTTCACAGAAACTCGAAGTGGGCCATTTGGCCCTTCGAGACACCTCCACCATTCACCTTGATCATGGCTGGTCATCGAATTCAATATCCTGATCTCCCCTTCCCCCCATATCCCTTGATCCCTTTATCCCCAAGAGCTAAATCACAGTTGTGCTGATGAAATATAACACTGGGTTTTCCCTGTTTTTAAAATTCTTTCATGGGACGTCAGCATTGTTTAACATTTTATTTCAGTTACCACTGCGATGTGTCTGCAATAAACAAATAATCGAGTTAAAAGTTCAGCAGCAAAAACGGCAGAGACATCAGCCACCTGACAGGTCAGAACATTGAATACAGGAGATGTCTTGTTGAAGTTGTACAAGACATTGATAAGGCTACACTTGCAATACCGTGAGCAATTCTGGTCGCCCTATTATAGAAAGATATTATTAAACTAGAAAGAGTGCAGAAAAGATTTACTAGGATGCTACCGGGACTTGATGGATTGAGTTATAAGGAGAGGCTGGATAGACTGGGACTTTTTTCTCTGGAGTGTAGAAGGCTGAGGGGTGATCTTGTAGCAGTCTATAAAATAATGAGGGGCATAGATCAGCCAGATAGTCAATATCTTTTCCCAAAGGTAGAGGAGTCTAAAACTCCCTAAAATGTCTCGTCCCTAAAGAGTCTAAAAAGGGGTTTAAGGTGAGAGGGGAGAGATACAAAAGTGTCCAGAGGGGCAATTTTTTCAACCAGAGGGTGGGGAGTGTCTGGAACAAGCTGCTAGAGGTAGTAGTAGAGGCAGGTACAATTTTGTATTTTAAAAAGCATTAGACAATTACAAGGGTACGATGGGTACAGAGTGATATGGGCCGAAGGGTCTGTTTCCATGCTGTAAACCTCCATGATGTTTGATTCTCTCTCCAGAGATATTGCCAGACCTCACAAAATCCTTACAGTGCAGAAAGAGGCCATTTGGCCCATCCAGGCCCTATCCCTGTAACGCCATAAATTTACCCCGCTAATCTTTATGCATCTCGGGACGCTAAGTGGCAATTTAGCATGGCCAATGCACCTAACTCACCTGGGAGTGTGGGAGGAAACTGGAGCAAACACGTACAGATATAGCGTGAATGTGCAAACGCTACACCGATAGTGACCCAAGCCGGGAACCCAGGTCCCTGGCACTGTGAGGCAGCAATGCCAACTACTGTGCCACCCCATGCTGATTTTATCCAGCATTTTCTGTTTGGATATCAAGGCAAGAATGACTCTGTTTATGGTTCCACACAGACTTGATTCACGCTGAAAAGAGTGGGACAAATTGAAGATTTTTCAAAGGAGTCGCACAGACACAATGGGCTGAATGGCTTCCTGTGGTGTTGTGTGAGTAATCAATTTTCTCTTTCAGTGTCTCATTTTTGTTGATTGAAAACTCTCCCCAAGGATTGGCAAAGCCCAATGAAACGGGGAATTGAAACAACAAAGACAGCACAATCACTGAAGCACTCTTTATGTTAATGACTCAAACTCCATTGATATTGCTTCAATACGCCTGGCAAATTGCCACTAATTGGTACTAAATTGACTGTCAGCTCAGGAGGATTAAGAAGCTAGTGGTGTCAGCTGTGGTTCAACGGGTAGCATGCTCCTCTCTGAGCTAAAATGTGTTCACATCCCACTCCAGGAGCCTACACGTACTAACAGGATGCTGCATTGTCAGTGAATGATGCTCAAACAGATTCTGTTTCGACCCCCCACCCCGGGTCAGTGTGAAAGAACTCAGGCCGTGGCTATGATGAAAAATAGAGACATTCTCCCAGGCACCTTTGCTGATCTTTATTACTCAATGATTCAATCCGGTTGTCAGTGGGAACCTGTGCACAAATTGGCTTCTACATTTCGACAGAAATGGAAATTTTTTTTATTTAAGAGACAGTCAGGCTTTGGGACATGGAAATGTCACATTGGCAGAGTAAATCAGTCCACCTGAGATTGGAAATTTTAAAGATCTTTAAGACTTGAATAGCAGGTTAGCTGCAAAGACTTACATTCTAATCAGTATTCTGTAAACTGTGTGTGTCTTTATATACCCTTCTCTGATCAGAACCTTCCACACACCTGACGAAGGAACACTGTTTCTGAAAGCTTGTGGGATTACTATCAAATAAACTGGTTGGACTTAAACCTGGTGTTGTGAGACTTCTTACTGTGTTTACCCCAGTCCAACGCTGGCGTCTTTACATCATCACACACACACATACACAGACACACACACACACAGATACAGACGCACACACACACACATACAGGTGGTCGTGCCTTCAACTGCCTAAACCTCTTGACAGCTTTCTCTCCCTCCTCTTTAACCAACTCTTCTGGATATATTCTTTAGTGGCTCAGAGTTAATGTTGTTTGATAACCCCTCCTTTGTTAAGTGCTATGATGAAGGTGCTATAGAAATGCAGTTTGTATATATTCTTTTCCCTTCACCATCTGCATCAGCCTCTTGAGCCTCCTCCTGCTGCCCACCTGTGTGTGTAAACAATAACTGCTACCTATTCAGTCAGGAGCTTTTTAAAATTCATTTGAGTGTATTGCTCATCCCTAGTTGCCCTTGAGAAGGTGGTGGTGAGCTGCCTTCTTGAATCGTTGCAGCTCCTGTCTTCACCTCAGATCCAGACAGGGGGATTTTTCACCCAGAGTCATGGATCAGCTATCAGGAGCAGGAACCTACTCCTCTCCCAGCCCTCACTTCTGTCCTGACTTTGACCAATGTAAAACAGAGAGTGGGTAAGTGAGTCCACTTCATTCTGATAGAAGCAAAACACTGCAGATGCTGGAAATCTGAAATAAAAACAGAAAATTCTGGATATGCTTAGCAGGTCTGGCAGCGTGTAGGGGGGGAGAAACAGAGTTAATGGTTCTGTAGAAAGAGTATTTAGATCTGAAATGTTAACTCTGTTTCTCTCCAGAGATATTGTCAGACCTGCTGAGTTATCCAGCAGTTTCTGTTTTTATTATAACCTGTGGTGATACTGTGCCTTTAAGGGATGTATTTGTGTCATGTTTCTTGTGCAGGATTTGTTTTAACAGTCTGTTCTATAAGCTGCTGCTGCTTTGCCTGTAACCGGCAGCCCCTGTTGTTACTGCAGATCTTAACAGCTCGAATGTTTGTTTTAATCTGGACTAATGCAGTTCTGTTATGTTAGTGTTTTCCCTTGGTGTTTTTCAGAGTAGGGTTTGATTAAGTTGATTGACAAAAAAAGTCATGTGACTGGGTGGGACTATTCTTACACAGAGAAATCAAGTTGCTTGGGATTGTTAGTGGGAAGTAGCTTTCTCTGTGTCTCATTCTCCCTTTCTGGATTTGGAAACTGGCATCTGCCAGAAAATGAGTCTCAATCTCTACAGGCTGCTGTATGGGAGTCAGAAGACAGTTATCTTTCTGTATCTGTCCAGAGGGGTTAAAAGACTGGCAATCCAGCATCCATATGAGCCTACATGATTTTCTTTGTGGTAACTTAATCTGAAGGGGGATTTATGTCTGTGGGTGGTACGATGGCACAGTGCTTATTACTGCTGCCTCACAGCGCCAGGGACCCGGGTTCGATTCCTGATCTTGTTCACTGGCTGCACATTCTCTCTGTGTCTGTGTTGGTTTCCTCTGGATGCTCCAGTTTTCTCCCACAGTCTGAAAGATGTGTTGGTTAGCTGGATTGGCTGTGCTAAGTTCTCCCTCATGTACCCAAACAGACGCCGGAGTGCGGCGACTAGGGGATTTTCACAGTAACTTCATTGCAGTGTTAATATAAGCCTACTTGTGACACTAATAAATAAACTTTAAAACTTTATTTCTCACATTGGATCTATAGAGATAGCTGTCTGTTAAGAATTATACTGTGTCATGTTTAAGTATTTTAATTGGTAAAAGTTATGCTAAATTGGTTTGTTTTAATAAAAGCTTCCTAGTGGGTCAATCAAATCATACCTGGAGTGAGACACTTTATGCTCACACGAATGCCAAAATCAAATCAAGATGAGTCCAGGCTAATTTCATAATAAACTTGGAGTTTCTGATCTGGTCCCTACCAAACCCATTTCATTCAATGTGGCTCATCAGCTCACCATTGACAGCAGGAACCAGCTTTCCTGTTCTGCTGTATAAGGGATCAGGGGTTGTGTTTACAGGAATTGGTGCTATCTCAATGGGTAGCTCTCTTATCTCTCAGTCAGAAAGCTGTAGATTCACAGCCCAGAACCCAGAGACCTGAGCACAAAATCTAAGCTGAAATTCCCAGTGCAGTCCGAAGAGAGTGCTGTACTGTTGGATGTGCCATCTTTTTGGTTGAATGTTGAACTGGAGCTTTGCCCACCCTCTCAGTTGGGCTTATACAGCCCCATGGCACAATCCAAAAACAACAGGGGAGTCGCCCACTACGTCCAATGTTTAATAAAACAGAGGATCCAGTCATTTTCACATAGGTGTGTGTGGGATCTTGCTGTGCATTACAACAAGGTGACTACACCGGATAAGTGCCCCGGAACATCCTGAGATTGTGAAAGACACTGGCCTAAATCGTCCGATTCTGCCCGCCATGGAAATCATTGCGGGTGGGACAGAAACTTTGACACAAGGGCAAAACGTCCGTTAATCTTGGGCAGGAATTTCTGATCCCGGGGAGGATGTGACTGGAAAATCACACCCGCTGGATAGATACAAAAAAAATCCTCATCTCTTCCAATTCACCAGAAGTAACCAACACCAAAAAGCAACCAGAATTTAAAAAAAAAATTTCATTCAGTGGGACATGGATATCACTGGCTGGGCCAATATTTATTGCCCATCCCTAGTTGCCCTTGGAGGGTAGTTGAGAGTCAACCACATTGCTGTGACTCTGGAGTCACGTGTAGGCCAGACTAGGTAAGGACAGCAGATTTCCTTCCCTAAAGCACATTAGTGAACCAGATTGGTTTTTCCTGACAATTGACAATGGTTTCATGGTCATCAGTAGATTCTTAATTCCAGATATTTTTGATTGAATTCAGATTCCACCACTTGCTGCGGTGGGATTTGAACCCAAGTCCCCAGAGCATTACCCCAGGCCTCTGGGTTACTGGACCAGTGTAAATATCATTCGGTCATTGCCTCCCCTCCATGTCCATTAATTCATTCTTTTAGCTATTGGGAGTTTTTTTTTGTTTCCCTTGACTCCACTCCCAGCCCTGTCCACAGCCTGTGATGGGCCTGACTCAATGAGCACAATCTGGTCCGTGGGTTCTGACACCACAGCAAGTGGGAAATTCTCATTCATCACATTGCTGATCTGGTAAGACAGGCTGCTATGTTGTATAACATATTGTTCTTGTGACTGGTTTCAGAATGATCCAATACAGTAATCACATGTCCCTCTATTAAAACCTGTGTTCAACTCAACATGAGGGTGCCATCGAGTCAGATTACTGTGTCTTCACACCACCCAATGAATTTTACACACTCATTCATAGAATCCTACAGTGCAGAAGGAGGCCATTCAGCCCATCAAGTCTGCACCAACTACAATCCCACCTAAGTCCTGTTTCCAGAACCCAATTTATTTATTCTACAAACTCCCCAACACTATTTACCATGGCTAATCAACCTAACCCAGTGGAGTGTGGGAGGAAGCCCACACAGATACGGGGAGAATGTGCAAACTCCCCACAGACAGTGACCCAAGCCAGGAATCAAACCTGGGTCCCTGGCACTGTGAGGCAGCAGTGCTAACCCACTGTGTCACAATGTCACCACTTCCATTGGGATAAAGATACCAAAGTCTGAGATCATGTATCAATTGGCTCAAGAACAGTTTCTTCCCTGCTGCTGTCAGACTTTTGAATGGACCTACCTCATATTAAGTTGATCTTTCTCTACACTCAGCTAGGACTGTCACATTATATCTGCACCCTCTCCTTTCCGTCTCTATGAACGGTATGTTTTGTTTGCATAGCGCGCAAGAAACAATACTTTGCACTGAGGTGCACAGCTAACCTGCTGTGGACTGGGCCCAGTGGGAACGAGATTCCAATTCTCTGACCTTCATTTTGTTAAGGATTACGATAGTTAGAATGAGAACTCCATCTCATCTACTGTGAACTGAACACAACCCCAGATCACAGCAATGAAAGAAGAATCTTGTCCTCGAGATCCCCCCAACCCAAACATTTTACCTCCTGCTGCCCCAACAACCAATTCAAGTGAACTGTGAGAAAGTTGCCCTTATTTCTATTGTAGTTGCCCTCACTTGCTCTTACTGTGCCACTTAATATGGAGAAACATATTGAGAGATTCCGCTAACAGTTGACTGACTCTAAGGAGAAACAGGACATGCTGAGTTACACATTATGCTCCACACGTCCAACTGTCCACAAGCCCCGCTCTTTCATTTATCTTCATTGCCTTCCAAGGTCAAGAATGTTAATTTTGAAGACTGAAACTCCTGTTCATTCTCACAAATGCAGCCAAGGTGAGATACAGAGTAAAGCTTCCTCTACTTTATCCCCATCAAACACTCCCAGGACAGGTACAGCACGGGGTTAGATACAGAGTAAAGCTCCCTCTACACTGTCCCCCATCAAACACTCCCAGGACAGGTACAGCACAGGGTTAGATACAGAGTAAAGCTCCCTCTACTCTATCCCCCATCAAAGACTCCCAGGACAGGTACAGCACGGGGTTAGATACAGAGTAAAGCTCCCTCTACACTGTCCCCATCAAACACTCCCAGGACAGGTACAGCACGGGGTTAGATACAGAGAAAAGCTCCCTCTACACTGTCCCCCATTAAACACTCCCAGGACAGGTACAGCACGGGGTTAGATACAGAGTAAAGCTCCCTCTACACTGTCCCCCCATCAAACACTCCCAGGACAGGTACAGCACAGGGTTAGATACAGAGTAAAGTTCCCTCTACACTGTCCCCATCAAACACTCCCAGGACAGGTACAGCACGGGGTTAGATACAGAGTAAAGCTCCCTCTACACTGTCCCCCATCAAACACTCCCAGGACAGGTACAGCACAGGGCTAGATACAGAGTAAAGTTCCCTCTACACTGTCCCCATCAAACACTCCCAGGACAGGTACAGCACGGGGTTAGATACAGAGTAAAGCTCCCTCTACACTGTCCCCATCAAACACTCCCAGGACAGGTACAGCACGGGGTTAGATACAGAGTAAAGCTCCCTCTACACTGTCCCCCATCAAACACTCCCAGGACAGGTACAGCACAGGGTTAGATATAGAGTAAAGTTCCCTCTACACTGTCCCCCATCAAACACTCCCAGGACAGGTACAGCACAGGGTTAGATATAGAGTAAAGTTCCCTCTACACTGTGCCATCAAACACTCCCAGGACAGGTACAGCACAGGGTTAGATATAGAGTAAAGTTCCCTCTACACTGTGCCATCAAACACTCCCAGAGTCAGAAGTTCGGTTACTGACTTTCCACCATTTTGCACCTGAACAACATCTCATCACGAACCAATTTCATTATCTTTCTAATCACATTCAATCTCTGGCTTCCTGGGCTGCAGTGGAAACTCTGCACTTTGTAAGGTATGGCTTGGCATTCCTGGTCAACTTTGGGGCCTGTTATATCCGGACTCTCTGGCTGTCAGTCTGGTGGGACCAAACTGCATGGGATGTAACCAGTCAGGTTGGTCTACTCCAACTTGGTGTAAAGTTCAAAGCACAAAAACCTGAGGGGCACAGAGCCTGTCAGTACAGTGAGGGTACAGAGCCTGTCAGTACAGTGAGGGTACAGAGCCTGTCAGTACAGTGAGGGTACAGAGCCTGTCAGTACAGTGAGGGTACAGAGCCTGCCAGTACAGTGAGGGACACAGAGCCTGTCAGTACAGTGAGGGTACAGAGCCTGTCAGTACAGTGAGGGTACAGAGCCTGTCAGTACAGTGAGGGTACAGAGCCTGTCAGTACAGTGAGGGTACAGAGCCTGTCAGTACAGTGAGGGTACAGAGCCTGTCAGTACAGTGAGGGTACAGAGCCTGTCAGTACAGTGAGGGTACAGAGCCTGTCAGTACAGTGAGGGTACAGAGCCTGTCAGTACAGTGAGGGACACAGAGCCTGTCAGTACAGTGAGGGTACAGAGCCTGTCAGTACAGTGAGGGTACAGAGCCTGTCAGTACAGTGAGGGACACAGAGTCTGTCAGTACAGTGAGGGTACAGAGCCTGTCAGTACAGTGAGGGACATAGAGCCTTCAGTACAGTGAGGGTACAGAGCCTGTCAGTACAGTGAGGGACACAGAGCCTGTCAGTACAGTGAGGGTACAGAGCCTGTCAGTACAGTGAGGGACACAGAGTCTGTCAGTACAGTGAGGGTACAGAGCCTGTCAGTACAGTGAGGGACATAGAGCCTTCAGTACAGTGAGGGTACAGAGCCTGTCAGTACAGTGAGGGACACAGAGCCTGTCAGTACAGTGAGGGTACGGAGCCTGTCAGTACAGTGAGGGTACAGAGCCTGTCAGTACAGTGAGGGTACAGAGCCTGTCAGTACAGTGAGGGTACAGAGCCTGTCAGTACAGTGAGGGTACAGAGCCTGTCAGTACAGTGAGGGACACGGAGCCTGTCAGTACAGTGAGGGACACAGAGCCTGTCAGTACAGTGAGGGTACAGAGCCTGTCAGTACAGTGAGGGACACAGAGCCTGTCAGTACAGTGAGGGACACAGAGCCTGTCAGTACAGTGAGGGACACAGAGCCTGTCAGTACAGTGAGGGTACAGAGCCTGTCAGTACAGTGAGGGACACAGAGCCTGTCAGTACAGTGAGGGACACGGAGCCTGTCAGTGCAGTGAGGGTACAGAGCCTGTCAGTACAGTGAGGGACACAGAGCCTGTCAGTACAGTGTGGGTACAGAGCCTGTCAGTACAGTGAGGGACACAGAGTCTGTCAGTACAGTGAGGGACACGGAGCCTGTCAGTGCAGTGAGGGTACAGAGCCTGTCAGTACAGTGAGGGACACAGAGCCTGTCAGTACAGTGTGGGTACAGAGCCTGTCAGTACAGTGAGGGACACAGAGCCTGTCAGTACAGTGAGGGACACAGAGCCTGTCAGTACAGTGAGGGTACAGAGCCTGTCAGTACAGTGAGGGACACAGAGCCTGTCAGTACAGTGAGGGACACGGAGCCTGTCAGTACAGTGAGGGTACAGAGCCTGTCAGTACAGTGAGGGTACAGAGCCTGTAAGTACAGTGAGGGTACGGAGCCTGTCAGTACAGTGTGGGTACAGAGCCTGTCTGTACAGTGAGGGACACAGAGCCTGTCAGTACAGTGAGGGACACGGAGCCTGTCAGTGCAGTGAGGGTACAGAGCCTGTCAGTACAGTGAGGGACACAGAGCCTGTCAGTACAGTGTGGGTACAGAGCCTGTCAGTACAGTGAGGGACACAGAGCCTGTCAGTACAGTGAGGGTACAGAGCCTGTCAGTACAGTGAGGGACACGGAGCCTGTCAGTGCAGTGAGGGACACAGAGCCTGTCAGTACAGTGAGGGACACGGAGCCTGTCAGTGCAGTGAGGGTACAGAGCCTGTCAGTACAGTGAGGGACACAGAGCCTGTCAGTACAGTGAGGGACACAGAGCCTGTCAGTACAGTGAGGGACACGGAGCCTGTCAGTACAGTGAGGGTACAGAGCCTGTCAGTACAGTGAGGGACACAGAGCCTGTCAGTACAGTGAGGGACACGGAGCCTGTCAGTACAGTGAGGGACACGGAGCCTGTCAGTGCAGTGAGGGTACAGAGCCTGTCAGTACAGTGAGGGACACGGAGCCTGTCAGTGCAGTGAGGGACACGGAGCCTGTCAGTGCAGTGAGGGTACAGAGCCTGTCAGTACAGTGAGGGACACAGAGCCTGTCAGTACAGTGAGGGACACGGAGCCTGTCAGTACAGTGAGGGTACAGAGCCTGTCAGTACAGTGAGGGTACAGAGCCTGTCAGTACAGTGAGGGTACAGAGCCCGTCAGTACAGTGAGGGTACAGAGCCCGTCAGTACAGTGAGGGTACAGAGCCTGTCAGTACAGTGAGGGACACGGAGCCTGTCAGTACAGTGAGGGACACAGAGCCTGTCAGTACAGTGAGGGACACAGAGCCTGTCAGTACAGTGAGGGACACGGAGCCTGTCAGTACAGTGAGGGTACAGAGCCTGTCAGTACAGTGAGGGACACAGAGCCTGTCAGTACAGTGAGGGACACAGAGCCTGTCAGTACAGTGAGGGACACAGAGCCTGTCAGTACAGTGAGGGTACAGAGCCTGTCAGTACAGTGAGGGTACAGAGCCTGTCAGTACAGTGAGGGACACAGAGCCTGTCAGTACAGTGAGGGACACGGAGCCTGTCAGTACAGTGAGAGTACAGAGCCTGTCAGTACAGTGAGGGTACAGAGCCTGTCAGTACAGTGAGGGTACAGAGCCTGTCAGTACAGTGAGGGTACAGAGCCTGTCAGTACAGTGAGGGTACAGAGCCTGTCAGTACAGTGAGGGTACAAAGCCCGTCAGTACAGTGAGGGTACAGAGCCTGTCAGTACAGTGAGGGTACAGAGCCCGTCAGTACAGTGAGGGTACAGAGCCTGTCAGTACAGTGAGGGTACAGAGCCTGTCAGTGCAGTGAGAGTATGAGCTGGGATGAATATTCTCCTTTCTGACATGTTGCTAAATTGTGGGCATTGCTAAGGAGCTGGTACTTATTGCCCATCTCTCACTATGCCTAAGATTCAACCATGTCTTGCCTTGCTGGCGTCTGCTGTAGTCCAGACTCTATATGGTGACATTTCCCTTCCTTGAGGTGAATCTTTAGGGTTTGGGAGCTGCCTTGGTGCCAGTACAAAACATGTTTATTTAATTCATTTTCACAATGGTATTTGGAATTTTGCCCTCTGGATTGCCAGCCCAGTACCCAATCCGTGAGGCTGACACACTCTGTAATACTCTTCTGGATAAGCTGCTACACTACTCCACTTAGTCTTCAGGAGAGCTTTATTTCCCTGTCAATTCTCCACCATTTTGAATGGTTCCCTGTTAATGTTCAGTTCCCTGTCCCTTACTCACCCTTTCACCTGGACTGATGTGTCATTTAGGGAAACAGGAATGTGGACATTCTCCAGTCTTGCTGCAACACTCTGTGCGTAGACAGAAGGAGCTCTGGCTGTTTAGCACCAGGTTCTGTCAACAGCACGGAATTTGGCAGAATTTGCTCCATGTGGCAAGAAAATCCTCCTCATTGAAATTCCCCTCATGCATCTGGTTAATCGCATCCCTCTGACAAACCCATCCTTGTGTTCATTATTCAGGAGATAAAAATTCTCACTTAAGTATTTGAGAAGGTGAGTTTGAGGCTCAGTTTCATTCACAGTGAACCAATGGGAAATGATTATTTGAGCTTGGCCCTGCACAGACACAGATTTTCTGTATCCCTGTGAGAATCACACATTCTGGATATCCTATTAAAATCTGTTGGAGTTTCACTGGAGCATGACTGGGTCACAGAGTCACAGAGCTTTCCAGATTAGCAAATAAATATTTACATTGCCACTCTGCTAATTTAAAGTGGAAGCCTGGGGTGTAAACTATTAACATTTCATTGTTAATAGTTTATAACTCGATGCTCAGAACAGAGACGATCTTGTAATTTGTTTCTGACTTGCACAGGAGAATAGTGCTTGAGAAATGGGCCCACAGCCCAGTGGTGGCACAGTGGTTAGCACTGCTGCCTCAGAACATCAGGGACTCGGGTTTGATTCTTGGCTTGGGTCACCGTCTTTGCAGAGTTTGCATGTTCTCCCCATGTCTGTGTGGGTTTCCTCCAGGTGCTCTGGTTTCCTCCCACAGTCTGAAAGACATGCTGGTTAAGTGCATTGGCCGGGCTAAATTCTCCCTCAGTGTAATCGAAAGGCACTAAAGTGTGGCGAATAGGGAATTTTCACAGTAACTACATTGCAGTGTTAATGTAAGCTTACTTGTAACACTCATAAATAAACTTTAAAGTTTTTTTCAGTGTGATTGTTCCAGCCAATCGTGTCCATGAAGGTGAAGAAGACTAGTGGTCGCTCTACACTGTCCCCATCAAACACTCCCAGGACAGGTACAGCACAGGGTTAGATACGGAGTAAAGCTCCCTCTACACTGTCCCCATCAAACACTCCCAGGACAGGTATAGCACAGGGTTAGATACGGAGTAAAGCTCCCTCTACACTGTCCCCATCAAACACTCCCAAGACAGGTACAGCACAGGGTTAGATACAGAGTAAAGCTCCCTTTACACTGTCCCCCCATCAAACACTCCCAGGACAGGTACAGCATGGGGTTAGATACAGAGTAAAGCTCCCTCTACATTGTCCCCATCAAACACTCCCAGGACAGGTACAGCACGGGGTTAGATACAGAGTAAAGCTCCCTCTACACTGTCCCCCCATCAAACACTCCCAGGACAGGTACAGCACGGGGTTAGATACAGAGTAAAGCTCCCTCTACACTGTCCCCCCATCAAACACTCCCAGGACAGGCACAGCATGGGGTTAGATACAGAGTAAAGCTCCCTCTACACTGTCCCCATCAAACACTCCCAGGACAGGTACAGCACGGGGTTAGATACAGAGTAAAGCTCCCTCTACACTGTCCCCCCATCAAACACTCCCAGGACAGGTACAGCACAGAGTTAGATACAGAATAAAGCTCCCTCTACACTGTCCCCATCAAACACTCCCAGGACAGGTACAGCACGGGGTTCGATACAGAGTAAAGCTCCCTCTACACTGTCCCCCCATCAAACACTCCCAGGACAGGTACAGCACAGAGTTAGATACAGAATAAAGCTCCCTCTACACTGTCCCCATCAAACACTCCCAGGACAGGTACAGCACGGGGTTCGATACAGAGTAAAGCTCCCTCTACACTGTCCCCCATCAAACACTCCCAGGACAGGTACAGCACGGAGTTAGATACAGAATAAAGCTCCCTCTACACTGTCCCCATCAAACACTCCCAGGACAGGTACAGCACAGGATTAGATACAGAATAAAGCTTCCTTTATACTATCCCATCAATCACTCCCAGGTTTATTGTGGGTTAGATACAGAGTAGAGTGGATTGATTAAAGTTCATGCTTTGTCTACAGTACTTGGAAAAGGGTTAGATAATGCCTGAAGACTACATTACTCCCTCAGTGCTGCAGTGTAGCATCGATTAGGATTGCACCTTGGAATAGGATTTGAACTCACAACTTTTAGACTCAGTGGCAAGACAGCTAACCATTGAACCATATCTGCCATTCCTAAATGATAGAAAGGAAGTTAACGGGGCCCAGAGAAATGGGCTGTTTGGTGTTTGTCCAAGCTTAGTTACTTATCGATTGTTAGTGTGTGTTACAGCTCAATGCTGGCAAGCTCAAATGCATTTGGCATTGGAAGGAGAGAACTAATTGAGAGGTTCTTCAACACGTGAAGCTGAATCAGCTCAGAGGCCCAGTCTGCTGGGCTGGTGAAGACAGGATGGGTCACATCAGCACACCATCATAATCCCTTTCAATGTAAGAGATTTCCTACGAGATCACTATTTCCACTGAGCACTCCAAAATCTGGAACATTTCTCATACTCGGGTCAAGTGACCTTAGATAATGCAAGTCGCAACAAAATGTTTTGGGGCCAGAGGTTGGTCAAATGGAATCCTACACAGCTTCGCTCTGACTCCAGATATGGTCAGCGCTGTGGGTCATCTTGCTGTGTAGGTTCAAACTCTAAATTTAGGAGCGAACCAAGGTGAGGCAGTGGTGTAGTGGTATTATCACTAGACCAAAAACCCAGCGTGATGTTGTAGGGATCTGGGTTTAAATCCAACCATAGCAGATGATGATGTTTGAATTCAATACAAATCTGGAAATTAAAAGTCTAATAATGACCATGAAAAAATTTGTCAATCATCATAAAAATCCATCAGGTTCATTACTGCCCTTAGGGAAGGAAATTTGCCATTTTACCCAGTCTGGCCTACATGTGACTCCAGACCCACAGCAATATGGCTGACTCTTAAATGCCCTCTGAAAGTGAGATACTCCCTCCCCTCAAGGGACAATTAGGGATTGGCAACAAATGCTGGCCTTAGCAGCAGTGCCCATATCCCATGAAAATGAACAAAACTTTGCTTTTGGACTTTCCAGAATAAGATTTGAAAGTTTCTCGAAACATTTCCTCTATTTTTCACAAGCTCGTCCATACCCATACCCTCCTCTCCTGCCCTCCTGCCATGTTTTGTCATTTGGTACCATGCCCACCATGTCGGGTATTCATTTCTGCCCCTTCACACTGCACGTGTGGGTCTTTAGGCTGAGGGTAGCTGGCTTTTCCACCACAGGGGGCATCGTAACCAAGCCTGGCTTCCGTTTGACTTGGATCCCCTTGTGTATTTTTAGCAATATTTTGGGATCCAGTATCTGAGGAATTTGAGACATGGGGGGAGTTTTCCTGTCCCGTCCACCACAGGAATTGTTGTGGGCAGACCATGCAAAGGTCCATCACCTTGGGCAGGATTTTCCAGTCTTGGACACATGTGGCCAGAAAATCCCACCCGTAATACCTGATGCTTGGGAAGCACAGGTGACTTTGGGTTTCTCCCTCCTGGAGGTTTTCCTCACCTCATGTTCAGGTTTGCTATGGACACAGAAATAGATTCATCGCCCTGATCCATTCATAATTCCATCACTATTGTGTTGTGGGACAATCAGGAGGGCAGAAAGTGAACGAGATGGATGTTAAGAATTGCAGAAAGGCTGTGCCATAGAATCATCGCTAATGCCCTGAAGTGGCCTGGCAATCCATTTAATTGTAACAAAGTGTGAGTTTTATAGGGATTCAAGATGACCACTTCTCACGGGCAAATGGAGATGGACCATAAACCCTGGTCTGGTCAGCAACACCCAAGTCCAATTTACAGCAGACCACACTCCTCCAGTGCAGCATAGCACTGAAACATCAGCTCCTTCCATCACTTACTGACCCAGAGGGAGAGTGACAGCGGCTGAAGTAAGCTGGATAATGTCAGGTTAAATGGATATTCTGGAGTTCTGCCTGTTTTACTTGAGGAACAAGCAAGATCTGGGTGCAGCAGGGTCCATTAGTGCAGAGACTGCACAGGGGCTTCTTTGCAATGTATTTAATTGTCACAACACCCATTGCTATATACTTTAGATTTGGGCCCTCTGTTGAGACTTATTGCTGATGCAGTAGTTACCCTGAGAAGGTGGTGGACACTCTCCCTGACCTGCTGCTGTCGAGATGGTGAAGGTGGTGTGAGATAGGGAGCTCCAGGCTTTCGATCACCTGACGATGAAGGAAAGATGACAAAGAAAGGAATTTGCGTTGCTCTCGCGACCTTCACTGCCTCTGGATATCTCAGCGTGCCTCAGGCATTTTGAAGCGCCGGTCATTGTCGTAATGCGGGAAACTCACCAACCAATTTGTGCACAGCAAGATCCCACAAACCGCAACATGGTAACGACCAAGATTATTGGTTCCGATCAGTGAAAGAGTTAAGGGCGGGATTCTCCAATTTTGTTCGTTCCTGCCCCACTGCCAGCGAGAATGGAGAAGATGGCACTCAGCCAAAGTTCCATTCACTGCAGCGGGACTGGAAAATCCCAGTCACTGACAAGGTTGGAGGTTTCTGGCGTAAACGTTGGTCAGTGGTGGGGTATTCGGCATCCTCCTAATAGAGCAGATAGAGGAGTTTCAGTTTAACATTAAACACTGAAAACAATACCTCTGACCACAAGCACCTACACTGCGATTGGGAGTGTCAGCTGGCATTAAGTACTTCAGTCTCTGGAGTAGGATTTGAATCGATAGCTTTTGGGCTCAAAGGTACAGAATGCCAACCACACCCTCTCTCTCTTGCGTGTCTTCACACCCATACTGTGGTTGCACCCTTTGGTGAATAGTGGGGGAAACGGTGGAAGGATTTCTGAACTGATTATCAGCCAGTTGAACTGCCTTGAATGCTCCTTCTGTTACCAACAAGTCCTGCTGTTGGATTCAAACCTGGAGCTTCTAAACCTGTGGTAGGGACATTACCACTGTGGCACAAGGCTTCCTCCACAATGTCACCCTCTGAGCCGATCAGATATCTAAGTCAGGATGGTGTGTAGCTTAGAGGGGAATCTGAGTTAGGGTTGCGATATTCTTTCTTTCGTCACTCTGAATTCTCAGCCAGTCACTACGCTGTCCCCAGGAGACCAGAGAGAATTAATATTATTAAACACTCTTCCCATCAAATCTAAGGCAGCCATCAAATCCCATTCAGAAAGGCGGTGGGGTGGGTAGAGAAAGAGTTAAACTCTCTGGACGCCACCAGTCCTCAATACTGTAAATCCTGAGCATAACACACTGCAGAAAGATGCTGATCTGTGAAATGTGTTGCATTAATCAGGGTTAAAATTGGACTAAGGGCTACACAGACAACAATTAAAAAGAGTCAGGTTACAAATCCCCGTAATGCAAATAGATTAATAATTAATTCAAAGAAAAACAGGAAAAGCTGAATAAAAACATACATTGCAAAAGTAAGTCGTTTGATCTCTAACCTATGGTGCTTTCTTTAGGAAACACTTGGCTCTGGATCGACTGTGTTAATGGTTTAGACATTAATGATTCAGAAGAGTCCAACGTTGTGCATCAGGAAACAGGAACTGCAGAATGGGACTGATCAGGAAATCATTGGCTCCATTGGGATTATGTACAATGGGAGTGAATGGGTAGGGGTTTGGGTCCATTGGGATTGTGTACATTGTCTCTCTCAGCTAAGATATCAGATTAAGGCCTATCTTAGGTGGTCTTCCTGTGGCACTGGGGAGTTCAGTCTGGTGTCCTGGTCAACATTAAATTTTCAATCCAAAACAGTACTGGATTGTCTGGTCGCTCTCACAGACTTGGAGGTTGCCTGTTCCGAGTCCTACATTATCACAGTGACTAACTAGCCTTGCTGTTCACTAATTGGCTGTAAAACATTCTGGGAAGTCCAGAGGTTTTGGAAGGTGCTACAGAAATGCCCAAATTTCTACTGACTTCTGTTGCTTCTTCATCCCCGCTCTTCCTTTTCTCTGTTGTCTCCTTCCACTGTTCCTTTTCCCCACATTCCTCTCTGGATCTTCTGAAGCTGCTGGTGGAAGCTGGAGTGTCATTACCCAGACTCACAGCCCTGTCAGCCCTCAACCAGGCAACATTCAAATGGAGTCAGGGACATTGAGAATGGGATATTTTGGAAATGCTCAGCCCATTGGGCAGCATCTGTGGAGAAAGGAACAGAGAAAATGCGCAGGATTTTACAGCTTCGCTCGACGAGATTGGAAATTCCTGCCCAAGTCAATGGACATTATTGTGTTGGACCTTTGCCTGCTCTGATCTTGTGGCAGGCAATGTGGTAGAGTTCTGGCCAATGTTTTAGAGAGTGTGTAATTATTGATGAAAACTCTTGACGCAAGGTCATTGTCTGAATCACTGGGCAGGTTTCTTCACCAATTTGTTCTTTCCTCCCATCCCCTTTTCTGAGCCCAATGGGCTGAATGGCCTACTCCTGCTCTTATCATGTTCCCTGCATCCGTACTCACTTAAAACCTGTTACTTCTTTAAATTTAGCTTTATTTATTAGTGTTACAAGTAGGTTTACATTAACACTGCAATGAAGTTACTGTGAAAATCATCTAGAAGCTACACTCCAGTGCCAGTTCAGATACACTGAAGAAGAATTTAGCATGGTCAAACCAGCACGTCCTTCGGACTGTGGAAGGAAACCGGAGCACCCAGAGGAAACCCATGCAGACATGGGGAGAATGCACAAACTCTACAGACAGTGACCTGTGGCTGAAACGGAACCCGGGTCCCTGGCACTGTGAGGCAGCAGTGCTAAGCTTTGTGCCACTGTGCTGCCTCTCTTCTCTCAGTTTGTCTGGCTCAGATTTACATGAAACCTCCTTCTCTTTCCTCAGACACTGTCTGGTCTATTGAGTACTTGGAGCATTTTCTATCTATCCTTCACATGTTAGTGTCTGCGATATTTTCTCCTATTGCATTAATAATTGCAGATACTCACCACTTCGTTCTTTCGTTCCACATTCAACATTATTCTCCAATTCTAGTGAGTCAGTAACATCATGTTCAGTTGCTTTATCCTGAAGCTAAACACACTATCAATTCATCTGAGTTACTAGATGGGTGACCATTTCAAATTGATATCATTTTATTTGTGCTCGAAAATGTAAGTCAATAATTTTCCCTGTGATGTTATTAGAACGATGACTGAACGGAGAGAAATGTTTGGAATTTCTTTGTCTCTCTCCCTCTCGGAGTTAATGAGCTGGATTGATTTAGTGATAACAGCATTGCCCAGACACCACAGGAATACTGATGTCTGTTGCATGTAGAATGGTCACTTGATTCATCTGTTACTCACTGGTGCTCAGCAGAGATCCAGGGATGGAACCGCGTAGGGTATTTAGGGAGGTCAAACAGGAATAGGGATACATAATAAATGGGAATATACTAAGAAGAATAAATCATAGAATCCCTACAGTGCCATTCAGCCCATCGAGCCTGCACGAACAACAGTTCCACCCTGACCCTAACCTGGAACCTGACATATTTACCTTCTAATCCCCCTAACCCTAAGGGACAATTTAGCATGGCCAATCAACCTAACCTGCACATCTTTGGAGTGTGGGAGTAAACCGGATCACCCGGAGGAAACCCACGCAGACACTGGGAGAATGTGCAGACTCCACAGTCAGTGACTCAAGGCCAGAATTGAATCCAGGTCCCTGATGCTGTGAGGCAGCAGTGCTAAGCGCTGTGCCACCATGCCGCCCCAAGACGAAGCGAGAGTTCACCAGGTCCCTTCAAGTAAATAAAGTTGTAAAGAAGGCACATAGAATCGTCTCCTTGACAGAGATATAGAATATAAAAGTGAGGGCAGAGGAAGTGATTCTCCCCGCCTGGGTAGCACAGCGAGCGGGGAGACAGCAGTGGGGAGCCCGTAGTGAGACTCGCCACTGGTGACCAGCTGATCCCGAGTCTCGCAGGCAACGGTTTCTGATGTAATTAGCCTTGCGCTGGAAATCATACCAGTAAAATCACACCTAAAGTGCAGTAAGCTACAGGACTGTGGGCTGGGTGCAGAAAGGTTGGATTAGAAAGGGCACTTGGGTGCCCTCGGGCTGGCACAGACCAGATGGGCCGAATGGCCTTCTTTTGTGCTGTTATTTTTCTATGTTTCTATGGTTTCATTCCATGTCCCAGGCTGCTCTTCAACATGTCTCTCAAGGTCAGGCGTGTGGAACAGCAGGCCATGGGACTGCATTGTGGACAATCAGATCCCTCCTTCTATCTGACCCGCTGAGCCACTGGTCAAAATGGCCATAAACCCAGTCAGCAACAAACATGTGAAAGAGCCAGACTGTGATTGGAGGTGCAGTGAACACTGGCAGCTGTAAATATGTGGAGATGTAGAGAGACTATGACATCAGGACCATGTTATTCCCCCACTCCCCCTGCTCCCAGCTCCTGACACAATCCTCCCATACTCTCTCCACTTCTTCTAGGCTCCTGTTGCACTCCCCCACCTCCCACTGCCTTCCTATCACCCTCAAAATGCACTGCCAGGCCTCAAACATTGCATCAGATCTCTCTTCCCCTCTCATTGTACACTCCCCATCCCCTGCTGATTCAGTGAATGAAGGTAGGTCAATGAGTGAGAGTGACTGAGAGTGAGTGAGTGGGTGTGGAAGAGACCATGGGTGAGACTATGGGTAGGCAGATTCAAGAATCAAGAATACATCAAGAATATCCCTGAACTTTACAATAGCCACATTTTCAACTAAGATGTTGTTACAGCACAATCTAATTCATATTAGCAAAATTGAAGCATTGAACAACTAACCCACATGGATCACTGACTTCTATTGTAAATATCCAGTCCAGGTACCTGTCTGACCCAATGTTCACTATTATCCCTCATCCAAATACAGGACTGACCAATCTTCTAATTTAATTCTAAGTGTGTGTGAGAGGAATGAGTGTGAGGACAGTGAATATGTATATGAGAGGAGTTAAAATGTGTGTGGTGTGTGTGTGTATATGTGTGTGTGATGGGAGGTAGGGGAGGGGATAGTGTGTGCCTTCTTCACTCTCAGTCTTAGAGTTCTCAATCACCTCCACCTCCACAACCCATTGAATCCCTACAGTGCAGAATGAGGCCATTTGGTCTATCGATCCTGCACTGACTCTCTGAAAGAGCATCTTACTCAGGACCAACACCGTCCCCCGCTCCAATCCATTTAACATGGTCGATCTACCTGACCTGCTCATCTTTCAGAATGTGGGAGGAAACTGGAGCACCCACGCAGACATGCAGAGAACATGCAGATCCCACACAGACAGTGACCCAAGCTGGGAATCGAACCCGGGTCCCTGGCGTTGTGAGGCAGCAGTGCTAACTACTGTGCCACCATGCAACCCAAATTCCATCATGCACTTGTGTGAGAGAGTAAGCACCCAAGATTGGGACTGAGCTGGACACACTCTCACTCTCACCCTTTCTAATGGACATCTTTATTTATCACTCATTTAAAAAATTATCAAGTTATCATATTATCAATTTCTTTTTGCTCAGCAAATTCTTTCTTTTCATACATCAGTTTTAGAAATATACTTGTTTAATGATGCGTCAAACCTTAACTTTCCAAAATTTGTTTATCAGCCCGTTGAGTGAGTCAAGAAAAGGAAAGGTGTTTCCCTGTGAAAAGGGTGGGCAAGTTTGTACTGGAAGAACAGCAGAGAATAATTTCCACTGGCACATTTATCTGTGAATGTATTCTGGATTGATCTGAGAGATTATTGTGCTGATTATGACAGTCAATGACACTGAACTTTTCCATAATTGCAACTGTACAACAATAAAAAAATGAGAAAAACTGATGTTTCATTTTGCCCTGTGCTATCAATAGTTATGAGTTCATATTTCTTTCTGTCTCTTGCCAAGCCTTTCTGACTCATGCCCATCAGTGACAAGGGACACTCATATTAGGGTTGGAATAAACCTCCCTTTGCTTGCTATATGAAGCTCTCTTGAGTTTAGAAGGGCAGAGGCAGTATTGTTAACAAAATGTAGATACCTACAGAGCATGTTTGTGCCTGGGAATAAGTAGCTCAGAAGGAGGCCAATCCATGTGTCAGCCATCGTTCATTTGGTAGTTCTCTCATCACTGAAGGCTGAGGATTCAAGCTTCATTCCTAAGATCTGTGGTTGTAGCCTGGGTTGACACTCCAGTGCAGCACAGACTGAGTGAATGCTGCACCGTCAAGGTGTCCTGTCAGGTTGATATAAAAGGTCTGATGCCACTGTGTGAAGAGCGGTGAGCGTGTCTGGGCCACCCCTTACCAGACACTGAAAACAAGTTATCTGGTCATTAATCATGTGGGATCTTGTTGTGCACTATTGGCCACTGCGTTTACCTACATCATGACAGTGACTACATGTCCAAAGCATTGATTAGTTGTGAAGTGTGTTTGGACTGCAAGGTGCTGCAGAATTTTATATTTCTTCTTTATAAATTCACTTTGCCTCAATTTTTCACTTTGTCCCTTTTTCATGTAAATTTCAGCAGCGATGTAATCAGCCGAGGTTTCTGCTGGCAATTATTCCCTTCAAAATGATTAACAGAATATTTTTCTGCTTATTGAATTCTGGGTCAGTGTCAATTAGTCCCAGGTCAGCTTCATCTTATTGTAACATGTACCATCAAACATTCTTATCAGGTGGAGCTTGGATAAATGGAGAGTAAGAATCCTCAACACTGATTTAATGATGGACCTCAGTATCAGAGGCAGAGGGATAGCTGTAGTACCAGCTGGCCATTTCCACCTTTATGTCAGTCACTGTGAGGGTTTCTGAGTCTAGAATTGTCCACCTTCCTCAGTCACTCTTTCTTTTTATCATTTTTAAAATCTCAATGTCACTGCAACCTGATTTATTTTCTCTTCTCCTTTTCAGCCATGGTAATGACTCACACACAAAGCATAGAATCATAGAAAAACTACAGCACAAACAGGCCCTTCAGCCCACAAGTTGCGCCGATCTTATCTTTACCTAATAGGTGTACCTATAACCCTCAATCCTATTAAGTCCCATGTAGTTATCCAGAAATCTCTTAAGAGGCCCTAACGAATTTACCTCTGCCACCACCGACAGCAGCCAATTCCATTCACCCACCACCCTCTGAGTGAAAAACTTACCCTTGATATCTCCTCTGTACCTACTCCTCAGCATCTTAAACCTGTGCCTCTTGTGGCAGCCATTTCAGCCCTGGGGAAAAGTCCACCTGATCAATACCTCTCATCATCTTATACACCTCTATCAGATCCCTTCTCATCCTTCGTTTCTCTAAGGAGAAAAGATCGAGCTCTCTCAACCTATCCTCATAAGGCATGCCACCCAATCCAGGTAACACCTTTGTAAATCTCCTCTGCACCCTTTCAATGGCTTCCACATCCTTCCTGTAATGAGGCAACCAGAACTGAGCACGGTACTCCAAGTGGGGGTCTGACCAGGGTCTTATAAAGCTGCAGCATTGTCTCCCAACTTCTAAACTAAATTCCTCGATTGATGAAGGCCAGTACACCATACACCTTCTTAACCACACCCTCTACCTGCAAAGCCAATTTGAGAGTTCTATGAACCCGGACCTCAAATTCTTCTGATCTTCCACACTGCTAAGAGTCTTACCCTTAATATTATATTCCTTCATCCCATTTGGCCTGCCAAAATGCACCACTACACATTTATCCGGGTTGATATCCATCTGCCACTTCTCCGCCCAGTCTTGCATCCTATCTATATCACACTGCAACTTCTGGCATCCCTCCAAACTATCCACAACACCTCCGACCTTCGTGTCATTGGCAAACTTACCAACCCATCCCTCCACTTCCTCATCCAGGTCATTTATAAAAAGCATGTGTGAATTAAATAACAAAAAAACTTGAGTTTCCAAATTAGTTGAATTTGAAGCCAGGTGTCTGAATAGTTTTCATTGCTGGGTTGTGTGTTCCGTTGATAAGACCTGCATTTGTTGTGGATCCTTAATTGTCCTTGAGTGAAGTGGCATATTGCTGTGGCTCTGGAGTCAAATGTAGGCCAGACCAGGCAAGGACAGCAGATTTCCTTCTCTAAAGGACATTAGTGAACCTGATGGATTTTCACAGCGATCAACAATGGTTTCATGATCATCGTTACTCAGGATAGCTTTATGTTCCAGACTTTTAAAAAATCAATTGAATTTAAATTCCACCAGCAGACATGGTGGGATTTGAACCCATGTCCCCAGAGCATTAGTGACTTGGATGAGGGAAGTGAATGCACCATTCTCATGTTTGCAGATGACGCAAACATAGTTAGGAAGGCAAGCGGTGAGGATGACAGAGTCTGTAGAGGGAAATAGACAAGTTAAGCAAATGGGCAAAAACTTGGCAGATGAAATATAATGCAAAAAAATGTAAAGTTACACACTCTGGCAGAAAGAATAAATTTATTATTTAAATGGGGAAAGATTGCAGGTAACTGCAGCTCAGCAGGATGAGGTCCTCATGCATACATCACAAAAAGTGAGCAAGGAAATTCAGCAGGAAATAGGGAAGACAAATGGAATATTGGCCTTTATTTCAAAGGGAAAAATAGGGAAGTCTTGATAAATTATACATGACACTGATTAGGTCATGTCTGGAATACTGTGAACAGTTTGGTCCCCTGATCTAAAGAAACATATCCTGGCATTGGAAGCAGTCTAGATTCATAAGGTTAATTCTGGTTATGGAGGGATATTCTTATGAAGAGAGGTTTAGTCAGTTGAGCCTGTACTCACTGGAGATTAGAGGAATGAGAGGTGACTTTATAGTGACGTATCAGCTTCTCAGAGAGTTTGGCAGGGGAGATGCTGAGCAATTGTTTCCCCTTGTGGGAGAGTCTGGGATCAGAGGGCATAATCTCAGAGTAAAGGGTCACCCATTTAAGGCAGAGATGAGGAGGAATTTCTTCCCTGAGGATAGTGAGTCTGTGGAATTCTTTATCTTTCCTGCAGAGGGCTATAGAGGCTGGGTTGTTAGGTATGTTCAAGGCTGAGATAGATAGCTTTTTAATCAGTGAGGGGATCAAGCATGAGGATAAGATGGTGATAGGATGAGAGAGTGAAGTTGAGGATTATTATATCAGATCAGATTATATCAGATTATTTAATGATGCAGCAGGCTCAATGGGTCAAATGGCCTACTTCTGCTCCTGCAAATGTGGTCTTCTTAGCCTAAGCCCCTGGATTATTATTCCAGAATCATTGCCACAGTGTCAGTATCACCCCTGTAAAAGTCCCTTTTAAGTTGTAATTAATAGCCTTGTTTCAAAAGTGAAATTATGCAAACTGTCCCAGCAATGGGAGGTATATTGTAATGACATCCTGGCAGCAATGATGTTAGTGTGCTACCTAATTTATGTTATGATATCTAGTCAAGTGTGCTCACTGTTCCATCAATATGATATTCTCATTTATTAGCACAGTTACGGTTTCTGCTGCAAAATTATATTCTATAATTGGGATTTAAGCAATAGACCAAAGGCAGAGAAATAGATAACTGAAGAACTGTAACTAATCTATTGGTTAAAACTGAGAAAGTGCTTAGGGAAATGTCCAAAGCAATATTAGAATCCTGAACAAGCACATTATTCAGCAAACCAACCCATTCCAAGTACCGGTAATGTTCTCCTGTTCTGATGCGCCAATCTGGGAGCTGTCCATTCAGCACTATCACACATTTCAATAATAATATAAAAGCAAAACACTGCGAATACTGGAATCTGAAACAAAAACAAAAAAATGCTGGAAAATGTTAGTAGGTCTGACATTTGGAGAGGGAACAGGGCCAACATTTCGAGTCTGGAAGACCCTTCGTCAGAGCATTTCAACTCCACCCCGCCACTTGTAAAGGAGCTGTCCATTCAGCACCAGTACAAGGGTCCGCAACTCCACCTTGCTCCGGGTCAGGGAGCTGTCCATTCAGCACCACCACATGGGTCAGCAACTCCACCCTGTTCCGGGAGGGGGGGCTTTCCATTCAGCACTAGTAAGAACATAAGAAATAGGAGCAGGAGTAGGCCGTCTAGCCCTTCGAGCCTGCCCCGCCATTCAATAAGATCATGGTTGATCTGAAGTGGATCAGTTCCACTTTCCCGCTTTCTCCCCATAAACCTTAATTCCCTTGTCTATCAAAAACCTATCTACCAGTGACTTAAATATATTTAGCGAGGTAGTCTCCACAATTCAATGGGCAGAGAATTCCAGGGAATCACCACCCTTTGAGTGAAGAAGTTCCTCCTCAACTCTGATCTAAACTGTACCCCTCCCCCCCCCCCATTATCTTGAGGCTGTGTCCTCTAGTCCTGCTATCCTTTCTAAGCGGGAAGAATCTCTCTACCTCTACCCTATCCATCCCCTTCATTATCTTATATGTCTCACAACACCAGGTATAAGTCCAACCAGTTTATTTGATAGTAATCCCACAAGCTTTCGGAAACGGTGTTCCTTCGTCAGGTGTGTGGACAAAACACACCTCGGAAACGGTGTTCCTTCGTCCACACACCTGATGAAGGAACACCATTTCCAAAAGCTTGTGGGATTACTATCAAATAAACTGGTTGGACTTTAACCTGATGTTGTGAGACTTCTTACTGTGTTTATCCCAGTCCAACGCTGGCATCTCTACATCATTCAGCACCAGCACAAGGGTCAGCAAGTCTCCCCCTCTGCAGTCCAACAGCTCTCTATTCAATAAACCAACACCTTTGTAAAGCCATTCTCTAGAATGTCTTACTTGGATTATTGTCATTTACTTTTCTTTCCCCAGCAAGAAAATACCATTGTGTTGTCCACAATCCAGTACCCAGCAAGAAAAGGGGGATTTCTTTACAAATGTAGCCTGGGCTAAAAATATCTTTTGCCATTATAAATAATATTTTGATCCCAGTATGTCAAAATTTCCAAGTGAAATGTAATCAAAGGTAAATTGCTTTCTGTTTAGAAATGTTTATATCGGGAAAAATACTTTCAGCATCAAGAGGTTAACAACAATATATTGAATGTATGAGCATTATGTTTGCTGGAGTTTAGAAGAATGATGGGAATCTCATAGAAACCTATAAAGTTCAACAGGTTTAGACACGGTAGATGCAGGAAAGATGCTCCCAATGAGGAGATGTCCAGAATTAGGGGCCATAGTCTAAATATACGGGGTAAACTTTTCAGCCTGAGATGACAGCTGTAAGCCTATAGAATTTGGTACTAAAGTAAACAGTTGAAGCCAAAGTTTTATACGTTTTCAATAATGAGTTAGATATGGTGCTTGGAGGGAAAGGGGTCAAGGAATATGGGGAAAGGTGAGAAAAAGTAATTGGGTTGGATAATCAGCCATGATCATAATGAATGGTAGAGCAGGCTTGAAGAGCCAAATGGCTTCCTCCTGCTCCTATTTTCTATGTTTCAATAATGATCCTGAACCAGGCAAGTTCAGATGGTAAGACGAATAATCATTAACTACTCTCACTCAGTTTAAAACAGCAATCATGGATGGCTCATGCCAGGCCACCTGTCTACCGTACTAGACACACCATTGTTGATATCACTCTCACTTACCAGCAAGAAGATTGTGGGGTTGTGTCACACCAGAGATTTGAGCAGGAAATCTAGACTGACTCTAGTGCTAGTACCAAGGGATTGCTTCATTATGAGGGCTGCAAGATTTCAGCTGAGACATTAAGCTGAGGCACAACCTGCTCTCTAAGTGGATGTAGATGGTGTTATTCAAATAATATTTTCAATGCTCTGGGCAACACTTCTCCCTCTCACAATATCACTAAACCAGATGATAAGCCTTAATTTCATTGCTATTGATTTTGATTTGATTTGATTTATTATTGCAACATATATTACCATACAGTGAAAAGTATTTTTCTTACACACTATACAGACAAAGCATACCATTCATAGAGAAGGAAAAGAGAGTGTAGAATGTAGTGTTACAGTCATAGTAGGGTGTACAGAAAGATCAACTTAATGCAAGGTAATTCCATTCAAAACTCTGATGGCAGCAAGGAAGAAGCTACTCTTGAATCAGCTGGTACGTGATCTCAGACTTTTGTATCTTTTTCCCGAAGGAAGAAGTTGGAAGAGAGAATGTCAAGGGTGTGTGGGATCCTTAATTATGCTGGCTGCTTTGCCAGGGCAGTGTGAAGTGTAGATAGAGTCAATGGATGGGAGGCTGGTTTGCGTGATGAATTGGGCTACATTCACGGCATTTTGTAGTTTGTTGCAGTCTTAGGCAGAGCAGGAGCCATACCAAACTGTACAACCAGAAAGAATGCTTTCTATGGTGCATCTATCGGACTTTAAACATTACTCTTGCTGATATTCCATCCACCCTTCCTTTGCTCAGAACCAATTGCTTCATTCTTCCTGGTTCTGAAACATTAGCTCTGTACCCCTCACCAGAAGCTGGCTGCCCTGTTGAACATTTTCACAATTTGATGTTTCTGTGCCCCTTTATTTCCGTCTCTCAGCAATCAAACACAACAATCACAGTCAGTGGTGAATTTCGACATCTTATGCCTCTGTATTTGGAATTGGCCTGGAGTTGGAATGAGGTAGCCATTTTCTTGGATGGTGTTAAATTGGGACTGAAAAAAATGAATCTCCTGCATGGACTCATGTTTGGGAGAGACAGGACATTGATGGGCTCTGTAATCAGTATTGCTGTTCTGGGAAGGAGGCAGGAGAACCAGAGAGGAGGATGTTGAATTATTGATGCTGATCAATGTTAAAAGACTTGTCACACACAGGGGAAGAAGAAACTTGAGAAGAGTCTTCTCTTCCAAGAAATCTCATCCACCCAACTTAATGACAGTCTCAGATGCCGTAATCACTTCCAGGATGGTAACTATCTCTCTCCTGTCTCTCATTAGTTCTGTACATCAAAGGGAAGAAGTGCAGATGGTGGCTTGGTCCGTTAAACTCTGGATGAACAATAAAAGGTGAAGAGAGGAGCAGAAAATAAAATGATTGATTCTGGTGTTTTCAGGCAGGACTACAAGACTGCAAATTTGATATCTCGTCCCTACGGCTATTCGACATGACTGACAGCCTTAAAGCGATGAGCTCAAAGTTCATTCAAAATTAGAACGTCAGAACAGACTCACAGAATACTACAATGCAGAACAGGCCCTTCAGCCCATTGAGTCTGCACCGACACATGAAAGGCCCTGACTTGCTCACTAATCTCACTTGCCATCCTTGAATGTTATGACGTGCCAAGCACCCATCCAGATACTTTCTAAAGGATGTGAAGCATCCCCCCTCCACCACCCTATCAGGCAGTGCATTCCAGACCGTCACCACCCTCTGGGTACAAAAAGATTTTCCTCACATCCCACCTAAACCTCCTGTCCCCCACCTTGAACTTATGTTCCCTCATGGGGAACAGCTGCTCCCTATCTGCCCTGTCCGTGCCCCTCATAATCTTGAACACCACAATCAGGTCGTCCCTCAGTCTTCTCTGCTCCAGAGAAAACAACCCAAGCCTATCCAACCTCTCTTTATAACTTAAATGTTCCATTCCAGGCAGCATCCTAGTTAACCTCCTCTGCACCCCTTCCAATGCAATCACATCCTTCTGATAACATGGCAACGGGAACTGTACACAGTACCCACACTTTTCAGGGATAAATTCTGTCTGCTACTTATCCACCCATTTGACCATGTCATCTATATCTTGCTGTAACCCAAGACACTCAACCTCACTGTTAACACAGCACAGAAGGTGTCTATTCAGCCTGTCATGTCTGTGTTAGCCCATTGAAAGAGTTTTCCATTTGTTCTCCCTCCACATCTTCCTCTGAGACTTGCAATTTTTTAACAATTTTAATTATTGTCTAATTCCCTTTTGAAAAGTATGATCAAACCCGCCTCCACCATCCTTTCAGAAAGTGCATTCAAAACCTTTGCCCTCTGGTTACAAAACCTTCTGCCAGTGAAAAGAGTTTCTCTTTACTTATTCAATCAAAAACCCTTTGTAGGTTTGAATAACTCTATTCTACCTTTTCTTAACCTCCTTTGCTTTAAAGAAGACAATTCCAGCTTCTCTTATCTCACCACACACATTCTGTTCAATTTTCACAGAACTATAGAAATGTTACAACACAGAAGGAGGCCATTCAGCCCATCTTCTCCATGCCAGCCTAATGACATACAGGCACCTGTGCCGTTCCTAATTCCATCTTCCTGCATCTGACCCATAGCCCTGAGGCTTACAGAACATAAGGTGCAGATCCAGGTATTTTCTTTTCAAAAGAGTTTAGGGTCTCTGCCAGCACCACCCAACTTAGGTAGTGAATTCCAGACACCCAGCGCCCTCTGTGTAAAGAAGTTCTTCATATCCCCTTTACATCTACTGCCACTTATCTTGAATCTATGTCTCCTGGGTCTAGAATTCTCCACCAAAAGGAAACAACTTTATCCTGTCCACACTATCTTTTTCCCTCATCATTTTGTACACCTTCCATTGAAAGTACAATGCAAACCACAGCATTTAAAGGGATGCACTGCTGTCTATTTGTCTGAATGGTCCTGTAAGAAATTCATGAGCCAAACTGACAATAGGACATCATTCTGTGACTTTGTGTTCGTCAACTCCAGTTTCTAACAAAAACAAATGAGACCAAGTGGTCGAAGCTCTTCATTTTGCATTCATTAGGACAAACACAAGAATACCAAGTTTCAAAGTGAGCAACAATTTATACAGCTTTAGAAAAGGAGGGAAAGGGATGGGGGAGGAAAGGACAGAAGAATGTGCAAATAAAAAGCTTCGACAGTGAGGTACTTTCTTCAACACTATACAAGTTTTGTATGACCAAATGGCTAATTTTTGTGCTGACTGGCTATGGCACTCCCTCTGAGCACTGAGTCCTGTGCTCATAGCTTGGTCTTGATCTATTTTTATTTTTGAATGTCTTTGGACCCAAGGTACTTCCTTCTCTTTCTCAGTCTGAACACACACACACTGGGTACAATAAGCTGGTTCATGCAATGCCCATCAATTCTAATGCTGGCAGCGAGACAACCAGTGAGAGATACAAAACAGCAATCAGGCCAGGCTGTTCCTCACAGATAAACCTTGCACAGAACTGTGACTAACTCCCAGCGCTCGGGGGGGGGGAGGGGGGGGTGGTGGAGAGAGACTGTTGGCTGCTCAGTGTGCAGTCCTGCCCAGTCCATCCTTCCCACCTCCGCCTGTCTCAGCACAGGTCAGTAACTCAATCCAACAGTGTGTGATGGGGAATGGATTGATATACATTGTGTGATAGGGGAGGGTTGGTACACAGTGTGTGATGGGGGAGGGGTTGGTACACTGTGTGATGGGGGAGGGGTTGGTACACAGTGTGTGATGGGGGAGGGGTTGGTACACAGTGTGTGATGGGGAGGGGTTGGTACACAGTGTGTGATGGGGGAGAGTTGGTACACAGTGTGTGATGGGGAGGGGATGGTACACAGTGTGTGATGGGGAGGGGTTGGTACACAGTGTGTGATAGGGGAGGGGTTGGTACACAGTGTGTGATGGGGAGTGGTTGGTACACAGTGTGTGATGGGGAGGGGTTGGTACACAGTGTGTGATGGGGAGTGGTTGGTACACAGTGTGTGATGGGGAGGGGTTGGTACACAGTGTGTGATGGGGAGGGGTTGGTACACAGTGTGTGATGGGGAGCGGTTGGTACACAGTGTGTGATAGGGGAGGGGTTGGTACACAGTGTGTGATGGGGAGTGGTTGGTACACAGTGTGTGATGGGGAGGGGTTGATACACAGTGTGTGATGGAGAAATCTTTATCACAGAATAGAATCATAGAATCCCTTCAGTGCAGAAGGGGCCATTCAGTCCATCAAGTCTATACTGGCTCTCTGACAGAGTATCTTGCCTCGGGCCTCTCCCCCAACCTATTGCTATAACCCCATACATTCACTGTGTCTAATCCCCTCTAGACACCTAGGAGAATTTAGCATGCTCAATTCACCTAACCCGCACATCTTTGGACTGTGGGAGGAAACCAGAGCACCCGAAGGAAACCCATGCAGACATGGGAGAACGTGCAAACTCCACACGGACGTTGATCCAAAACTGGAATTGAACCTGGATCCCTGGTGCTCTGAGGCAGCAGTGCTGACCACTGTGCCACTGGTTGTCCTCTACACGGTCATTGTGGACTTTATTTTAATTCATAAGAACATTAGAACATAAGAACTAGGAGCTGAAGTAGGTCCCTCGAGTCTACTCCTCCAATCAATAAGATCATGGCTGATCTTTTTGTCTGCGTGCTCACCATAACCCTTAATTCCTTTACTGTTCAAAAATCTATGTTTGCCTTAAAAACATTCACTGAGGGAGCCTCAACTGCTTCACTGGGCAGAGAATTCCACAGATTCACAACCCTTTGTGTGAAGAAGTTCCTCCTCAACTCAGTCCTAAATCTGCTCCCCCTTATGTTGAGGCTATGCCCCCTAGTTCTAGTTTCACCTGCCAGTGGAAACAACTTCCCTGCTTCTATCTTATCTATTCCCTTCATAATCTTATATGTTTCTATAAGATCTCCCCTCATTCTTCTGAATTCCAATGAGTATAGCCCCGGTCTACTCAGTCTCTCCTCATAAGCCCACCCTCTCAACTCCAGAATCAACCTAGTGAATCTCCTCTGCACCCCCTCCAGTGCCAGTATATCCTTTCTCAAGTAAGGAGACCAAAACTGTACACAGTACTCCAGGTGTGGCCTCACCAGCACCTTATACAGCTGCAACATAACCTCGCTGTTTTTGAACTCTATCCCTCTAGCGATGAAGGACAAAATTCCATACTGTTCAAGGAAGCTATCGCGGATACATTCTATGAACTCCTCCTCAAGGCTGCCTTGACCGACCTGGTTTGACCAATTGATCTGTAGATTAAAATCCCCCATGAGAATTGCTGTACCAGTTTCACCTTCATCAATTATTTCTTTGTTTATTTCTCAGCCCACCATGATGTCATTACCTGTTGGCCAATAGACTACACCTATCAGTGACTTTTTCTCCTTACTATTTCTAATTTCCAATGAAATGAATTCAACCTTTTTTTCCTTAGAACCTATATTATCTCTCACACCACCCTGATGTCATCCTTTCGTACAGTAAGAAGTCTCACAACACCAGGTTAGAGTCCAACCAGTTTATTTGACAGTAATCCCACAAGCTTTCGGAAACAATGTTCCTTCATCAGGTGTGTGGGACCTTCCACACCTGACAAAAGATCACCGTTTCCGAAAGCTTGTAAGATTACTATCAAATAAACTGGTTGGACTCTAACCTGGTGTCGTGAGACTTCTTACTGTGTTTACCCCAGTCCAATGCCGGCATCTCTACGTCACCCTTAAATATCAGAGCTACACCACCTCCCTTACCTTCCTGTCTGTCCCTCTGAACAGTCTGACATCCCTGAATATTTAATTCCCAGTCGTGACCATTCTGCAACCTGTCTCTGAAATGGCCACCAAATCATATTCGTTCGCGATGATTTGTGCCGTCAACTCATTCCTTTCATTCATTCAGGGATGTGAGTGTCACTGGGTAGATCATATTTATTGCCCATCTCTATTTGCCTTTGAGAAGATGGTGGTGAGCTGCCTCCTTGAACAGCTGCAGTCCATGGAGTTACGATGGCCAGGGAGCGACTGGATCAGAGTTTCTGAACATATTGAGGGGAATTGGTGGGGCAGAGAAACTGTTCTTGCAAATCCAAGAGTCTGGGGCAGGGGGCAGAGTGTTACAGCTAGAGATCACAGAGGTGAAATACATTCACACACACCGTCACACTCACACTCATGGTCACACACACCTTCACACTCACACACACCCTCACGGTCACACACACACACACACACACACAGTTCTCACACATGCACATGCACTCAGTTAGATAAGTTTGAAACTCTCTTGCACAAATGGCAATTGACACTGGCAGGAAACTGAGGCTGGGTGAATCTTGTTCTCAGTGTGGTAACGATGGATGTATGGAGTGAGGTCACAGAACCCCTATAGTCCCATTCAGTGGTAGAATAGGCCCTGGGGCTGAATGGCCTCCTGCTCTTCTCTGTGTGTCTGGTGTTAAGGCTGTATTGGTGTGCAGTGTCTGAATGCAGAAATAAAAATGGCACAGCCTTCTTTCTGGTTGTATCACAGCTCGGTATGGGCTCCTGCTCTGTCCAAGACCGCAAGGAACTACAAAAGGTTGTGAATGTAGCCCAGTCCATCTCACAAACCAGCCTCCCATCCATTGACTCTGTCTACACTTCCCACTGCCTTGGGAAAAACAGCCAGCATAATTAAGGAACCCGGACATTCTCTCTCCCACTTTCTTCCATCAAGAGAAAGATACAAAAATCTGAGATCATGTAACTACCGACTCAAGAACAGCTTCTTCCCTGCTGCCATCAGACTTTTGAATGGACCTATCTCATATTAATTTGATCTTTCTGTACACCCTAGCTACACACTACATTCTACACTCTCTCGTTTCCTTCTCTATGAATGGTATGGTTTGTATAGCGAGCAATAAACAATACTTTTCACCGTATGCTAATACATGTGACAATAATAAATCAAATCAAAAAACCAAAAACTGGGGAGGACAAGTGCAATGTGATTTACAGATCACACAGTTATTCAAAAACCATCTGGGATGCTGGGATTGTTGTTCTGGAAGATTCCTTGTTGTTTTACCTTCAATCTTTGACACACTGCGATTTCTACACCGTGCAACTTGCTTCTGTGAAGGAGAGAAACTGCAGACAGTCCCTGTCACTGACTCCACAGTAATACATGTGCAGCTACTGCCCTCTCCTGGTTCACTGTGAGCCCTGCAGCAATGACTGTCTCATGGCTGGATAGACTTGTTCATGTTAAAATATAAAACAAACAGCAGGGGGTCATTCAGCTCCTTGAGCCCGCTGTGCTATTTAATTTGATCTCAGCTGATATGGATCTGAATGCAATTTTCTCATGCAGCTTTTGTAACCCACACATAATAGAAAGACAGAGAGACAGATTCACACACAGACTGTGACTGACTGGGATGGCCTTTTACCTGTGCTGGGTGGTATTTAGGAGGGCCCTAGCTTTCTCTCCCTTAAATGTGGTGAGAATTAAGCTAAGCTTGTGCTGAGAACACGAGATGTGAGCACAATAAAACCTCAGCCTCTCACTGCAGCAGCCTGTCTCTGTGCTGTTAGTTTTTGTTATCGTTTCACATTCCTCCCTAAAAAACAGCAGTCAGTTCTCAGTCCCAGGGAGGGGGAAGCTTCAGCCCCTTATCCAGTGACTATTAATCAGGCTGCAGCTCAGATAGACAGTGTTATCAAGGGAAACAGGGAGAAACATCACAGCCAATACACACACACACACATGCAGTCACACGCACACACATACACACAGTCTCTCACTCACACACACGCACACATGCATGCACATATGTAGTCACACACACACAAACACACATGCAGTGTAGAGGGAGCAGTGCCATGTTGTCCCTGGGACAATATAGTATAGTGGAACTTTACTCTGTATTTAACCCTGTGCAGTACCTGTCCTAGCATCATAGAGGTTTACAGCATGGAAACAGGCCCTTCTGCCCAACTTGTCCATGCTGCCCCTTTTTTTTTAAACGACTAAGCTAGTCCCAATTGCTCTCATTTGGCCCATTTTCCTCTCTACCCACCGTATCCATGTAACTGTCTAAACACACTTTAAAAGACAAAATTGTACCCGTCTCTAATACTACCTCTGGCAGCTTGTTCCAGACACTCACTGCCCTCTGGACCCTTCTGTATCTCTCCCCTCTCACCTTAAACCTATGCCCTCTAGTTTTAGACTCCCCTATCTTTGGGAAAAGATATTGACTATCTAGCTGACTTACGCCCCTTATTATTTTATAGACCTCTTTAAGATCACCACTAAGCCTCCCCAGTCTACCCAGCCTCTCCTTATAACTCAATCCATCAAGTCCCAGTTGCATCCTAGTAAATATTTTCTGCACTCTTTCTAGTTTAATAATATCCTTTCTATAATAGGGTGAGCAGAACTGTGCACAGTATTCCAAGTGTGGCCTTACCAATGTCTTGCAAACTTCAACAAGACATTCCAACGTTCTGACCAATGAAATCAAGCCGAATGCCTTCTTCACCACTCTGTCCACCTGTGACTTCACTTTCCAGGAGCTACAAACACGTACTCCTAGATCTCTTTGTTCTGTAACTCTCCCCAACGCCCTACCATTAACTGAGTAAGTCCTGCACTGGTTCGATCTACCAAAATGCATCTCCTTGCATTTGTCTAAATTAAACTCCATCTGCCATTTGTCAGCCCACTGGCCCAATTGATCAAGATCCCGTTACAATTGGAGATAACTTTCTTCACTGTCCACTATGCCACCAATCTTGGTGTCATCTGCAAACTTACTAACTATGCCCCCAATATTCTCATCCAAATCATTAATATAAATGACAAATAACAGTGGGCCCAGCTCTGATCCCTGAGGCACACTGCTGGTCACAGGCTTCCAGTTTGAAAAACAATCCTCTACAATCACCTCTGGCCTCTGTCAAGAAGCCAATTTTGTATTCATTTAGATACCTCACCCTGGATCCCATGAAATTTAACCTTATGCAACAACCTACCATGCAGTACCTTGTCAAAGGCCTTGCTAAAATCTACGTAGACAACATCAACTGCACTGCCCTCATCTACCTTCTTGGTTGCCTTATCAAAAAACTCAATCAAATTTGTGAGACATGATTTTCCATTCACAAAGCCATGCTGATTGTCCCTAATCAGTACTGTCCTGGGAGTGTTTGAGGAGTTTTACTCTGTATCTAACCCTAACTGTATCTGTTCCAGGGAGTGTTTGATGGGGGACAGTGTAGAGAGAGCTTTACTCTGTATCTAACCCCGTGCTGTACCTGTCCTGGGAGTGTTTGATGGGGGACAGTGTAGAGAGAGCTTTACTCTGTATCTAACCCCGTGCTGTACCTGTCCTGGGAGGGTTTGATGGGAATAGTATAGAGAGAGCTTTAATCTGTATCTAACCCCATGCTGTACCTGTCCTGGGAGTGTTTGATGGGATCAGTGTCGAGAGAGCTTTGCCCTGTATCTAACCCCATGCTGTACATGTCCTGGGAGCGTTTGATGGGGACAGAGTAAAGAGCTTTACTCTGTACCTAATCCTGTGTTGTGCCTGTCCTGGGAGTGTTTGATGGGGGACAGTGTAGAGAGAGCTTTACTCTGTATCTAACCCCGTGCTGTACCTGTCCTGGGAGTGTTTGATGGGGGACAGTGTAGAGAGAGCTTTACTCTGTATCTAACCCCGTGCTGTACCTGTCCTGGGAGGGTTTGATGGGGACAGTGTAGAGGGAGCTTTACTCTGTATCTAACAACGTGCTGTACCTGTCCTGGGAGTGTTTGATGGGGGATAGCGTAGAGAGAGCTTTACTCTGTATCTAACCCCGTGCTGTATCTGTCGTAGGAGTGTTTGATGGGGACAGTGTAGAGGGAGCTTTATTCTGTATCTATCCCCGTGCTGTACCTGTCCTGGGAGTGTTTGATGGGGACAGTGTAGAGGGAGCTTTATTCTGTATCTATCCCCGTGCTGTACCTGTCCTGGGAGTGTTTGATGGGGGACAGTGTAGAGGGAGCTTTACTCTGTATCTAACCCCGTGCTGTACCTGTCCTGGGAGTGTTTGATGGGGGACAGTGTAGAGGGAGCTTTATTCTGTATCTAACCCCGTGCTGTACCTGTCCTGGGAGTGTTTGATGGGGACAGTGTAGAGGGAGCTTTACTCTGTATCTAACCCCATGCTGTACCTGTCCTGGGAATGTTTGATGGGGGGACAGTGTAGAGAGAGCTTTACTCTGTATCTAACCCTGTGCTGTACCTGTCCTGGGAGTGTTTGATGGGGACAGTGTAGAGGGAGCTTTACTCTGTATCTAACCCTGTGCTGTACCTTTGATGTGATGTGTAATGAAAAAGAAATTGGCAAAAACAGAAGCTTTTGTATATACTCTGATAGCATCAATCAAGTTGATGAGAGCTTCTTCTGATCAGGAAAATGGGTTGTTAACATAAACAAATGTACAAAGGTTGATTGTGTGAATCAAGCCATGAGTGAATGAACTCTGCCTGTGAATCTGTGAGCGATTTGCAGGATTAAACATTGCTGTCACTAAGATCAGGTATGTTTCTGCATTAGCCATCGGCACAGTGTTCATGTGGAAATCTGGGAATGTGTTGGGAACAGAAAATGCTGGCAATCTGGAAGACAATCTCTCAGTGATGACACTTACTGATGTACTGTAAGAAAAATAGAAAGTCTGCGTCTGCTTTCATTGAATCCTACAGTGCAAAAGAAGGCCATTCTGCCCATTGAGTCCGCACTGACAACAGTCCCACCCAGGTCCTACCTCCAAAACCCCACGTATTTACCCTGGCTAGTTCCCCTGACAGTAAGAGGCAATTGAGCCTGGCTAATCAACCTAACCCGCACACCTTTGGACTGTGGGAGAAAACCGGAGCACCTGGAGGAAACCCACACAGACACGGGGAGAACATGCAAGCTCCACACAGGCAGTGACCCAAGCCAGGAATTGAACTTGGAACCCTGGTATTGGGATGCAGCTGTGCTAACCACTGTGCTGTCCCTTTGCACCTTATCACATTATTAGGATGTCAGAAAGTACTTTATTTTGAATGAATTTCTTCGCTGGCAATGTCTCTTTAATGGAAGGTCTATTTGTGTGCAGTCAGATCCCAAATGTGACCACTTGCAGGATAAATAATTAGCTATTGTTTTTGGAGCTCCTGATTGAGGAATGTTTTGTCTGGAACATGGGAACATTTCCTGCTCACTTTCGAATAGTGCTCTCTGATTGTTAAACAATGAGGGCCATCACCTCAGATTAAACTCTCCTCTGAATGTCAGAACAGCACTCCCTCACTACCGCTGTACTGCACTGGGAGTTCACCTTCTTGTAATCAGGTTTGGGGAGGTGCTGGAGTTTTTTCATAGTGTAAGCTTCCTTGTGACACTAATAAATAAACTTTTACAGGAATCGAACCCGTGCTGTTGGCATCACTAATCAGCTGTCTAGCCAACTGAACTAAACTACAGTGGTGTAGCTATTCTCATGGGCTAGTCATGAAGGTTGCCAAGGCTGATACTCTGGGTTCCAATCACACCATAGCAGCTGGAGGAATTTCAATTCCGTTAATAAATCTGGAATTAAAAGCTAGTCTCAGTGTTGGTGACCATGTAACTCTTGTCATTTGTTGTAAAGAGCAATCTACTTCAGTAATGCACTTTAGGGAAGGAAATCTGCCGGCCTCACGTGACTCCAGACACACAGCGATAAGATTATCGAGCGAGCAACTCAGACAATTCAAACCGCAACAAAGTCATAAAGGAATAGCGCCAGATAGACCATCTAGTAACCAAGTCAGCAGAGATAACACAGCACAGTCAACTGTATCAACCTTGCAAAGTTCACCTTATTAACATCCTAATATCTGGGGGATTGTGTCAAAGTTTGGAAAGCTGCCTCACAGACTGGCCAAGAAACTGTGTGACATAATCACACACATGCTTGACAGGAGACACAGTGGTGTAAGGGTATTGTCATTGGATTAGTAATCCAGCGCCTCAGGGTGATGCCCTGGGAACCTAGTTCAAATCCCACCATGGCAGATGGTGAAATTCAATAAAAATCTGGAATTACAAAGTCTAATGAAATCATTGTCGATTTTTGTAAAAAAACCATCTGGTTCACTAATATCCTTTGGGAAGGAAATCTGCTGTCCATACCTGGTCTGGCCTACATGTGACTGCAGAGTCACAACAATGTGCTTGACTCTGAAACTGAGTTTGAGGGTAATTGTTATGGTTCAGGTTAGAAACTCAAAGTGTTTGAAGGCACCTCCCTGAATCATAAGATTTGCATTTTGAATTTGGCTAGGACAAGCATGATAGGTTTCAACTGAGGTAAGATTCAAATGACCCACTAGGAAGCTTTTATCAAACAAGGTTTATTTAAGAGTACAGTTAACATATACAATGAGAAACACAGCAATACCTTTTATCAATTACAAACAAAAACAGAACACCGTCTATAATGTATAACCCTTAACAAATACGTCTAAAATATTCCAATCAAAACCAAGTTTCCTTGACACAAAACCCTTTAAACAGGTTTAACACAGTAAAGGCTAGTGCTCACGTGACACTGGAAATAGAGTCCTTTGGTTGGAGAATTGAAAACTCTCAGTTTGATACACTCAGAACAAATTGAAGTCAGAACAGCTTCCCAGAACAGTAGGGACTTCAGGCCTGTAACACTACATTCTGCACTCTCTCATTTCCTTCTCTATGAATGGTATGCTTTTTCTGTATAGCACACAGGAAACAATACTTTTCACTGTGTACTAATACATCTGACAATAATAAATCAAATCAAAATCAAATTACTAACAGCAGATTGTTTCCTTCAGGAAGGCAAAACCTTGCTTTAAGATCACCAGCAGAGTTTCCAAATAAGAACATAAGAACATAAGAAATAGGAGCAGGAGTAGGCCATCTAGCCCTTCGAGCCTGCCCCGCCATTCAATAAGATCATGGCTGATCTGTTGTGGCTCAGTTCCACTTTCCCGCCCTCTCCCCATAACCCTTAATCCCCTCGCTTATCAAGAACCCATCAACCCGCTTCTTAAAAATATTTAGCGAGGCAGCCTCCACCACTTCAACGGGCAGAGAATTCCAGAGATTCACCACCCTTTGAGTGAAGAAGTTCCTCCTCAACTCCGTTCTAAACCGCCTCCCCTTTATCTTGAGGCTGTGCCCCCTAGTCCTACTGTCTTTTTTGAGCGGGAAGAGTCTCTCCACCTCTATCCTATCCATCCCATTCATCATCTTATACGTCTCAATGAGATCTCCCCTCATTCTTCTAAACTCTAACGAGTACAAGCCTAGTTTATTCAGCCTCTCCTCATAGCTCAATCCCCTCAACTCCGGTATCAGCCTAGTAAACCTCCTCTGCACTCCCTCCAGGGCCAAAATATCCTTGCGCAGGTGCGGCGCCCAAAACTGCACACAGTACTCCAGCTGCGGCCTCACCAATGCCCTATACAGCTGCAGCAAGACCTCCCTACTTTTATATTCAATCCCCCTCGCTATGAAGGCCAGCATCCCATTCGCCTTCCTGACCACCTGCTGCACCTGCAAGCTGGGTTTTTGCGACTCATGCACAAGGACCCCGAGGTCCCTCTGCACCGTCGCCTGCTGCAGTTTTTCGCCACGTAAGTAATAATCCTTCCTACCATTATTCCTACCAAAGTGGACCACCTCGCACTTGCCAACATTAAATTCCATTTGCCATTTCCTGGCCCATTCGCCCAGCCTATCTAGATCCTTCTGCAGACTCTCCACACCCTCCGCACAATTTGCCTTTCCCCCAATCTTGGTGTCATCAGCAAATTTCGACACCCTGCACTCGGTTCCCTCCTCCAGATCATCTATATAAATGATAAAACAAGAGAGAGAGACTTCCGTTCAACTTACGCTCCCTGTAAAAACCCAACTCTATTTAAGTCATTCAGTACCAATTAAAGGACATTTTCATTCAGGATGGCAACGTGACATCACTGAAACTGTGGGAGGCACAGAAATCTTAAAGGAAGGAGAAACGGAAAGGATGGCAAGGGTGAGGAGAAGCTGAGGAGAGAGGGAAGGGGGAGAGGAGAGAGGGAGAGAAGGGAGAGGGAGAGAGACAGGGCCATGAAAGAGGAGAGGAGGGGGTGATATGAGAGAGAGAGAGGAGACAGAGGGGGAGACAGGAGAGATGGGGTGAGGAGAGAGGGAAAGGAGAAAGGGAGAGGAGAGAGAGGGAGAACGGAGAGAGCGAGGGAGGAGAGGAGAGCTAGAAAGGAGATTGGGAAAGGACGCAGAAGGAAGGGACCTTGGGTTTCAGATCCAAAGCTGCCTTTGACATTGATGAAAATTTATCGATTGTTCCAGAGACTAATTAATAACTCATTAATATGCTCAGATCATTAGAAACTAAATAAATTAAAAATAGATGCCTGCTGAATAGCTAATTTAGAAATTTTAGCACATTATTCACACAGGGAACAGTCAGCAGCTTTAACCAAATCATTCCTTCCTCATTCAGACACAAAAATACTGACAACTCCCTCTACACCGTCCCCCCCATCAAACACTCCCAGGACAGGTACAGCACGGGGTTAGATACAGAGTAAAGCTCCCTCTACACTGTCCCCCATCAAACACTCCCAGGACAGGTACAGCACGGGGTTAGATACAGATCAAAGCTCCCTCGACACTGTCCCCCATCAAACACTCCCAGGACAGGTACAGCACGGGGTTAGATACAGAGTAAAGCTCCCTCTACACTGTCCCCCCATCAAACACTCCCAGGACAGGGACAGCACGGGGTTAGATACAGAGTAAAGCTCCCTCTACACTGTCCCCATCAAACACTCCCAGGACAGGTACAGCACGGGGTTAGATACAGAGTAAAGCTCCCTCTACACTGTCCCCCATCAAACACTCCCAGGACAGGTACAGCACGGGGTTAGATACAGATCAAAGCTCCCTCTACACTGTCCCCCATCAAACACTCCCAGGACAGGTACAGCACGGGGTTAGATACAGAGTAAAGCTCCCTCTACACTGTCGCCATCAAACACTCCCAGGACAGGGACAGCATGGGGTTAGATACAGAGTAAAGCTCCCTCTACACTGTCCCCATCAAACGCTCCCAGAACAGGTACAGCACTGGGTTAGATACAGAGTAAAGCTCCCGCTACACTGTCCCCATCGAACACTCCCAGGACAGGTACAGCACGGAGTTAGATACAGAGTAAAGCTCCCTCTACACTGTCCCCATCAAACACTCCCAGGACAGGTACAGCACGGGGTTAGATACAGAGTAAAGCTCCCTCTACACTGTCGCCATCAAACACCCCCAGGACAGGTACAGCACGGGGTTAGATACAGAGTAAAGCCTCCTTTACAGAATGATGTCTCCACGTTCACAAATGTGCTCTTTTAATCTTGAGTTTTATGTTGATTTTAACGCGAGTTGTATCATAGAAGCATGTGTGAAGGGATTGGGCTTGAGGCTAACCTACATGTAATATAATCTCAGAAAGTATAGCTTGTGAGCACACTGAGATCTGCCCTGCAGTTTTCCCCAATTTAACAGGAAGAGTGAGTCTCTTTTCATTCTTCCTTTAATCTGCCCATTCACTGTTTGCCTTTCAAATAAACAGGTTTGTGAATATAGTAACTCTAATAGTATAAAAATATAGAGTCTCACAACACCAGGTTAAAGTCCAACAGGTTTATTTGGAATCACGAGCTTTTGGAGCGCTGGTCCTTCATCCTCCACTCACCCGATGAAGGAGCAGTGCTCCAAAAGCTCGTGATCCCAAATAAACCTGTTGGGCTTTAACCTGGTGTTGTGAGACTTCTTACTGCGCCCACTCTTGTCCAACACCGGCATCCCCACATGATAAAAATATAGAGACAACGGGAGGAAAGGATGGAGAGAGAGAGAGAGTGAGCAAGGGGTGGAGAGAGAGAGAGGGAAAGGGGGAGAGAGAGAGAGTGTGGGAGGGAGGAAGGGAGAAAGGGAGATGGAGAGAAAGAGCAAGGAGTGGAGGGACAGAGGGAAAGGGAGAGACAGAGAGTGAGGGAGGGAGGGAGGGAGGGAGCAAAAGAAAGGGCAGGAGGAAGTAATTAAGGAAGGGAAGGTAGTTAGCTGGACAGACTACCGAGAGACTGCTGGAGATTTACCTTTGCTCTTTAGTCTGAATGTACGTCTGGTGTTCATTCTGTAGGAGACAGTGAGGAGCACTGCTAGTAACAGGATGTAGAGAACATAGTCCTTGTCCTGTGTTGGTCCGACATATGTTACCCCATATGTTAACTAATACCTGTCATCAAATTCCCAGAAACACAAACAACACACCCAATCAAACCAGTTTCCGTGTTGTGGCAGTGCAAGCCTCGGGGGCTTACCTCTGGGAGTTCAGCACAGTTTCAAAGAAATGAGTATATACCGGAACATAAACAGAGCACATCAACATCCAAGCAATCTCACTAATTGGATCTTTCTGCCGGGGGTGTACGGTTAGACATTCTGTTAACGGACCCCATTTACTTTTTATTTTGAATTGACTCTGATTGGCTTTCCTTGCCTCTGGGACATGTCGTCTCCTTACTGGAACGCTCTCTAGCTCCTCACTCGAATGGCCATTCTCAATCGGTGGTCCAGATAATGAATGCTGGAAAATGCCTCCAATATCAGGAACAGACCCTGTGAACAGGCTCTACATGGGGAAGACATTCCAGAGTTTTTCCTCTGGGGCGTCACAGGCTGAGAGGTGATCTTATAGAGGTCTGTAAAATAATGAGGGGCACAGATCAGCTCGATAGTCAATATCTTATCACAAAGGTAGGGGAGTCTAAAACTAGAGGGCACAGGTTTAAGATGAGAGGGGAGAGATACAAAAGGGTCCAGAGGGGCAATTCTTTTTACACAGAGGGTAGTGAGTGTCTGGAACAAGCTGCCAGAGGTAGTAATGGAGGCAGGTACAATTTTATCTTTTAAAAAGCATTTAGACAGTTACATGGGTACGATGGGTATTGAAGGATATGGGCCAAATTGGGATTAGTTTAGGGGTTTAAACAAAAAGGGCGGCATGGACACTTTGGGCTGAAGGGCCTGTTTCCGTGCTGTAAACCTCAATGACTAGATCCTGAATTGAAAACAGTATACATGTGCAGGATACCCCAAAGTGCTTTGCGGCCAGTGAGGGACGTAATTGTCATGTAAGGAATGCAGCAATCAAAGTTCCACATAGCAATAAGGTGCCGCACCAAAGACGGCTGCATAAGATAAAGGTGCACGTCATTACGGGTAATGTATTAGCATGGATAGAGGATATAGGAACATGTGTGAAGGGATTGGGTGTGAGACTAACCTACATGTAATCTCAGAAAGTATAGCTTGCAAGCACACTCAGACCTGCCCTGCAGTTTCCCCAGATGAACGGGAAGAGTCTCTTTTTATTCTTCCTTTACTCCACTCATTTGCTGTTTGCCTCTCAAACCAACAGGTTTCCTATACAGAAAGCAAAGAGTAGGGGTAAATGGGTGTTTTTCTGGTTGGCGATCAGAGACTAGTGGTGTGCCTCAGGGATCAGTGTTGGGACCACAATTGTTTACGATTTACAGAGATGATTTGGAGTTGGGGACCAAGTGTAGTGTGTCAAAATTCACAGATGGCACTAAGATGAGTGGTACAGCAAAGTGTGCAGAGGATGCTGAAAGTCTGCAAAGGGATATATTTAGTCTAAGTGAGTGGGTGAGGATCTGGCAGATGGAGTACAATGTTGGTAAATGTGAGTTCATCTATTTTGGTAGGAATAACAGCAAAATGGACTATTATTTAAATGGTAAAAAAATTGTAGTTGCTGCTATGCGCAGGGACTTGGGTGTCCTTGTGCAGGAATCACTAAAAGTTGGTTTGCAGGTGCAGAATGACAAATGGAATTTTGTCCTTCATTGCAAGAGGGATGGAGTTTAAAAACAGCGAGATTATGTTGCAGCTGTATAAGATGCTGGTGAGGCCACACCTGGGGTACTGTGTATAGTTTTCGTCTCTTTACTTGAGAAAGGATATACTGGCACTGGAGGGGGTGCAGAGAAGGTTGATTCTGGAGTTGAGAGGGTTGGCTTATGAGGAAAGACTGAATAGACTGGGGCTATACTCATTGGAATTCAGAAGAATGAGGGGAGACCTTATAGAAACATATAAGATTATGAAGGGAATAGATAAGATAGAAGCAGGGAAGTTGTTTCCACTGGCGGGTGAAATTAGAACAAGGGGGCATAGCCCCTTAATAAGGGGGAGCAGATTTAGGACTGAGTTGAGGAGGAACTTCTTCACACAAAGGGTTGTGAATCTGTGGAATTCTCTGCCCAGTGAAGCAGTTGGGGCTCCCTCATTGAATGTTTTTAAGGCAAGGATAGATAGATTTTTGAACAGTAAAGGAATTAAGGGTTATGGTGAACGGGCGGGTAAGTGGAACTGAGTCCATGAAAAAATCAACTGTGAACTTCTTGGGTGGTGGAGCAGCCTTTAGGGGCCGAATGGCCTATTCCTGTTCCTAGTTCTTATGTTCTTATAAAACAGCAGTGGGATTGTGACCAAATATCTTTGCGATATTGGACGTGGATGACGATCACTGGCGAGAACGCAACTTCCCTTCAAAACAGTGACATGGGATGTATTGCCTTCAGCTGAGAAGGAGAATGGGGCCTTGACTTAATGCTTCATGGGAGAGTCGGTTCCTCTCAGTGCAGCACTCCCTCAGCTTGCACTGGAGTGTCACAGTACACTCGCCCTGAAGAGAGACATCAATCCACCTCCCCTGGCTCAGAAGTGGGTTAATAGCAAGTGAGTAATGATGATAGGGAGAGCTGGGATCCAGATACAGAGAGAAACACTGATTAACTCCAGTTAATGACTGTGTTTAGCAGTGTTAATTCAGCTCCCTTACAACCCAAAGGGACAGAAATAAACCTTGTGATGTGCAATGAATCATAAATCTTTATGTATCATCTTTCAAATCTTCCTGCAGCCCGGTCTCCCCTTTTCTCTTCTAACTTTTCTAGCAGAGGTAGAAGGATTGATTAGAACAAGGCAGTCAGTTCTCCAGGTCCCCCAGTCTGTTTGTAGATCTCAGTCCTGGTAGCTGTTGGCCTCAGTGCCCCCTGGGCTCGAAAGGGGAACAATGCATCCTGAGTTCTCACTCCTGTTCATTATGCTGTGTGCACTGGTGTGGGGTGAACTGAGCTAAGCTGCGATGGCCCAGTCAGCACATCCAATATCCACAATGCAACCTCGGGAATAAAGAACATCCAATTAAGCGAGGTACATGTGATGATGGGCCTGAGGGATCATCAACGTCACATGGAGAACTTGCAAACTCCGCACAGACAGTGACCCAAGCTGGGAATCAAACCTGGGTCCCTGACACCGTGAGGCAGCAATGCTAACCACTGTGCTACAGTGGACTCAGGGATTGATCTGTACTCTACAGCCACAGTGCAGTCCCTAATGCACATTGTAAATATAGGGGGATGGTGATAAAAGACTGACCTCAGTGAGACTTTTACACAGGCGACAAGGAGTAAAGTAATCCTCTGGTAAGAAAAGTGCCTCTTTCTGGTGAGCATGGGCTCAGTACGCAGACCCCATGCATTACCTTTCTCAGGCCAACAATATCGAGGAGGATGAGACACAGAAAGTGATCGTGTTGATGGCATGCAGGGTCCCAACCTTCAGTGTAATACAAAACCTTTCCAGATGCCCCACCTCCAAAATCTTTAATGAATTTGTGGACTTGGTTAAAGAATATTTTGACCCGAAACCTCCCAGAATACTCAGCAATATTGCTTTACCAAGGCAGGTAAACCTGTCACTGATTTTCTGACCAAGCTTCGTCCGTGGAATTAACAATGCGACAGTACAAAAATACCATTGGCTGAACCCAAATTGGATCTAAAGGAGGCCGTTGAGATAGCTCCATGATTGGAGAATGCAGAGAAAGGAGGTCAGGAACTATAGGAAACGTCACTTAGTAATATCCTCTTGACTGGGGAGAGGGGCCTCATGCAACATTCATTCTTAACTGAGAGCGAGGCTATCAGCAAAATATCTCAGAGTCCCTTACAACAGCCCAAGCCCGAGTATAGACTGGTGACCAGCAACTCATACCCCAGAGGGTGATTATTGTCCAGGAACCCATATCCCAGGGGATTGTGTGTCCCAGAGGATATCCCAGAGGATTACCATCAAGGAACACATATCCCAGGGGATTGTGTATGCCAGAGAATATCCCAGAGGATTATTACCCAGGAACTCATATCCCAGCGGATTATTACCCAGGAACCCATATCCCAGGGGGCACCTACTGACTCCACAGTCCAGGAAGACCAGTTGAGGAATGAAGAAACTTGGTAAAGAAGGTGTTTCAAAGAAAATTGAAATGAAGTCAGTGGAGGACAAAATATTAAACTCAAAATAGATAATTACATTGAAAAACATCTGCCGTAGGATGTGTAATATGTGAGTTCATAAATCTAGCAGCGATGTGAATCAGGAGAATGTGACAGCAATTCCATCAAAATATTTTTAGTGACTTTCAAGGCTGACAATTAAAGGCCATTAAATTTTATTCCAAACTGCTGTTTCTTTCTGACTAATTACCATATAATGTAAGATCCACTGCCTTGTTTCCTGCTCTTGGTAATCGCATAACCTTGTAGCAGACAGTTTCTGTCACAGAGAGTTTGCTAATTGGGGCGGATAGACAGCTACGGAACGGTTTCGCCAGAGGGAACAATGTACAACTGGAAAAAACTGTAAGGACAAGGGAAGGAGAGAAGAGGAAGAGGAAGAGGGGAAGAGAGAAAGGGGACAGGATGTGGAGAGAGAAGGAAAGAGATGGTAGAAAGGAAAGAGAACGCGAGGGCAGGAGAAAGAGGGATAAAAGGAGAGGAGTGGGAGAAAGTAAGAGAGAGAACAAGGAAAGGATACACAAACAAAATGAAGGGATACGAAAGGGAGGATGGAAATGCAGCAGAAGGAAATGAGACAGAGGAAGATCATCAATCACAAAACTATGATCTCTTGTTCTAGATTGCCCCACGAGAGTAAGTATCATCCTTGTGTCTACATCGTCAATCCCCCTCATTATCCTGTACACCTCGATTAGATTTCCAGATCTAGCACACAAGTTCAATGGGTACTGGGGAATGTTGGTCTTTACTTCAAAGGCAACGGAGCATAAAATAGGCCAGTCTTGCTAAAACTACACGAGATATGAGTTAGGCTACACCTGGAATATTGAGAACAGTTTTGATCCCTTTATCTAAGATATCCTGGCATCAGAGGCAGTCCAGAGAAGGTTCACTGGGTTGATACTGGATAGTGAGGGATTTTCTTATAAGGAGAGGTTGACTAAGTTGGGTCTGTAGTTTAGAAGAATGAGAGGTGACCTTATTGAGACATATCAGATTCTCCGGGGGGCTTGATGGGGAGATGCTGAGAGGTTGTTTCTCCTTGTGGGAGCGTCCAGGACCAGAGGACAGAAACTCAGAGTAAGGGGTCACCCATTTCAGACGGAGGTGAGGAGGAATTTCTTCTCTCAGGGGTGTAGTGAATCTGTGGAATTCTTTCCCACAGATGACTGTAGAGGCTGGGTCATTGAGTACGTTCAAGGTTGAGATAGACAGATTTTTAATCAGTAAGGGAATCAAGGATTATGGGGATAAGACAGGAAAATGGAGTTAAGGATTATCATATCACATCAGTCATGATCTCACTGAATGATGGAGCAGACTCGATGGGCCGAATGGCCAACTTCAGCTCCTGCATGTCTATGGATGGAGAAAATGGAAGAGGAAACTCGGACATACTGTGGAAAATAAGAAAAGAAATGAAGGAGGCAGAGAGCAGGTGGTTAGGAAATATGGAAGATAGATAAGCTAAAGGTAGAGGGAGGGAGGGAGGAACACAGGGAGCTGGGATCATCTCTTTCAGCCTGATACCCAATTCACCCACTTCTCTAAAGTGTCAAAGGGATGAAAAGCTGCTTTTCTGTTTTCAAGAATCACAAGGGCAGCTGGTCACAGTGAGAGGATGAAATTGATCTGAACATTAACTCTGTTTCTCTCTCCACAGATGTTGCCTGATCTACAGAGTATTTCCAGCACTTTCTGTTTATTCATTTCCTGACAGGGTGAGGTTGTTAACACGAGAGGTTACGTCAGAGCACCTTCTGCTCAGAACGTTTGCATTTCAGATTATCAGGAGAGTTGAAAAAAGCTGACCCTGATACAATGTTCCTGAATGACGCAGGTCTCAAATGCATGTGGATTTGTTAAAAATGGGGGCATTTAGGGTAGGGTGGGAGCTCGAGGGGAAGTTTCTGAATCCAAAGACAAGTGGTGCTCTGGAACAAGTGAAGGACATGTAATCGGACAGGCTATAAGAGGTTCTATTTGTCCCTTAACACATTTTTTCCATCTCCAACAACAAAAAACAGCAATATCTGCTTGCCACAAATCTAACGGAGGGCTTTAGGTGCATTCTGAAAACCTGAGAGCTGAACTTGAGCGTCTACAACTCATTGGATGGGGTTTTATGACTTTGCTTGATTGAGGCTCGTAGAACCCCGCCCGAGGCTAACAGGGAATTCTATTCTGCGAGACTCACTCGCCCTGATTCTGGGGCGAGCTAGGCAATAAAATCCCTGCCACTGTCTGAAACCAAGCTTGGATCAGCTGCTATCAAACCCCACACACCAAAACATCCCATCATTGAAGAGACCCATTCACTTAACCTCCAGCAGTCACTCGTTAAGCTCTGCCTGCTCTCTCAATCACCTAAAGTTGTGCAGAACTATTCTCCTTCCTTTCTAGACAGTCGAACAAAATTCCATAATGCTCCGAGTCTCAGGCTCTATCTCTCCTTCCACAGATCTGGAAATCTAATCGAGGTGTACAGGATAATGAGGGGGATTGACAATGTAGACACGAGGATAATACTTACTCTCGTGGGGCAATCTAGAACAAGAGATCATAGTTTTAGGATAAGGGGTGGCAGATTTAAAACAGGGATGTGAAGAAATTACTTCTCTGAAAGGGTCGTGGAATTCACTACCCGAGACTGGATGCCAGGACATTGAGTAAATTTAAGGATTAGGTGGATGGATTTTTAATTAGTAAAGGTTTGAAGGGTGATGGTGAATGGGCAGGAAAGTGGAGTTGAGGCTGAGATGAGATCAGCCATGATAGAATTAAATGGCAGAATAGGCTTGAGGGGCTGAATGGCCTTCTCCTGTTCCTGTCTCTTATGATGCAGTAAGACCTGCTGTGTTCTTCTAGCACTTCCATTACCCAACATTGACCGCTGAGTTCTGCAGATGACACGTCATCGCCACTATAGAAGAATCACGGTGTGTCATTAATTAATTATCTCAAATTTTTAAGTTTATTTATTAGTGTCACAAGTAGGCATACATTAACACTGCAATGAAGCCATTGTGAAAATGCCCAGTTATCTCCATTTGCTCTAACCTCCTGTGGAGTTCGAAATCTTTGCTTACAAAATAGCATGAGGACTGTAACCGTACAGCATTGCAATATCCTGGAATTACATAGCGAGTAGAGAGGCCATTTACTGAGTCGTAAAATCCTATAATGCAAAAGAGGCCCTATCCCCATAACCACATGCATTTGCCCTAGCTAGTCCCCCGACACTAAGGGGCAATTTTACATGGCCAATCAACCTAACCTGCACATCTTTGGAGCGTGGGAGGAAACCAGAGCACCCGGAGGAAACCCACGCAGACACGAGGAGAATGTGCAAACTCCACACAGACTGTGACCTGAGCCGGGAATTGAACCTGGCACTGTGAGGCAGCAGTGCTAACCACTGTACCACTGTGCTGCTCCATCGGACTTAGACCCACTGAAATCTGCACTGGCTCTTTCAAACAATAATCCACTTAGTCCCATTCTCCTGCTTTATTCTAATTTTCCTTCCTTCAGGAATGTATCCAATTCCCAATTACAGGCTACTGTTAAATCTGCATCCACCAACCTCACAGACATTTGAAATCTAAAGCATAAAAAAAGATTTTCCTCATTTGTCTCTGCCTCTGGCCAGTCACTGTAAATTAGGTGTTCTGATTATTGCTTTTTAGCCCATTTGGAACTCTGGTGTGATAATTACAAATGCAACATAATTTTATTTACATGGATCATCATTCCCTGCGGAAATATCTCTGAGAACTACGAAGCACCTTTCTTTCCCTCTCTCTCATTCCTTTTTTTCTCATTCTCTCACTCCTATTTTCATTCTATTTCTAATCAGATAATTTTTCAGCTTATTTCATTTCTCAAGATTTAACAATAGTGACTGAAACTGTCCTGTTTCCATAGCCACATAGAATCATAGAATCTCGACATTGCAGCAGGAGGCCATTCAGCCCTTTGAGTCTCCAACAGAGCATCCTACCCAGGTCCTGTCTCTGTAGTGATGTGGAGAAGCCGGCGTTGGACTGGGGTGGGCACAGTAAGAAGCCTCACAACACCAGGTTAAAGTCCGACAGATTTATTTGGTAGCACAAGCTTTTGGAGGGCTGTTCCTTCATCAGGTGAGTGCTCATCACTCACTCACTCGGGCGGCACGGTAGCACAGTGGTTAGCACTGCTGCTTCACAGCTCTAGGGTCCTGGGTTCGATTCCCGGCTCGGGTCACTGTGTGGAGTTTGCACATTCTCCTCGTGTCTGCGTGGGTTTCCTCCGGGTGCTCCGGTTTCCTCCCACAGTCCAAAGATGTGCGGGTTCGGTTGATTGGCTATGCTAAGAAATTGTCCCTTAGTGTCCAGGGTTGCGTAGGTTAGAGGGATTAGTGGGTATAATATATGGGGGTACAGCCTGGGTAGGATTGTGTTAGGTGCAGACTCGAAGGGCCTCTTTCTGCATTGTAGGGTTCTATGATTTAACTTTGACTTTAACCTGGTGTTGTGAGACACTTTACTCTACCTCTGTAACACCAAGTATTTAACCATCACCTCCAATCTAGATATCTTAGGAAGGTAAGGGGCAATTTAGCATGGCCAATCCACCTAACCTGAACATTTTTGGATGGTGGGAGGAAACTGGAGCACCCGGAGGAAACCTACACAGACACCCGAGGCCGGGATTGAACTCTGGTCCAGCGGTGCTAACCATTGTGCCGCAGTGCCGCCCCAGGAAAGCAAGTCTAAACGCTAGTCGCATTCTGAAATAAATTGCTTGTGCATTATATGGGGTAAAGGCAGCAGGGTGGAGAATAGCTGGGCAAAGACAAGTTTGTTGTCACTTCTCTGACCACTTGCTGATCAGGACAACTCAATGAAGCTAGTGACTACTACTCAAGCTGAACATCTCAAAGGGCTTCAGTCTGAGGCCCCCTTTCATTAAGGAGTTACTTTGATGATTTTTGCTGAAGCTTCTGAGATATTGATTGCAGAAAGGTATGGGGAGATATTTTATTCATGGCTGAGTGCTGTTCTTGGAACAAGGTGTTTGCGAGCAGTCATTGCAGGTTCTCAAAGTGATGAGTTTTGATGAATATTTTAACACGTTCTCAACAGGGTAACGGAGCTTGTTGACGGATAGAATAATGAGCAAGTCTTAGAGAACCTGGCGGCCGTGGCAACTACACTATCATTTAGGGACAGCCAATAAAGGCTGCCTTTGCAGGGATGCTGCCCACATCCTATGAATGAAGAAACAGGGGTGGCACAGCGGTTAGCACTGCTGCCTCACAGCGCCAGGGACTGGGGTTCAATTCCCGGCCTGGGTCACTGTCTGTGCGGAGTTTGCACATTCTCCCCGTGTCTGCGTGGGTTTCCTCCGGGTGCTTCAGTTTCCTCCCACATTCTGAAAGACTTGCTGGTTATTTGGTTGCATTGACCCAAACAGGCACTAGGCTGTGGCGACTTCACAGTAACTTCATTGCAGTGTTAATGTAAGCCTTACTTGTGACTAATAAATTAACTTTAACTTTAAAATGTTGTACATTCTGTGAGTGGAAGTTATGGAATTGTACTTAACAGGGATATTGTACTTAATGCTCAGCCACAGTTGGGGCAATGCTCCAAATACCCCCCTCTCTATCTCTGTAACCTCCTCTAGCCCTCCATCCACCCATTACTGCTGCACTCCTCCAATACTCTCACATCTTCTCAAGCCCCAATCTCCTTCACTCCATCATTGGCAGCTGTGCCTCCAGGTGGATAAAAACAAATTACAGCGAATGCTGGAATCTGAAACCAAAAGGGTGACATCAGCTGTTTTCTCTCCTTGCAGATGCTGCCAGAGCTGCTGAGATTTTCCAGCATTTTATCTTTTGGTTTTGTGCCTGCCTGGATCGTAAGCTCTCTCCGTAAACCTCACCCAGCTATCTGGATCGTAAACTCTCCCTGTAAACCTCACCCAGCTATCTGGATCGTAAACTCTCCCCGTGAACCTCACCCAGCTACCTGGATCGTAAACTCTCCCCGTAAACCTCACCCAGCTACCTGGATCGTAAACTCTCCCCGTAAACCTCACCCAGCTATCTGGATCGTAAACTCTCCCCGTAAACCTCACCCAGCTACCTGGATCGTAAACTCTCCCCGTGAACCTCACCCAGCTACCTGGATCGTAAACTCTCCCCGTGAACCTCACCCAGCTACCTGGATCGTAAACTCTCCCCGTAAACCTCACCCAGCTATCTGGATCGTAAACTCTCCCCGTAAACCTCACCCAGCTATCTGGATCGTAAGCTCTCTCCGTAAACCTCACCCAGCTATCTGGATCGTAAGCTCTCTCCGTAAACCTCACCCAGCTATCCGGATCGTAAGCTCTCTCCGTAAACCTCACCCAGCTATCCGGATCGTAAGCTCTCTCCGTAAACCTCACCCAGCTATCTGGATCGTAAACTCTCTCCGTAAACCTCACCCAGCTATCTGGATCGTAAGCTCTCTCCGTAAACCTCACCCAGCTATCCGGATCGTAAGCTCTCTCCATAAACCTCACCCAGCTATCTGGATCGTAAACTCTCTCCGTAAACCTTACTGACTCTCCTTTCTTCTACTTTGAAACCTTCTTCATTGGCCAAGCTTTTTGTCTCCTTATGTGGCTCGGAGGCAATTTCTGTTGAAGTTACACTCCTGTGAGGCACTCTAGGATGCTATATGAATGCAGGTTGTTGTTTCGGAGTTGCCCTATGCCATTGTAGTGTGACTTTAGGATGACCTTTTGACTCTGCCCCAGTTCAGTTTTGTGGTTGCCCTTCCTTGGGGGGAGAATCTGGGTGCAGCCATCCCACATTGCGCTGCACCCACCTCCCCTCCCCACCCGCCCGCCTAAATCTCTCTACACGCACTCCCCCCACCGCCCACCCCACCCTACTATAAATCAAGTTTCTCACTGCCCAGCTGAAAACCCTCATTGTCAATTAACTAATTGAAGATAGCGCAGGGATAAGTTAGGAACATGGGATCAGGAAGAGGCCATTCAGCCCCTCAAGGCTGTTGTGTCACTCAGTTTGATCATGTCTGATCTGTATCTTAATTCAATTTACCTTTAATATCATTACTCAACAGAGACCCATCAATCTCCATCCTGAAATTTTCAAATCATCTCCAGTTGCAATAGTTTTTTGGCAGGAGAAGGTTCTGGATTCTCACTGCCCTTTGTGTGAGGAAGGGCTTCCTCACTCCACCCTTGAACAGCCTGGTTCTTACTTTCGGGTCTGGCCTCTCCCTAACCAGAACCACATCAAATCCTTTACTCATCTTAGCTCCTCCATTAAATCGACATTGTATCTTCCACATTTAAAGGAATACAAGGCTAGTTTATGCAATCTGTTCTTGAATTCCTACAGTATGGAAGGAAGCCATTCAGCCCATCAAGTATGCCTTGTTAACTAAAAACAGTAATAAACTCAATGTACAAAAAAAAGACAAGGTTTCTCAAGTTAAAATACATCATTAGAGGAAACCCATGCAGACACAGGAAAAATATATTAACTCCAACACAGACAGACACCCAAGGCCAGAATTGAACCCAGGTCCCTGGTGTGTTAGCAGTTGTGCTAATCACCGTGCTTCCCATTTAACTCTATTAATTGTGGGAATATTCTGGTGAATGTGCTCTGCAATCCCTCCAAGGACAATCCATTCTTCCTGTGGTGCAGAGCCCAGAACTAAACACAATGACTCCAGATGGGATCTGACCAGGTATACGTACAGCTGTCCCACCTCCTCCTCCTTTGGATTCTGGCTTCCATGCACATTATTACAGGAAGACTCGGTCAATACCACTCCCTTGGCTCTCTGTCCCGGCAAACATCACTCCTCCACATGTCCACCGATTTGAAACAACCCACAAAATGATAGAAGAGGATCACGACACTCCCCCCACCCCAGTCTCCCCCCCTCCCCACCCCACCTGCCACTTCACACTGATCTATTCAACCCAGCCAAGATATGACTCCCATCACTCTGGAGAAACCTCCCCACACACAGGACAAATTCCACCCGGACAGGTGAATGGGAATCATCGGACACAACAAACAAATATCTGTACTTAAGGAAGGATGTGCTGTGGCCTTAGACAGGGTCCAGAGGAGGTTCACCAGAATGATCCCTCGAATGAAGGGTTTGTCATCTGAGGAGCGGTTGAGGAGTCTGGGTCTATACTCGATGGAGTTTGGAAAGTTGATGGGAAGATCTAACTGAAACTTATAAAACTCTGAGAGGCCTGGATAGGTGTGGAGAGGATGTTTCCACTAGTGAGAGAGACTCAACTTGAGGGTACAACCTCAGAGTGAAGGAACACTCCTTTAAAACAGAGAGGAGGAGGAATTTCTGCAGCTAGAGAGTGGTGAATCTATGGAGCTTAATGCCATAGAGGGCTATGGAGGCCGGGTCATTGAGTGTCTTTAAGACAGAGACAGATAGGGTCTTGATCAATAAGGGGGTCAAGGGTTACAGGGGGGAAGGCAGGTGAATGGGGGTGAGAATCATATCAGCCGTGATTGAATGGTGGGCCAGACTCGATGGGCTGAATGGCCTAATTCTGCTCCCATGTCTCATGGTCTTATGGTCTGAAACTCAACCCAACAGCTCTCTGGTATCAACCTTCCAGGGGAAGAGTGGTGCACCCTAAACAGATGCAGGAGCAGCCAGGGCCCCTGCTTGGCCAAGCCCCAATGTGCCTGTGGGAGAGAGCAAACTCTGCACCACATCAGAGAAAAGAGTGACCAATCCACAGACTCAGCAGAGGCCTTTCCACATTCAAACTGCTGGGTTTAGGGATTTTGCATTCGCTAAATGAGTAAATTCCAGCCTTCTTGTGATAAATGCAGCCGCTACAGCCTTTTCTATTGTGTTCTGTACTTGTCCATGAGCTGTTAGTGATATCTGTAGATAAAAACTGACAAAATCGAAGCAGGGGTTGACATGCTGCCTCTTGCCTGTTTCACCAAGCATGAGGGCTGTTCGTCAGTCTCAGCTCCACTTCCACATCCACTCCCCACAGCCCTTCATTCCCTGAGAGAGAGCTAAAATATCTCCATCCGAATCTCAGCCTGAAAAGGATTCAGTGATGGAGCATTCACAACCCTCTGGGCTAGAAAATTCCCAAGATTCATAACCTTTGAGTGAAAAAACTTATCCTCACCTCAGTCTTAAGCAATCGGCCACTCAGAGCCTGTACTAGGTTTGCCAGTCAGGGGAATGAATTCCCCCTCAAGCCCCTTTGGAATCTTGGATCCTTAGATTGGGGTGGCACGATGGCACAGTGGTTAGCACTGCTGCCTCACAGCGGCAGGAACGCAGGTTCAATTCCAGGCTCGGGTCACTGTCTGTGTGGAGTCTGCACATTCACGCCGTCTCTGCGTGGGTTTCCTCTGGGTGCTCCAGTTTCCTCCCACAGTCCAAACATGTGCGGGTTAGGTTGATTGGCCATGCTAAATAGTGTCAGAGGGATTGGCAGGGTAAATATGTGAGGTTACAGGAATAGGGACTGGTTGGGATTGTGATTGGTGCAGATTTGATGGGCCAAATGGTCTCCTTCTAAGCTGTAAGGATTCTATTCTATTCTCTGCTGACCCACATCTCCTCAAGTCTCTGGTCAGGAAGTCAGAGTAGATTTCCTGCACAGAGCTCCACCTGCCGCAGTTTCTCTCACTCATTCAATCTATAAACATCCCTTTACAATATTCTACTCCTGTCAACACTCCTCACTGTTCTCCTGTCAGCAACTTAGAATAACAGCTCTGTGTTCCCTCATCCCACTCATTGACTTGTAATTAGTGTTATAAAACCAAAGTACATTTTGTTTTACCCAGAAATGAATAGAGAGGATAAGAGACTTTAAAGATGTTTCATAAACATGAATTGTTTGGACAGCAAGATTTAAAAGCACTTAGATAGTTACATGGGTACAATGGGTACAGAGGGATATGGGCCAAACGTGGGCAATTGGGACTGGCTTAGGGGTTTAAAAAAAAGAGCAGCATGGACAAGTTGGGCCGAATGGCCTGTTTCCATGCTGTAAACCTCTATGAATGGATTTGGCAATGTGTAGAATTTCCCAGGGTGCGTTGTATCCTGGTCTGAGAGTCTTGGGTTCATTGGGTTCATGCCCACCGTAATATGGAAGAAAACACTGGCAGCCAACAGTTCAATCAGTGCGAATGTAGATTGAAGAGACCACCTCACCCACAGCAGTGCCTGTTCTTCCTGACATTGTGTCCTGAGATTCCATGTTATGAGACCTTCACCCCAGCTGGAATCGATCTCAATCACCAAGGATCCAGAAGATACAGGGTTGACTTGATTACATCAATCATCCATTGGCATCAGTGTGACTTGGCTGACCACATCATCCAGTGCTCACTATCTGCTTCTGAGTGACTAAACCATCCAGTGCTCACTATCAGTGTCCCACTCACCACAATATCCAGTAATAGAAATAGAAAATGCTGGAAAGTCCCAGCAGGTCTGACAGGATCTGTGGAGTTGAGAATAGAGCCAACGTTTGGAATCTGGCTGACCCTTTGTCAGAGGTAAGCGGTGCTCACTATCTTGCTTCCAGTGGCCAATTCCCACTCTCCTCTGACACCAGGTCATCAGCTGAAACCACCTGCAATAAATCCAACATTAATTGGGGAAATGATAGCCAAGTGGTATTACCGCTAGCCTGTTAAACTCAACTAATGTTCTGGGGACCCAGGTTCGAATCCTGCCACGGCAGATGGTGGAATTGGAACTGAAGAAAATATCTGGAATTAAGAATCTACTGATGGTCATGAAACCATTGTCGGAAAAACCCATCCGATTCACTAATGTCCTTTAGGGAAGGAAATCTGCCGTCCCTACCCCGTCTGGCCTACGTGTGAGTCCAGAGCCACAGCAATGTGGCTGACTTTCAACTGCCCTCCAAGGGCAACTAGGGATGGACAATAAATGCTGACCAGCCAGTGACACCCATGTCCCACGAACGAATAAAAATAAATTGGAGAACCCCCCTCCTGATTTACTTTGAGTTCTTTAGGGGGTGGGTTTCCTTGTTCCTGAATATGATGAATTCAGGAATGTCAGACAGGGAGGAGTCCCGAATCTCCTCCGGAATGATTTGATCACCGTGCACCTGAACAGATGGAGCAATGAGGCTGGGTTGTTTCCCCCACTGCACGTACCCAGCTGTTCTGTTAGCTCCAGAATCCAGTAACTATCTGAACCTCCATCCTTCGCAAAACCTTCTCCAAACCTCAAACAATAACCAGCCATTCTCAGAGAGAAAACCAGTGTCACAAATATTCAGGTCAAGGAGAAGTTGGATTATTGTCATCAGAAAAGATGGTGCGATTAGAACCTGTCATTATTCACACTTCAGCTGCGAGCTTTTACACCCTCATCTGTCTTGAGGTGGAAGTGAAAACACATCAAAGGGTTTTAAAATATTTGACATTGCTATTTAAATCTGGCACGTGGCCTGGCACGATGGCAGAGACCCGTAGCTGCGGATTGAGTCAAATTGCTGGTTCTAATACTCTGGCCATCAAGCACAGAACTGACCACTGCTCTTTCTGGTGAAACTAGTAAACTAAGAACATAAGAAATAGGAGCAGGAGTGGGCCATCTAGCCCTTCGAGCCTGCCCCGCCATTCAATAAGATCATGGCTGATCTGAAGTGGATCAGTTCCACATTCCCGCCCTCTCCCCATAACCCTTAATTCCCTTGTCTATCAAAAACCTATCTACCCGTGACTTAAATATATTCAGCGAGGCAGCCTCCACCACTTCAATGGGCAGAAAATTCCAGAGATTCACCACCCTTTGAGTGAAGAAGTTCCTCCTCAACTCCAATCTAAACTGCCCCCCCTCCTTATTTTGAGGCTACGCCCTCTAGTTCTGCTATCCTTTCTGAATCTCTCTGCCTCTACCCTACCTATCCCCTTTATTATCTTATATGCCTCTATAAGATCCCCCCTTAGCCTTCTAAACTCCAATGAAATTAAACAAACTGAGGAACAAAGCAAGGAGGGCAATCCTGGACAGCGGGAAACAGCCCAACACAAAAACAAAGCATAAAGGAAACTTAAAATACTAAGCCAAAAGGTGATTAAAGGGGTTGATGACACACTCCTGTCCCCACAGTGTCCAATGAGCATGGAAGGCCTCAGTGATGCCCCAGACACCACATGCCCCTACTCTAGGGATACCTGGCCACAAACATAGCCACGGTAGAGGGGGCAGACTGATGCCAGTCACTTCAAAACTCTGGGAGACCCTTAAAGCTTTTAAAGTTTATTTATTATTGTTATAAGTAGGCTTACACTGCCATGAAAATCCTCAAGTCACCACAATCCAGCTCCTGTTCAGGTACACCGAGGGAGAATTTAGCACGGCCAATGCACCAAACCAGCACGTCTTTCAGACTATGGGAGGAAACCGGAGCACCTGGAGGAAATGCATGTAGACACAACCCAAGCTGGGAATTGAACCCAAGTCCCTGGCACTGTGAGACAGCTGTGCTATCGCTGCATTGTAACCTCTCAGAAACCTGAGGGGGACTGACAGTGTATTTTCCTGACTATTGGTTCCCCTTCATGGCCCTGGGCTTTTAGGACATAGGAGCAGAATTAGGCCACTCGGCCCATCGAGTCTTCTCCGCCATTCAATCATGGCTGATATTTTTCTCATCCCCATAACTTGTGATCCCCTTATTAATTAAGAATCTATCTCTCTCTATCTTAATGACCTACTCTCCACAGCCTTCTGCGGCAAAGAGTTCCACAGATTCCCCACTCTCTGGCTGAAGAAATTCTTCCTCGTCTCTGTTTTAAAGGATCGTCCCTTTAGCCTGAGTTTGTGCCCTCTGGTTCCAGTTTTTCCTGCTGTGGAAACATCCTCGCCACATCTGCTCTATCCAGGCCTCGCAGTATCCTGTAAATTTCAACAAGATTCCCCCCTCACTCTTCGAAATTCCCAACAAGTACAGGCCCAGAGTCCTCAACTGTTCCTCATACGACAAGCTCTTCATTTCCAGGGATCAGTCTTGTGAACCTCCTCTGGACCCTTTCCAAGGCCAGCACGTCCTTCCTTAGATATGAGGCCCAAAACTGCTCACAATATTCCAAATGGGGTCTGACCAGAGCCTTATGTAGCCTCAGAAGTACATCCCTGCTCTTGTATTCTAGCCCTCTCGACATGAACGCTAACATTGCACTTGTCTTCCTAACTGCCGACTAAACCTGCACGTTAACCTTCAGAGAATCTTGAACAATGACTCCCAAGTCCCTTTCCTGGGGTCTTTCCTGCCCCTGGGAAGTTAAATGGCGGTGGGGTTTCTAGGGAGAAGTGTTCGACCAATGATGGGCCAGCTGGTGACTTCCGGCCTATCAGTGAACTCGTTGTTACTGTGTCCCCACCACGGAGCTTCGTCTGATGGCTCAGCTGGTTCTGGTAAGGAACCAATCAGAAAGGATTCAGGTCCAACCTCACAACAACAACAGACTGGATTTGTATAGCACCTTCACCACAGTAAAACATCCCCAGGTGCTTCACAGGGGAGTTTCAAATGAAATTGGACAGATAAAGAGATATTAGGGTAGGTAACTTGAAACTTGGCCAAGAAAGTAAGAATGGAAAGAAAAACAATAGCCAGGAAAATACACTGTTGTCCCCCTCAGACTCCCTGGGAGTTTATCGAGCTATCCCGGTTACTTTGCTCACAGGATGTAGGCAGCACTGGCTGGGTCAGCATTTTTGCCCATTCTTAAATTGCCCTGGGTAAGGTGATAGTGAGAGGTTCAGAAAGAGAATTCCAGAGCTTGGGCAGGCAAAGGGATGGCTGCCAATGATGGGAGGATGAAAATTGGGGAACTGCATGAGGCCAGGATGGGAGAAGTGCAGCGATTACAACAGGTCGCTAGCGAGTTATAGAACTACAGAATCATAAAATCCTGACAGTGAAGAAGGAGGCCGTTTAACCCATCGAGCCTGTGCTGACAACAATCCCACCCCGGCCCTATTCCCGTAACCCCATGCATTTACCCCACTAGTCCTAAGGGAACTAAGGGACAAAGTAGCATAACCTAGCCACCTAACCCACACATCTTTTGACTGTGGGGGGGAAACCGGAGCATCCACAGGAAACCCATGCAGACATGGGGAGAACGTACAAACTCTGTACAGTCACCCGAGGCCAGAATTAAAGCTGGGTCCTTGGTGTTGTGAGGCAGCAGTGCTAACCAGTGTGTCACTGTGCTGCCTGAGGTAGAATGGCTGACAGTTTAGTGCGATATTCAGGGGGAGCAAAGGTTTGCCATCTTTGAAAATCCCCTCTTTCAGACGGGAAGTTAAACCACAGCTTGGGTGCCTGTACCAATGGGGAATCCATAGAATCATAGAATCCCTACAGTGCAGAAGGAGGCCATTCGGCCCATTGAGTCTACACCGACCACTATCCCACCCAGGCCCTATGTCTATAACCCCACATATTTATCCTGTTAATCCCTTTAAACTACACATTCCAGGATACTAAGGGTCAATTTAACACGGTCAATGCACTTAACCCACACATCTTTGGACTATGGGAGCAGCACCCGGAGGAAACCCCTGCAGACACGGGGAGAATGTGCAGACTCTCCACTGACAGTGACCTAAGCCAGGAATCGAACCCAGGTCCCTGGCATTGTGAGGCAGCAGTGCTAACCGCTGTGCCACCTCCACAATGCCACCCTGCAGTTCACTAATACGACCTGAGCAGGGCAGTTGTTCCAAAGTGCTGCTTAGCTCTTAGTTAACTTTACCTGATGTATTTAATCCGACAGACTGCTGCTTGTGGGATCTTGTCTTGTACAAAATGGCTGCCGCATTTGTTTACATAACCACAACATTAATTTAGTGTCTATGCAGCACTTTGAAACATTCTGGGAGATGTGATTAGGTCAAATATAAAAGCATCCTCATGTCAAATTAAAGAAAGGAAATATTTGAAAGCAATCTTCACGGAAAAGTGCAGCAGACGCATGATATAATGGAGCAAATCACATTATTTAAATTGAACATTGTCCTTTAAAAAGATTTTGTTATGTTTCTGTCCAAGAAAAACATATCGCAACAGCTGATAAAGTGGTAGTCCGTAGTTAATGGGATGAAAGCTGATTGGATGATAGTGGCTGATAGGATTGATAGTTGATTGGATGATAGTTGGTAATTTGGGTTAATCTTCCTGCTTTCAACGCACATAAATATGAGGAGTGGGAGTAGGCCACTCGGCCCGTCAATCCTGCTCCACCATTCAATAAGATCTTGAGTGTAACCTCAACCCCACTCCTACCTACCCCCAATAACCTTTCACCCTCCTTTTAAACAGATAACCTTTCACCCCCCCCCCCTTTTTTAACCAAATCTTGCCTTGAAAATATTCAACCCCTAAAAGGAGGTGAATTCCAGAGACCCACAACCCACAGAGAAACATTTCTCCTCTTCTCCATCTGAAATGGGTGACTCTTTATTTTTTCTAGATTCTCCCAACAGAGGGACCATCCTCTCCACATCCATCCTGTCAGGATCCCTCAGGATCTTAAAGGTTTTGATCAAGTCACCCCTGACTCTTCTAAACTCTCCTGGGTACAAACCTAATCTCTCTCACCTTTCCTCAAAAGACAACCCACCCATTCCTGGTATAGTCTAGCAAACCATCTCTGAACTGCTTCCAACACACATTTACATCGTTCCTTAAATAAGGAGGCCAATACTGTACACAATACTCCAGATGTGGTCTCACCAACACTCTGTATAACTGAAACATAACTTTCCTACTCTTGTGATCAATTCCCCTCACAATAAATGAAACATTCTATAATTTTCACTAATTACTTGCTGTACTTGTATACGAGCTTTTTTCTTTTTTATTCTCCCTGCTAAAATGGACAATTTCACATTTTACTTCATTTGCCAGATTTTTGCCCACTCGTTTAACCTGTCTATGTCCTTCTGTAACCTCCTTACATCATAGAGTCATTGAGGTTTACAGCATGGAAACAGATCCTTCGGCCCAACTTGTCCATGCCACCCTTTTTTTAAACCCCTAAGCTAATCCCAATTGTCTACATTTGGCCCATATCCATTTTTACCCATCATATCCATAGAGTCATAGAGGACTCCATATATGTCCTCTTCACAATTTACTTTCCTAATTGGCTTTGTGTCATCAGCAAATTTAGCAACCATCCCTTCAGTTCCTTCATCCAAGTCATTTATAATCATTGTAACACCTTGAAACCCCCAGCACTGATCTCTGTTTCAGCCACTTGTCATAGTCTGCCAACCAGAAAATGACCCATTTATGCCAACTCTGTTTCCTGTTAACTAGCCAATTATCAATCAATGCCAATATATTACCCCCTACACCATGAGCTTTCATTTTCCGCAGCAACCTTTGATGTGGCATCTTATTAAATGCCTTCTGGGAATGTAAGTATAGTGTATCCACTGATTCCCTTTATCCACAGCACATGTGACTCCGTCAAATAACTCCAATAATTTGGTTAAATGTGATTTCCCTTTCACAAAGCCCTGTAAACTCTGATTACCTTGAATTTTTCCCTGTTATAACCTAATTAATAAAAACTTTGAACATTTTCCCTGTGACAGATGCTAGGTGGAACCTTCCCCAAATCTTGAGAATTTTGGAAAATTAAAACCAATGCATCAACTATCTCATTAATCACTTCTTTCAAGATTTTTGGGAGATGTCTATCCAGACCCAGGGAATTGTCAGTCCCACAGACCCAACTATTTGCTCAGTATCACTTCCCTGTAATTTTCCTGAGTTCTCCCTGTCCTTCTGTTTCCTGATGTGCAGCTATTTTTGGCATGTTACTTGTGTCCTCTATTATCAGGCCAAATGAAATCTACAACCAGTCTCTCACTGAGATTGGGGGAGAAATAGGTCCGAGTTCTTCAGCATAAGAAGAGTTTGGAGAAATTCTGGACAAGGAGGTGAAAAATATGGATAGGCTTTCTCCACATCTCAACTCATCCCCTTCCGAATTGGCCTTTGATCCCTCCTGATTGGAAGACATGGGGAAGGAGCATTGATCAGCATCCAGAATGTGAACACAAGCACTTTTCCCAACTTCAAGGAGCTGGGTGGTATAGTGGCACCGTTGGTAACACTGCTGTCTCACAGTGACAAGAACCTGGGTTCGATTCCCGGCTTGGGTCACTGCCTATGCAGAATTTGTACATCCTCCTGTATCTGCGTGGGTTTCCTTCAGGTGTTCCAGTTTCCTCTCACAGTCCAAAGATGTGCAGGTTAGGTGGATTGGCCATGATAAATTGCCGTTGAGAGTCAGTGTCACTAGCTAGGGTAAAAACACATGGTGTTATAGGGATAGGGCCTGGGTGGGATTGTGTTCTCAAATGGGCTGAATGGCCTCCTGCTTCATTGTAGGAAAGAGGGGGCTGAGCAAGAAGCTAATGGGTGACTCAGAATGGCGGTAGGATGAAGAAAAGTTGGGTGTTCAAAGTTTAGGAAAAGCTTGAGGAGTAATAAGCAATGTGGTGAAGATAAATAGAGAGAGGAGGAAGCCTCTTCCTGGTATCAGTCATCAGGGTGCTAATAAGGGAGCACTAATGTGAACTGAGCAGTGCAGAGGCTGAATAATTCGATGCAGCTGTTGTTGAGTGGGATCCAATTAACGTTCTTTAATCAGGCTACAGTGACAAGCCAGCCTTTCTGCAGAGTGATTATTTACTGGGTCCTGACACACTGTCCTTCCCACTGAGCTGAAAGGTACACAGAGTCATTCCTTCAGAAAGTGGGTGGTAGGACACTCCATGAGTAACACTCGCAGCAATCATAGAGTTCCACCTCCTTAGGTACTGCATCTGACTGCTCTTCCGTGTAAACTGTCATCCACCCCAACCATGGGAAACAAATTCTTCATTAGGGGAAAGTAACCAGCATCAAAGAAAGAGGATTTTGCGTGCATGTAGCTCGGAGATCCTGCAAGATCTCTGCATTCCTCCCATTCTGATATCTTCTGAATCTTCGGGGTTTGATTGCATCACGCGGCACGGTGGCACAGTGGTTAGCACTGCTGCCTCACAGTGCCAGGGAGCCGGGTTCGATTCCAGCCTTGGGTCACTGCCTGTGTGGAGTTTGCACGTTCTCCCCGTATCTGCGTGGGTTTCCTCTGGGTGCTCCGGTCTCCTCCCACAGCCCAAAGATGTGCGGGTTAGGTAGATTGGCCATGCTTAAATTGCTCTTTAGTATCAGGGAGATTATCAGGTAAATATGTGGGGTTACGGGGATAGGGTCTAGTTGGGATTGTTGACAGTGCAGGTTTGATGGGCCGAATGGCTTCCTTCTCCACTGTAGGGATTCTACGATCATTCAGCTTCCTGGACCTGACAATCTGGAATTCCCTCTCTACTTCTCACTCTCTCTCTCTCTCTCTTCCTTTAAGCTCAGTAGACCATGAGAGTCTCAATCTCAGGGTCATCAGTTTGTGCCCCACTTTGGGCGCTGTTGTTTTTAGGGTGGCACGGTGGTTGGCACTGCTGCCTCACAGTGGCAGGGACCCGGGTTCAATTCCCTGCTTGGGTCACTGTCTGTGTGGAGTCTGTATGTTCTCCCCATTTCTGCGTGGGTTTCAATCCACAGTCCGAAAGACATGCTCGTTAGGTGCATTGGCCGTGCTAAATTCTCCCTCAGTTACCCAAACAGGCGCTGGAGTTGGTGACCAGGAGATTTTCACAGTAACTTCATTGCAGTGTTAATGTAAGCCTACTTGTGACACTAATAAATAAACTCTTAAGCGACTTCTCTGACAAAGCTTTGGTCATCTGTCCTAATACCTCCTTACATGGCTCAGTGTTAAGTTTTGTTTGATACCGGTTCTGAGAGGCGCCTTTGGATGGTTTATTCTATAAAGGTGCTATATAAATTCAAGTTGTTGTCGCAATGTTGACAATCCCAGGATGGCCCAAAATGCTTTGCAGCAAATGAAATGCCTTTTGAATTATTTTAATGAAAGAAAAGTCGTAGCCAATTTGAACACAGCAAGCTCCCACATACAGAGAGGTATTTGTGACCTGATCGGCTCTTGGGCTGATGGTCATTGAGGGAGAAGGATTGATCATTCACTAATGTTAATTGTCCTGCTCTCTCTTGAAGAATACCGTTGGATCTTTCACATCTGCCCAACCGGACAGATGAGGCCTCCGTTTCACCTGAAAGGCAGTAATACCTAATAATGCAACGCTCTCCCGATATCACACTGTGTGTGGAACTCAAACCCACATTGTTCTGACTCAGAGTTTAGTGTCACCCACTGAGCTAAGCTGGTATTAATAGAGTTCCAGGTGGAAGACATTAAGACAGAAAGAAACATTGAGAAATGTGGAGGTGTTATCCTGGGTAGAGAGGAGATTGAATGTTTCTCCCAGTGGCGAGAGGTGGCCAGTTACTGAGGCTTTTGTTCACCCTGGAGCTAGTGTTCTCTCTTATGATGCCTTTGCTCCAGAGGTGGTGAGCAGAGAGCACAATAACATCACTACTGAGGCAGCTAGACTCTGACTGGGACAGACTCAGTAAGGTGGGAGATGGGGTACTATCTCTCAGCAAAAGGAGGATTTGGAAAAGCAACAGTTGAAAATCTTTCATAGTCCCTGGGAGCATGAGTTGGATATGAGGAAATTTGGGCAAAGAGAAAGCCTTGCTGGTGGCGGCAACTCCTCAACTAAAGAGTAAATGATGAAACCTCAATGAATGACATTGAAACAGACACTTCAAGCGGGTCAATGTGTCGATGGTGTTTGGTCACAAATCCCATCATTCTCCCCAGCAACTGTTTGAGGCTGGGTGAGGCAGCTGGAAAGTAGTTACTGGACTAGTCATCCAGAGAGTAATGCAGGGTATAAATCTAGAATTAAACATCTTCTTCCCTGCTGCTATCAGACTTTTGAATGGACCTACATGGCATGAATTTGATCTTTCTCTATACCCTTGCTATGACTGTAACACTACTTCTGCACTCTCTCCTTTCTTTCTTTATGAATGGTATGCTTTGTCTGTATAGTGTGCAAGAAACAATACTTTTCACTGTATGTTAATATATGTGACAATAATAAATCAAATCAAATCCATATCCCTTGAATCCTTTAGCCCTAAGAGCTATATCAAATTTGTTCTTGAAATTACACAATATTTTGGCCTCAACTACTTTCTCTGGTAGTGAATTCCTTCTGAAAGTCTTAATAGACCACATCCATTGGTTCTCCTTGGTCAACTCCACTAGTTACTTCCTCAAAAGAATTCCAATAGGTTTGTCAAGTATGATTCCCCCTTTGTAAATCCGCACTGACTGTGTCTGATTATACCTTCCAAATGCTGTGTTATGAAATCCTTGATAATGGACTCTAGCAACTTCCCCAGTATTGACGTTAGGCTCACTGATCTACAGTTCCCCATTTTCTCTCTACCTCCCTTCTGAATATTGGGTTTATATTAGCCACCCGCCAAATTGTAGGAAGCAGCCAAAGAATTTCAGAAAAATATCACCAATCGGTCAACTATTTCCAGGACTACTTCCTTAAGTATTCTGGGATGAAGATTATCAGGACCTGGAGATTTATCCACCTTCAATCCCATCAATTTCCCTAAACCATTTCTCTACGAATGCTGATTTCCTTCAGCTCCTCACTAAAACTTGTTTCTCTCAGAATTTCTAGTACATTATTCATGTCTTCCTTTGTGAAGACTGAAGGAAAGTACAAATTTAATTCCTCAGCTATTTCTTTATTCCCTGTTATGAATTCTCCCATTTCTGACTGTAAGGGGCCTACATTAGCTTTTGTTAATCTTTTTCTCTTTACATACCTATAGAAACTTTTACTGTCAGGTTTTTATGTTCCCCGCTGTCTTACTTCCAAATTCTATTTTTCCCTTCTTAATCAATCCTTTAGTCCTCCTTTGCTGAATTTTAATTTGCTCCCAATCCTCAGGCCTCTTGCTTTCCTTGCCAATTTTTCTGCTTCTTCCTTGAATCTGATACTATCTCTAACTTCCCTGGTAAGCCATGGTTTGCCCAAAAACCTCATACCACTCTTACGCCAAACAGAAATAAACAACTTCTGGAATTTATCTATTCGTTCTTTAAATGCCTGCTATTGCCTGTCCACTGTCTTTCCTTTCAGTAATATTTCCCAATCCGTCACAACCAGTTCATGCCTCATAATCATCACAGTTACTATATTGAGACTCAGGACCCTGATCTCAGAATCTGCTACGTCACATCCACCTTGACGTAGAATTCTACCATATTATGGTCACTCATGCCTAAGGGTTCTCTCATAACTAGATTGCCAACTAATCCTTTCTCATTGCACAGCACTCAGTCCAAGATGGCCTGCTCCTTTGTTGCTTCCACTACATATTGCTCCAGAAAACCATCCCGTATACACTCCAGAAATTCCTCCTCCATTGTACTGTGATTAATTTGAATCTTCCAATCTATATGCAGATTAAAATTGCCCATAATCACAGATGTTCCTTTAACACATGCACCTCTGATTTCCTGTCTAATGCTTTTCTCAACATTACCACTACAGTCTGGTGGTCTATATATCATGTCACAAATGTTTCTTGCCCCTTGGTGTTTCTTAACTTGACCTATACAGATTCCACATTGTCTGTGCTAACATCTTTCCTCAACAACACGTCAACATTGGGATAACCAAGCATTTTTATTATACTGCCCTCTGTTTATTGACAACATGAAAATACAATAGTTCAGAAAAGGCTGCCAGCAAGAGATAATCCAGAAAAGTGTAGAGTGAGTGTTACTCTGTATCTAACCCCGTGCTGTACCTGTCTTGGGAGTGTTTGATGGGGGACAGTGTAGAGGGAGCTTTACTCTGTATCTAACCCCGTGCTGTACCTGTCCTGGGAGTGTTTGATGGGGACAGTGTAGAGGGAGCTTTACTCTGTATCTAACCCTGTGCTGTACCTGTCCTGGGAGTGTTTGATGGGGACAGTGTAGAGGGAGCTTTACTCTGTATCTAACCCCGTGCTGTACCTGTCCTGGGAGTGTTTGATCTAGTCAATGGATGTTAAAAGTAAGGAGACATTTAATTTTCGTTAACTTTAACAGTGATAGAGATTGTAATGTAAAAGTATAACATTGTATTCAACTGGACAATACTTAATGGAAATTCTCTTATTTCTTGCAATTCATTAGTCAGAAGGTGCAGTGTATGTTCTGCAGTGGGTTAATTACAATGTGTGAAACTGCTGTGAAAACACACAAAAAATAGCCCATTTATCACTGCTCTGAAATCAATCCACTTTAGCACAGATTTAGCTTGTGACAATGAACATCTGCTGACCTGGTTTACTGGCGGTGTAATGCGCCCAGGAGTAAGTGATGCTGTGTTACACAAGATACAGGGCATGACACCACCACCGCACACTGTTCTCTCACACAGCAGGGCTGGAGCAAGGTGCTAGCAGGAAAGGTCTGGGAATCCCCCACTCCTGTGCACTCCCCACCTCCAGAATACTGTATTCCAGCTTCCCTCAACATTACTATTGGCCCTTTAGTGACAAGGCTGACACATGACGTACTGGAAGCAATGATCCCTGATATTATCCCACACTTTCAGGAAAATGTGAAACCAGGAACATACCATGGAGTCAGAATCACCCTGTCCATATCTTGTGTTTCTCAAACTTCAAATATTCCAGCACATTCCAGGCCAGCTTCCCTTCTCCACTCCACATAAAAAGACCCCATCCAAAACTTGTAAAATTTCTCTAGGCTAACGTTTATTGCAGGCCTTTATTTGCCCTTCAGAAGGTGGTGGTGAGCTGCCTGCTTGAACCACTGCAGTCTGTGTGGTGTAGGTACACCCACAGCGCTGTTAGGGAGAGAGTTTCAGGATTGTGACCCAGCGACAGTGAAGGAACGGTGATATATTTCCAAGTCAGGATGGCGAGTGGCTTGGAATGGAATCCTCCCAGTTTGGTGTTCCCAGGTTTCTGGGGTAGAGGTTGGGGATTTTGAAGGTGGCGGCAAAGAAATTTTGGTGAGATGTTCCAATGTAGTTTGTTGCTGGTACACACGACTGCCACTGTGCATTGGTGATGGAGAGAGCGAATGTTGAAGGTAATGGATAGGGTGCCAAACAAGTGTACTTCTTCGTCCTGGATGTTTTAAGCTTATTTATTATTGTCCCATGTAGGCTCATGTTAACTGCTGTGAAAATCCCCCAGTCGACACATTCTGGCACTTGTTCGGCTGCACTGAGGGAGAATTTAGCACGGCCAATCCACCTGAACAGCACGACTTTTGGACTGTGGGAGGAAACCCATGCAGGGAGAACGTACAGACTCCGCACAAGATAGTGACCCAACCCGAGTCCCTGTGAGACAGCAGTGCTGACCTCTGTGCCACCACTGTTATCGAGCTTCTTGAGTGTTGTTGGAGCTGCACTCATCCAGGCAAGTGGATAGTATTCCATCACACTCCTGACTTGTGCCTTGTAGATAGTGGACAGGCTTTGGGGAATCAGGAGATGAGTTACTCACCACAGAATTCCTAGTCTCTACCTGCTCTTGAAGCCATTATATTTATATGGCTTGTCCAGTTTCTGGTCAATGGTAACCCCCCCAGGATGTTGATAGTGGGGATTCAGCGAGATGGTTAAAATTCTCTCTTATTGGAAATGCTCATTGCCTGGCACTTGTGCAGCATGTATATTACTTGCCACTTGTCACCCCAAGCCTAGATATTGTCTAGGTCTTGCTACAGTTGGACATTAGTATCTGAGGAGCCACAAATGGTGCTGAACATTGTGCAGTCAAATACGAACACCCCCACTGCTGACCTTATGAAGGAAGGTCATTGATGAAGCGGTTGAGGAGGTTAACATAGAACATAGAACGTTACAGCACAAATAGGCCCTTCGGCCCACAAGTTGCGCCGATCATATCCCTACCTACCAGGCCTATCTTTAACTCCCAATCCCATTAACTCCCAAGTACTCATCCAGAAGTCTCTTAAAAGACCCCAATGGGTTCGCCTCTACCACCACTGACAGCAGCCGATTCCACTCACTCACCATCCTCTGAGTGAGAAACTTACCCCTGACATCTCCTCTGTACCTGCTCCCCAGCACCTTAAGCCTGTGTCCTCTTGTGGTAGCCATTTCAGCTCTGGGAGAAAGCCTCTGACTATCCACTCGATCAATACCTCTCAACATCTTATACACCTCTATCAGATCACTTCTCATCCTTTGTCTCTCCAGGGAGAAGAGACCGAGCTCCCTCAACCTATCCTCATAAGGCATGCCACCCAATCCAGGTAACATCCTTGTAAAGCTCCTCTGTACCCTTTCAATAGCTTCCCCATCCTTCTTGTAGTGAGGCACATCCTTCTTGTAGTGAGGTTGGGTCTAGGACACTATCCTGAGGAACGCCTGCAGTGTTGTCCTGGAGCTGAGATGATTGACCCACATCCACCACAACCATCTTCCTTTTTGTCGGGTCTGACTCCAATCAGTGGAGAGCTTGCCCCCTGATACCCATTGATTCCAGTATTGTTCAAGCTCCTTGATGCCACACTCGGTTGGATGCGGCCTTGATGTCCAGGGCTGTCACTCTCACCTCACCTCTGGAATTCAGCTCTTTTGTCCACGTTTGAACCAAGGCTGTAATGAGGTCAGGAGCTGCGTGACCCCCTGGCAAAACCCAAACTGGGCTTCACGTCGATGACCCCTTCCATCACTTTATTAATGATTGAGAGTAGTCTGATGGGGCAGTAATTGGCCAGGTTGGATTTGCCTTGTTGTTTGTGTACAGGACAGACCTGGGCAATTTTCCACATCACCGGGTAGATGTCAGTGTTGTAACTGGAAGAGCTTGGCTCGGGGAGTGGCAAGTTCTGAAGCACTGATTGCTGGAATGTTATCAGAGCCCATTGCTTTCACAGTATCCAGTCCCTTCAGCCATTTCTGGAAGGAGTTAGCAAATTGGCTGAAAACTGACAACTGTGATATTGAGAAACTTACCTGCTCCTAGTCCTGTTAACCTTTAACCCTCGCGTTCATCTCTGTAATTTCTTCCAGTCCAATAAATCTCCATCAGCATGGAATTAAGGGTTATGGTGAGCGGGTGGGTAAGTGGAGCTGAGTCCCTGAAGAGATCAGCCGTGATCTTATTGAATGGTGGAGCAGGCTCGAGGGGTCAGATGGCCGACTCCTGCCCCTAGTTCTTATGTTCTCATGTTTACTCCTGGTTTGAATCGCTCCGTCATTGGCGATTTTGCCTCGCTGGTGTTCTTGGGGCTAAAGGGATCAAGGGATATAGGAGGGAGTGGGGTGGGGGGTTAGTCAGGGCATTGAATTTGATAATCAGCCATGATCAAGATGAATGGTGGAGCAGGCTCAAAAGGGCCAAATGGCCTCCTTCTAGTTTCTATCTTTCTATGCGCCCCAAGCTCTGGAATTCCCTCCGTGAACCTCCCCATCTCTGGACCTCACTTTCACCCATAAGGAACTCCTCAAAATCGACCCCTTTGGCCGATTTGCTTCAGATCTTTCCGATGAGGAACCACGGGACGGTTTATTATACTGAAGAAGCCATGGAAATGCAGTTTTTGTTTTAGTGCCAAGGTGGAAGATGTCATACCCCATTCCAATATGCTAATTTAAGGTTGTGTCAGGCGCTATTTTAATGCAAGATCCTGCTGCTTTCTGAAAGATTGGAACTGTGTCCAACCGCTCTTACAGCCGTCGGACTGACAAGTTTCAAAAGAACAATGACGTTATTAACTATTCTTAGGCAGATGTATTTTAATTAGAGGTTAAATATTTTATAGGGTCATATTCTCTTTTGATGTGGGTCCTCTTTCATTTTTCAGATTTCCTAATTTGCAGTTATATATTCTTACCAGACAGACACGTCAGCTCATCTGTCACTTCCAGTTCAACTGTTATCAACCAAAATCATTGTTCTATCAGGCACTCCCAGGACAGGTACAGCACGGGGTTAGACACAGAATAAAGCTCCCTCTACACTGTCAGCCCATCAAACACTCCCAGAACAGGTACAGCACGGGGTTAGATACAGAGTAAAGCTCCCTCTACACTGTCCCCCATCAAACACTCCCAGGACACGTACAGCACGGGGTTAGATACAGAGTAAAGCTCCCTCTACACTGTCCCCCATCAAACACTCCCAAGACAGGTACAGCACGGGGTTAGATACAGAGTAAAGCTCTCTCTACACTGTCCCCATCAAACACTCCCAGGACAGGTACAGCACAGGTTTAAATACAGAGTAAAGCTCTCTCTACACTGTCCCCATCAAACACTCCCAGGACAGGTACAGCACGGGGTTAGATACAGAGTAAAGCTTCCTCGACAATGTTCCCCCATCAAACACTCCCAGGACATGTACAGCATGGGGTTAGATACAGAGTAAAGCTCCCTCTACACTGTCCCCCATCAAACACTCCCAGGACAGGTATAGCACAGGGTTAAATACAGAGTAAAGCTCCCTCTACACTGTCCCCATCAAACACTCCCAGGACATGTACAGCATGGGGTTAGATACAGAGTAAAGCTCCCTCTACACTGTCCCCCATCAAACACTCCCAGGACATGTACAGCATGGGGTTAGATACAGAGTAAAGCTCCCTCTACACTGTCTCCATCAAACACTCCCAGGACGGGTACAACACAGGGTCAGATATAGAATAAAGCTTCCTCTACACTGTCCCCATCAAACACGTCATGATGTGGGTATGCCGGCATTGGACTGGCGTAAACACAGTAAAAAGTCTGACAGCACCAGGTTTTAGTCCAACCTATTTATTTGATAATAAGCTCCCTCTACACTGTCCCCATCAAACACTCCCAGAATAGGTACAGCACGAGGTTAGATACAGAGTAAAGCTCCCTCTGCCCTTTAGGGTATTAAATATCCTGTAGCACTATTTGGAAGAAGCGTAGGGTTATCCTCCCTTAACTCTTGGCCACTATGTATTCCTTAGCCATCTTGCTTATCTGATCAGCATCAACTAACTTCATGTGGGAGCTTGCTGTGCACAAACTGGCTGCTGTTTATTTAACATTGCAATTGTGACAAGACTTCAAATGTACTTTAGCTGTAAGGTACCTTGGGCTGTAGAAGGTGCTATCGAAATGCAAGTCTTTCTTTTGCTCAGTGCACCATTAGAACAAGATTGGTTGTTTTACCTGCAAATCTCTGGGAGCGTAGTTTATCACTGCAATCAAGGCTGTGGGTCACACTGCACCTTGTAACTAGTGGGAGCTCTGTTAGTGGGTGAAATCAGCAGACGTTTTATACACAGCAAGATCCCACAAACGGCAATAATGGGTGGTGCTTACTCTCTTGTTACCTGAAGGATAACTTTAGTGTAACACATTGGGAACAAATCCTGCTGCTCTTTGTTATGTATTCTGGGGCCTGTTGGATCAGACCCAGTCAACACACCTCCAAAAAATAATCAACTGGACAGCTCAGTGAGCCTGGTTCCCAACTGGTCAGCACCGCTGTCTCACAGCGCCAGGGACCTGGGTTCGATTCCCGGCTTGGGTCACTGACTGTGTGGAGTCTGCATGTTCTCCCCGTGTCTGTGTGGGTTTCCTCCCACAGTCTGAAAGACGTGCTGGTTAGGGTGCATTGGCCACGCTCAACTCTCCCTCAGTGTACCTGAACAGGTGCCGGAGTGTGGTGATTAGGGGATTTTCACAGTAACTTCATTGCAGTGTTAATGTAAGTCTACTTGTGGCTAGTAGATAAATAAATAAATAAACTACCTGCCACACTAACTTAACCTCCTACCTTCCCTGTCAATAGCTTAATAGGCCATGTATTGTGGTAATGGACCACAGGGACTGGGGGGACGGTCTCCAAGTCAAATCCCTGCCTACACAGGGTTAGTTGACCTCAGCCCAACATTGCCCTAGCTAAACTGATTCTCTGTCCTCTTGGAAAATCTGTGGTATTCCGTGCAATCAAGATTAGGCATGGTTACAATTCCCCGTGATCCCAGGTTCCAGAGGCGGCCGGTGGCACAGTGATTAACGTTGCTGCCTCACAGCTCCAGGGTTCGATTGCCGGCTTAGATCACTGTCTGTGTGGAGTTTGTATGTTCGCCCCGTGTCTGCGTGGGTTTCCTCCGGGTGCTCTGGTTTCCTCCCACAGTCCAAAGGTGTGCAGGTTAGGTGGATTGGCCATGCTAAATTGCCATGTGTTGTCAGGGGGACTAGCAGGATAAATGAATGGGATTACGGGGACAGGGCCCGGGTGGGATTGTGGTCGGTGTCGATGTGATGGGCTGAATGGCCTACCTTCTGCACTGTGGGGATTCTACGACTCTATGATTTCTCAAAGAAAAGCCCAACCCTAGCAGTCAGGCCTCACACACAGCTGAGGTCATCTCGCCGTGTGTAGCCGAAAGGTGAGGTCGGGGGACAGGAGAGGTGGGCAGAAAACAGAAATAAACAAAAAGCACCAACCATTCCTGACTCAGGTTCAACCTCAAAATAAGCAGTGTAAGGAAACACAACTATAATCATCGCAAACCACCCCCTGTCCTGACAGACTATCCCCTACAGAAAAACAGACACATCATCCTGCCTGCCTCAGTCACTGAGGTTAGAATCTTGGTGGGCTAATGACAGGCTTTCTGAATATCGGAGAATCACCGTCAAATAGATAAATATCATTTCCATCACCGTAACATACATCTCAGAGATTCAAACAGCACAGGAAGTGACCGTTCAGCCCATCACACCTCTGCTAGCAGCCAGCATTCCCAAAGAGCTGCCCCATTAGCTCAACTTTCCTGCTCCATCATCACATATGCAAATATCATGTCAATGCTTCACAAATCTCCGATCTGGAGTCACAAAAGACTGACAGAAAAGGGGTGGAGGTCGGAACGCTTTCAGCTCACCCGGCCTTGGACCAAAAGCCGGGTTATTGTTCGATGTTCCCTTACCTTGGCTGAGAGTGCCGGTGAGGACCCGAAAGAAAAAGCGAGCTACTTTAGTCAGCTGTCTCTTGCAGCGTTTCTTACAGAGGCTCATCCTGAGTGTCAGCCGACAGGGATGTGTTTGTAGAAAATGATGATAATTGGAAACGCAAACTCCACACAGGCGCCCACAAGGGGTGAGGAGAGTTCTGCGATGCACCAGCACTCTTTAAACCTTTCCTTCCCCTTATCTGATAGAAATCCCGTCAACTGTTCCCCTTGTTACACAGCAGTCCAGCGATGCAACCACAGATCTGATGCAGTCCACGATTCTAAGAAGTCTCAAATTGTATTTTTTAATTGACGTATATTTCAGTGTGTCTGTGTGTGCGTGAAGGGTAGACAGCCCTCAGCTGAAGCACCACTCACATGCAAACATCTGCTTGTGGTTACAGCGAATAAAATGCGAACATGGTTGCCAAGGGAACCACAGACTCGATGGTTCATGCGAACCTCAAGTGAAAAAAAAAACTACATATAATACAGATAGGGCTCAGCAGGCAAGGAGCTTATAGTATCTGGTTTAGTGTGCTGTGTGTGTGAGACAGGCGGACATCATCAGTTACAGACACTGCACAGGAATAAGATCACCACTGATATTGCTGGCATTACTTGATTTTGTTGTTCGGATAATGATTTCAGGGTTGAATCCCACACATGCCGGGGGTAAGCACTGTCTCACATCCTACCATCCAACGCAGAGTGAAGCAACAACAAGAATCTGAAATTAAAACTCCATAGATTCAAACTCCCACGAAACTGCTGCTGACTATCTAACCTTCACTCCTTTCCGCTCACCCACTATATGAGAGCAGCGTGGTGGCATAGGGGTTAGCGCTGCTGCCTCACAGCGCCAGGGACCCGGGTTCAATTCCAGCCTCAGGTAACCGTCTGTGTAGAGTCTGCACATTCTCCCTGTGTCTGCCTGGGTGCTCTGGTTTCCTCCCACGGTCCGAAAGACATGCTGATTAGGTGGATTGGCCATGCTGAATTGCCCCTTAGTGTCAGGGGAATTAACCAGGATAAATACATGGGGTTACAGGGATAGAGCCTGGGTAATATGTTCTGTCTAAGGGTCGGTGCAGACTCAATGGGCCAAATGCCTCCTTCTGCACTGTAGGGATTCTGTGAAATTCCTGTGCTCACTTACATACAGTGCCTCCCAGTCCAGTTACATAAGATGTAGCTTCAGGATGAGGCCATTTGGCCCATTCAGTCTGTCCCACCATTCAGTAAGTTCATGGCTGATCTGCCTTAGTTCCACTTTCCTGCCCATTCCCCATTACCCTGGAATCCACATCAGAGTAAAACCAATCAGGGTGTGAATGAACAAAGAAAATTACAGCACAGGGGAGGCAATGGCATAGTGGCATTATCACTCCACTATTCATCCACAAATTCAACTCTTGTTGGGGACCCAGGTTCGAATCCCGCCACAGCAGATGGTGGAATTTGAATTCAATAAAAAAAAATCTGGAATTAAGAATCTACTGATGACAATGAAACCATCCTCAATTGTTGGAAAAACCCATCTGCTTCACTAATGTCCTTTAGGGAAGGAAATCTGCCATCCTTACCTGGTCTGGCCTACATGTGACCCCAGAGCCACTGCCATGTGGGGGACTCTCAGCTTCTATTGGGCAACTAGGGTCGGGCAATAAATGCTGGCCAGTCAGCAACACCCATGTTCCACAAACTAATTTTTTTAAAAAGGCCCTTCGGCCCTCCAAGCTGCAGTGACCATGCTATCCCTCAATCTGGAGAAGATAGAAAACATCCAATTTGATTGTGTGACCTTATTGGACCGTCTCTCCCAGGGTCAGACGTCAGACATGGTCTTTTGGGTAAAACAGAAATGTTTGAAATATTCCATTGCTCAGGGAGAGAAATTCCCTCCATCGGAATAAAAACTGTTTTGTCTCCACAGGTGTTGTCAAGCCATCTTTTCCAGAACTTTCTGTTTTACTCTGCTTTCACCAGCAGAGTGGTGAAGAAGGCATTCGGCATGCTTGGTTTTATGAGTCGGAATATTGAATACAGGAGTTGAGACACCTTGGAATACTGTGCGCAGTTCTGGTCACCCTATTATAGAAAGGATGTTATTAAACCAGAAACGGTGTAGAAAAAATTTACTAGGGTACTTCCAGGACTTGATGGATTGAGTTATAAGGAGAGGCTGGATAGACTGGGATTTTTGTCTCTGGAGCACAGGAGGCTGAGGGGTGATCTTATAGATGCCTATAAAATAATGAGGGGCATAGCTCAGCTAGATATTCAATATCTTTTCCCAAAGATAGGGGAGTCTAAAACTAGAGGGCATAGGTTTAAGGTAACAGGGGAGAGGTTCAGAGGGGCAATTTTTTCACACAGAGGGTGGTGAGTGTCTGGAAAAAGCTGCCAGAGGTAATAGTAGAGGTGCATACAATTTTAAAAAGCGTTTAGATAGTTACATGGGCAAGATGGGTATAGAGGGATATAGGCCAAACGTGGACAATTGGGATTAGCTTAGTGATTAAAAAAAGGGTGACGTGGACAAGTTGGGCTGAAGGGCCTGTTTCCATGCTGTGAACCTCTATGACTTCAGATTTCCAGAATCTGCAGTATTTTGTTTTTGAGCCTCTGGACCTTGTTTGTTTTTTAACTTCATCATCCTGTCCCTGAAGGTGCTGACCCTCTGCCAGGGAAGACTCTTGGATATATCCGCAGGTTCTCACCACAGGTCAGCCACCAGCCTGTCCAGCAGTGAGTGCATCACCTGTCTCACTGGGATAGGTTAAAGTGAAAAGTAAATATTATTTATTAGTCACAAGTAGGCTTACATTCACACTGCAGTGAAGTTAACTGTGAAAATCCCCTAGTCACCACACTCCAGTGCCTGTTCGGGTACACTGAGACAGAATTTAGCACGGCCAATGCACCCTAACCAGCATGTCTTTTAGACTGTGGGAGGAAACTGGAGCACCCAGAGGAAACCCACGCAGACATGAGGAGAACATGCAGACTCTACACAGACAGTGACTCAAGCCGGGAATCGAGCCCAGGTCCCTGGCGCTGTGAAGCAGCAATGCTAACCACTGTGCTACTGTCAGTGTGGAAGGGGGAAAGAAGCGAGGGGGAGGGGGATTAAGTAGGGGGAGGGAGAGAAGGCGAGTGGGATTGGGGGGATGAGTGTGGATCAGGAATACTGAGGTACGATTCCCTAAACCAAATCCCAGATTGTGTGAATGAGCTACTGTACATCATAAAAAAACCATAAAATTCTCTTTTGGAGGGTTAAATAATAAATGCAAACTAAACAACAACAATGTGCATTTGGGGGAGGCAGTGGCGTAATGGCATTGTCACTGAGCAAGTAATCCAGAGACCCACGGTGATGGTCTGGAGACCTGGGTTCGAATCCTGCCACAGCAGGTGGTGGAATTTGAATTCAATAAATACCTGGAGGGCACTTGAGGAAAGACGTGCATTTCTATATCGCCCTTTCTCAGGAATACAAAGAGCTTCAGGTACAATTAAATCATTTTCTGAAGTGTTGTTATGGCAACAAAGTAGGAAACATGGCAGCAAGTCTGTACATAGCACGATTCCATAACTGCTTTGTGATAAGACCCAAATAATTAGTATGAGTAACATTTGTTGGGGAATAGATATTGGGCAGGGCATTACACCCCTGGTCTTCTTCAAGACAGTGATTGTGAGATCTTCTCCCTTCACCTGTAAGGGTGGACACATCGCTTGTTTAACATACAGAACAGCACGTCCAACAATGTAGCACTTCCCCAGTACTGCAGCGGAAATGCCAGCCCAAATTCTGGTTTCCTCCGGGTGCTCTGGTTTCCTCCCACAGTCCCAAAGATGAGCAGGTTAGGTGGATTGGCCAGGCTAAATCGCCCCTTAGTGTCCTGAGATTCGCCATGGTAAATGTAGAGGGTTAAGGGTTAGGGCGGGAGAGAGGGGCTGGGTAAGATAAACTGTCAGAGAGTCTGTGTAGACTTGACAGGCCGAATGGCCTGCTTCTGCACTGTAACGATTCTAAGATCATGTCCATTAGCTCGGGGAGGGTGTTTGGACAACCTCACTCCAGCCCAGCACAGGTGTGCCAAAACCTACAGACTCACTGCCAATTCTAATTTGCAAACTAATTCAGAAAAGTGACAGTACAGCTGGTGTGGTCACTGCAGATTTCTCACACAAATAAAACAGGAATAGAAAATAACAAATTCCCTCTTATTAAATTCTTCAATACATTCCATGGCTTCTCACACAATGACTTTCACTGAAGTTCAGACAATGTTCCTCAGGTAACCATGACAATCACACAATGCACAGAAAGAGCGGTGAGAGAAATAACATAAGGCTGGGATTCTCCGACCTCGCCCATCACTGGGATTCTCCGACCTCGCCCACAACTGGGATTCTCCGACCTCGCCCACAACTGGGATTCTCCGACCTCGCCCACAACTGGGATTCTCCGACCTCGCCCATCACTGGGATTCTCCGACCTCGCCCATCACTGGGATTCTCCGACCTCGCCCATCACTGGGATTCTCCGACCTCGCCCATCACTGGGATTCTCCGACCTCGCCCATCACTGGGATTCTCCGACCTCGCCCACAACTGGGATTCTCCGACCTCGCCCACAACTGGGATTCTCTGACCTCGCCCATCACTGGGATTCTCCGACCTCGCCCATCACTGGGATTCTCCGACCTCGGCCATCACTGGGATTCTCCGACCTCGCCCACAACTGGGATTCTCCGACCTCGCCCACAACTGGGATTCTCCGACCTCGCCCATCACTGGGATTCTCCGACCTCGGCCATCACTGGGATTCTCCGACCTCGCCCATCACTGGGATTCTCCGACCTCGCCCACAACTGGGATTCTCCGACCTCGCCCACAACTGGGATTCTCTGACCTCGCCCACAACTGGGATTCTCTGACCTCGCCCACAACTGGGATTCTCCGACCTCGCCCATCACTGGGATTCTCCGACCTCGCCCACAACTGGGATTCTCTGACCTCGCCCATCACTGGGATTCTCCGACCTCGCCCGAACAGGGATTCTCCGACCTCGCCCACAACTGGGATTCTCTGACCTCGCCCACAACTGGGATTCTCCGACCTCGCCCACAACTGGGATTCTCCGACCTCGCCCATCACTGGGATTCTCCGACCTCGCCCATCACTGGGATTCTCCGACCTCGCCCATCACTGGGATTCTCCGACCTCGCCCATCACTGGGATTCTCCGACCTCGCCCATCACTGGGATTCTCCGACCTCGCCCATCACTGGGATTCTCCGACCTCGGCCATCACTGGGATTCTCCGACCTCGCCCACAACTGGGATTCTCCGACCTCGCCCACAACTGGGATTCTCCGACCTCGCCCATCACTGGGATTCTCCGACCTCGCCCACAACTGGGATTCTCCGACCTCGCCCACAACTGGGATTCTCCGACCTCGCCCACAACTGGGATTCTCTGACCTCGCCCATCACTGGGATTCTCTGACCTCGCCCATCACTGGGATTCTCCGACCTCGCCCGAACTGGGATTCTCCGACCTCGCCCATCACTGGGATTCTCCGACCTCGCCCACAACTGGGATTCTCCGACCTCGCCCGAACTGGGATTCTCCGACCTCGCCCACAACTGGGATTCTCCGACCTCGCCCGAACTGGGATTCTCCGACCTCGCCCATCACTGGGATTCTCCGACCTCGCCCGAACTGGGATTCTCCGACCTCGCCCACAACTGGGATTCTCCGACCTCGCCCACAACTGGGATTCTCCGACCTCGCCCACAACTGGGATTCTCCGACCTCGCCCACAACTGGGATTCTCCGACCTCACTCGTGGCTGGGATTCTCCGACCTCGCCCACAACTGGGATTCTCCGACCTCGCCCATCACTGGGATTCTCCGACCTCGCCCACAACTGGGATTCTCCGACCTCGCCCACCACTGGGATTCTCCGACCTCGCCCGAACTGGGATTCACCGACCTCGCCCACAACTGGGATTCTCCGACCTCGCCCATCACTGGGATTCTCCGACCTCGCCCATCACTGGGATTCTCCGACCTCGCCCGAACTGGGATTCTCCGACCTCGCCCACAACTGGGATTCTCCGACCTCGCCCGAACTGGGATTCTCCGACCTCGCCCACAACTGGGATTCTCCGACCTCGCCCATCACTGGGATTCTCCGACCTCGCCCACAACTGGGATTCTCCGACCTCGCCCATCACTGGGATTCTCCGACCTCGCCCACAACTGGGATTCTCCGACCTCGCCCATCACTGGGATTCTCCGACCTCGCCCACAACTGGGATTCTCCGACCTCGCCCACAACTGGGATTCTCCGACCTCGCCCATCACTGGGATTCTCCGACCTCGCCCACAACTGGGATTCTCCGACCTCGCCCGAACTGGGATTCTCCGACCTCGCCCACAACTGGGATTCTCCGACCTCGCCCACAACTGGGATTCTCCGACCTCGCCCACAACTGGGATTCTCCGACCTCGCCCACAACTGGGATTCTCCGACCTCGCCCATCACTGGGATTCTCCGACCTCGGCCATCACTGGGATTCTCCGACCTCGCCCACAACTGGGATTCTCCGACCTCGCCCACAACTGGGATTCTCCGACCTCGCCCACAACTGGGATTCTCTGACCTCGCCCACAACTGGGATTCTCCGACCTCGCCCATCACTGGGATTCTCCGACCTCGCCCATCACTGGGATTCTCTGACCTCGCCCACAACTGGGATTCTCTGACCTCGCCCACAACTGGGATTCTCCGACCTCGCCCACAACTGGGATTCTCCGACCTCGCCCATCACTGGGATTCTCCGACCTCGCCCACAACTGGGATTCTCCGACCTCGCCCGAACTGGGATTCTCCGACCTCGCCCATCACTGGGATTCTCCGACCTCACCCACAACTGGGATTCTCCGACCTCGCCCGAACTGGGATTCTCCGACCTCGCCCACAACTGGGATTCTCCGACCTCGCCCGAACTGGGATTCTCCGACCTCGCCCATCACTGGGATTCTCCGACCTCGCCCGAACTGGGATTCTCCGACCTCGCCCACAACTGGGATTCTCCGACCTCGCCCACAACTGGGATTCTCCGACCTCGCCCACAACTGGGATTCTCCGACCTCGCCCACAACTGGGATTCTCCGACCTCGCCCACAACTGGGATTCTCCGACCTCACTCGTGGCTGGGATTCTCCGACCTCGCCCACAACTGGGATTCTCCGACCTCGCCCATCACTGGGATTCTCCGACCTCGCCCACAACTGGGATTCTCCGACCTCGCCCACAACTGGGATTCTCCGACCTCGCCCGAACTGGGATTCTCCGACCTCGCCCACAACTGGGATTCTCCGACCTCGCCCACAACTGGGATTCTCCGACCTCGCCCACAACTGGGATTCTCCGACCTCGCCCACAACTGGGATTCTCTGACCTCGCCCATCACTGGGATTCTCCGACCTCGCCCACAACTGGGATTCTCCGACCTCGCCCACAACTGGGATTCTCCGACCTCGCCCACAACTGGGATTCTCCGACCTCGCCCACAACTGGGATTCTCCGACCTCGCCCACAACTGGGATTCTCCGACCTCACTCGTGGCTGGGATTCTCCGACCTCGCCCACAACTGGGATTCTCCGACCTCGCCCATCACTGGGATTCTCCGACCTCGCCCACAACTGGGATTCTCCGACCTCGCCCATCACTGGGATTCTCCGACCTCGCCCGAACTGGGATTCTCCGACCTCGCCCACAACTGGGATTCTCCGACCTCGCCCATCACTGGGATTCTCCGACCTCGCCCATCACTGGGATTCTCCGACCTCGCCCGAACTGGGATTCTCCGACCTCGCCCACAACTGGGATTCTCCGACCTCGCCCATCACTGGGATTCTCCGACCTCGCCCGAACTGGGATTCTCCGACCTCGCCCACAACTGGGATTCTCCGACCTCGCCCACAACTGGGATTCTCCGACCTCGCCCATCACTGGGATTCTCCGACCTCGCCCATCACTGGGATTCTCCGACCTCGCCCGAACTGGGATTCTCCGACCTCGCCCGAACTGGGATTCTCCGACCTCGCCCACAACTGGGATTCTCCGACCTCGCCCACAACTGGGATTCTCCGACCTCGCCCACAACTGGGATTCTCCGACCTCGCCCACAACTGGGATTCTCCGACCTCACTCGTGGCTGGGATTCTCCGACCTTGCCCACAACTGGGATTCTCCGACCTCGCCCACAACTGGGATTCTCCGACCTCGCCCATCACTGGGATTCTCCGACCTCGCCCACAACTGGGATTCTCCGACCTCGCCCATCACTGGGATTCTCCGACCTCGCCCGAACTGGGATTCTCCGACCTTGCCCACAACTGGGATTCTCCGACCTCGCCCATCACTGGGATTCTCCGACCTCGCCCGAACTGGGATTCTCCGACCTCGCCCACAACTGGGATTCTCCGACCTCACCCGAACTGGGATTCTCCAACCTTGCTCGTGGCTGGGATGCTCCAATCTCGCCTGCAGCTAGGATTCTACGGTCCTCCTACTGTGAAGGGTCACACCAGCAGTAGTGGCAGGATGTAAACTGTGTATCAAGTCCTGTGCTGTACCTGTCCTGGGAGTGTTTGATGGGGACAGTGTAGAGGGAGCTTTACTCTGTATCTAACCCCGTGCTGTACCTGTCCTGGGAGTGTTTAATTTGGACAGTGTAGAGGGAGCTTTACTCTGTATCTAACCCCATGCTGTACCTGTCCTGGGAGTGTTTGATGGGGACAGTGTAGAGGGAGCTTTACTCTGTATCTAACCCTGTGCTGTACCTGTCCTGGGAATGTTTGATGGGCATGATGTGGGTATGCCGGCGTTGGACTGGCGTAAACACAGTAAAAAGTCTGACAACACCAGGTTTTAGTCCAACCTATTTATTTGATAATATACTCACAAGCTTTCGGGGTTAGCCCCCTTCACCTGACGAAGGGGCTAACCCCGAAAGCTTGTGAGTATATTATCAAGCTTGTGAGTATATTATCAAATAAATAGGTTGGACTAAAACCTGGTGTTGTCAGACTTTTTACAATGTTTGATGGGGACAGTGTAGAGGGAGCTTTACTCTGTATCTAACCCCGTGCTGTACCTGTCCTGGGAGTGTTTGATGGGGGGACAGTGTAGAGGGAGCTTTACTCTGTATCTAGCCCCGTGCTGTACCTGTCCTGGGAGTGTTTAACAGGTACAGTGTAGAGGGAAATATTCCTTGCTTTTGTGAACATCCCTAATTGAACATGAGAGTGAAGTTGAAATTTGTTTTGTGTGTTCATCTGCTGATTGGCAGAATGCTTGGTATTTTGTTCCAATAGAGATGCTTGTTTAATGTTTTCCCGCGTGTGTGTGTGTGTGTGTGTGCGTGTGTGTGCGTGTGTGTGCGTGTGTCTGTGTGCATGTGTGTATGTGTGTGTGTGTGTATGTGTGTGTGTGTGCGTGTGTGCGTGTGTGCGTGCGTGTGCGTGATGTTAATCGAGTGAAAGGTTTACTGACAGATTAGATAGTTTTGCTGCTCTTTTTGTAGATCTGAACAGATGTCCAGAAGTCCTCAAGGAGTTGGCACTTTTCCAAGATGTTTTGATTGATGGCTAATGTGCGCAAGAGAGAAATAAAATTTTTATTGGTAATTCGCTCTCAAACGAGACCTGGGGCAGTTGGGGACACAAGGTTCAGATTTCACACACTGCTCTGCAGCTGTAATTGGTGCAGGGGGTTGGGGTAGTGTGATTGGGCTGGGCAGCGGGAGTGTTGATATTTCCGGGCTGTGTGGGGCCCGCGATCTTCCACAAGCCCCCTCAATTGCTGCAGCCTCAGAAGCCTGCACATGCACAATGGCTCCCTCTGTTGCTAGAGTAAGCTAGCTGGTGAATTAAGCGCCACCTACTGCCTTCAATAGTGAGAAACAGTCCAGCCCATTTTCTCATACACTATGCGCACAAGGCTGAGGGTAAAAACCTGCCCAAAACAAATCTGCAACTCTGCTGTTTTCATGCTAGCTGGACATGCGTGCTAACTTAAAACGTTTCTCATCAAATTCTGCATGATGGGCCAAATGGCCCCCTTCTGTGCTGTAACGATTGTGTGACTGTAACAGTGAGTACATTTCAAAAGTACTGAATTGGGTGTTTGGTGCTTTGGGACATGCTGAGATCGCATTAAACTGAAATGTGAAGCTGTGCCTAACTGACAATCCCACAACCCTGTCCTGACGTGATTCAGAGTCCAACTCAGCAGTGCCTGGTGTTGAGCTCCACAAAGGGTTAATTATTACATTTCAGGGTGAACGATTTCCGATCCGGTGTGGGGAGTGTCACAGAAATACAATGTTAGCCATTCAGTTTACAGCAGAGGCTCCCTATTCACAAATGACCATTGGTTGCCAGCCTGTTAACATTAAACTTACCCCCAGTGTGAGTACTGAGTACAAGTGACCAGAGACCAGATCCAAACACTGACCCAAACCAAACACACCCCGAAATACCCACAGAGACGGGAAACAGGGAGAGAGGCTCACTGGCCATCAGAATAGAGGAAGATACATTAACAGGTAGAAGTGTGAGGGAGGGGGCACTGAGGAAGGGGGGGAAATCTGAGGGAGGGGAGTCTGAGGGAGGGGAGTCTGAGGGAGGGGAGTCTGAGGGAGGGGAGTCTGAGGGTGGGGAGTCTGAGGGTGGGGAGTCTGAGGGTGGGGAGTCTGAGGGTGGGGAGTCTGAGGGAGGGGAGTCTGAGGGAGGGGAGTCTGAGGGAGGGGAGTCTGAGGGAGGGGAGTCTGAGGGAGGGGAGTCTGTGGGGGGGCACTGAGGGAAGGGATATTGAGTGGGGAGTCTGAGGGATTAGAGACTGAGGATTTTGGAAAGGTGGACTCTCTCTTTTAGCGTGGAGGTGGGAAGGAACCTTTCTCTCTGATGGGGGTTCAGTGTAGACTTCTCACTCTCAGGGTGCGGAGGAGACTGGAGCACAGCAGGGATTCAAGCTGCATTAGGTAGAGTTTTGATAGACATGGGAGGCGGCGGGGTGGGGGGAGAGGGGGAGAGGGCAGTGAGGGGGAGGGGGAAGTGAGGGGAGGGGGCAGTGAGGGGGGAATGGAGAAAGGGGTAGATGGGCGGGGGGGGTGAGAGATGCAGGGTCTGGGGGAAGGGGGGGCATGGGGAGGAATCTGTTCTCACAAGCTGCTGCATGGATTCGGGTATCAGACTCTCTGCTGCCTGGGGATGGGCACTGGGGTAAACTCTGCTTTCCCCTCTCACTGAGCTGCTGACTGTGTGAGGGGCACGGGAGGAGATTGCCACTTATTGTTCGATGGGTTTGTTTACTCGGAGTCAGGTTTGATATCTGGGCTGGAACCAGTTCCCATTATGTGTGAGACTCATGCCTTTAATTGGTTTGATGATGATTGATATTCCCTCACAGCTGCAGAGCAGCACCATCTCTCTGTTAATTACCCTCCTCGTCTGCCATTGGCCTTTTGAACTTGTTCCAAAGTCTGATCCTGAGAGAAATAAATTCTGTTTCTTCCATCACGTTCCTCCCTCAGATCAGAGTGTGTGAGGACTCAGACCCCAGAACTCTGACAGCCCCAGTTAGTGAAGCCTTAGCCATGAGATGCTGCCTGACACACAGAGCCCTGGGTCACAGCTTGGGTTTGATGCAACCTGAAAACTCTTAGCATCGCAGTGTGAAAGTTCTGGGTTCAAGGCCCACTGCAGGCACTTCAGAATCTAGGCTGAGGGAGTGCCGCACTGTCAGAGGGTCAGTGCTGAGGGAGTGCCGCACTGTCAGAGGGTCAGCACTGAGGGAGTGCCGCACTGTCAGAGGGTCAGCGCTGAGGGAGCGCCGCACTGTCAGAGGGTCAGCGCTGAGGGAGCGCCGCACCGTCAGAGGGTCAGCGCTGAGGGAGCGCCGCACCGTCAGAGGGTCAGCGCTGAGGGAGCGCCGCACCGTCAGAGGGTCAGCGCTGAGGGAGCGCCGCACCGTCAGAGGGTCAGCGCTGAGGGAGCGCCGCACTGTCAGAGGGTCAGCGCTGAGGGAGTGCCGCACTGTCAGAGGGTCAGCGCTGAGGGAGTGCCGCACTGTCAGAGGGTCAGCGCTGAGGGACTGCCGCACTGTCAGAGGGTCAGCGCTGAGGTGTTGTCTTTCAGATGATATTATAAACTCAGGGAATGTCTATTCCCACAGGTGAACATAAAACTCCCAATGAATGGTCCTATGAGGTAGAGCAGGGAATCACAGAATTGTCACAGCACAGAGGGAGGCCATTTGGTCCATTATGTCCGCACTGATTCCCTGCAGGACGAGTTCACTGAATGTCACTCACCCGCCACCCCCCCTCAACAGCTTCTCCCCTTAACACACGCTCAATTCAATCTGTCTCCACCACACCCTCAGACAGTACATTCCAGGTCCTAACCACTCACTGTGTGAGTCTGTCTCCACCACACTCTCAGACAGTGCATTCCAGATCCTAACCACTTGCTGTGTGGGAAAGTTTTCCCTCATGTCACCATCGCTTCCTTTGACAATTAATTCTGTGTCCTCTTGTTCTTGATACTTCCACCAATGGCAACAATTTCTCCCTAGCTACACTGTCCAAACCTCTCACGATATTGAAAACTTCTAGAAAATTTCATAACAACCCCTCAGGAAAATTGTCCCAACTTGTCTGATCTACGGAATCATGATCTTCTGGCCAATATTTATCCAACAATTGACATTGCTGGAACAATTGATCTTCCCTTTGTTGTAATGTTTGTTCATGTGAACCCGTTTATATTGAAGCTCACTGTGCCTGATTGGTTAAGGCTGAGTGTTGACACGTTGTAAAATAAATAAAGCTGTAGAAAGAGCCAGAACTGGAAACGTGTAGCAGACAGTCTAAAGCACAGTAAATAGAACCTGTTACACACAGAGAATCTGTGTCATCTCTGCATTGATCCCAGATATAAAATATTCAACAAATATCACCCTGCTGTTTGCCTGCTGTGTGCAGATTGGCTGTCATATTTCCTAAATTGCAGTGTGAGTACAGTTCAAACAATATTTCATTGGCTGTAAAGCTCTTTGAAACATAAAATCACCCTACAGTGCAGGTGGAGGCTGTTCGGTCCATCAAGTTGCAGCCACTCTCTGAAAAAACATTTCACTTTGGCTCACCCCATCCCCTATGCATTTACAATGGCTAATCCGCTTAACCTACGCATTTTTGGACACTAAGGGACAATTTACCACAGCTAATTCATTTAATCTACTCATCTTTGTACACTAAGGTGCAATTTAGCATGGCCAATCCACCTAACCCGCACATCTTTGGACTCCAAGGGGCAATTTAACATGGCCAATCCACACGTCTTTGACTGTGGGGGGAAACCAGGGCGCCCAAAGGAAACCCACGCAGATACAGGGAGAATGTGCAAACTCCACACAGAATCACCCGAGGCTGGAACTGAACCTGGGTCCCTGGCGCTGTGAGGCAGCAGCGCTAACCCCCGTGCCAGCATCCTGAGTTTACGAAATGTGCTGTGGAAATACAAGTCTGGGGTTTCCCACTTGCAATATCTTCGCTGTGGCTGACTCCCAACCATGCAGCTGGGGGGAGCCATCTCATTTACCTTCTGTTCCCGGCAGGAAACGGGATAAAGTGTAACAGGAAAGGCTGACGGCAGAAAGGCTTTCAGTATTGCTGGGAGGGAGGTGTGTTTCACCCAGTGGCAGGAAGGGCATTTCAGCACAGTTCATTCAGGATCCTGCAGAATATGAATTATAATTAAACAGTAATGGAGATTGAGGGAGCTGGGATTTCATTTTTATTCCGTCTCAGCAGAAAAGGATGACATTCAGTAATTAACCAAAATTGTGCCTAGAAGCTAGCGCTAGTAACCATTCTTCTGCCAGCAGTTTCAGGTACAGCTGAATGGTCTAAGACCATAAGACATAGGAGCAGAATTAGGCCACTCGGCCCATCGAGCCTGTTCCCCCATTCAATCATGGCTGATATTTTTCACAACCCCATTCTCCTGCCTTTTCCCCACAACCCCTGATCCCCTTATTAATCAAGAACCCATCTATCTCTATCTTAAAGTCACTCAATGACCCGACCTCCACAACCTTCTGCGGCAAAGAGTTCCACAGACTCACCACTCTCTGGCTGAGAAAGATCTGGGCCATTTCAGGTGGCCAGTAAGTGCCAACAATGTTGGTGTGGAAATGGAAGCACAGACCTGATAAGGACGAGAGATTCCTGTTCCTACAGGGACACGGTGCTAAGGTTTCACCACACACCAAGTTTTGTGATCAGCTTGACCAGAACCTGCCTTGAAGGAGGGGACAGTGTTTAAAAATAGGATATTTCTCGTGTTAAAGAGTGATATTGGGAATATTTCACTCTCAGAGTCATGAGTGTTTGGAATTCTCTGCCCCGGAGAGCAGTGGAGGTTGAATTTGATATTTTTTTCACTGACAGGGGGTTAAGAGGTTTGGACAGTAGGAAGGAAAATGAAGTTGAGGACACAATTAGATCAGCCAAGGTGTCGCAGACTCAAGGGGCCAAATTGCCTACTGCTGCTCCAAGTTTGTACGTTTATATATTTGTGCACAACTTTTTAAATTCTCTGCTCGTTTTGAGCAGGGGGTCAGTGAGAGGACATCATCCACCCTGGAAACCTCGTCGCAAAGATATCCGGGGTCACCATTGCAGATGTCAGATCAGCCTTCTTGGAAGTTAACGCACGGAAAGCGACAAGCCCAGATGGTGAAATCAGCTGAGCTCTTAGATCCTGCATGGATCAGCTGGCGGGGGCATCCACAGGCATCTTCAACCTCTCTTTACAACAATCTGAGGTTTCTATCTGCTTCATGAAGACAACCAACATCCCAGGACCAAAGGGAAAAACAGACAGTGTGCCTTAATGACTATTATCCAGTGCCTCTGACATCCATCATGATGAAGTGCTTTGAAAGGATAGTCATAGCACGAATAAATTCCAGCCTCCCGGAGATTCTGGATCCGCTACTGTTTGCCTACTGCTGCAACGGGTCCACAGCAGCTGCATTCTCCCTCGTCCTACACTCATCCCATCTCCAAACTCCGTGGCCTGGGCTCTGCTCCTCCCTCTGTGGTTGGATCCCGAACTTCCAAACCCACAGACTACAATCAGTAAGGATGGGCGACAACACCGCCTTCACAATCATCCTCAACACCCCACAAGGCTGTGTTCTCAGCCCCCTCGCTATACTCCTTATACACCTCTAACTGTGCGGCCAAATTCCCCTCCAACTCGATTGTCAAGTTTGCTGATGACACCACCATAGTGGAAAATGGTGCAACAATAATAATCTCTCCCTCAATGTCAATGTCAGGGGCAGCACAGTGGCACAGTAGTTAGCACGGCTGCCTCACAGCACCAGGGACCCGGGTTCGCTTCCCAGCTTGGGAGGAGTTTGTGTGGAGTTTGCATGTTATTTCACAGTTACTTCATTGCAGTGTTAATGTAAGCCTACTTGTGACTAATAAATAAACGTTATTATTTTTACTTTTAAAATGAAGGAGGTGGTCATTGAATTCAGGGAGAATATGCTCCTGTCTACATCAATGGGGATAAAGTGAAAATGGTCAACTAAAAGTAATATAAAAGATAGGAAGAGTTTTCTTCAATATATAAAAGGTAAGAGAAAGACAAAAATAGACAATGGAAAATGAGGCTGGAGAAGTAATAATAGGAAACAAAGAAATGGCAGAGGAACTGAACAGTTACATTGCATCAGTCTTCAGGTGGAAGATACCAGTGAGATGCCAGAGCTCCAGGAGAGTCAGGGGGCACAGATGAATGAAGTGGCCATCACTAAGGAGAAGGTTCTGGGGAAACTGAAAAGGTCTGAAGGTGGATAAATCACCTGGACTGGATGGACTACACCCTAGGGTCCTAAAAGAGATAGCTGAGGGAATTGTGGAGGCATTAGCGGTGATCTTTCAGGAATCACTGAAGGCAGGGAGGATACCAGAGGACTGGAAAGTAGCTAATGTAACACTGCTGTTTAAGATGGAAGGAATGCAGCAAACAGGAAATTATAGGCCGGTTAACCTGACTTCGGGTTTTGGCAAGATTTTAGAATAAATTACTAAAGATGAGATCACAGAGTACTTGGAAATGCATGATAAAATAGGACTGAGTCAGCACAGCTTCATCAAGGGGAGGTCATGTCTGACAAATCTGTTAGAGTTGTTTGAGGAGGTAACAAGGAGGTTAGATAAAGGAAAACCAGTGGACGTGATTCATTTAGATTTCCAGAAGGCCTTTGACAAGGTGCCGCATAGGAGACTGTTAAATAAGTTAAGAATCCATGGTGTTAAGGGTAAGATCCTGGCATGGATAGAGGATTGGCTGACTAGCAGAAGGCAGAGAGCAGAGATAAAGGATTCTCAGAATGGCAGCGGTGACTAGTGGTGTTCCTCAGGGGTCAAGGGGACCACAACTTTTCACGGTATACATTAACAATTTGGAGGAAGGAACTGAAGGCACCATTGATAAGTTTGCAGATGACACAAAGACATGTAGAGGGACAGGCAGTATTGAGGAAGTGGAGGCTGCAGAAGGACTTGAACAGGTTAGGAGAGTGGGCAAAAAAAGAGGCAGATGGAATACAATGTGAAAAAGTATGAGGTTATGCATTTTGGAAGAAGGAATGGAGGCATAGACTATTTTCTAAATGGGAAAAAGCGTAGGAAATCAGACACACAAAGAGACTTGGGCATTCTTGTTCAAGATTCTCTTAAGGTTAACGTGCAGGTTCAGTCGGCAGTTAGGAAGGCAAATGCAATGTTAGCATTCATGTCAAGAGGGCTAGAATACAAGAGCAGGGATGTACTTCTGAGGCTTTATAAGGATCTGGTCAGACCCCATTTGGAGTACTGTGAGCAGTTTTGGGCCCCATATCTAAGGAAGGATGTGTTGGCTTTGGAAACGATCCAGAGGAGGTTCACAAGAACGATCTCTGGAATGGAGAGCTTGTCGTATGAGGAACAGGTTGAGGACTCTGGGTCTGTACTCGTTGGAGTTTAGAAGGCTGAGGGGGGATCTTATTAAAACTTACAGGATACTGTAAGGCCTGGATAGAGTGGATGTGGAGAGGATGTTTCCACTAGTAGGAAAAGCTAGAACCAGAGGGCACAACCTCAGGCTAAAGGGACGATCCTTTAAAACAGAGACGAGGAGGAATTTCTTCAACTGGAGAGTGGGGAATCTGTGGAACACTTTGCCGCAGAAGGCTGTGGTGGCCAAGAACTTGAATGCCTTTAAGACAGAGATAGATAGGTTCTTGATTAATAAGGGTCTCAGAGATTATGGGAAAAGGCAGGAGAATGGGGATGTGAAAAATATCAGCCACGATTGAATGGCGGAGTAGACTCGATGGGCCGAGTGGCCTAATTCTGCTCCTATGTCTAATGGACTTACGTTCAAGAACTTCAAGTTTCTAGGTGTTCAGATCACCAACAATCTGTTCCTCTGCCTCCACGCAGCTGTTATAGTTATGAACACCTCTGAAGTAGATTATGGAAGCCAAGGAAATTTGGCATGTCTGCCGCAACTCTCACCAACTTTTACAGACACACAGAAAAACATTCTTTTGGATTGTATCACAGCTTGGCATGGTTCCTGCTCTGACCAAGATCGCAAGGAACTACAGAGGGTTGTGAACATAGCCCAAACCATCACGCAACCAGCCTCCCATCCATTGACTCTGTCTACACTTCCCACTGCCTCAGGAAAAGCAGCCGGCATAATTAAAGGACCCCCCACACATCCTGGACAGTCTCTCTTCCACCTTCTTCCTTCAGGAAAAGGTTACAAAAGTCTGAGGTCAAGGACTAACCAACATAAGAACAGCTTCTTCCCTGCTGCTGTCAGACTTTTGAATGGACCTACCTGGCACTAAACTGATCTTTCCCTGCACCCTACCTGTAACTGCAATACTATATTCTGCTCCCATTCCTCTCCTTCTCCACTACGTACCCTACAAACAGTATGGTTTGTCCGCAATAACATGCAAGAAACAATACTTTTCACTGTATACTAATGCATGTGACAATAATAAATTAAATCAAATCAGTTCTTGAAATCCTCAACTTAGTCATCACCTTCTTAAAAATGCCAACTCTCACTGGGATACAGTTCCTGAAGGTGCTGACTCTCACTGGGATACAGTTCCTGAAGGTGCTGACTCTCACTGGGATACAGTTCCTGAAGGTGCTGACTCTCACTGGGATACAGTTCCTGAAGGTGCTGACTCTCACTGGGATACAGTTCCTGAAGGTGCTGATTCTCACTGGGATACAGTTCCTGAAGGCGCTGACTCTCACTGGGATACAGTTCCTGAAGGTGCTGACTCTCACTGGGATACAGTTCCTGAAGGTGCTGATTCTCACTGGGATACAGTTCCCGAAGGTGCTGATTCTCACTGGGATACAGTTCCTGAAGGTGCTGACTCTCACTGGGATACAGTTCCCGAAGGTGCTGATTCTCACTGGGATACAGTTCCTAAAGGTGCTGACTGTCACTGGGATACAGTTCCTGAAGGTGCTGACTCTCACTGGGATACAGTTCCTGAAGGTGCTGACTCTCACTGGGATACAGTTCCTGAAGGTGCTGACTCTCACTGGGATACAGTTCCTGAAGGTGCTGACTGTCACTGGGATACAGTTCCTGAAGGTGCTGACTCTCACTGGGATACAGTTCCTGAAGGTGCTGACTCTCACTGGGATACAGTTCCTGAAGGTGCTGACTCTCACTGGGATACAGTTCCTGAAGATGCTGACTCTCACTGGGATACAGTTCCTGAAGGTGCTGACTCTCAGTCCCTCTCTGCCAATTGAATAAGAGTGAAATAGGTGATTCCCGATCTATTTGGAATCCATGATTAATAAACCCTCACAGTGTGAGACACTGATATAAATTGGAAGTTTTGTGATGCGCCTCACCAGAATGTTCCAGAAACTCAGCTTCTTCAGCTGAAATATTGAATTATTAGAGATGGACATCAGAGCGTAGCATCAGCTATCATCTATCATTGAGTTACGACAGTGAGGCACCGTCCTCTGTACCCTCTAATGAAGAATGATAGTTAGCCAGTGCTCTCAATCTGGGAATGTCAATACTGATTACAGCATCAGTGGGAAAAATGGAGGAAAAAGAGGATTTCTACAGCATCTTTCACAAGATCAGGACATCTAGAAACCTCTGACAGTGAATCAAGCTTTCTTTAACCGCTGTTTTCTTTTAATTTTTCATCGGATGTGGGTGTTTCTGGCTGGACAGCATTCTCATCCCTAATTACCCTTGACTGAGTGTCTTGTACAGTCATTTTCAGAGGGCAGTTGAAAGTCAACCACATTGCTGTGGCTCTGGAGCCACATATAGGCCAGACCGGGTAAGGATGGCAGATTTCCTTCACTGAACGACATTAGAGAACCAGATTGGGTTTTGTGATAATCGACAATGGCTTCATTATAATCATTACTGAGAGCTGCTTTATATCCCAGATTTACTAACTGAATATAAATTCCACCAGTTGCCGATATGGGATTTGAACCCAGCTCCCCAGAGCTTTAGTCCGAGTGTCTGAGTTACAAGTCCGGTGTCATCACCACTATGCCGCCATCTTCCCTTGTAATGTGGAATTGTGGCAGTCTGGTCGTGCACAGCAAGAGCCCATTAACAACAATGAGATAACGACCAAGTCACCAGCCCAGAGTTTGTGGTCGGAGCTGTAACCTTTATACTTCCTGCCGACCCCAAAGAGAACTGCACACAAAGATCCCACAATCCCTGTGCTATGGATTTCTCCTTTTCCGACCTCAGTTGGGATCTCCAGCTGTCCAGCAACATTGACATCAACAGCAGGATTAGCAGCCAATCACAGTGTAGTATTCTCACAGACAGAAAACCAGGATATAAATCCCACCGGTGACCATTTGTTTGTTATAGATTTTACAGAAAGCTCAACAAATGATTGGAACACAGAATGTAATTAAGATAAAAATTAAAATATTGTGAACAATCCTTTGGGAAATATGTTTTAAACTGTGGAATTTGTTATTCTGTCGGAGGAAGTTGATTTTCTACAAATATAAAATTAGACTTTCAGGGCCAGAGGGAGTGTTTATCAGTGATTAAAAAGTTAGTATAGGGGAGTATTTCAGAGCACAGTCCTCTGCCTGAAACAGAAACTGAAAATGCTAGAAAATCTCAGCAGGTCTGACAGCATCTGTGGAGAGAGAATAGAGACAATGGCTGCGATTCTCCCAAAAGTGCTGATGGGCAGTGCCAATTTGCCCCTGGGGTATGGTCATTTTGCCCCAGGTGGCACAGGCTGGCACTGCCAGGTTCCCATGCCCAGGGGGCACCACACTCCCACCGCCTGACCCCCGATTACTGCCCCCCCCCCACTTCATTCTGGCAAGGTCTCCCGCGAGCTCCCCGCACGTGGGGAGTCTAGTCTGAACCCAGCCAGAATGAAGTTCTCCTGGCAGGGTGGGAGATTCGACTGGGATCGGAAAGTTCCTGATAATGAACTGCTAAACGTATTTCAAATACATTCAAATTACTCAATTGCCTTCCAGCGTGGTCTGACCGGCAACTGTTTGCCAGCTCCGGGAGACGTGTGTGTGTTCCTGGCACATGCACAAATCCCAGAACAAGGCTGGCAACGTGCATCTCCCACTGCGACCCACCAGAATAGTTGTGGGTCACGAGGGGGGCATCGTGGCCAATGTCTCAATCAGAATGGTCCTTTGTCAAAGCTGGGTGGGTGTTGGGTGGGAGCTGGGTGGTTGTGAGCTACCTCCTTTTAGGGGTTTGCCCTGTGCCCAGCAGGAGAAAGCCCCAAAATAGTGACCTTCCTTTGTACCTGCCTCCAGCCTCCAGTCTGGTCACCTCGGTATTCCTTGCAGCTCCAACAGTGGGCAGTACTGAGCTCTGGCACTGCTGGGATGACCCAGCTGCCAGCCAATCAGATTGGCTGGCAGTCCCCGGGGACGGGGCTTCCTTTCCCTGAGGGGAGGGAGTGTCAGAATGCCCTCATTAAGGTTGTGCCTCGTGTGTTATCGCGGGGGGAGAGGGGGCAGTCTTTTCTTACAATTAATTAATTCGAGCTCTTGCACGATAAAACTCTCCCCACAATGTTACAAACCCGCTTCTGCTTTATTTACCATTTCAAAACTTTTCACAGTGAAACAAATAGCCTAGGATGGAACTTTCATCAGTTTGATGATTTCTAATTAACTGCTGTCTAGGGGGATACCAACACTGCAGGATGGCATGGTGGCACAGTGGTTAGCATTGCTGCCTCACAGCGCCAGGGTCCTGGGTTCAATTCCAGCTTTGGGTCACTGTCTGTGTGGTTCTCTCTGTGTCTGTGTGGGTTTGCTCCGGTTTCCTCCCACCATCCAAAGATGTGCGGGTTAAGTTGATTGGCCGTGCTAAGTTGCCCCGAGGGTAAATGCATGGGGTAATGGGAATAGGGCCTGGGGTGCGAGTGTACTCAGCACAGACCCGATGGGCCGAATGGCCTCCTTCTGCACTGTAGGATTCTATGACTCTGAGGGGACGGGTCATTGACATTGTGGGATCATGCTGTGCACAGATTTGCTATCATGTTTCATACATTGTTACCGTGGCAACACTTTGGAATACTATTTAATTGTACCTGTGCCCTGACATCATGAGGCGATACAGAAACGCAATCCTTAATGCCTTGGGATGCATTTCTGATGCTACATACATCTTTTTAAAAGTTCATTCAGGGGAGGTGGGTGTCACTGACTGGGCCAACATTTACTGCCCATCCCTAACTGCTCCTCAACTGAGTATCTCCGTCAGCCATTTCAGTCAAACACATTCTGTGTTGTGAACAAGATGGGTTTTTCCGACAATCGATGCTCGTTTCACGGTCACCATTCCGGAGAGTCGCTTTATATTCCAGATTTATTAACCAAGTTCGAATTTGTTGCCCCAGACTGACTCAGGAAGTTTCAAAGGATCAGTGACTGACGTGGTTAAACTCAGGCCATCGGCGTCCGCGATGCTGGTTGAGGAATAAATATTTCCCCAGGACACCAGGGAAACACCCCTGCTCTGCCTCAGACAGTGTCCTTACTCCCACCTCAGAGAGGCAAACGGAGCCTTGGTTTAATCTCTCATCCGATACATGCACAACAAACCAAATGGCCTCCTTCTGCACCCTAAAAATTCTGTAAATCTGTGATTCAACATACAGCCCTGCTGACAGTGCGGCACTCCCTCAGCGCTGACCCTCTGACAGTGCGGCACTCCCTCAGCGCTGACCCTCTGACAGTGCGGCACTCCCTCAGCGCTGACCCTCTGACAGTGCGGCACTCCCTCAGCGCTGACCCTCTGACAGTGCGGCGCTCCCTCAGCGCTGACCCTCTGACAGTGCGGCGCTCCCTCAGCGCTGACCCGCTGACAGTGCGGCGCTCCCTCAGCGCTGACCCGCTGACAGTGCGGCGCTCCCTCAGCGCTGACCCGCTGACAGTGCGGCACTCCCTCAGCGCTGACCCGCTGACAGTGCGGCGCTCCCTCAGCGCTGACCCTCTGACAGTGCGGCGCTCCCTCAGCGCTGACCCGCTGACAGTGCGGCGCTCCCTCAGCGCTGACCCGCTGACAGTGCGGCGCTCCCTCAGCGCTGACCCGCTGACAGTGCGGCACTCCCTCAGCGCTGACCCGCTGACAGTGCGGCGCTCCCTCAGCGCTGACCCTCTGACAGTGCGGCACTCCCTCAGCGCTGACCCTCTGACAGTGCGGCACTCCCTCAGCGCTGACCCTCTGACAGTGCGGCACTCCCTCAGCATTGACCCTCTGACAGTGCGGCACTCCCTCAGCATTGACCCGCTGACAGTGCGGCACTCCCTCAGCATTGACCCTCTGACAGTGCGGCACTCCCTCAGCGCTGACCCGCTGACAGTGCGTCACTCCCTCAGCGCTGACCCGCTGACAGTGCGGCACTCCCTCAGCATTGACCCGCTGACAGTGCGGCACTCCCTCAGCGCTGACCCTCTGACAGTGCGGCACTCCCTCAGCGCTGACCCGCTGACAGTGCGGCGCTCCCTCAGCGCTGACCCGCTGACAGTGCGGCACTCCCTCAGTACTGACCCTCTGACAGTGCGGCACTCCCTCAGCACTGACCCTCTGACAGTGCGGCACTCCCTCAGCACTGACCCTCTGACAGTGCGGCACTCCCTCAGTACTGACCCTCTGACAGTGCGGCACTCCCTCAGCACTGACCCTCTGACAGTGCGGCACTCCCTCAGTACTGACCCTCTGACAGTGCGGCACTCCCGCGGTACTGATCCTCTGACAGTGCGGCGCTCCCTCAGCGCTGACCTGCTGACAGTGCGGCACTCCCTCAGTACTGATCCTCTGACAGTGCGGCACTCCCTCAGCGCTGACCCGCTGACAGTGCGGCACTCCCTCAGCATTGACCCGCTGACAGTGCGGCACTCCCGCGGTACTGATCCTCTGACAGTGCGGCACTCCCTCAGCACTGACCCTCTGATAGTGCAGCACTCCCTCAGTACTGACCCTCTGACAGTGCGGCACTCCCTCAGCGCTGACCCGCTGACAGTGCGGCACTCCCTCAGCACTGACCCTCTGACAGTGCGGCACTCCCTCAGTACTGACCCTCTGACAGTGCGGCACTCCCTCCCTCCTAACTGCTGCACAGAGAGGGGGTAGGGATGTTCCTACAAGTATCTTCGAAGGACAGAATCCCTACCATTCAGATGGAAGCCATTCAGCCCATCGAGTCTGTACCGATTCTCCAATAACAATCCCACCCAGGCCTTATCCACATAATGCCACCTTTTTACCCTTGCTAATCCCCCTGGCATGAAGGGACAATTCAGCGTGGCCAGCCCACCTAACCTGCATATTTTTGGAGTGTGGGAGGAAACAGGAACAGCCAGAGGAAACCCACGTGGACACGGGGAGAACGTGCAGACTCCATACAGACAGTGACCCAAGGCCAGAATTGAACCCGGGTTCCTGGCACTGAGAGGCAGCAGTGCCAACCACTGTGCCACCATAAGTAAAGGATTACAAAGTCACAGCGCAGGGAGTCATCAGATTTAAAAGAATGGGAATGTTGGAACAGGTGGGGGCCATTCAGCCCCATGAGTCTATCCCACCGCTCCCATCAGATGGTGACTAATCTGTGTGTTAAGACCATTTCCTCATCTTGGTTTCAGGACTTTGAATATATTCGTATCTTTGTCTAACTGAAATCTCTCAAGCTTAATGTTGACATCTCCAGTGTGGCCTCTGGCAGCCCCTGTGGGGAGGGACAGACCCAGAATCCCACCCCCCCTGTGTGAGGGACAGACCCAGAATCCCACCCCCCCCGTGTGAGGGACAGACCCAGAATCCCACCCCCCCCCGTGTGAGGGACAGTTCCCTGACATCTGCCCTAAACAGCCTGGCATGAGTTTTAAAGCTGTTGTCCCTTGTTCTGGACTCCGGCCCCCACCGGAGGGGATTGTTTCTCTGCATTGACCCAATTAAACCAATCTGATCGTCTGAGGTTAATGAGACAAATCCTCATCTTTCTGGTGGAGGTTTGGGGAATGAATGAGAGCGAATCCTAGGCCAGCACTGCCCTCTGCTGGCAGTCACGAGTAAGGCAGCCCAAATTGCCTGCTGCAAATCCTCAATTTGTCCAAATGTTTAATGTTCACAGGCCTCGGGACACCAGCAGCAGCTTCCCAGAGTCTCAAATACTGCCCGGACAATTCTCTCCCACCCTCCGTGCTGTGTTGATTCCCTGGATTCAATGTGGGAACGAAGGATGGTATCTGGGATTCTCCCAGCTCACTGTGCTGCTCGATCCGCGGGGAGACATTTCGCCAGGGGAGTCACCCAGATGCTTCTTTTTATTGTGATCGGCTGATCACGGGGGAATCAGGAGGCGGCACGGTGGCACAGTGTTTAGCACTGCTGCCTCACTGCGCCAGGGACCCGGGTTCAATCCCCAGCTCGGGTCACTGTCTGTGTGGAGTTTGCACATTCTCCCAGTGTCTGCATGGGTTTCCTCCGGGTGCTCCGGTTTCCTCTCACAGCCCAAAGACGTGCGGGTTAGGTTGATTGGCCATGCTAAAAATTGCCCCTTCGTGTCAGGAGGATTAGCAGAGTAAATACATTGCTTTACGGGGTAGAGCCTGGGTGGGATTGTGGTTGACGCAAACTCAATGGACTAAACGGCTCCTTCTGCACTGTGGGATTCTATCATTCTATCCTCCCCCCACCCCAGGTTCCCACCAGTGGGCTTTACAACTGCTCCCCACTAACGGGGAAAAGGCATCCTCCCCCCTGCTGGTGGAGACAGAGGCCACTGGGACAACCCCCCTCCCCCCCAGAGGTCGGGGGTAAGCTGGTGTTCTCCTTGGTTAGTGTGCGAGAGAATCCAGCTTTGGGGCAACCCGCTCTCCATAAAAATGATAAAATACTGAGACCCCAGTATGTTTTTAATAAGAAAACCTTTTAGTGATTGTAAACCAGCTAACATGGTTCCTTCATGGTTTACTGAACAGGGCACCATGATAGATTGTCCTCCAATCCCACTCACTCATTGACCAAGGAGAGGCACGGTGGCACAGTGGTTAGCACTGCTGCCTCACAGCGCCAGGGACCTGGGTTCGATTCCCAGCTGGGATCACTGTCTGTGTGGAGCCTGCGCATTCTCCCCGTGTCTGTGTGGGTTTCCTCTGAGTGCTCCAATTCCCTCCCACAGTGCAGGTTAGGTGGATCGGTCATGTTAAAATTGCCCCTTAGTGTCAGGGGGACGAGCTAGGTTAAATGCTTGGGCTTATGGGGCGATGGGGATAGGCTCCGGGTGGTCAGTACAGACTCAATGGGCCGAATGGTCTCCTTCTGCACTGTAGGATTCTCTGACCACTGCGGGGGGCAGGTATCTTATCGTCTAACCAAGAAACCTCGATCAATGGTTTCTCTTCCCACTCTTGCTCCGTTATCTCAGGTGTTCCTCAACCTCCACCCTTGGCTCTTTCCTATTTCCCATCTACACGTTGCCCATGGTGGAATCATCCGGAATCATGGCATCGGATTCGATGTGTACCCTGACGATACACAGCTCTATCCCATCACCTCCTCTCTCAGCCTTTCCCCTGACCCTGTGTTGACTCTGTTGGCTGTCTGTCAATGTTCCATGGTGAATCCTGCTCTGTCGCAGTGACCCCGTGGGGCTCCTGGCCAGTGGCTCAGGCTGAAGCAGGCTGTGAGCCGAGGTGTGTTTCAGATCCCACACCCCCTCTCTTATTGCTGAGACTGGAACATGCAGCTCTGGAACATCGCCGGACTTCAGCCCTGCCTCAGATCGGCTGAACCCCTCAGCTGGACCTTTCTTACCTCGAGACGTGGCTATTCTACTGCCCTCCTGAACCGGCCTCCCAGCTTACCCCCTCCAGAAATTTAAACCACCCCAAATTCTACTGCCCTCTGCCCTTGTTCGCACCGTGACCTGTTCACCCCTCACCCCCCGCACTCATTGTCCTTGGTTCAACAACACCTCCCTGTTAAAACCCCTATTCTCACGTTAAAGTTTATTCATTAGTCACAAGTCGGCTTACATTAACACTGCAATGAAGTTACTGTGAAATCCCCCTAGTTGCCACACTCTGGTGCCTGTTCGGGTACATTGAGGGGGAATTTAGCCTAGCCAAAGCACCCTAACCTGCATATCTTTCAGACTGTGGAAGGAAACTGGAGCACCCGGGGACATGGGGAGAATGTGCAGACTCTGCACAGGCAGTGACCCCAAGCCGGGAATTGAACCCGGGCCCCTGGCACTGTGAGGCAGCAGTGCTAACCACTGTGCCATTGTACCACTGTGCCACCCCTTTGTAAACCACCTGCAGCCCTCTCTGTGTCCTCTATCCTTCATCTCTTGTCCACCCTCACTCCCTCAGTCAGTGGAGGCTTCCAGTTATCCGAGGCCTAAGCTCTGGAATATTCTGGATAAGCCTCACTCTGTGCACAAATCGCAAAAATCCAGCCTGCAGGTGCAGCAGGTGATCAAGAAGGCGAATGGGATGCTGGCCTTTATAGCGAGGGGGATTGAATATAAAAGCAAGGAGGTCTTGCTGCAACTGTACAGGGCACTGGTGAGGCCGCAGCTGGAGTACTGTGTGCAGTTTTGGTCACCGCACTTGCGCAAGGATATTTTGGCCTTGGAGGGAGTGCAGAGGAGGTTCACTAGGCTGATACCGGAGATGAGGGGGTTGGACTATGAGGAGAGATTGAATAGACTGGGTCTGTACTCGTTGGAGTTTAGAAGGATGAGGGGGGATCTTATAGAGACGTATAAGATAATGAAGGGGATGGATAGGGTAGCGATAGAGAGATTCTTCCTGCTTAGAAAGGACAGCAGGACTAGAGGGCACAGCCTCAAGATAAAGGGGGGTGCAGTTTAGATCAGAGTTGAGGAGGAACTTCTTCACTCAAAGGGTGGTGAATCTCTGGAATTCTCTGCCCGTTGAAGTGGTGGAGGCTACCTCGCTAAATATATTTAAGTCACGGGTAGATAGGTTTTTGATAGACAAGGGAATTAAGGGTTATGGGGAGAAAGCGGGAAAGTGGAACTGATCCACTTCAGGTCAGCCATGATCTTATTGAATGGCGGGGCAGGCTCGAAGGGCTAGATGGCCCACTCCTGCTCCTATTTCTTATGTTCTTATGTTCTCTCCTTCCAGGTGGACTTCAAACCAAACTCTTTGACCAAGTCCAGTTTTGTCTGGTTGATCTTGGAGATACGTTAAAGGCGCTATGTAAAAGCATGGAGTTGTTGCTGTTGATTGGATATCCAGCTAGGCCGGTCCTGGCCAATAGCTAACGCACCTCACACAGTTTGCAGACTTTTGCAGACGGATCAATATTCAAAACAGATTTCACCCGTCATCATTTATAATATTATCCAAAGAATTTGGTAAACTATTGGCACACAATCCATCATTCAGTTTTTTTATTTGCTGACAGGATGTGGACATCACTGGTTAGACCAGTATTAGATACAGACAGGAGTTTTAGAGACGTGGTCACACCCAGGCAGATAGGTGGGTGACCGCGAGAAGGGGCAGTGCAGGAATCCCCTGTGGTCATCCCCCTCTCTAACAAATATACTGTTTAAATACTGTTGGGGGAGATGGCCTATCAGGGGATAACAGCAGCAGCAGCCAGAGCAGTGGCACCTAGGCTAGCTCTGTTGTTAAGCAGGGAGAGACAAAGAGCACTGGAGCAATAGCTATAGGGGACTCTATAGTTAGGGGTGCAGATAGGCACTTCTGTGGACATGAGACTCCAGGATAGTATATTCCCAACTTGGTGCAGGGTCCAGGATATCTCTGAACGGGCAGAAAGCATTCTGAAGGGAAAGGGTGAACAGCCAGTGGTCGTGGTACATATTGGTACTAACAACATAGGAAGGAAGAATGATGAGGTCCTGCAGCAGCAGTTTAGGGAGTTAGGTAGAAAGTTATAAAGCAGGACCGCTGGGGTTGTAATCTCAGGATTACTCCCCATGCCACGTGACAGTGAGGCTAGGAATAGGCAGATAGTGCAGCTCAACATGTGGCTAAACAGCTGGTGTAGGATCAGGGATCAGTGCTGGGACTTTTGTTTGTAATATATATAAATGATTTGGAGGAAAATGTAACTGGTTTGATTAATAAGTTTGTGGACAACATAAAGGTTGGTGGATTTGCGGATAGCGATGCGGACCGTCAGAGGATGCAGCAGGATATAGAACTGTTGGAGACTTGGGCGGAGAGATGGCAAATGGAATTTAATCCGGACAAATGTGAGGTGATGCATTTCGGAAGGTCTAATACAGATAGGAAATATACAGTAAATGGCAGGACCCTTAAGAGTATTGATAGGCAGAGGGATCTGGGTGTACAGGTACACAGGTCACTGAAAGTGGCAATGCAGGTGGAGAAGGTGGTCAAGAAGGCACACGGCATGCTTACCTTCATTGGCTGGGGCATTCAGTTTAAAAATCGGCAAGAAATGTTGCAGCTTTATTGAACTATAGTTAGGCTGCACTTGGAATATAGTTAGTTGCCACACTAACAGAAGGATGTAGAGGCTTTGGAGAGGGTACAGAAAAGATTTACCAGGATGTTGCCTGGTATGGAGGGCATTAGCTATGAGGAGAGGTTGGAGAAACTTGGTTTGTTCTCACTGGAGTGACAGAGGTTGAGGGGCGACCTGATAGAAGTCTACAAGATTATGAGGGGCATGGACAGAGTGGATAGTCAGAAGCTTTTTCCCAAGCTGGAAGAGTAAATTATTAGGGGTGCACAGGTTTCAGGTGCGAGGGGCAAGGTTTAAAGGAGATGTACGCGGCAAATTTTTTACACAGAGGACCGTGGGTGCCTGGAACTCACTGCCAGGGGAAGTAGTGGAAGCGGATATGGTAGTGACTTTTAAGGGGTGTCTTGGAAAATACATGGATGGGAATGAGGGATATGATTCCCTGAAAATAGTATATGATCATAAGAACACAAGAAATAGGAGCAGGAGAAGACCATCCGGCCCCTCGAGCCTGCCCTGCCATTCAGTAAGATCATGGCTGATCTTTGTGTGGACTCAGTTCCACTTACCCGCCCACTCACCATAACCCTTAATTCCTTTACTGCTCAAAATTTTACCTATCCTTGCCTTAGAAACATTCAATGAAATTCCACAGATTCACAACCCTTTGTGTGAAGAAGTTCCTCCTCAACTCAGTCCTAAATCTGCTCCCCCTTATTTTGAGGCCATGCCCCCTAGTTCTAGTTTCACCCGCCAGTGAAAACAACTTCCCTGCTTCTATCTTATCTATTCCCTTCATAATCTTATACATTTCTATAAGATCTCTCATCATTCTTCTGAATTCCAATGAGTATAGCCCCAGTCTACTCAGTCTCTCCTCATAAGCCAACCCTCTCAACTCCAGGATCAACCTAGTGAATCTCCTCTGCACCCCCTCCAGTGCCAGTATATCCTTTCTCAAGTAAGGAGACCAAAACTGTACCCAGTACTCCAGGTGTGGCCTCACCAGCACCTTATACAGCTGCAATATAACCTCGCTGTTTTTAAACTCTATCCCTCTCGCAATGAAGGACAAAATTCCATTTGCCTTCTTAGTTACCTGCTGCACCTGCAAACCGATTCCTTGAGATTCCTGCACAAGGACACCCAGATCCCTCTGCACAGCAGCATGCTGCAATTTTTTACCATTTAAATAATAGTCCATTTTGCTGTTATTCCTACCAAAATAGATGACCTCACATTTACCAACATTGTACTCCATCTGCCTGACTCTTGCCCAATCATTTAGACTATCTATATCCCTTTGCAGACTTTCAGTATCCTCTGCACACTTTGCTCTGCCGCTCATCTTAATGTCATCTGTGAATTTTGACACACTACACTTGGTCCCCAACTCCAAATCAGTAGGGGGTTTTAGTTCAGTCGGGCAGTATGTTTGGTGCAGGTTTGGAGGGCAGCGGGGCCTGTTCCTGTGCTGTAATTTTCTTTGTTCTTTATTATTGCCCATCCTTAATTGTCCTTCAGAAGGTGATGGTGAGCTGCCTTATGATCATAGAATCCCTAGTGCAGAAGGAGGCCATTCAGCCCATTGAGCCTATCCCGACAACAATCCCACCTTGCCACTATCCCAGTAACCCCACATATAATCCTTGTGTAAGTTACACAATTTAGGAGTAATTTAGCATGGCCAGTGCACCCTAACCTACACATCTTTGGACTGTGGGAGGAAACCGGAGCACCCGGAGGAATCCCACGCAGACACAAGGAGAATGTGCAGACTCCACACAGACAGTGACCCGAGCCGGGAATCGAACCTGTGTTCCTGGTGCTGTGAAGCAGCAGTGCTAACCACCGTTACACCCCTCTTTGTTTTTTTTAAATTGATATCAGATGTAACATCCACATCAAACCATGGCCCTGCTACTGGATTAGACTTCTTCTGACTTTCTCTTCCTCAGTTGGAATGACAAAGAGACGCTAGATGGAATCAGTGAATGTTTTCATTGCTGAGACATTTAACTATGTCGTCTGCCAATAAATAACTGATCAGAATCATTGCATTATGAACTTATTTTGCCTCGTTCAGGGGGTTGTGAGTTCAAGCCTTAGTCCCGTCGAGGAGGAACTCTATCTACGGGGGCTGCAGGGATTAGCACTGCTGCCTCACAGCGCCAGGGACCTGAATTTGATTCCAGCCTTGGGTGACTATGTGCAGTTTGCACGTTCTCCCCCTCAGCCTCCTACACTCCAGAGAAGAGTCCCAGTCTATCCAGCCTCTCCTTATAACTCAATCCATCAAGTCCCGGAAGCAACCTAGTAAATCTTTTCTGCACTCTTTCTAGTTTAATAGTATCTTTTCTATAATAGTGTGACCAGAATTGCACACAGTATTCCAAGTGTGACCTGACCAATGTCTTGTACAACTTCAACAAGACGTCCCAACTCCTGTATTCAATACATCAGACTTTTACTTGCCTAGTCTGTGAGACAGCTCCCTCTATTTTGGCACAAGCTCCCTGACGTTAGTGAGAAGCTAGTGATTACTAATTGTCTTGAATTATTCTCAGTGAGATTAATTATTGGCTTGCAATTCATTCTAACACAAGTTGATTGCTTATTCCCTATGTTGTCTTATATATTAGTTTAGAAAACATTACTTGTAATGATACTGAACACCAGTAGATGGCAGCAGATGCCAGCAGATTGCTCAGTGTCTGTCCTGATAGCCAGAGGGACACAGCAGCCACAGCACTGAGCAGGGGAGAGACTCCTGTGGCTCTGAACAACACCCCAGAGACACACACTCACACACACCCCAGACACACACACCCCAGACACACACACACTCACACCCAGACACACGCACACCCCAGACACACACACACTCACACCCCAGACACACACACACTCACTGTGCATGGTATGTGTAAAAACACTGAGACACACAGACTGTACACAGTAATCTGTGTTTTGACAAATTTTGATCCCTGGATCAATGAGGCCCACATGTGTGACCCAGTCAGTACTGTGTGTGGGATCTTGCTGTGCATTTCTGAGCAAAGCCAATGATTGGATTGAAAAGATTTGAACAGCAAACACGTTCACAGCACAATGTCCCCGGGATGTCAGCATCCTCCCGTAACCCTGTGGGAGAATCTCTTTCTGTTGATATAACTCTGCAGATACATTCTCTACTCACTGAGATCCCAAAAGTCACACAGCAACCTCCGTTAACACTGCCCCGTTCCACCCAGCACCCCTCTGCTCACTGACCATTGGATCCTGGCCCAAGATCACCTCCATTTAATCATTCTCATCCTCATGTTCAAATCTCACACCTCCCTATCTCTGTAATTCCCTCCATTCCTACCCCCCTCCAGGGTGTCTGCTCTCCTCCAATTCTGCTCCCTTGAGTGTCCCCAGTTTCCTCACTCCACCCTCGTTCTCAGCTGCCTGGACTCTGGAATCTCCTTCCTAACTCTCTCCAACTCACCCTCTCCCTCCTCAATTCTGTTATGCTTCTGAAAACCTGCCTCGGAACCAGTGTTTGTTCATCTTCCAGTGGCTCAGTGTGGAATCGTGTTTGCTGATGTGAAACGCCTTTGAGATGTTTGATTCTGCTAAAGGGTTACATAGCCGCGAGTTATAGACACTGTGATACATTACCCACAGAGTGCTGCAATACTGTCCCAATCAAATGTTAGACAGAAACCCCACCTGCTCTCTGGATATAACAGGAACATTAACTATTATTTTACTGGAATTGAGAAGAGTCTGTGACCAGGTTACTGCCTAAGGATACGAGTGAATGACCCAGCGGCACTGAAGGAGCTGTGATATAATTCTAAGGCAGGATGGTGAGTTGTCTAGGATCTGGTTTCACCATCACATTGAGCCCATTTTCAGGTGCGAAAACTTGGTAAAGTCGGGCGTGAGGCCAGGAACGCAATCCGTGCCCACCTCCATGCCAGGTCCCCCCTTTACCAATGGCCAAAAATGGCCTTGATCAAAAGCCCACCTGAAACGGGCACCGTGTCAATTTAAATACATTTGAATACATTTAAATTGACTTTAATCGGCTTCACGCCAACACTTACCGGCACTGTCCCCTTTACCACCACGTTCGTCCGTCCAGATTCAGTGCTCACGGTCCGATTCGGGCCCTCCAGATTCTGAGGAGGTAAATTGAGAGCTTCCGGAGGCTCTCTGACTCAGATCGGTGGGGCAGGGGGGAGAAGGGGGGTGGCGGAAGTAGGTTCTCTGGTGAGGGGGGCCTTAGAAGGCGGGGGGGACAGGGGGGGCCCACTGCCACTCTGTGTGAGATTGGTGGGGGGTGAAGGGGCCTGCAATCGGTCTGGTGGCGGGTGGGTGGGGGGGATTAGGGGGCCAGTTATGTTGTGGAGGTGGATCAATGACTGTGGGGACCGAGGGAGGAGGCATTATTCGGCAGGGGGGCACGTTTCTATCTATTTCTCTGTGCGTGCGCAGTTGGAGATGCCAATTGGAGCTGCAGTGTTTTGGGTGTGATAAATCCCACCCACAAGATTCTACAGTGCGATTCAGAATCACTGATCTCAGGCAGAATGTGTGGGGGGGGCCTGAGAACGGAGCTAAAAGTTGGATCTGAAACACTCCCAGTTTCAAGTCTGACCAGCACTTAGAATCAAAATGGTAAAATAGAATCCATAGAGGTTTACAGCCTAGAAACAGGCCCTTCAGCCCAACTTGTCCATACCACCCCTTTTTTTAACCACTAAACTAATCCCACATTTGGCCCACATGCCTCTGTACCCAGCGTACCATCAAGGAAATTTGATATGTCAGCTATGACTCTCACCAACCTTTACAGATGCCCAACAGAAAGCATTCTTTCTGGTTGTATCACAGCTTGGTCTGGGCTCCTGCTCTGCCCAAGACCGCAAGGAACTACAAAAGATTGCGAATGTAGTCAAATCCATCACTCAAACCGGCCTCCCATCCATTGACTCTGTCTACATCTCCTGCTGCCTTGGAAAAGCAGTCAGCATAACTAAGAACCCCACACATCCCGGACATTCTCTCTTCCACCTTCTTCCATCGGGAAAAAGATACAAAAGTCTGAGATCACGTACTGACTGACTCAGGAACAGCTTCTTCCCTGCTGCTGTCAGAGTTTTGAATCAACCTACCTGGCACTAAGCTGATCTTTCTCTACACCCTAGCTATGACAGTAATACTACATTCTGCACTCTCTCCTTTCCTTCTCTATGAATGATATGCTTTGTCTGTATAGTGCACAAGAAATAATACTTTTCACTGTATGTTAATACATGTGATAATAATAAATCAAATCAAAAGTCCATGTAACTGTCTAAATGCTTTTTAAAACTCAAAATTATACTCAAAGTCCTGCCCTGGTTCAATCTACCAAAATGCATCACTTCGCATTTGTCTAACTTAAACTCCATCTGCCATTCGTCAGCCCGCTGGATCAAGATCCCGTTGCAATTGGAGATAACTTTCTTCACTGTCCACTATGCCACCAATCTTGGTGTCATCTGCAAACTTACTAACCATGCCTCCTATATTCTCATCCAAATCATTAATATAAGTGACAAATAACAGTTTACCCAGCACTGATCCCTGAGGCACACTGCTGGTCACAGGCCTCCAGTTTGAAAAACAATTCTCTACAACCACCCTCTGGCTTTTGTCAAGAAGCAAATTTTTGTATCCATTTAGATACCTCACCCTGGTGAGATTTAACCTTATGCAACAACCTACCATGCGGTACCTTGTCAAAGGCCTTGCTAAAGTCCATGTAGACAACATCAACTGCACTGCCCTCATCTACCTTCTTGGCTACCCCTTCAAAAAACTCAATCAAATTTGTGAGACATGATTTTTCACTCACAAAGCCATGCTGACTGTCTCTAATCAGTCCTGTGTCTCTAAATGCCTGTAGATCCTGTCTCTCAAAATACCTTCCAACAATTTACCCACTACAGACGTGAGGCTCACTGGCCTGTAGTTCCCAGGCTTTTCCCTGCAGCCCTTTTTAAACAAAGGCACAACATTTGTCACTCTCCAATCTTCAGGCACCTTACCCATGACTATCGATGATTCAAATATCTCGGCTAGGGGACCTGTAATTTCCTCCCTAGCCTCCCACAATGTTCTGGGTTATACCTCATCAGGTCCCGCAGATTTATTTACCTTGATGCGCTTTAAGACTTCCAGCAACTCCTTCTCTGTAATATGTACACTCCTCAAGACATCAATATTTAATTCCCCAAGTTCTCCAATATCCATGGTTTTCTCAACAGTAAATACTGATGAGAAATATTCATTTAGGATCTCACCCATCTCTTGTGGATCTGTACATAGATTGCCCTGTTGATCCTTAAGAGGCCCTACTCTCTCCCTTGTTAGTCTCTCCTTTCTTCTCTATGAATGGTATGCTTTGTCTGTATAGTGCACAAGAAACAATACTTTTCATAGTATGCTAATTCACGAGGCAATAATAAATTAAATCAAAGAGTGTGGTGGAGCCAGGTGCAATCAAAAAGGAATAGAATAATTATTGGAAAAATATTACAAGCTACGAGCAAGGGATGGGGAGTGGGAGTAGGTAAATTGCTCTCATAGACAGTTGGCAGGAATACGATGGGCTGAATGGCCCCTTTCACTGCTATGGATCCAGTCTAAGGTTCTAGGAAATGAAGAACATGACAGGTTATGAGCAAGGGGACAGATAGGAGAAGATCTGTCAGGACTCTGAAATGCAGCCTTGAAAGATTACAACACAGTTGCTCTGTATTCGATGTTAATCTTCAAGCGATGACTAGACTCGAATTACTCATTACCGCTATCCAACGTGAGTCAATTCTCTGAAATTGACCTTATCGATTACACACTGCTCTCCTGATGGAACTTTTGAAGAATTCCTCTGCTTGCGAAGAGCTTCATACCAAAGCACCGCATTCCATCAACTCTACCATCCAGCGATTGACATTGCTGGGAGAGAGGGAGGCAGAGCAAACACAAGCTATACAGTCTCCCCATCAATTATTTAATCATCTATTCTCATAACTCAACAATGGGCTATTAACTGGCCAGAGAAATGATTGGACTGCAAACTGCTCCCCTGATTCATTCCCTTTTAACTCCTGCACATAGCAACTGAGTAAAGGTTAAAGAGATTCACACTCCATGTTAAAGAGACCACTAACAGGACCCCCTGTTAAAGGGACACTCACACCAACAGGACCCCCTGTTAAAGGGACACTCACACCAACAGGACCCCCTGTTAAAGGGACACTCACACCAACAGGACCCCCTGTTAAAGGGACACTCACACCAACAGGACCCCCTGTTAAAGGGACACTCACACCAACAGGACCCCCTGTTAAAGGGACACTCACACCAACAGGACCCCCTGTTAAAGGGACACTCACACCAACAGGACCCCCTGTTAAAGGGACACTCACACCAACAGGACCCCCTGTTTAAAGAGGAAGTCCAAGGATTAAAATAAATTTTTAGAAGAAGACTTTGTGCTCGCTCGCACATTAATCCACTCCAAACTCCCCAAACTGTTATTCAGTCTCAAAGTAACAATTAGAAGAGTTCCTGACGAGACAAAATGTAACTGAGCACCAGGGGGCGGAGTATAAACAGAATGGATTTGAGCACATTATTGGAAGAGCTTCACTCTGTATCTAACCCCGTGCTGTACCTGTCCTGGGAGTGTTTGATGGGGACAGTGTAGAGGGAGCTTTACTCTGTATCTAACCCCGTGCTGTACCTGTCCTGGGAGTGTTTGATGGGGACAGTGTAGAGGGAGCTTTACTCTGTATCTAACCCCGTGCTGTACCTGTCCTGGGAGTGTTTGATGGGGGGACAGTGTAGAGGGAGCTTTACTCTGTATCTAACCCCGTACTGTACCTGTCCTGGGAGTGTTTGATGGGGGACAGTGTAGAGGGAGCTTTACTCTGTATCTAACCCTGTGCTGTACCTGTCCTGGGAGTGTTTGATGGGGGACAGTGTAGAGGGAGCTTTACTCTGTATCTAACCCCGTGCTGTACCTGTCCTGGGAGTGTTTGATGGGGGACAGTGTAGAGGGAGCTTTACTCTGTATCTAACCCCGTGCTGTACCTGTCCTGGGAGTGTTTGATCGATTACTTTTCCTTCGCGTACTGATTTTGTGATGTTCTGCTCAGGTGTGAATTAAATAAAATACTATCTGTCTCTAACAACTGATTAAATTAAGGAAATAGTAAGCCAATAAAGAAAGTCCCTCATCATCTCTCACAGGCAGTCAATCTGATTTGTCAAATTCCTGTCTGCTGAGTTTTATAGATTCGTTCCTCAATGTGAAGATCAATCCACCCTCACCAGGGAGGGAATAAAGATTACCCTGCAGGCTCTCTCTGTCAGGAAGAGGCAAAGTGAAGACCAGATTCAGAATGCACGGAATTTCACAAATTTTCGATACGCAAGAGCGACAATATGTCAAGATTTTTTTTATTTGCTCGTGGGACATGGGCGTCACTGACTGGGCCAGTATTTATTGTCCATTCCTAGTTGCCTTTGAACTGCTGGGCCATTTCAGAGGGCAGTTGAGAGTGAACCACATTGCTGTGGCTCTGGAGTCACATGTAGGTCAGACTAGGCAAAGACGGCAGATTTCCTTCCCTAAAGGAACATTAGTGGACCAGATTTCCAACAATTGGCAATGGTTTCACGATCATCAGTAGATTCTTAATTCCAGATACTTTCTATTGAATTCAAACTCTGCCATGATGGGATTTGAACCCGGGTCCCCAGAACATTCGCTGAGTTTCTAGACTAATAGTCAAGCGATAATGCCACACCTCCCCAATTACAGCCACCTCCCAGGTTATAGTCTCAAAGGAAAGGAGCCTCAAATAAACAGACAGAGAACTGGGGAGAGGAGGAGAGGAAACCAGGGAAGGAAAGATTTGATTTCTCTCACAGCCCAGCTACAATCCACCCCCCCACCAGGATTCCACTGGAACGAACAACAACATTCCAGAAGATACCAAGTTTCAAATCACCAAGCCAGGGATTGAGAGGGTAATAATCCCCCTCACACATCACACTGCAGCCAGAATTAATCAATAGATGTCCCTTATGCAGTCTTTTTCATACCAGGTGCCTTATCTTGCAAGGTGAGTAACTTAGCATAAGAAACAGCTCCTCTGACAATGCAGCTCTCGCTCTCAGGCTCAGTCTGGATTAACATTCGAGTGAGGTTTAAACATGCAAACACCTGACCCAGTGTCTCCCCCAGTCAGGGCAGCAGGAGGAGCTGAGCTAAGGAGCAAGTCATTGATGATGAACAGGATGGGGCGAGGGATTGGGGTTACACTGATCGGAGGTTTGTGTGGAGCAGAAATACCCACTGGGCCCATTGGACAGAAAAGCCTATTTTGTTTAGGTGTAATTTTACGATTAGCCCACAACTCGATTATCGTGGCATCGTATGACCAACAAGATAAGAACATAAGAAATAGGAACAGGAGTAGGCCATCTAGACCTTTGAGCCTGCCCCGCCATTCAATAAGATCATGGCTGATCTGTCGTGGCTCAGTTCCACTTTCCCGCTTTCTCCCCATAACCCTTAATTCCCTTGTCTATCAAAAACCTATCTACCCGTGACTTAAATATATTTAGCGAGGTAGTCTCCACCACTTCAACGGGCAGAGAATTCCAGAGATTCACCACCCTTTGAGTAAAGAAGATCCTCCTCAACTCTGTTCTAAACTGCCCCCCCCCCCCTTATCTTGAGGCTGTGCCCTCTAGTCCTGCTATCCTTTCTGAGCGGGAAGAATCTCTCTACCGCTACCCTATCCATCCCCTTCATTATCTTATACGTCTCTATAAGATCCCCCCTCATCCTTCTAAACTCCAACAAGTACAGACCCAGTCTATTTAGTCTCTCTTCATAGTCAACCCCCTCATCTCCGCTATCAGCCTAGTGAACCTCCTCTGCACTCCTTCCAAGGCCAAAATATCCTTGCGCAAGTGCGGCGACCAAAAGTACTCAGTACACAGTACTCCAGCTGCGGCCTCACCAGTGCCCTGTACAGTTGCAGCAAGACCTCCCTGCTTTTATATTCAATCCCCTCGCTATAAAGGCCAGCATCCCATTCGCCTTCTTGATCACCTGCTGCACCTGCAGACTGGGTTTTTGCGACTCATGCACAAGGACCCCCAGGACCCTCTGCACCGTAGCATGCTGCAGCTTTTCGCTCTTTAATTAGTAATCCCTCCTACTATTATTCCTGCCAAAGTGGATAACCTTACACTTGCTAACATTGTACTCCATCTGCCAAGATGATTCATCTTGTAATTCCCATGTTGGCTTTCGAATATTAGATCCTTTATCTGGCAGAGTCGAAGCGAACTCGAGTCTGTGGATTACACAGCAGAACCATGTGGAGGAGTAGAGGGGGTGGGAGGCAGGATTGCGAGGCTGGTGTGTTGAGAGGGGCGAACCAACGGGCACAGGGGACCCCTCCCCTTGCTTCCCAAGGGGTATCAGCCCCCAAGTCAGATAGCTCCCACTCCTGGCTGGCTAATGGCCACACAGTGAAAGCTGTTGAGATACCCACCATCATGTACTGTAGATCAAAGAGAGCGCAAGCAGAAGGAGGCTCTGGGTTGGTCACTCATTGGCCAATTAAAGGCCCCTACGCAATCCCAACTCACCGGAACGTTGGAAAGCAGTGGGGAGATGATTGGTTGCTTTGTAATATCCATTGGCCGGGGAGGGGGTTTGGGAGGAGGGCGGGCAATGGTTTGATGACCTATTGAAGTCAATGAGGTCGCCCAGCATCCAGAGACATGGGAACCACGATGGAGCGCTGGAGTGAAGACTGAGGGGATTTCATGTCCTGTCACTGGCTAGGATTCTCTGTCACATTACTGACATCGAAACATGGAAGGTAGGAGCAGGAGGAGGCCATTTGGCCCTTCCAGCCTGTTCCACCATTCATCACGATCCTGGCTGATCGTCCAACTCATTGGCCTAATCCTGCTTTCCCCCCATAACCTTTGATCCCATTCGCCCCAATCCAGCCACCTCTTGAATACATTCAATGTTTTGGCATCAACTACTTCCTGTGCTAATGAATTCCACAGGCTCACCGCTCTTTGGATGAAGAAATGTCTCCTCATCTCTGTCCTAAATGGTCTACCCTGAATCCTCAGACTGTGACCCCTGGTTCTGGACTCCCCCACCATTGGGAACATCCTCCCGGCATCTACCCTGTCTAGTCCTCTTAGAATTTTATAAGTCTCTGAGATCCCCCCTCATTCGTCTGAACTCCAGAGAAAACAATCCAAACCTGGTCAATCTCTCCTCATACATCAGTCCCACCATCCCCGGAATCAGCCTGATTCTCAGTCTATATGCTATCGCTGCAATTGGTGGTGGATTTGCAAACAAAATTTAATTCACTGAAATGGATGCCGAATTGGTCTTTAATACAAATAAATTTGCAGAGTTAACAACTCATCATTCCAATCTCCTGAATGCAATAAATCTCATTTGAACACTCTGTCACACTGGCCTGTTGGCTCAGCATCAACCCTCAAAGGCACTATCCCTGGAGCCATCATTAACTCGTATTTACACTCTGCTTAACAAATATTTATATTAATGTGGACTCATAATGCTTGAAGACACGCGTTTATTAAAGGAGACAGGCTTGATAAATACTGTGGAGTGGACCGTAACACCCTTCACAGTGAAACTGACCGTCCGCACAGTGAAACTGACCGTCCGCACAGTGAAACTGACCACTCTCACTGTGAAACTGACCGTCCGCACAGTGAAACTGACCACTCTCACAGTGAAACTGACCGTCCGCACGGTGAAACTGACCACTCTCAGTGAAACTGACCGTCCGCACGGTGAAACTGACCGTCCGCACGGTGAAACTGACCACTCTCACTGTGAAACTGACCGTCCGCACGGTGAAACTGACCGTCCGCACGGTGAAACTGACCACTCTCACAGTGAAACTGACCGTCCGCACGGTGAAACTGACCACTCTCACAGTGAAACTGACCGTCCGCACGGTGAAACTGACCACTCTCACGGTGAAACTGACCGTCCGCACGGTGAAACTGACCGTCCGCACGGTGAAACTGACCGTCCGCACGGTGAAACTGACCGTCCGCACGGTGAAACTGACCACCCGCACAGTGAAACTGACCACCCGCACAGTGAAACTGACCGTCCGCACAGTGAAACTGACCGTCCGCACAGTGAAACTGACCGTCCGCACAGTGAAACTGACCGTCCGCACTGTGAAACTGACCGTCCGCACTGTGTAACTGACCGTCCGCACTGTGTAACTGACCGTCCGCACGGTGAAACTGACCGTCCGCACGGTGAAACTGACCGTCCGCACGGTGAAACTGACCGTCCGCACGGTGAAACTGACCGTCCGCACGGTGAAACTGACCGTCCGCACTGTGTAACTGACCATCCGCACTGTGTAACTGACCATCCGCACTGTGTAACTGACCATCCGCTCTGTGAAACTGACCACCCGCTCTGTGAAACTGACCACCCGCACTGTGAAACTGACCATCCGCACTGTGTAACTGACCATCCGTACAGTGAAACTGACCATCCGCTCTGTGAAACTGACCACCCGCTCTGTGAAACTGACCACCCGCACTGTGTAACTGACCGTCCGCACTGTGTAACTGACCGTCCGCTCTGTGAAACTGACCGTCCGCACGGTGAAACTGACCGTCCGCACTGTGAAACTGACCGTCCGCACTGTGAAACTGACCGTCCGCACTGTGAAACTGACCGTCCGCACAGTGAAACTGACCGTCCGCACAGTGAAACTGACCGTCCGCACAGTGAAACTGACCACCCGCACAGTGAAACTGACCGTCCACACTACAAAACTGACCGTCCGCACTACAAAACTGACCGTCCGCACTACAAAACTGACCGTCCGCACTACAAAACTGACCGTCCGCACTACAAAACTGACCGTCCGCACTACAAAACTGACCACTCTCTGACCATCTCACACCTCACTGTGAAGTTGAGAATTGTCCTCCTTGAGATGGTCTATAAGTATCTCTTGCGCGCCCTGTCTTTTTCGGGTCTATCTGAATTTATTGGCCAGGCAGCCTCCAAATCGAAATTAAGCTGCTGCCAGGGCAGCGATCACAAAACCCAGCCAGCCAATGATCCTGGATAACACTTCAGTACGCAATGTATTGTCAGAGATGGTGCCTTCGGAAACTGGGGGGGGGGACACCTCTCACACATGCATACATATAGCTGCCTTCCTGAACCACTACATCCATGTAGTGCAGGTACACCCACACTGCTGTTAGGGAGGGAGCTCCAGGATTCTGACACAGCGACAGTGAAGGAATGGTGATATATTTCCAAATCAGGATGGCATGTGGCTTGGTGAGGAACATTTGGGTGGTGGTGTTCCCATCTGTCTGCTGCCCTTGTCCTTCTAGATGGCAGAGGTCACAGGGTTTGTGTGGCGGTGTTGAAGGAGGCTTGGTGTAGAGGGTACACACTGCTGCAAGAGATCAGTGGTGGGGGGATTGAATATTTGTGGATGTGTTGACAATAAAGCAGGCTGCTTTGTCCTGGATGGGGTTAAGCTCACTCAGTGTTGTTGGAGCTGCACTCATCCAGGCAAGTATTCCACCACACTCAGACTTGTGTCTTGTAGCTGGTGGATAAGCTCTGGGGAGTCAGGAGGTGAGTTACTTGCCGCAGTATTCCTAACCTCTGACCTATTCTTGCAGCCACAGTACTGATGTGGCGAGTCCAGTTGTATTTCTATTCAATGATAACCTCAGGATATTGACAGAGGGGTCTTCAGGTGATGGGAATGCCACTAAATATCAGATGTTTAGATTCTGTTTTGTTGGGGATGGACATTGCCTGGCACTTGTGTAGCGGAAATGCTCCTTCTCACCTATCAGCCCAAGTCAGATTGTCATCCAAGTCTTGCTGTATACGCACATGGACTATGTCACTATCCCAGGGTGCTTCCTGTTCGGTAATCATGCCCACTTTCCTTACAGCGGGACCGGATAAAGAATTTTATCCTGAAAATCCGACTCGCGTGGGATCCAGAATCTAATTCCTGAAACACTGCGTCAGATTCGAGAATGAAAGCTCCACCTGATAAGTTGCAATAACATTATTGAGCTAATATGAAAATTATGTTCCATAATTCATCAGAATTTATCATTTATGAATGCTCGCAGCTGCTCAAGTCACACAGTGTTCCCCGTGACAGAACGCTATACGGATGCCAGTGCCACATGTAGGACATTTGGTTTGGGTTCGAATACATCCTGTAATGTTACACTGAGGAATGTGGGAGGGTGGGGGGTCAGAGAGAGCACTCTCCTCTTCCACAATGCCTTCTGGGTAATGTGAACACATTCAAAACATTGCTTCCCATTTTCTCAACCTGCGCCAAGTTCCGTTCACTGACCTTCATTGACTCGTAGATCATCGAATCACAAGAGACCTCTTGCACTGGCACCCAAGAAACACCTGGCCTCCCACCTCACCCCATTTACCAGCACCTGGCCCATAGCCCAGAATGTTATGACGTGCCACGTCGTAGCACCTCGATTTGAAAATTCTCACCGTTGCGTTCAAATTCCTCCGTAGTCTCACCCCTCCCTATCTCTGTGTCCTCCTACAACCCCACAGCCTCCAAAATAGATTCTAGCTCCAGCCTCTGAATTAATCAGTCCAGCCATGCCCACAGCAACCAAGGTGGAATGTTCTGCAAATAAGGACACAAGAACTAGGAACAGGAGAAGGCCATTCAGCCCCTCCAACCTGTGCTGCCATTTAATACAATCATGGCCGATCTCCGGCGGGATTTTAAGACTTTGCTCAGGTAAGGCTCATAAAATCTCGTTTGAGGCCAACGGAGAATTCCGTGCTGCGAGTCTCACCTGCCCCGATTCCGGGTAGGGCGAGGTGATAACATTCCGGCAGTCATCTCAGCCTCAACTCCTCTCTTCTGCCTGTTCTTCATAACCCTGCAACCATTACTAATTAAAAACCTGTCCACGTCTTCCTTAATAAGAATTATTTCCCTTAATCTCTCCATAAGACGTTCCTTAAAATCTGTCTCCCTGACCAAGCTTCTGGTCTGTGCTAATAACGCCTGCCTAAGCTCAGTTACATATTCTGTTAATCTCCCTCCTGTGCACCACTTTACGATGGTAAAGGTGCCAGATGGATTTAAGTTACAGTTGCTCTTTAATTATGACATGCCTCATTTTCTCTCATAATAATTCTACCTTGCATTAAGTTGATCTTTCTCGACGCTCTCGCTCTGACTGTAATACTATATTCTGCACTCTCTCCTTTCCTTCTCGCCTATGTAGGCTGGAATTCTCCTATCTTGCCTGCCACTAGAGAGAGGAGTGTGGGGGGACGCGGGCGGGGACCATATAAAGGTCCATTGAGATTGGGTGGGAAACTCCAGTTTTGAGGCTAGCGCGGCCAGAGAAACCTTCCCCTACTCTATGAATGGTATGCTTTTCCTGTATAGTGTACAAGAAACAATACTTTTCACTGTATACTAATACACATGACAACAATGAATCAAATTAAAATCTAAACTTTGCGGTGTTCTGAATTGACCCTTTGTAATAAGTCCTCGGAGGCAGAAGCCCCTTCATTAGAATCCCTTTATTTACAACTTCAACAGCAGTGCACAGAGTGCTCGCAGCCAGCAGTCTACCTTCAGGAGTGCCAGAGGAACTGACACTCCCGGTTAAATACAAGGAAAAGACTCCCTGACTGGCCCATCAATTGGATCCTTAATCGGGGAGTTCATACTCCAATAGGTCAACCTCAACGGCCTGATTGAAGTCATTACATTCTTCACCTAGAGACTGAACTTTAAGGGGGTTTTTTTGGTTGGGGTAGTTATATACAAGACTACCTTGTGCTGCAATGCACTGATTGGGCTATTGAAGATTCCCCACATGGTGAGATCCCATTCAGGTTTTGATCTCTCCCTGTTCCAAGCTGCTATGTCAGTGACAGTACAGGAGATGAAGGGACTCCAGGCTAGCTCAAGGTGCTTTATTTTACCACTTCATGTAAATTTGATTCAATCCAAAGAAACCCAGCATCTAGAATAGCTCATCAATTATTGAGCTCAGGTTTGTGGTTCATCCATGCAGTTGACAGATCATCTGGACTGCTCATGAATATTCAGTGGCTGGAACAGCACATTGCCGACTTTCCAAACATTAAAGAGCAGCTTCAGGTTGCAGAACAGATAATCCGTTCACAATCTCCCTCGTTCAGTAATCAACATTTTAAACAGTTTGTCTGCCGCTGACCCAGGTGGAGTATGTTTGTCTTGGTGTCAGAGTTGAGTGTAACAAACCGACATGGAGGAAGAGAAAGTTCTGCTGGCACTGCGGCAGTGCGTCTGTGTTCCTGCACAGGTTATCCAGGTACTCAGACTGATCATCCAGAAACAGGAGTTCAAATCCCACCAGGGGATTCACATTCTGTTCATTCAATTGATCTGGAATTAAAAAGCCAAGTTCCTGAATGGTTGTCGTTTGTAAACCCATCGGTTTCCAGTGATCCAAGAGTTGTGTTCAAGAAAGTGATTCAGCATCAACCTCCATGAGGGGGATTAGGGATGGACATTAAATGCTGATCTTATCAGTGACATGGAGATGCTGGCATCGGACTGGGGTGGGCACAGTAAGAAGTCTCATAACACCAGGTTAAAATCCAACAGGTTTGTTTGGAATCACAATCTTATCAGTGACACTCATATCCTGTATTTAAAAAAAAGGATACCCACTGTCTCCCGTCAAACACTCCCAGGACAGGTACAGCACGGGGTTAGATACAGAGTAAAGCTCCCTCTACACTGTCCCCCTCAAACACTCCCAGGACAGGGACAGCACGGGGTTAGATACAGAGTAAAGCTCCCTCTACACTGTCCCCCATCAAACACTCCCAGGACAGGTACAGCACGGGGTTAGATACAGAGTAAAGCTCCCTCTACACTGTCCCCCCATCAAACACTCCCAGGACAGGTACAGCACGGGGTTAGATACAGAGTAAAGCTCCCTCTACACTGTCCCCCATCAAACACTCCCAGGACAGGTACAGCACGGGGTTAGATACAAAGTAAAGCTCCCTCTACACTGTCCCCCCATCAAACACTCCCAGGACAGGTACAGCACGGGGTTAGATACAGAGTAAAGCTCCCTCTACATTACGAACATTTGATCCTTGGATTGAGAGAGTGAAATAGCTGAATGATCTGCTGCTGATGGGTTATTTGACCACACACTGGTATCTAAATGACTGAAAATTCTCTGTACCAACATCCATTTTACTGAGCTCTTGATAAATTATTCCATTTACAAGGATTTGGTCCCTAAGCAGCGAAGCAACTTCCCTGCAATCAAGTGTGGACTTGATCTCGCCTGTCCTGCATCACAACCTCATTAATCACTCATGAACTGTCCCTCCGAGTTATGTTAGTGTCTTGTTCTCAATTACCCTGGAATCAGCTACAACCACATTTTGCCGGTCCTGACCTAATGTGGCATCTATCATCTATAACATCAACGCCATTGGCACATAGAGTTCTTTATCCTAGTGTTTACCTGCTTTTTCCTCTAACACCGAAAGCTGATGCCCTTTGTTATAGACACAAAATGTTGCACAGTTTCTCCCTCGACCTCCACTGCAGTATCCTCTCTATGCTCTGCTTAACTCTGTGCCAATCTCACCCCTCAGTCAGAAGCCATGATGTGGAGATGCCGGCGTTGGATTGAGGTGGGCACAGCAATAAGTCTCACAACACCAGGTACATTTGGAATCCAACAGGTACATTTGGAATCACGAGATTTAGAGGTGCTGCCCCCTCACTCACCTGATGAAGGAACAGTGCCCCGAAAGCTTGAAATGCCAAATAAAGCTGTTGGGACTTTAACCTGGTCTATGAGATTTCTAACTCAGTCAGTAGGTTGTGTGTTAAATCTCACTCCAGAGCCTTCAGCACAAAATCCAGGCTGTCTCTCCCAATGCAGCGCTGGAGGAAATCTGCACTGTTGGAAATGCCATCTATTCACTGTGATACGGGGAGGCGGTGGCCTCGTGGTCGCTGCATTATCAGTTCAGCAACTCAGCCAACGCTCTGGGGACTGGGGTTCGAATCCCGCCATAGCAGATGGCGCTGTGGGTGGATTGAGAAGGAACCCTCCCCGTTTTTTCTCTAAAATTAACCAGATTATCTCCCTAACGTCCCACTGACAGGCCAATGTCTGGGTGGTCAGTGTGGAAGCTCAGGGTATAGGATGGCATGTAGACAAGTCTCCAAAACAGAAAATTGTTTAAAGAGGAAACAATCTTGCATTTCTATAGCACTCTTCATGATCTTGTGACATTCTAAAGTACATCATAGCCAATTAATTATTTTCTGAAGTGTGGTTACTGTTGCAATGTAGGAAATGACAATTTGTGCACAGCAAGATCTCACAAACAACGATGTGATACTGATCAGATCTTTTGGTTGAGGGATGAATATTGGGTTGCTGTGATTAATAACTGCTCCTACTTCTCTTTGGAATAGTGCCGTGGGATCTTGTCCATCCACCCCTGATGGGGGTTGGAGAATGTGAGTTTAGTGTTGGATTCAAAGATTACAAGGCAGTGTTCTCTCTCTTTCCCTGCACTGCACTGACTGAAGTGTCAGCCTGGATTTTACACTCAAGTCTCAATTGTCAGTCCTCCATGTTCAGGGTGAAATTGAAGGACTGAAAACTAATAACACATTAATATGACTTTCAAAATATGTATTGATCTTGTAAAGAGTAAACAGACAAACAAGCAAGTGAAGACCCAGTCATGTAGGAGTTTTCCTGTCTGTATTGGCTTTAAGTAATTTGTAATTACAGTATCTTTAAACTAGTGAATGATTAACTGATAGTTTTAACAAACTCAATGTGCCAGTCCGGGGTGATACATAGCAGTTCCATTTGCTTCTTTACAGGAATTAGAGAGTGAATGCATTCTTGACTCGCTACTTAATTGTCGCTCTATAAATCATATCAGAGAATTGTACTCAATAACACCCATTAACTGGCTGTGTATTAAACATGATGTGGAGATGCCAGCATTGGACTGGAGTAAACACAGTAAGAAATCTGACAACACCAGGTTTAAGTCCAAACAATTTATTTGATAGTAAACTCACAAGCTTTCGGGGTTTGCCTCTGTCAGATTGTCAGACTTTTTACTGTGTATTAAGCACCAGGGCTTTGTTAACTCACATTGTTATATCATTACATTTCTCCTTCAATTCATACCTAATTCTATCATTACTTGCTGCATCGCCAGCTCCAGGATTCTCTCCCTGAATCTGTTTAACTCTCTCTGTTCCATTTATACTCTCCTTAAAACCTACCTACTGGGAGTGAGGGCAGAAAATCTCCACTGGTTGGAGTGGTACCTGGCACAAAGGAAGGTGGTTGTGATGATTGGAGGCTAATCATCTCAGCTCCAGGATCTCACTGCAGGAGTCCCTCAGGGTTAGTGTCCTAGGCCCAACAATCTTCAGCTGCTTCCTCAATGACCTTCCCTCCGTCGTAATGTCAGAAGAGGGGATGTTCGCTGATGACTGCACAATATTCAGCACCATTCGTGACTCCTCAGATATTGAAGCAGTCATGTACAAATGCAGCAAGATCTGGACAAGGTCTACTATTAACATGCTGGTAGTTACTGAACTGGACCTGCAATATTAATACTGTGACTACAAAAATGGATCAGGAACTGGAAATTCCCGGAGAGTAACTCACTTCCTGGCTCCACAAAGCCTGTCCAGCGGAGAGGTCAGGAGTATGATGGAAAGCCCCCACTTATCTGGATGAGTGTACCTATATAACTAGTCCAGTTCAGTATCTGGTCAGTGGTAATCCCAAGGATGTCGATAGTGGGGGATTCAGCGATGGTAATGATGAGGGATGATGATTAGATTTGCTTTTGTTGGAGATGATCATTGCCTGGCATTTGTGTGGCATGAATGTTACTTGTCACTTGCCAGCCCAAGCCTGGATATTTGTCCTGGTCTTGCTGCATTTGAACATGGGCTGCTTCAGTATCTGAGGAGTCACAAATGGTGCTGAACATTGTGCAATCATCAACAAACATCCCCACTTCTGACCTTATGTTGTAAGAAGATCATTGATGAAGCAGCTGAAGGTGGTTTCCCCTGAGGAACTCCCGCAGTGATATCCTGGAGCTGAGATGATTGACCTCCAATCACCACAACCATCTTCCTTAGTGACTCCAATCAGTGGAGTGCTTTCCCACTGATTCCCATCAACTCAAGTTCTGCTCGGGCTTCTACAATTTCACCTCCAATCACTCATCACCCTGACTTAGAAATATATTCCTTCACTGTCACTGGGTCAAAATCCTGGAACTCTCTCCCTGTGGGTGTACCTACACCATGTGGAATGCAATTAATCAAGGAGGCAGCTCAACACCACCTTCTCAATGGGCTATACATGCCAGTAACTCACATCCCATGAAATAATAATAAAAACAGATCTTGCTGTTCAAGTGTTTGGTTGCCTATACTAACATCTCAATGTTAAATTTGGTTTGATAAATTCTCCTGTGAAGAGCCTTGGGACATCATATTCCATCAAGCATGCTTTATTGATACAACTTGTTGTTGTTGAAAAGCTACCTGGAAGAATTGAGCCTTGGAGAAGCCTTGTAAACTCATGAGGACACAGGCAGTGATTTATGACATGGCAGGGTTGACGTGTCTATGTGTTTTCCTAATGTGATTTGATGTCCTGGGATTGGTGTCAACACATTGAGACTCAGGGAGTTTCATGTTACATATCTAAGAATATCACCTAGACTGCTTCCACAGTTGAACACCAAGACTAAGGGTTACCAGGAACAGCTGGATTCCATTATATTTGTGTATTTGGATGTTGGCCAATTAACCTGCCAACTATGGTGTCAAGGTAACAGAGAGCTAAAACAGGAGAGATTGAAGACTCCAATAAAGCGATAAACTGTCTGTCAACAACTATGGCAATGCACGATTGCCAAGAGTACAATTTATAACTCTTTTTTCATGGAACTTGCTGCCAGATGGAAGCAGATTTCAAATGGAAATAAATTCACAGGAATATAGCAATGGTGGGGGTGGGGGAATGGAACTGACTGGCTTGCAGAAGCCTCACTAGATGGGCTGAATGGTCTCCTTCTGTGTTGCAATGATTCTCTGGGTAGAATTTCACACTTGACGGGTGCGATCAGCAGGCGGAATCAGAATGCTTTATTGTCCCTGAACTGTGTGTCTCACTCAGCCATTTCAGAGGGCAGTTCAGAGTCAACCACATTGCTGAGGGTCTGGAGTCACATGTAGGCCAGACCGGGTAAGGATGGCAGATTTCCTTCCCTCAGTCTCTCAAACTCAACACCAAACCTCACACACAGTCTAAGGATTTATAAAGGAAAGGAACAGTTGATGCTCATTTGAGGACAGGGTCACAGGGCAAAGACAGAGGTCAAGGGCAGTGGGCAAGGGCAGAGGAAAGGGGGCAGTGGGCAAAGACAGAGGTCAAGGGCAGTGGGCTAGGGCAGAGGAAGGGGGCAGTGGGCAAGGCAGACGTTAAAGGCTGAGGGCAAAATGCCACAGGAAATTGGGCCATAGGCAGAGAGCAAAAGATAGGGAGGAAAAAAATGTCTCTTTATTCTGGTGTGACAACATCACGTTGCTTTTAGTCTAACTACATTTCAGTGTTGATGGTTAATGCTGATGTAACTGCTCTGTAAAGCCAACCCACCCCCTCGGTTACAATACAAACAATGCTGTTTGCTGCCTCCATCAGCCCCTCAGTGCGGTTATGATGCTGTATAGTTGCAGATTAGTGTACTGTGTTACCCTGCCTCCCATTGTGTCGATCTCCAGACAGCAATAGCACCTGTCATTGAATCTGATTCATCACCACTGACTGCGAGAGTGTCAGGAATTACAAAATGCCTCATTAGACCTTGTTCAGTGTGTAAAGCACCCAGTTCAGTATCATTATGTGAAGTGATTAACTTTTCTCCTGAAGCTTATGCATCTGTGATAATATAAATGATAGCAAAGGTTTGAGAAGATGACAAACTCACCTCACCCATACCCACACACACACACCCCTACACCCACCCAGAAATTCGGCATGCCCGTGACAACCTCACCAATTTTTACTGATGTACTATAGAAAGCATTTTTCTGGTCGTATCACAGCTTGGCATGGTTCCTGCTCTGTCCAAGTCAGCAAGAAGCTGCAAAAGGCTTGTGTGAATGTAGCCCAGTTATCACGCAAACCAGTCTCCCATGCATTGACTCTGTCTATACTTCCCGCTGCCTCGGCAAAGCTGCCGGCATAATTAAGGACCTCACGCACCCCAGGCATTCTCTCTTCCACCTTCTTCCATCAGCTAAAAGTCTGAGATGATGTACAAACCCACTCAAGAACAGTTTCTTCCCTGCTGCCACAAGTTTTTGAATGGACCTACCTTATATTAAATTGATTTTTCTCTGCACCCTAGCTATGACTATAACACTATGAGCAAGATTTCATGGCCTCACTCGGGAGATTTCCGTTGTCGAAACCTCACCCGATCCGATTCCGTGGTGAGCGAGGTTGTAGAGTCCTGGCCTATATTCTGCACTCTCTCCTTTCCTTCTCTATGAACAGTATGCTTTGTCTGTATAGTGCACAAGAAACAATACTTTTCACGATGTCCCAATACATGTGACAATAATAAATCAAATCAAAACAAACCCACTCTCACACACACACAGACACACACACACACAGTTAGGTATAGTAGAACCCAGGAGTGATTTATATATAGAATTTCTAATACCCAGTTTCATGTAGAATAACAGGTACCTGGGAATTAGTTACAATTAGCATAAGAGATACCCAGGAGTGACCTATATATAATAACAAATACCTGGGAGTGGGTTACAGACTGTAATCTATTCAAGGAGTTTGAATGGTTTATATATAGAATAACAGATACAAAGTTTATTTATTAGTCACAAGCAAGCTTACACTGCAATGAAGTTGTTGTGAAAATCACCTAGTTGCCACACTCTGGCTCCTGTTTGGGTACACTGGGGAAGAATTTAACTTGACCAATACTCCTAACCAGCACGTCTTTTAGACTGTGGGGGGAAACCAGTGCACCCGAAGGAAACCTACGCAGACACGGAGAGAATGTGCAAATTCCACACAGACAGTCACCCAAGCCAGGAATCAAACGTGGGTTCCTGGTGCTGTGAGGCAGCAGCGCTAACCATTGTGCCACCGTGCCTCCCTTGGAAGTGAAATACAGACTGAAATCTAATTGAGGGGTTTGGGTGGTTTATATATAGAATAACAGACACCCGGGATTGAGTTACAGATCCTCGTCAAAGATCCTTAAGGATCATTATTCTCCAAAGCCATTGATCATCGTGGATCAGTTCAGGTTCCACCAAAGGAATCAAATGGAAGGTGCTCAGTTTGTGGCAACCTTAAAAAAAACTGGCACAACGTTATGAATTTGATGAGTCATTAGATGATACGCTTCAAAATCGTCTAGTTTGTGGTCTCCAAAATGAGGCTATCCAAAGAAGATTGCTTAACGAACGTGTTGTGACTTTGAAGACAGGAGTAGAAATCTCAGTGTCAATGGAACTGGCTGCTGAAGAGGCTTCACAATTTGATGCAGGGATGAAGATCCACAAGTTGGGAACTGCCCATGAGAAGTCAAAGCAGCAAGAAGCACATCACATGAACACAAATGGGCCTTTCAATGACTGAAGGCTGGAGCAAGGGTAGTCAACGCAAGAATTGTGGCAAGATGGGTTACATCGTGTAATGTCCTAACTATGTTAGGGGGTAGTTTCTTTTACACAAAAAAAAATGTAATTTGCACACGTAGATTCAAACTAGCAGCAACAGGTTTATTGAGGGAGTTGAACTGTACAGACTACACACTGAAACTAAACAACAGCCTGTGAAACACTCTAACTACATCACCATCAAATCATTCAATCAGCTCTTAGAGCAATCATACAATCACTTAAATATATAAAATCCCTCCCACCTTTAATACTGTGGCAATGACAACAAATGACTACAATGTCATACATAAGTATGTGGGTGGATTGGCCATGCTAAATTGCCCCTTAGGGGGATTAGCAGGATAAATATGTGGCATTATGGGGCCTGGGTGGGATTGTTGCCAGTGCAGACTCAATGGATCACCTTCTGCATTGTAGGAATTCTATAATTCTATGATGTTAAGATCAATAATATTCTAGACACTGTATTATGCATCATTAATCATCATAAGCAGTCAATAAGATAATCAATCAGGAGGATGTAAATAATAGAAAAATAGTTACACTGAATTAGTTATGTATAGTAGAGCCAATATCCAGGAGTGACTTATACAACTCTTTGGTTACATACACATTCTGGAATTTGGCTGTCCTTGGCCCTAGAAACAAGATTTGGAATTTCAGTAGACACTTCTTCTCTTGTAACTAATTCCGCACCATTCTTACATTGTATTGTAGCAAAGAGACAAACATCAGGCAACTCAGCTTCAGTGCAGTCTTCCATAGAAGTATTCACAACACTAGGGATTAAAGAATTGTGTACATCTGGAGATGATTCTGAGAAAACATTTTGAGATGACAACTGGCCAGCGTGTTGTCACCAAACACATTCATCTCCAGCTTGAACTGTGTCAGAAATTGAACCTGTTTCTGCTAAAACTATGACTGGTATGATTTCTCACTCGTGGCATAATTACATAGTAACTCTCAATCTCTTGTTGAAATGGGTGTTGTTTTGCCTTCTTGTTTAGCGACTTGAAATTGTTGTTGAGATTTCTGAAGTTAATAACAAATTGAACTCAATAGCAAATTAAGGGGTCTTATGTATGTTTAGCCCTGTTTGCTTCTTTGATGCAAAGGCTGTATTCTAAGATATTTCTGTCTATACAATTATATCTAAATGCTAAGCTTTTAAAGCTAACTTGGCCACATTTTAAAACTCAGCAGGCATACTGGGATTAGCTAGAAATATTGACTGCATTCTTTGAAAACACAATTCAAGCAAAACAGACTTTCTCCTAAATCAAACAAACTTTTCATAAACAGCATCTGCAAGTTGTTTTTGCAGCTACAGACTGCATGTGCCGAGCAATTACATAACACAGATAAGAATTCACATATATTGTCGTCACAGTTCTATGTTTAGTTAGTTCAGTCCAGAGTCTGTTTTGAGTGCTGCTTTAGTCAGCGTAATATTGGCTTTTGCCAGTATCTCTCTCTCTGTCTCTCCAGTTTCTTTCACTTTCTGTAATGTTAATTTTAAGAACTGTTCAATAAAAGAAATTCAACTTTGTATCAGTACCGTCTCCATCTATTCAGAGGAATGAATGGACCCTACACAAATTAAATGTACTTCTCAACTTTCTCTTTAAGAGTAATAATGCAGATGAACTTTGGGTAGTCACATGACTAGTATTTCTAAAAGATACCAAAAAGGTATTCACACAATGTGAGAATGAAACGTGTTCTTTTGAAGCCTTTAAAGAATGCTTCAAGGATTGTTTAAATTTTTCAGCAAATTCATTGGCTGATGGATGATAAGGTGCAGATTTTATATGCTGATTATCATTTGCTTTGAGATAATCTTCAAACGTTTGTGAAATAAACTGTGAACCATTATCATTAATGATCTGTATCGGTTTATGAAATCTTGCAAAAATTTAATCAAATTTTTCAGTCGTTTGTTTAGTGATAGTTGATCTCATGATGACAACTTCTGGCCACTTTGAGTGTGCATAAATTATAACTAAAAACACGTGACACTCAAATGGACCAGCAAACTCTATATGCAATCGTTACCATGGCATTTTAAGCAACTTGCAAGGGTATCAAAGAGACAACAGTATTGTATAGGAAATTACACACTGATTGTTTTCCATTGTGTGTGGAGCTAATAGGATAGCGTAGTGCTTTGAAAAGAAGAATTGTCAGGAGAATGTAAAGGTTCAAAGGGTCAGCCAAGTCGTGGGTATTGAGATTAATTCAAGAATTTCAATGAGGAATGCGTGTGTGAAGAGTTCCAGTGACAAATATGCATGTGAATTGTTCCAGGTGGGAATCGATGTGTGAAGAATTTGAGTGAGGAAACTGTGCGTGAAGATTTTCAGTGAAGAATCTGTGCATGAAGAGTTTCATTGGGCAAACTGTGTGAAAAGACTTAATGAGGAATATTTGTGTGGAGATTCACAAATATCTCCGTGTACAGAGACTCACTGAGTAATCTGTACATTAACAGTTTCACTGAGGAATCTGTGTATGAAGCGTTACAGTGAGCGGCATGATACTGTGCCTTTAAGAATGTATTTTGAGTCCCATTTCCTCTGAAGGGATGGTTTTACACTTCAACTCTGATTATGATGCCAAGCTGTCTACAGCTGCCAGCCCACCTGCCAATCCTGCAGAAAATTAATTACTCCTAATTATTGGAGTGTTTGTTTTAATCAGGACTAATGCAGTTGTGTTATGTTAGGGTTGTCCCCTGGGGCTTTCAGAGTTGGGTTTTATTAGGTTAATTGACAAGAAGCAAATCATGAGTGGGTGGTGCTAGGCTTACGGAGAAACAAAAAAAATAGATATTTACAGTTGGAATTTGAAAAGAGAAGTGATTCTTTTACTCTCTCACTCTTTCTGGAAATTGCGGTCTGGTGACCTGCTATAAAATAAGTATCCCTCTCTCTCTCTTGAGGTCTATAAAAGAAAAAAAGGAGTTGTCTACCTCTCTCCCTCTCACTGGAGTTCTGCTGAGTGAAGATAGATTTCCTCTGGAGGTTGCTGTTTGAGAGTCAGAAAATGCGTGTCTCTCTATATCTCCATCCAGAGGTGTTAAAAAGCTGGAGGACTAGCAACTCACATTGAATCTGTGTATTTTTGCTAACTAATTCTGAAAAGGAGTTTGTGTCTCTTGTGAATGTTGCTTAAATTGGAAATAATAGAGATAGCTAACAATTAAGAATGAAACCCTGTCACAGTTAAATATTTAAATTCTTTTTGTTATAGTTAAACCGTATTGTTAAGTAAAGCTTGTTTTAATTAAAGCTTCCTAGTGGCTCACTTGAATCACACCAGTTGCAACACACTTCATGCTCACACTAATGCCAAGATCAAAAAAAATTTGGAGCCTCAGTTACTTCATATGTACCTTGGAGTTTCTGAACTGGTCCCTAACATGAGAAATACACGTGTGAAGAGACTCACTCAGGAATCTGTATAAGCGACTGAAAAACAAACCTTTCTAAACTAAAAACATTTTGGTCCATGTCCCTCTATTCTCGGCCTATTCATAAATCTGTCAAAACGTCTCTTAAATGTTGCTATTGTATCTGCTTCTACCACTTCCCCTGACAGCACATTCCAGGCACTTACCACCCTCATTATAAAAAATGTATATCTCACAGATCCTTTAAACTTTGTCCCCCCTTTACCTTAATCCTATGTCCCCCAGTAATTGGGATTTCTATCCTGGGAAAAAGACCCTGACTATCCATTTTATCCACTCATAATTTGTAAATTTCTATCGAGGCACTCTTTAGTCTCCGATATTCCAGTGAAAACAAACTAAGTTTGTCCAATCTCTCCTCACAGCAGACATCTTCCAAACCAGTCTATGTCCTGGTCAATCTTTTCTGTCCCCTCTCCAAAGCCGGTGCATCCGTCTAGTGATCGTAAAGAAATTCCCCAGTGAGATTTCGTATTTAGATTCCCCAGTGAAACTGTTCACACAGATGCCGGAATTCCACCGCTCACCTGCCACCAGAATCCGAATGGGCGAGGGATGGATAATGGGAAGGTCCTTTGATCTCGAGCAGAACTTTACGGTTTTGGAATAAGTGAGGCTGTAAATTTCTGCCCAGAGATACTACAGTGTCTCTCTGCACCCACAGATTCTTCAGAAAAACTCTTCATGGAGATTCCCGAGTGAAAATCTTCACACACATTATCCTCAGAGAAACTCTTTGTATACAGATTGTTCAGTAGAACTTCCCACGCATGTATTCCCAGGGAAACTGTGTGTGTGAAGCGATTCACTGGAGAAAATGTATGTGAAGAATTTCACTTTGCAATCACATATTAGTGTTATTAAGGACCAGGTCAGAAACTCCAGGGTGTTTTATGAAGTTAGCTTTGACCCCAAGTTTTACATTTGATTTTGGCATCAGGATGAGCATAAGGTGTTTCACTCCAGGTATGATTTAAGTGACCCACTAGGAAACTTTTATCTATTTGGGGCAGCATGGTGGCACAGTGGTTAGCACTGCTGCCTCACAGAATCAGGGACCTGGGTTTGATTCCCGGCTTGGGTCACTGTCTGTGCAGAATCTACACATTCTCCCCATGTCTGTGTGGGTTTCCTCCTGGTGCTCCGGTTTCCTCCCACAGTCCAAAGATATGCAGGTTAGGTTGATTGGCCACGCTAAATTGCCTCTTAGTGTTAGGGAGATGTCAGGAGATTAGTAGGGTAAATATGTGGGGGTTACAGGATAGGACCAGGGTGGGATTGTTGTTGGTGTGGCTCAATGGGCAGAATGGCCTCCTTTTACACTATATGGATTCTATGATTCTATGAGTCTATGAAAACACACTTTATTCTCAAACACAATTAGAAAATAGCAAAAAAAACATAAGTTTTGCCAATTAAGAGACTTAAACATTATTAAATATGATTCTTAATACCTGACTATTTCTATTTTTTAAGTTTATTTAATAGTGTCACAAGTAGGCTTACATTAATACTGCAAAGAAGTTACTGTGAAAATCCTCTAGTCACCACTCTCTGGTGCCTGTTGGGTACACTGAGGGAGAATTTAGCATAGCCAATGCATCTAGCCAGCACGTCCTTCAGAGTGTGGGAGGAAACCAGAGCACCCAGAGGAAACCCATGCAGACACGGTGAGAACATGCAGAATCCACACAGACAGTGGCCCAAGCCAGGAATCGAACCTGGATCCCTGGTGCTGTGTGCCACAATGCTGCCCAATTGAATTGCCCCACTTCAGCAGTATCCCCCATAGACATAAATCCCTTCTGTATTAACAGGTTCTAAAGAGGTTTATGTGATGCTAGATTTCCAGCTTTTTAACGCTTCCAGAGAAGGATATCTCCACAAAACAGCAAAACTTCATAGAAGTAAACCTAGTCTCTGGTAGCTCCCAGTCTCCAGGCTTCAGAGACAGAAAAGAAAGGCAATTCTTCTCCCAAAAAACAGGCTGCGCTTGAATATTCCGTGTATGCCAAACTTCACCCTGTCATATGACCACACCTGTCAATCATTCCAATCAAGCCCTACTCTGCAAAATCCCAGGGGAAAACAGCAGAGTAGCATTAGTTCAGATTAAAATCAACATTCCAGCCATTTGAAGCAACAATGCAGGATGCCAATAACAACGGTTCTGATAAAATGGAAGGGACTTCCAGAAACACTCTGCACACAAACATGACTAAAATACATTTCTTAAAGGCAAAGTATCAAGATTATCACTGAGGAATCTTCACATGAAGGGCTTCATTAAGGAATCCGTGTGAAGAGTTCCGGTGAGGAATCCGTGTGAAGAGTTCCGGTGAGGAATCCGTGTGAAGAGTTCCGGTGAGGAATCCGTGTGAAGAGTTCCGGTGAGGAATCCGTGTGAAGAGTTCCGGTGAGGAATCCGTGTGAAGAGTTCCGGTGAGGAATCCGTGTGAAGAGTTCCGGTGAGGAATCCGTGTGAAGAGTTCCGGTGAGGAATCCGTGTGAAGAGTTCCGGTGAGGAATCCGTGTGAAGAGTTCCGGTGAGGAATCCGTGTGAAGAGTTCCGGTGAGGAATCCGTGTGAAGAGTTCCGGAGAGGAATCCGTGTGAAGAGTTCCGGTGAGGAATCCGTGTGAAGAGTTCCGGTGAGGAATCCGTGTGAAGAGTTCCGGTGAGGAATCCGTGTGAAGAGTTCCGGTGAGGAATCTTGTGACGAGTTTGAAGGTCATGATTCTCAGTAATGGATATGCTTCATGGTCACTTTTTTTCACTTTTTTATTTTCAGGTTTCTTTTAACATTCGCAAAGTTCCGTGTCAGAATTTGATCTCGTATATACTGACTTATTAACACAATCAGTTCCGCACCAACAGCCCTGACCAATAACCACTCGACAGAGTGAACATTAGAACTCCCAGCACAAACCGAATCCCCAACAATCCCACAGATGAAACAAAGGTCATAGATTCATAGAGGTTTACAGCATGGAAACAGGCCCTTCGGCCCAACTTGTCCATGCTGCCCTTTTCTTTTAACCACGAGCTAGTCCCAATTGCCTGCGTTTAGCCCATATCCCTCTATACCCATCTTACCCAAGTAACTGTCTAAATGTTCTTTAAAAGACAAAATTGTACCCACCTCTACTACTGCCTCTGGCAGCTCGTTCCACACGTGCCACCCTCTGAGTGAAAAAAATTGCCCCTCTGGATCCTTTTGCATCTCTCGCCTCTCATCTTAAACATATTCCTTCTAGTTTTAGACTCCCCTACCTTTGGGAAAAGATATTGACTACCTAGCTGATCTGTGCCCCTCGTTATTGTATAGACCTCTATAAGATCATCCCTCAGCCTCCTACGCTCCAGAGGAAACAGTCCCAGTCTATTTGACTTCCTTGTTACAATGTGCTCACGATGCAGAGAATCAGGATGCTCTTCATTCCTCGGTGACAGAGTGTGTGGCAGGTAAGGCTATGTCAAAGGGAGGATGAATTTGGGTGTTCTGGGGACTAGCTGCCTCCTATCTGTACTCCCACTGTGATATATGGTCAACAGCCTCGAGGTGAATCAGCAAACTAACAGATAGGAACAGTGCAGCTTTCTACACGTTCCCTTGGTCCCTCCACAGGCCCATTATTTAAGCACAAGATTTCACCCCCCCGCCCCTCCCCAATCTCCACCTTTAACATCATCATCCCTCCTCTTCTTTCCCGCAGTGCCCTACACAACGGGCCTTTATCCGAAACATCACCGAACGGGTGGAAACAGATCAGCCCCTGTGATGTGCCCAATAAATCAATGGTTAATCTCCACAAAACACAAGCAAACACAGTGCTACATGTACATTCATGTATAATGAAGAGGTCAGAGTGTTTTATTCAACAGCGTTAATATTTATGTTGTAAAAGCTTTTCTGTATTCAGTGCGAAAAGTCATTTGCTTTACGTCAGTGCTTTCTCTATCTTACTGTCACAGGAAGGTCAAACACTGATTGCCCAATTAAAAATATTGCTTCATATACAGATATTCACCCATATACACATACTCACATTCAGTCTCACTCACACTCACACACCCATATACACACACACCCATATACACACCCACACATTCACTCACACACTCACCCATATACACTCACTCACACTCATGTACACACATTCACATTTACAATAACTCATCCATATACACACACACTCACCCATATAGACACACCCACACTCATACTCACCCATACACATTGACTCACACTCATCCATATATACATGCTCACACACAATAACTCATCCATGTACATTCACTCACCCACATATATACACTCACACTTATTCTATATACACACACTCACACTCACCCATATACATGCTCACACATACGTACACACACAATCACACACACTCTGTCACAATCACATACACAAACAATGAAAGTTACACACGGAGGATGGGATTTTACAGCCTTGTGTGAGTCAGCGATTCGAGATGGTGGAATTCCAGCGAGAGACATATCACTCGTACACTCACAACACTCTCACTATACTTCCAGCCAATCCCTCCATTTAGACAGGCCCAGATTCTCAAACCTCCTGACACTACAGTCACGTTCACGTCCCTCACACACCCGAGCACGTTGTACAGTGTGTCTGCAGGATCAGACCAGGAAACGCTCCAGGGATTGTTGCTGAAGGCAGCAATCCTATCTGCTCATACAGCTCGTTAAGGTCTTCTCATCAGGCAATGAATCAAGTTGAGGGGGTCATTACAGATGGATGCGCAGTGTCAAATTTTCCATAACAAAGATAAATGATTAAGTTCAGCAAAAAGCACCCGAAACTAATGGAAGATACAGTTTAAATTTAAAATAATTGCTGAGTTGTTGCAAAAGAAACATTGAAGAAAGTGAATGATTTTCCAATCAATGTTACACCCTGTTACACACAGTTTATTATATAACACAGTATTATATCCTGCAACACATATAATATATACCCGTTCATTACAATGTGAGAAGTGGACATCTAATTTTGACCCGGTGATAGTGAAGGAACGGTGATATATTTCCAAGTCAGGATGGTGAGTGACTTAGAACGTAAGAACTAGGAGCAGAGGTAGGCCTTCTGGCCCCTTGAGCCTGCTCCGCCATTCAATAAAATCATGGCTGATCTTTTTGTGAACTCAGCTCCACTTACCCGCCCGCTCACCATAACCCTTAATTCCTTTACTGTTCAAAAATCTATCTATCCCTGCCTTAAAAACATTCAATGAGGGAGCCTCAACTGCTTCACTGGGCAGAGAATTCCACAGATTCACAACCCTTTGTGTGAAGAAGTTCCTCCTCAACTCAGTCCTAAATCTGCTCCCCCTTATTTTGAGGTTTTGCCTCCCTAGTTCTAGTTTCACCCACCAGTGGAAAGAACTTCCCTGCTTCTATCTTATCTATTCCCTTCATAATCTTGTGTTTCTGTAAAATCTCCCCTCATTCTTCTGAATTCCAATGAGTATAGCCCCAGTCTACTCAGTCTCTCCTCATAAGCCAATCCTCTTAACTCCAGAATCAACCTAGTGAATCTCCTCTGCACCCCCTCCAGTGCCAGTATATCCTTTCTCAAGTAAGGAGACCAAAACTGTACACAGTACTCCAGGTGTGGCCTCACCAGCACCTTATACATCTGCAACATAATCTCGCTGTTTTTAAACTCCATCCCTCTCGCAATGAAGGACAAAATTCCATTTGCCTTCTTAATCACCTGCTGCACCTGCAAACCGATTCCTTGAGATTCCTGCACAAGGACACCCAGATCCCTCTGCACAGCAGCATGCTGCAATTTTTTACCATTTAAATAATAGTCCATGTTGCTGTTATTCCTACCAAAATAGATGACCTCACATTTACCAACATTGTACTCCATCTGCCAGACCCTCACCCACTCACTTAGACTATCTATATCCCTTTGCAGACTTTCATCATCCTCTGCACACTTTGCTGTACCACTCATCTTAGTGTCATCTGTGAATTTTGACACACTACACTTGGTCCTCAACTCCAAATCATCTCTGTAAATAGGAAACAATTGCAGTCCCAACACTGATCCCTGAGGCACAGCACTAGTCTCTGATCACCAATGAGAAAAACACCCATTTACCCCCACTCTTTGTTTTCTCTTAGTTTACCAACCCTCTACCCATTACACATTATCCATAACACCATGCACTTAGCCTTTGGTGTGGCACCTTGTCAAATGCCTTCTGGAAATCCAGATACACCACATCCACAGGTTCCCTATTGTCCACTGCACGTGTAATGTTCTCAAAGAATTCCACCAAATTAGTCAAACATGACTTTCCCTTCATGAACCCATGCTGCACCTTACCAATGGGATAATTTATATCCAGATGTCTCGTTATTTCTTCCTTGATTTTCCTTATTACAGAAGTTAAACTAATCAACCTATAATTACCCACTTTTTGTCTACCTCCTTTTTTAAACAGTGGTGTCACATTTGCTGTTTGCCAATCTGCAGGAACCACCTCGGAGTCCAGTGAATTTTGGTAAATTATCACTGGTGTATTTGCTATTTCTCCCACTCTTTTAGTATCCTAGGATGCATTCCATCAGGGCCAGGAGACTTGTCTACCTTTAGCTCCATTAACTTGCCCAACACTACCTCTTTCATGGTAATGATAGTTTCTAGGTTCTCACCTGCCATAGCCTTCCTGTCATCAATTTTTGGCATGTTATTTGTGTCTTCCACTGTGAAGGCCGACACAAAATACCTGTTCAATGCCTCAGCCATTTCCTCATTTCCAGTTATTACATCCCCCTTCTCATCCTCTAAGGAAACAATGTTTACTTTAGCCATTCTTTCTCGACTTGGAGAGGGACTTCCAGGTGGTGGTGTTCCCATTGTGTCTACTGCCTTGTCCTTCTAGATGGTGGAGATCGTAGGGTTGAAAGGTTCTGTCGAAGATATCTTAGTGAATTCCTGCAGTACGTTTGTAGCTATGTGATGAAACTGTACTTTGAAGAAATGTATTTTAGGCATGTTTCTGTGCTGAATGTGTTTATTAGTTCCTTCCATTTTATTGGAGCTGTTCTGTCTGGGTCCAGCGGCATTGTATTGTTCCTGCAGCAACATAATTGATCTTAATTGATGCAGTTTTTGCTTTGATCTGAATTAATGCAGGGTTTTGTTGTTTTATGTTTTCCCCTGGGATATTACAGAGTGGGTCTTGATTAGGTTGAATGAAAGGGAAGGACATATGGCTGCATACAGCAAGGCTTTTATATAAAACTCCAGCCAGCCTGCTTTGAGGAACTTTTGAGAGAAGTTGCTGTTTCTTTATCTCTTGCTGTCTGAAGTAGAGACAGTTGCTGCATGAGAATTTGAAGACAAGTGTCTGTCTGGATTATTCACCAAAAGGGTCAAAAGGCTGAAAATCTAGTATTTACATAATCATCTTTGGGTTCTGTGCCAGTTGGTTCTAAAGAAGGGATTTACACCTACGGGGATATGGTTAAGGTTGATCAGTAGAGACAGCTAGCTGTTAAAAATTATTCCTTGTCATGTTTAAGAATTTAAATTGGTAAAAGTTATGCTAATTCTTTTTGTTATATTGTGTGTTCTTAAATAAATTTTGTTCGATAAAAGCTTCCTAGTGGGTCACTTGAATCATACCTGGAGTGAAATACCTTATGCTCACCCGAATGCCAAAATCAAATGTAAAACTTAGGTTCTAGGCTAACTTCACCAAACATCTTGGAGTTTCTGATCTGGTCCTTAACAGATAGTACACGCTGCTGAGACTCTTTGTCAGCGATGGAGGGAGTAGATATTTGTAGATGGGGTAGCAATCAAGCGGGGCTGCTTTGTCCTGGATGGTATCAAGCTTCTCTAGTGTTGTTGGAGCTACACCTGTCCAGGCAAGTGGGGAGTATTCCATCACACTCCTGACTTGTGTCCTGTAGATGGCTTTGAGGTGTCAGGAGATGAGTTACCATCTGCAGGATTCCTAGCTCCTGGCCTGCTCTTGTACCAGCAGTATTTTTATGGCTAGTTCAGTTCAATTTCTGTGTGTTGATGTTGACAGTGTGGGATTCAGCGATGGCGATGCTATTGAATGCGAAGGGGCGACGGTTAGACTCTCTCTTGTTGGAGATGATCATTGCCTGGCACTTGTGTGGCATGAAGCTTACTTGTCACTTACTGGGTGGTCTTGGGAATCTAAACTAGGCATCACTGAGCAGGTTATTGCTGAGCAGGTGCTGCTTGATAGCAGCGTTGGTGGCCCATTTACTGATGATGGAGAGTAGACTGATTGGGTGGTAATTGGCCAGTTTGGATTTGTCCTGCTTTTTGTGTACTGGACATACCTGGGCAATTTTCCACATTGTCGGGTAGATGCCAGTGTTGTAGCTGTACTGGAAGAGCTTGGCTCGGGGAGGGCAAGTTCTAGAGCACAAATTTTCAGTACTATTGCTGGATTGTTATCAGGACCCATTGCTGCAGCTGTATAGGGCATTGGTGAGGCCACAGCTGGAGTACTGTGTGCAGTTTTGGTCGCCGTACTTACGCAAGGATATTTTGGCCTTGGCGGGAGTGCAGAGGAGGTTTACTAGGCTGATACCGAAGTTGAGGGGTTGAGCTATGAGGAGAGGCTGAATAAACTAGGCTTGTACTCGTTAGAGTTTAGAAGAATGAGGGGAGATCTCATTGAGACGTATAAGATGATGAATGGGATGGATAGGATAGAGGTGGAGAGGCTCTTCCCGCTCAGAAAGGACAGTAGGACTAGGGGGCACAGCCTCAAGATAAAGGGGGGGCGGTTTAGAACGGAGTTGAGGAGGAACTTCTTCTCTCAAAGGGTGGTGAATCTCTGGAATTCTCTGCCCGTTGAGGTGGTGGAGACTGCCTTGCTAAATATTTTTAAGACGCGGGTTGATGGGTTTTTGATAAGCGAGGGGATTAAGGGTAATGGGGAGAGGGCGGGAATGTGGAACTGAGACACGACAGATCAGCCATGATCTTATTGAATGGCGAGGCAGGCTCGAAGGGCTGGATGGCCTACTCCTGCTCCTATTTCTTATGTTCTTATGTTCTTTGCAGTATCCAGTGCCTCCAACTGTTTCTTGATATCGTGTGGAGTGAATCGAATTGGCTGGAGACTGGCATCTGAGATGCTGGGGACCACTGGAGGAGGCTGAGATGGATCACCTACTTGGCTGAAGATTGTTGCAAATATTTCAGTGTTATACTTTGTACAGATGTGCTGGGCTCTTCCATCATTTAGCATGATAATATTTGTGGAACCTTCTCCTCCAGTGAGTTGTTTAATTGTCCAATACCATTCACGACTGGATGTGGCAGGACTGCAGAACGTAGATCTGATACAATGATTATAAGATCTGAACATTAAGGAAGCCGTTTTCAGGTGAGGGTCCCGGATGGCTGTAACCTGCTCACCCCAGTAATGCACCAAAAGTGCTGGTGGCGCTACATCCGGTGCCAACATCATAATTGGAAATTTGGTGGCCTTAGACTGGGGCAAATGGGTTAAATTGCAAACCTTCTATACTGCAAACCAGGTGGCACAGTAGCACAGTGGTTAGTACTGCTGCATCAGAGACCTGGGTTCAATTCCACCTTGGGTGACTGAGCAAAGTTTGTACATTCTCCCCATGTCTGTGTGGGTTTTCTCCAGGTGCTCCGGTTTCCTCCCACAATCCAAAGATGTGTAAGTTAGGTGGATTGGCCATGCTAAATTGCCCCTTAATGTCCAAAGTTGTGCAAGTTCGATGGATTAGCCCGGGTAAATGCACAGACTAATGAGGATAACGCAGGCAAGAGGGGCCAGTGAAAGGTGCTCTGTCAGAGAGTCAGTTCAGACATGATGGGCTGAATGGCCTCCTGCCACACTGTCTGGATTTAATGGATTCTGCAGCAAAATTACCACTGCTGGAAACATGCACTAATTAGCAAACTTTCGCCTGACGTGCTGTGTGAGGAATCGTGCCTGCTCTCTATTCAAATTGTCAGATTTATCGTCTCACGGTTATTCTCCTTTTGTATTCCTGCCCACGTGACCCGTGATTGGCTTCTCCCCATAACTGAGCAGTTAAACCAGCTTCTGACAGCCGGTGGAATCCAAGTGTGACTAATGGCCTCCTCCGTGAATCCACTGTCTTCAGACAATCACTGAATATCACGCACACTAAAATCACCACCAATCTCCTCACACTCACTCATTCACTCTCACTCACGCTGATCACAGAATCCCTACAGTACAGAACGAGATTATTCAGCCCAGCAAGTCTGTACTGACCAAGATCTCACCCAGGCCCTATTCCTGTCACCCCACACATTTACTAGTGTCAATTTAGCACAGCCATTCAGCCTAACCCGTACGTCTTTGGACTGTGGGAAACCCACACAGAAAAGGTGGAGAACGTGCAAACTCCACACAGTCAGTGACTGAGGCCAGCATCAAACCTGGGTGCTTGGTGCTGTGAGGCAGTAGTGCTAACCACTGTGCCACTGTCTCACACACACACACACTCACTCATACAGACATGCGCGCGCACACACACACTCACTCATACAGACATGCGCGTACACACACACACACACACACACACACACACACACACACACACACACACACACACACACACACACACATATTCTCCCATACACACTCACACACACTCTCACACAGACACACATATACACACACTGTCACACACACTCTCACCCACACACACACTTACATGCTTCATGCACACTCACAGAGACACTCACCCACACTTACCCACACAGACACACATTCTCTCACATCCTCTCAAACACACACAGATACACATCCACAGCCAACAAATGATAATGTTGTAATTACTTAATTTTTACCTTTAATGCTTTTAGTCAGGGTTTTAAATAGACTTACCCCAGCCTGTCTGTGACACACAGCCTGTCTATTTTTAGTTTCTCAGAGCAAAACAGAATATGCAGAAAAAAAACAAAGACAGGATATGGGCTGATAGGATAGAAACACAGTTAGGTTTATAGACAGAAGTTATCGTTTTCCGGTAAGATAGACAGAAGTTGCAAGTATAAAGGCCCCATTCACAATCTGAATGTGGAATCTGCCTTTCCTCCATTACCAACAGTGACTGGATGTTATTTGGCAGGAAGCTGCTTTAGGCATACTGATATTGTGAGAGGAGAACAAGGGGACACAAGTCACTTCTTATTATCCAGAGTCACGTGTAATGGAGTTTCTCATTCAGCCACCTCACAGGGTAACCACATTAGTGTGGGACTGGAGTCACCCAGAGTCAGAGCAAGAGGCAGGTCCCCTTCTCCGCAGTACACTAGTGAGGATTTTAATAACAATTTGGCAGCTTCATGTTTACTTTCTTATTTTCAGGTTTCTTTTAACACTCACAAAGTTCCGTGTCAGAATTTGATCTCGTATTTACTTATTTATTAACACAATCAGTTCCGCACCAACAGCCCTGACCAATAACCAGTCGACAGAGTGAACATTAGAACTCCCAGCACAAACCGAATCCCCAACAATCCCACAGATGAAACAAAGGTCATAGATCCATAGAGGTTTACAGCATGGAAACAGGCCCTTCGGCCCAACTTGTCCATGCTGCCCTTTTTATTTAACCACTAGCTAGTCCCAATTGCCCGCGTTTGGCCCATATCCCTCTATACCCATCTCACCCAAGTAACTGTCTAAATGTTTTTTAAAAGACAAAATTGTACCCACCTCTACTACTGCCTCTGGAAGCTCGTTCCACACGTGCCACCCTCTGAGTGAAAAAAATTGCCCCTCTGGATCCTTTTGCATCTCTCCCCTCTCATCTTAAACATATTCCTTCTAGTTTTAGACTCCCCTACCTTTGGGAAAAGATATTGACTATCTAGCTGATCTGAGCCCCTCATTATTTTATAGACCTCTATAAGATCACCCCTCAGCCTCCTACGCTCCAGAGAAAAAAGTCCCAGTCTATCCAGCCTCTCCTTATAACTCAATCCATCAAATCCCAGTAACATCCTAGTAAATCTTTTCTGCACTCTTTCTAGTTTAATAATATCCTTTCCATAATAGGGCGACTGGAGCTGTACACAGTATTTCAAGTGTGGCCTTACTAATGAATTGCACAACTTCAACAAGACATCTTAATTCCTGTATTCAATGTTCTGACCAATGAATCCAAGCATGCTGAATGCCTTCTTCCTCGGATGGAGAAATCTAGCACGAGGGGGCATGGCTTTAAATTAAGGGGGGGTAGTTATAGGACGGATGTCAGGGGTAGGTTCTTTACCCAGAGGGTGGTGAGGGACTGGAATGCCCTGCCTGCTGCAGTTGTAAATGCGCCTAGTTTGGGGGCGTTTAAGAGATTGGTGGATAGGTTTATGGACGAAAAAGGAGTGGTTTAGATTAGTGGGTCAATGTTTTTTTTTAAAAATAAGACTGGTCGGCGCAACATTGTGGGCCGAAGGGCCTGTTCCGCGCTGTAATGTTCTATGTTCTATGTTCTATGTTCTTCACCACTCCTGTCCCCCTTCTCATACACTGTTCCCAATCGATACTCCCCGCACTTGCTTTGGGGAAGTGTGAAGCAAAGCAAGAGAACTGAATATATAGTGTATAAGAGAGGATCAATATCCAGTAGCAAGAGTTGTGGCATCACCACTCACCAAGCTAATGGAGCTCTGAAGGCTGTCGCTGACCCATTGTGTAGCTATACCACATAACCTACTGAGCTTCACTTGTCCTGCACACATACACGTCTATTAACAATAGTATCAGATGAAGCATGGAAACGTAGAAAATTAATGCTGAAGGAGGCCATTTGGCCCTTCGAGCCTGTTCCGCCATTCATTATAATCATGGCTGATCAAGCAACTGAATAGCCTGATCTTGCCTTCCCTATCCCCATACCCTTTGATCCCCTTCGCTCCAAATGCAATATCCAACTGCTTCTTAAAAACCTACAATGTTTTGGCCTCAACTCTTTCTGTGTTAGAGAATTTCATAGACTCACCACTCTCTGGGTGAAGAAATGTCTCCTCATCTCTGTCCTAAATGGTCTACCCTGAATCCTCAGACTGTGACCCCTGGTTCTGGACACGTCCACCATTGGGAACATCCCTCCTGCCTCTACCCTGTCTAGTCCTGTTAGAACTTTATAGGTTTCAATGAGATCCCCCCGTTATTCTTCTGAATTCCAACAAATATAATTCTAACTGACTCAATCTCTCCTCGTCCATCAGACCCACCGTCCCGGGAATCAGTGTGGTAAACCTTCACTGCCTTCTTGCTACAGCTTGAAGTGATAACCCTTAGATTGTGAAAAGACAATAATCTCCCCAGTAGAAGACTGACCAGTGTGCTTTAAAAGAAGACATTAACATTTCCCCCCATCTCCATGTTAACCTCTGTTCTGCCTTTAATTGATGGTACTGTTCTGAATGAGACCATTCAGCCCATCGAATCCTTGCAAAGAGTTTAAAGTGCTATCCAGCTAGTCCCATTGTTCCGTTAGAGATTGAATAGACTGGGTCTGTACTCGTTGGAGTTTAGAAGGCTGAGGGGGGGATCTTATAGAGACTTACAAGATAATGAAGGGGATGGATAGGGTAGAGGTAGAGAGATTCTTCCTGCTTAGAAAGGATAGTAGGACTAGAGGGCACAGCCTCAAGATAAAGGAGGGGGGGGGAGCAGTTTAGATCAGAGTTGAGGAGGAACTTCTTCACTCAAAGGGTGGTGAATCTCTGGAATTCTCTTCCCGTTGAAGTGGTGGAGACTACCTCGCTGAATATATTTAAGACGCGGGTAGATAGGTTTTTGACAGACAAGGGGATTAAGGGTTATGGGGAGAAAGCGGGAAAGTGGAACTGAGCCACTTCAGATCAGCCATGATCTTATTGAATGGCAGGGCAGGCTCGAAGGGCTAGATAGCCTACTCCTGCTCCTATTTCTTATTTGAAAGATGTCGCTGAATCTGCTTCCGCCAGCCTTTCAGGATGTACATTCCAGAAGACAATAACTCACCGGGTAAAAGCTGTTTCCTCACCCCACTCTACCAATCACCTTACATCCGTGCCCTCCCATTACCAATTCTCCTGTAACTGGAAACAGTTTCTCCTTATTTAATCTATCAAACCCCTTCATGATTTTGGACACCATTATTAAATCTCCTCTGCTCCAGCCTTCCCTCATAACTAATATCCCTTCTCCCCCAGTGGTCTCCACCCTTTGTAGTAAATCCACCCTACACCCTCACTAAATCCTTAACATCCTGCCAAAGGTCAACACCCCAGAATTGTAGTGTAGACTCGATGGGCCAAATGGCCTCTATTTGCACTGCAGATTTCTATGGATTTTATGAATTGGATGCGATACTCCAGCTGGCCCCTAACCCGGGTTGGGGTTCAGTGTGATATTCTTACTTTATCATAAGAATGGTAAAATTCTTTGGAAATGGTGCTGCCACCTTCACAGACTGTTGTGCACATACACCTCCAGCTCTCTCTGTTCACCACAGAATCGGAGCTGCCGAGGCCGGACACCGGATCCATTGAGCCCAGACAGAAATTTCCAGTCTCACTCGAGCAAGGCAGGAAAATCCCACCCGCAGGAATCAATGGGCAAGCAGCTGTAAACGGTAATATGATAACAAGGAGATCATCTGTCTGAATGCTTTTTATTATTATTTCTTGGGGAGTGGGCATCAGGAGCAAGGGTGGCAATCTGTTGCCCATCCTGAGTTGCCCTTGGGCTGAGTGGATCGCTATACTGTACTGAAGTGTTAGCCTGGATTGTTATACACAAATCCTGATGCTGGAATTGAACCTCTAACGTTCTGAGTCAGAGGGCAGAATTCCCTCAACCCTTCCATGGCGGAGGGTTGAGGGGAATTTTGGCAGGAGGCAAAAAGCCAAAGAGCTGCTGGTATAAGATCCCGTTGCAATTCTCCTGATGGCAGGTTAACAGAACATAGCCGTCCACGGCTGATCATCCAACTCAACAGCCTAATCCTGCTTTCCCTCCATAGCCTTTGATCCCATTCGCCCCAATCCAGCCACCTCTTGAACACATTCAATGTTTTGGCATCAACTACTTCCTGTGATGGTGAAGAAATGTCTCCCATTCTCTGTCCTAAATGGTCTACCCTGAATCCTCAGACTGTGACCCCTGGTTCTGTCAGCTGTCAGATAGGCATTTTGGAGGGGAATTCGCCTGTGATGAGGCTCCAAGTGCAGAATCTGGCGTAGGATCCCGCTATTCTGGCCAGTGGGATAGGGGTCAGCAGACCTGCCTCAGCACTGCCACACTTAGCCTCAGAGTGGGAGAGTTCCACCCAGTGTGTGGTACACTGAGACACAGCTAGCAATGGCATTGAGACAAATGAGAAAGCACTCACATTTATACAGCCATCGTTATGCAAAACTATCCAGGTTCCCTGTGCTAATTTCCTTTGAACATTGCTGACTGTTTAAGAGTTGGTCCAATTATTTCTGAAAACATCAAGTACTGGCTTCAGATGGGGAAGGATTATTAACATATTAAACATCAAAGCAAATTTCTAAATTGTGATTTTGGCTGTGTTCCTTTCTCTGTTGTTTGTTTCTGAAACTGGGTTATGGACAGTAAGGTCATCTTCCCTGACAGGCTGACTCACCACAAGGCGGGTTTTTGCATTAATCCAAAATCCATGACTGTCCAGATTTAAAATCAATGTTCTCGGTTCAATTTGCTGCTTTAATCAGCTCTCTGTTAGATAGTCAGATCCCTCGAACCAATTTGCACAGACCTTGCTTTGAATAGCCAATGAACTGACAGCAGCAGGAAAGAGTTTTTGTTTATTTGTTTGTGCGATGTGGGTATCGCTGGCGGAGACGGCATTAATTGCTTATCCTGGGCACCGTTTAAGAGTCAAACACATTGCTGTAGCTGCAGAGTCACATGTAGGCCAGACCAAGTAAGGACGGCAGATTTCCTTCCCTAAAGGACATTAGTGAACCATAAGAACATAAGAAATAGGAGCAGGAGTAGGCCATCCAGCCCTTCGAGCCTGCCCTGCCATTCAATAAGATCATGGCTGATCTGAAAGTGGATCAGTTCCACATTCCCGCCCTCTCCCCATAACCCTTAATTCCCCTGCCTATCAAAAACCTATCTACCTGTGACTTAAATCAGTCACGGGAATCGTGACTTAAACCAGATGGGGTTTTACAGCAATTGACAATAGTTTCCTGATCATCATTAGACTTTTAGGCCCTAATTTAACTGGGTTTCCCGGGGCTCGCAGAACGGCATTCTCTGTTGGCCTCAGGTGGGCTTGCAGGTAAAATTCCAGCCTAAATTCCTGATTTTTAGTGAATTCAAATTTCACCATCTGCCGTGGATTTGAATCCAGGTCTCCAGAACATTACCCTGGGTCTCTGGATTGTAAGTCCCGTGACAATACAACTGCATCACCACCTCCCCATAAAAGGTGCGAGGTTAGGGAGTGCAAGTGACTCAGGTTTGCTGTCTAACGTGACATGCCAGCATGCACCATTGGATCTGACTCTGAAGAAAGTCTAGAACGTACAACAAGGTGCCAGGTAACAAGATTAACATATCAGGCTCCACGTCAGCACTATCTCTCTGATCCCTCTGCAGTCACACTGCCGCTCCACATCCACTTCCGGAGCAGCAGGAATTTCGTTCAGTTCAGTGCTAGGGTCACTGAAGCCAGTGTACTCATTGCTGACTCCAAACTCCATTCCTTCTCCCAGGCAATACGTCTGAAACAGCCTTCACAAACTCCACTATGACCCTGAGCTGAACTTTCGACCCCTTACCATCCCCATCGGTCAGGCCAGCTAGTGCTACACCACGATATCGCAGGCTCCTCTCTCTGACCTCAACTCATCCACAATTCAAATTAATGTCCATGATTATATCATTGTCAGAATGTTCTGTTGAAGGATCGTTGCTGTTTATTTTTATTTCAGATTTCTACCCCTTTCAGTCCGATATCGGGAGATGCCTTTTCAATGAGAATGAGCCTTTCCCCACAGAAAAAGGTTCACAATTGTCCAAGAGTCAGTGTTGAAGGAGTTTGGTTGGATAGCTGCTTGTTGGTTGGCACAGGCGTGATGGGCCAAATGGTCTCCTTTCGTACTGTAAGAGGGTGATTTTGAGCCCACACTCTCTCCGTGCTTCACTCTGGAAACCAGGGCAACAGATTCCAGGCTGGCTCTCAGAGTGTCCACGCGATAGCGCTGCACTGACACAGTTTGTGTGTAATGTTAAACCAGGGCACCTCTCAGGCCGATACAAAATATCCCACGGCCACTAATCAAACTGAAACGAGTCAGCCAAAATCTGAAAACGATCTCATTGCGGCTTCTGGGATCTTGCTGTGCACATTTTGGTTGTCACATCACAACAATGACAACACTTCAAAAATCACTTCTTGACCATGACGCATTTTGAGAAATCCTAACAATGTCAAAGCAGCTATAAAGATGTGAGATCTTGCTCTAAACACCGTCTCTAATCCACATAGCTGTTGCCATCAATTCCACAAGGCTTTTTTAAAAGCCTTACCTGTGGCACTTTGTCAAAAGCTTTCTGCAAATCCAGCTATGGAGTGCAGATGTTACTTCTTCTAAAAGAATCCACAACACAATTGTCATTGCAGAGATATTGTTTGTTGTAAAGAATTAGAACAAAGATCAAAGTACAGTACAGGAGCAGGCCTTTCGGTTCTCCAACCTTGCGCTAATCATGATGTCTGCCTAAAATAAAAGTACGCACTTACAGAGTCCACATCCTTCCATTCCCATCCTATTCACGGATTCACCTAGTTGACCCTTAAATGCTGCTATTGTATCTGCTCCCACCACCTCCCCGGGCAGCACGTTCCAGACATTCACCACTCTCTGTCTAAAAAACTTGCCTTGCACATCTCCTCGAAACTTCTCCCCACGCACCTTAAACCTATGTTTCCGAGTACTTGACTTTCCTATCCGAGGAAAGAGCATCTGACTATCCACTCTGTCCACGCCACTCATAATCTTGTAAACCTCGATCAGATCACCCCCTCAAGCCTCTGTCATTCCAGTGAGAACAAGCCCAGTTTATCCAACATCTCCTCATACCTTCCAGACCAGGCAATATCCTGGTAAAAATTCTGTACCCTCTCCAAGGCATCCACATCCTTTTGGTAAGTGTGGCGACCAGAATTGTACACACTGTTCCAAATGAGGCCTAAGGTTCTGTACAGCTGCAGTGTAACCTGCCAATATTTTACTCAATGCCCTGACCAATGAAGGCAAGAATACCATATGCCTTCTTGACTACCTTATCCACCTGCATTGCCACTTTCAGTGAATGGTGGACATTGTTCCGTGGGAGCACTGAAGAGAGGCTGCAATTTGCGAGTGGACAGCTTGTGGGTGAGTTCAGCGACTTTTTCTTTCTTTTAAAAACTAACTTTGTTTTTAGTGAGTTTAGTGGGGGGGTTTTTTTGCTTGATTTAAGTTTGACCCCGGAAGTAGTTGCGAGGGCACTCGGGTCGAGTTTTTTTTTCACCTACTATAAATTAGACCGGAGGGGTTTCCCGATACTCTACACAGGTAGAGTATCCCAGCCCTCCCCCCTCCTCTAACCTAAAAAAGAGAGAGAGAGAGGCTCTGTCTGAGAGCAGGTAAGACTGCTTTTGTTTTTGTCTGTGCTGTCAGGGCTTTGGCTCACAGGGCCAAAGAGATAAGGTAAGTTATAAGTTTTTTTTTAACTTTTTCCTCTGGGTTGCTATAAGGGGCAAGTATGGGTGTGAGACCTGTATGTTGTTGCCAATGCAACATGTGGGAGGTCTTGGAGGCTCCTGGTCTGCCAGACATCCACACCTGTGCTCGGTGTGTGGAGCTGCAGGCCCTACGAAACCAGGTTAAGGAGCTGCAAATGCAGCTCGAGGACCTTCGGCTCATTCGGGAGAGTGAGGAGGTTATAGATAGGAGCTATAAGCAAGTAGCCACACCAGGGCAACGGGATGAGGGCACTTGGGTAACTATTAGGAAGGGGAAACCTCGGGTGATGGAGAGCACTCCGGTGGATGTCCCCCTTCAAAATAAGTACTCTGGCCTGAGTACTACTACGGGGGACAGCTCATCTGAGGGAGGAAGCGGTGGCCAGGTCTCTGGAGCTGAGCCAGTGAGTCGAAAAATCAAAAAGAGAGCAGAAAGGTAGTATTAATAGGGGACTCCACAGTGAGGGGCGCAGACAGGCATTTTTGTGGACGTAGACGTGAGTCGCGGATGGTGGTTTGTCTCCCTGGGGCTGGGATCCGGGATGTCTCTGGGCGGGTCCCAGACATCCTGAAAGGGGAGGGTGAGGAACCGGAGGTAGTAGTACATATAGGAACTACTGATGTAGGTAAGAGGGAGGCACTCGTGAAAAGGGACTATAGGGAACTGGGTAGGCAGCTGAGGAAGAGAAAAGCGAAGGTAGTAATCTCAGGATTGCTGCCTGTGCCACGGGAGAATGAGGGAAGAAATGGAATGAGGTGGAGGGTGAATGCGTGGCTGAGGGACTGGAGCAGAGGGCAGGGATTTCGGTTCCTAGATCACTGGGACCTCTTTAGGGGTAGGTGGGACCTGTACAGTAAGGATGGGTGGCACTTAAATCCCAGGGGGACTAATATCTTGGCGGGAAGACTGGCTAAGGCTACCGGGGGGACTTTAAACTAGAAAGGATGGGGGGAGGGAATTGTGATGGGGAAACTGGGACTGAGGAGGTTAGCTCCCAGGTAGGGGAGGACCGCAGGCAGTATGGGGGGGAGGTTAGACAGGGGGTGGAGAAGGGAAATGCCCAGACTGAGGGGGTGAAGTGTATATATTTTAATGCAAGGAGTGTAGTGAATAAGGTAGATGAGCTTAGGGCGTGGATTGCTGCTTGGGATTGTGATGTACATAAGAACATAAGAACATAAGAAATAGGAGCAGGAGTAGGCCATCTAGCCCTTCGAGCCTGCCCCGCCATTCAATAAGATCATGGCTGATCTGTCGTGGCTCAGTTCCACTTTCCCGCCCTCTCCCCATAACCCTTAATCCCCTCTCTTATCAAGAACCCATCAACCCGCTTCTTAAAAATATTTAGCGAGGCAGCCTCCACCACTTCAACGGGCAGAGAATTCCAGAGATTCACCACCCTTTGAGTGAAGAAGTTCCTCCTCAACTCCGTTCTAAACCGCCTCCCCTTTATCTTGAGGCTGTGCCCCCTAGTCCTACTGTCTTTTTTGAGCGGGAAGAGTCTCTCCACCTCTATCCTATCCATCCCATTCATCATCTTATACGTCTCAATGAGATCTCCCCTCATTCTTCTAAACTCTAACGAGTGGTGGCCATTACGGAGACTTGGATGTCTCAGGGACAGGACTGGGTACTTCAGGTGCCAGGTTTCAGATGCTTCAGGAAGGACAGGGAGGATGGCAGAAGAGGTGGTGGAGTGGCACTGTTGATCAGGGATAGTGTCATGGCTGCAGAGAAAGAGGATGTCGTGGAGGGATTGTCTACAGAGTCTCTGTGGGTGGAAGTTACGAACAGCAAAGGGTCAAAAACTTTGCTGGGTGTATTCTATAGGCCACCGAATAGTGACAGGGAAGTTGAAGTGCAGATAGGGAAACAGATTCTGGAGAAATGTATTAATAACAGAGTTGTCGTGATGGGAGACTTCAATTTCCCAAACATCGACTGGAATATCCCTAGGGTAAGGGGTTTGGATGGGGAGGAGTTTGTTAGGTGTGTTCAGGAAGGTTCCCTGACACAGTATGTGGATGAGCCTACGAGGGGAGAGGCTGTACTTGACCTGGTACTGGCGAATGAACCAGGGCAGGTGATGGATCTCTCGGTAGGGGAGCATCTTGGGAATGGTGACCATAATTCTATCTCCTTCACAATTGCATTGGAACGAGATAGGATCAGGCAGGCTAGGAAGGTGTTTGTCTGGAGTAAGGGGAGATACGAAGAAGTCAGGAAGTTACTTGGACAAATAAACTGGAAGGAGGTGTTCTTAGGGAAAAGTACTGAAGGAAGGTGGCGGATATTCAAGGAATGTTTGTCTGGAGCTATGCGTGACAATGTTCCGATGAGACAAGGGGGTTTTGGTAGGTCGAGGGAACCGTGGTGCACGAAGGCTGTGTTGAACCTAGTCAGGAGGAAAGGGAAGGTGTACAAAAGGTTCAGGGAACTCGGAGAGGTTAAAGATCTTGAGGAGTATAAGGACTGTAGAAAGGTGCTTAAATGGGAAATTAGGAGAGCCAGAAGGGGTCATGAGAAGACCTTGGCGGGTAAGATTAAGGAGAATCCCAAGGCCTTTTATAAATATGTGAAAGGTAAAAGGATAAGAAGAGAAGGGATAGGACCTATAAAAGGTGAAGGGGGTAAGGTCTGTGTGGAACCAGAAGAAATGGCAGAGGTGCTTAATGAGTACTTTGCCTCAGTATTCACGGTGGAAGCTGATCCGGGAGATTTTGCTACGGATTTGCAGCAGATGGAAAAGATTGAGTTTGTGGATATTAAGGTGGAGGATGTGTTAGAACTTTTGAATTCTATCAAGATTGATAAGTCGCCGGGACCAGATGGGATGTACCCCAGGATACTGTGGGAGGCGAGGGAAGTGATTGCAGAGCCCCTGGCGATGATCTTTGCGTCGTCAATGGAGACGGGAGAGGTTCTGGAAGATTGGAGGATTGCGGATGTAGTCCCTATTTTCAAGAAAGGGAACAGAGATAGCCCGGGAAATTACCGACCGGTGAGTCTGACCTCAGTGGTTGGTAAGCTGATGGAGAGGCTTCTGAGGGACAAGATTTACGACCATTTGGAGAGGTTTGACATGATCAGGAATAGTCAGCATGGATTTGTCAAGGGCAGGTCGTGCCTTACGAGCCTAGTTGAGTTCTTCGATAATGTGACTGAACACATTGACGAAGGAAGTGCCGTGGACGTGGTGTACATGGACTTCAGCAAGGCGTTTGATAAGGTCCCCCATGCAAGACTTCTTGAGAAGGTGAGAGGCCATGGGATCCGAGGGCCTTTGGCCTTGTGGATCAAGAACTGGCTTGCCTGCAGAAGGCAGAGAGTGGTTGTGGATGGGTCTTTTTCTGAATGGAGGTCAGTCACCAGTGGAGTGCCCCAGGGATCTGTTCTAGGACCCTTGCTGTTTGTCATTTTCATAAATGACCTGGATGAGGAAGTGGAAGGATGGGTAAGTAAGTTCGCTGATGACACGAAGGTCGGTGGTGTTGTGGATGGTCTGGAAGGATGGCAAAAGTTGCAGCAGGACATAAATAGGATGCAGGACTGGGTGGAGAAGTGGCAGATGGACTTCAACGCGGATAGATGCGTAGTCGTCCATTTTGGCAGAACCAACGGGATGAACGAGTACACTATCAAGGGCAGGAGTCTTGGTAGTGTTGAGGAGCAGAAGGATCTTGGGGTCCGGGTCCACAGGACTCTTAAATCGGCCTCGCAGGTGGAAGAGGTGGTCAAGAAGGCGTATGGTGTACTGGCCTTCATAAATCAAGGGATTGAGTTTAGGAGTCGGGAGGTAATGCTGCAACTTTATAAGACCCTTGTCAGGCCTCATTTGGAGTACTGTGCGCAGTTCTGGTCGCCTCACTATAGGAAAGACGTAGAAGCTATTGAAAGGGTACAGAGGAGATTTACAAGGATGTTGCCTGGACTGGGAGGCATGCCTTATGAAGTTAGGTTGAGGGAACTGGGTCTCTTTTCCCTGGAGAGATGTAGGTTGAGAGGCGACCTGATAGAGGTTTATAAAATGTTGAGAGGAATAGATAGGGTGGATTCTCAGAGGCTATTTCCCTGGGTTGAAATGGTCGCTACGAGAGGACACAGGTTTAAGGTGCGGGGGAGGAAAGTACAGAAGTGATGTTAGGGGTAAGTTTTTCACTCAGAGGGTGGTGAGTGAATGGAATCGGCTGCCGACAGTGGTGGTGGAGGCGAACTCGCTGGGGTCTTTTAAAAGACTTCTGGATGAGTATATGGGGTTTTATGGGATTGGGGGTTATAGATAGGTGTTGATGTGATCGGCGCAACTCGTGGGCCGAAGGGCCTGTTTGTGCTGTAGTGTTCTATGTTCTATGTACGCCCAGATCTCTCTGCCTGTCAGTGCTAAGGGTTCTGCCATACTTTATAGCTCCTACATGCATTGGACCTTCCAAAATGCATTACCTCACATTTGTCTGGATTAAACTCCATCTGCCATTTCTCCGCCCAAGTCTCCAGCTGGTCTATATCCTGCTGCATCCTCTGACAATCCTCTTCACTATCTGCAACACATGGGGGTGATTCCCCCAACCAGGCCAGGCAACGCAAGCGGTGGCTATGCAGTGGGTTCCCTGCTGGGTTCCACAGCCTGCCCGCATCTCCAGCCACCATCCTTCCAGCTCAGTTATCCTGTGCCAGACATTGGCACAGAGCTGCATAACGTATTCAAATCAAGATTTGCATGTAATTTGTGTGCCCAGAACTGAAGTCTCTGGACCCACTAGCCTCTCACCCACAGCCCCCCTCCCACTCGAGCACCACCACCCCCCTTCTCCCACCCCATCAAGAGCGTTTCACTTCAGCAGGATTTGCAATAACTTCTCACTAACAGGGGGCTAGTAGCCCAATCCTGCTGGAGTGGAAAGGGGGTGCCATGAAAGCCGCCAAGGAGGACAGGGGTGAGGTGGGGGGGGGGGGGGGGGGGAATGTGCCCTTAGGCATTGCCAGCCCGGCACTACCCAAGAGGCAAAATGCCAATGCCCAGAGAGTACCTTGGCACTGCCCATTGGGGGAGGGCATCAAGGTGGGTCAGGGGATGGAGGAGGGTTGGCGCTTGCCCAGACATATCCAGGCGGCCAGCGATCAGGGTGTGGGAGGGTCAGGGGGGCAGCGATGCAGGTTCACGGGGTTGGCCAGCGACTGGGAGGCCATCAGTGCAGGGTTACTGTGCATGCACCAATCTTCACTATGACAGATTGGCGCATGTGCAGTGGCTCACTCAGCACCACACTGCCGGCCTCTCCAGTGGGAATAGGTCCCGCCTCTGGATTTTTAATGAGATTCACGCGAGTGTGAGAGATTCATTTTGAAAATCCCACTGGGAAAAACATTTGGATTGACTCCAGCTTTTATGCAAATTCAACACCTGGAATTTTTTTGGGAGAATCCCACCCAGTATTTTGGAATATGATTGACATTATCCAACCATCTGTTTACTTACAAAAAGTGTTGCTTATTAAATCTAAACAGCGACAATATCCCTTTTAATGGCGCCTACATCCTTTGTTGCTCAGTTGGCTGAGCACTCAGTCCTCAGTCAGAAGGTTCTTGGTTCACATTCCACTCCAGAAACTTGAGCAAAGGGAAGGCTAGATTGGAACTCCCTGCACAGTACTGATGGAGGGCTGATGGAGTGCTTTTGGGTAGACATTGAACCAAGGCCCAGTCAGGGCTGTCAGTTGATGTAAAAGATCCCATGACCACCTTTGCAAAGAGCCAAAGAGTTCTCCCTGAGGGGATCTTGGGCACAGTTCATCCTTCAACGAAAATCACTGGGAACAAGATGATCAGGTGATTAAGGCAATGATTTTTGTGGGAGCTTGCTGTGCACAAATTGGCTGCGTCATTCCCCACTTTGCAACAGTCTCGAAGCACGTCAGTGGCCGTATGCACTTTGTTTACCTGCGAAAGGCGCTATAGAGATGCAAGTCTTCCTTGCTTTGTACATTGAATTTACAGCAGAAGATAAGGCCGTTCAGCCCAACTGGTCTGTGTTGTTGCTTCACACAAGACACTCCCATCTCCCTCTCAATCATCATCATTCTCAATTTCATGACTGCCTATTTTAAAAATAGCTTTGGATGATGATTTCCATACAATGGGTGAAAAACCTCCTCAACGCAGCAATTTCTATTTAAAAAATGCATTGAATTAAAGGAATTCAACTTTGTCAGCGCAGACACTGTAAAGCTGGTTACGGCTGACATTGCCTCATTGAATGCAGCCTCTTTGCACAAACACCCTGACTAACACAGCGTGTAGGAAATGATTTCCTCTCTGCCGCATGGAGATAAGGAGAAAGTTACGGAATTTCTTAAAGGAGCAGAACTTAAAATCTGACCTCATCACAATACTGGTCATTTATCTTTCATTTCTAATTTGTGCTGGTCAGAACTGGCGATAGTCATTGCTGCAGGTTGGCATTCTTATCCTTAAACTGCCGAGAGTCCCCATCAAACACTCCCAGGACAGGTACAGCACGGGGTTAGATACAGAGTAAAGCTCCCTCTACACTGTCCCCATCAAACACTCCCAGGACAGGTACAGCACGGGGTTAGATACAGAGTAAAGCTCCCTCTACACTGTCCCCATCAAACACTCCCAGGACAGGTACAGCACGGGGTTAGATACAGAGTAAAGCTCCCTCTACACTGTCCCCATCAAACACTCCCAGGACAGGTACAGCACGGGGTTAGATACAGAGTAAAGCTCCCTCTACACTGTCCCCATCAAACACTCCCAGGACAGGCACAGCATGGGGTTAGATACAGAGTAAAGCTCCCTCTACACTGTCCCCCCATCAAACACTCCCAGGACAGGTACAGCACGGGGTTAGATACAGAGTAAAGCTCCCTCTACACTGTCCCCCCATCAAACACTCCCAGGACAGGTACAGCACGGGGTTAGATACAGAGTAAAGCTCCCTCTACACTGTCCCCATCAAACACTCCCAGGACAGGTACAGCACGGGGTTAGATACAGAGTAAAGCTCCCTCTACACTGTCCCCCATCAAACACCCCCAGGACAGGTACAGCACGGGGTTAGATACAGAGTAAAGCTCCCTCTACACTGTCCCCATCAAACACTCCCAGGACAGGCACAGCATGGGGTTAGATACAGAGTAAAGCTCCCTCTACACTGTCCCCCCATCAAACACTCCCAGGACAGGTACAGCACGGGGTTAGATACAGAGTAAAGCTCCCTCTACACTGTCCCCATCAAACACTCCCAGGACAGGTACAGCACGGGGTTAGATACAGAGTAAAGCTCCCTCTACACTGTCCCCCATCAAACACCCCCAGGACAGATACAGCACGGGGTTAGATACAGAGTGAAGCCTTTGCAGATACTGGTGAAAATCCCACCCTATAAATATTCGCAGCAATTCAACCATGAAGGGGAAGAGTGGGATTTCTACTGAGGAACACATTGACTGCTGGGGTCTATCTCCTGGTTAGGAGATATCTTGTTGAACTCCATCTGTGTTGAGTTCAGTGAGAGCTGACTCTGCTAACACAGGTCGGTAATGTGTGTGTGTGTGTGTGTGTGTGTGTGTGTGTGTGTGTGTGTGTGTGTGTGTGTGTGTGTGTGTGTGTGTGTTGTGTGTGCGTATTGGGAGAAATTAAACCCTCCAACAGTTCAAACATGTCCCTGGTTTTATCAATTTAACGGTCTGGTGGAGATAGAAGTCTCTTTCGGCAAATCTACAGGTTACAGCATATTAAACTTTACAATAGAGAGCTATTGCTGCAGTTGTAAACGTCTGTGACTATGAATAAAAATTGTCACTCAGGGAAGGTTTAGGAAGTTAAAATAGAAAAACCACTGTCCCCTTCCGGTCACCCCATACCTCCTTTACCCCACGTGTCCAGACTTGTGCCTAATACTGATATCTCAAACAAAGTTAACATAACGTCCACACGATTATATACTCAGATCCCACACGGATCAGCTGGTGGGGGTATTCACAGACATCGTTAACCTCTCCTTACAGCAGACTGAGGTCCCTATATGCTTCAAAAAGATGACCATCGTTCCAGTACTGAAGAAAAGCTAGGCAGTGTGCCTTAATGACTATCATCCAGTGGCTCTGATATCCATCATTACGAATTGCTTTGGAAGATTAGTCATGGCATGAATCAATTCCAGCCTCCCGGACTACCTGGATCCACTACAGTTCATCTACCGCTGCCACAGACCCACTGCAGACGTCATCTCCCTGGTCCTACACTCAAGAAAACCTAGATAACAAAGACACCAATATCAGACTCCTATTCATAGACCACAGCTCAGCCTTTAATAACATTATTCCCATGAGTCTCATCTCCAAACTCCATGGCCTACAGCTTGTCTCTCTGCAACTGGATCCTACACTTATTAGCCGTCATCCTGAGAACATTTTAGGACACGTCTGCCAATGATTTTGCCAAAATGAAGTGGATATATTTCCCCTGGAGAGGGTTCAGCAAATGTTACAGGAGGTAAAAGAGTTAAATTTAAAGGAGAGAGTTGCATAGGTTTGGTTTGTATTCCCTTGACTTTAGAAGATTTAATGGTGGAGTACTTACTTAAGCAGATTAAAGGATTTGATAGGGTAATCGAGCAAAGCTGTTTCCTCGGGAGCGGGGGTGGGGAGGTGTAGTCCAAACCAAGGAAGCAGAATTCTCAGAATTGAGCCAGGCTGTTTGAAGATGATGTCGGGAAGCACATTATACAAAGCACTGAGTGGGAACCTGGAACTTTCTCCAAAACAACTGTTGACGTAAAGAGCCAGTTGAAAATTCCAGAACAGAGATAAATCAGTTTTGTGGAGCAAAGTTAATAATGATGACAAAACCAAGGTGGGTAAATGTCATTAAGATACGGGTCAGCTATGATTTAGTTGATGGCGGACCAGGCTTGAGGGTGAGGGGCTGAATGGCCTCCATGAGCACAAATTGAACACTACAAATCCTAATCCTTCACATTCCTACCCTCAGAGCAGTCCCTGCTCTCTGTCCCCCCACCTTTAATTTGCTTACTCACACTTTCAACAGTCGAGCACTCCTCCCAAATGCACCAAAAACCTGCCGATGGAATGGCAATTTGGCACAATATTTGCCACTTGCCCCTTCAATGAGGCAGGCAATCTACATTCACACACAAAGGTGCCAGAAGGCTGGTGTTTGTGGGATTATATACACGTTTTGACCATGATTCAATGTGTAACAATTCTCATGTCAGATTCAAGCACCACTCTGGAGACTAGAGCAGGTAATCCAGGCTGACAAGCCCAGTAGCCGCACTGAGGGAGTGCTGCACTGTCAGGGCTGCTGTCTGCTAATTATGCATTAAACCGAGATTCCATCTCTCCCCGGAGGTGAGCATAAACAATCTCAGAATGATCCTTTGAAAAAGTGCAGAAGATTCTTCCAGGTGACATGAGGCAAATATTTACCCTTCAACCGACAACACTAGCAGCAGATTTCTGTGCCACTAATGTCATAGTTGCTGCAACCCCCCTGCAGTGACAACATGTTGAGAGTAAAGTAACACATTGAGTGTAAAATGCTCGGGGACACCCTGAGGTTACGAAAGGTGCAGCAAAAAAATCAGTCTTTCTTTTCCTTTTGCCCTAGGAAGCCACAGCAACAGTTAGAGTGTGACTGGGCTGGTATTAATCCTCTCCAGCGATTACACACTCCAATATCCTTTCACCAATCCATTTTTTTTAGAACTTATTCTTTCATGGGATGTGGGTGTCACTGGAAAAGCTCGCACTTGCTTTCCATCCCTAATTGCCCTTGAATTGAGTGGCTTGTTAGGCATTTCAGAGGGCAGTTGAGAGTCAACCACATTACTGTGGGTCTGGAGTCACATGGAGGCCAGACTGGGTAAGGTTGGTATATTCCATTCCCTGAAGGTTGGGTTTAAAGTTAATTTATTCGTGTCACAAGTAGGCTTACATTAACACTGCAATCAAGTTACTGTGAAAATTCCCTAGTTACCATACTCCTGCGCCTGTTCGGGTACACCGAGGGAGAATCTAGCATGACCTAACCAGCATGTCTTTCAGACTGTGGGAAGAAACCAGAGTATTCGGAGGAAGCCCATATAGACATGGGGAGAACATGCAGACCTAAACAGATAGTGAACTAAGCCAGAATTGAACCCAGGTCCCAGACACTGAGAGGCAGCAGTGTCGTCATGGGTTTACACACTAATCAGTGACAGTTTCATGGTCACCATAGTTTTATAATTCTAAATTATTTGGATGTATTTAAATTCTATCAGCTGACATGGTGGGATTTAAATTCATGCCCCCCCAGAGCATTAACCTGGGCAGTGGGGTTACTAGCCCAGTGACAATATCACCAAGCCACTGTCTCCCACGGGCCATTAGCAGGATGGGAGAATTTGTCATAGAAAAAACTGAAAGTTCCTTCCCTTTTCCTCATCCATTTGCTCCAGGGGAGGGGAAGTTGGGAACATGAATCAATATTCTGTGATTTATTTGTTTATGCTGTCTTTTCGATCAGGAGTGTGGGACGGAATGTGTTGCTTCAGATTATCCTGTATCAGCCAGCACTGGATATTTTCACTCAGGGGCACGATGGGAACTTTAGAAGAAAGAATTGGGGAAACTAGACACCAGGTTTCGAACATCTCTTCGGCAGCCAGGCTTCACATCAATTGAGATCTTTGTTAAATATTATGGTGTTGGTTCCTGTCACCATGACAGCATTCTGGAATTACCCACTGTAATACTTACGTCTGTCAGGCAACTTAGACAGAAGAATGACCAAAGGGGCAGCAAACTGGCTGTTCGAAGAAGTGTTGATGAAGTATTTAGGAGAGATTTTCTGGTTCTGTAACTCTCTCACCTCTGCTGAAGGCTCTCTGCGTGTCAGTTACTCCCTGATCTGCCCAATGTCCAAGTATCCATCATTGACCTGTCCCTGACAACAACAAGTTACACCTGCTCACATTGCAACAGAATTGGACAGAAGTTTGATACTGAGCCAGGTACCTTGGCCATTACGGTGGATTTTAAGCTGATGCTTGGGTATGGTGGTGGATAAAGAGAATGAGCACTGTTCCAGCCAGATGTGGAACTCTGACAAACATCATAAACTAAGAAGTCTCACAACACTAGGTTAAAGTCCAACAGGATTATTTGGTAGTAAATGCCACTAGCTTTTGGAACGCTTTTCCTTCAAACATCATAAAGCCAGACCTACTACACGGAGAGCCAGTTTGGATCCAAGACCAACATGGGCAGTGGTTGACACCACATCCACAATCCTACCACATTCGAACCGGCGTTAGGACAGACATGCACGAGTTGTCACACAGAAGCATCCTCTACACAGTCACAGCAGGCATCTACTCATTAAGAGATCCGAATGACAACTCAACTGGTGAACATGATTCATCTATCATTTAATCATGGAATTGTTACAGTGCAGAAGGAGGCCATTTGGCCCATCATGTCTATACCAGCTCACCAAACAAGCATCATGACTTAGTGCCACTCCCTTGCCTTCTCCCCATACACCTGCACGTTGTTTCTATTCACATAATCATCTAATATCCCTTGAATATCTCAATTGAACCTGCCTCCACCACACTTTCAGGCAGTGCATTCCAGACCCCAACCACTCATTATGTGAAAATGTTTTCTCTCATATCACATTTGCTTCTTTTGCAAATCACTTTAAATCTCTGCCTTCTCATTCTCGATCCTTTCACCAGTGGGAACAGTTTCTCCCGATCTACTATGTCCAGACTTGTCATGATTTTCAACATCCCTAACAAATCTCCTCTCAGCTTTCTCCTCTCCAAGGAGGACAGTTCCAACCTCTCCAATCTATCCTCCACACTAAAGTTTCTCATCCCTGGGACCATTTTTGTAAACATCTGCTGCACGCTCTCCAATGTGTTCACATCCTTCCTATAGTGTGGTGGCCAGAACTGTACGCAATATTCCAGCTGAGGTTTAACTAGTATCTTGTATAAGTTCAGCATAATTCTCCTTCTACTCAGCAGAGTCTGTGAGATCACCCACGGGACTCAAACCCCCTCATCTCCAAACGCTCATGCACACACCCATCCCCACTAATCTGCATTCCCCACGATCTTGGATTCTTCCTTCACTGCGAGAAACCTTCTCAGAAGTCATCTTTTTCAACAAGTGTCTGGTCCACAGTAAATCTCTGCACACCCACTCTATTCTCAGAAGACTAAGGAAATTTGGCACGTTTGCCAGGGCTCTCACCAACTTTGACAGATGCCCCATAGAAAGCATTCTTTCTGGTTGTATCACAGCTTAGTATGGACTCCTGCTCTGCCCAAGAACATAAGGAACTGCAAAAGGTTGTGAATGTAGCCCAGTCCATCACTCAAACCAGCCTCCATCCATTCCCTCTGTCTGCACTTCCCACTAACTCGGCAAAGCAGCCAGCATAATTAAAGGCCCCACACACCCCGGATATTCTCTCTTCCACCTTCTTCCATCGAGAAAAAGATACAAAAATCTGAGGTCACGAACCAACTGATTCAAAAACAGCTTCTTACCTGCCGCCATCAGACTTTTGAATGGACTTACCTTGCATTCTCTACACGCTAGCTATGACTGTAACACTACATCTGCACTCTCTCCTTTCCTTCCCTATGAACGGCATGCTTTGTCTGTATAGCATGCAAGAAACAATGCTTTTCGCTGTACATTAATACATAAAGTAAAGACTATTTATTAGTCTCAAGCAAGGCTTACATTAACACTGCAATGAAGTTACTGTGAGAATCCCCCAGTCACCACATTCCGGCACCTGTTCGGATACACTGAGGGACAATTTAGCCTGGCCAATCCACCTAACCAGGACGTCTTTCAGACTGTGGAAGGAAACCGGAGCACCTGGCAGGAAACGCAGGCAGACATGGGGAGAACGTGCAAACTCCACACAGACAGACAGTCATCCAAGCTGGGAATTGAACCCGGATCCCTGGCACTGTGAGGCAGCAGTGCTAACCACTGTGTAATACATGTGACAATAATAAATCAAATCAAAGTCTTATATTCACCTTGTCCTTTGAGCAGATTTGCTTTATTGGAGGCACTGTTCCAATGCTTGTTGTTACGATGAGAAACACAGTGTGAGGCAACACTGACGCATCACCAGGCTAACTAGATGTCAGAATGCGTTACTCAGTCAGGCTCATGAGGTAAAGTCGATGGAAGGCTAGTGGGACAGTGCACGGCTGTACGATTGGCGAAATGAGTCAGGTTTAATTTATCCCACTGACTATTGCACTGGTTTGGAATGATTGGAATTGGAATTTGACATGCTGGGGTCAAATCTAGGTCAACTGAAAGCAAGCACTTTCCATGTTAAAATGAAACGTGGAGTTGATGCAAGTTCCTTTCCTCTAGACTGGGCTTGTTGTATTATACAATCCATTTTACCATATTAATTAGGGAGCACAGAGCATCAGGAGCAGGATTAGACCATTCAACCCTTCATGCCTGTTCTGACGTTTGACGGGCATGGTGGCACAGTGGGTTAGCACTGCTGCCTCGCAGCTCCAGGGACCCAGGTTCGATTCCCAGCTTAGGTCACTGTCTGTGTGGAGTTTACACGTTCTCCCTGTGTCTGCGCGGGTTTCCTCCGTGTGTTCCAGTTTCCTCCCACAGTCCAAAGATGTATAGGTTAGGTGGTTTGGCCATGCTAACTTGCCTTTACTGTCAGGGTGATTAGCAGGGTAAATACAAGGGGTTACAGGATAGGGTCTCGGTGGGATTGTGGTTGGTGCAGGCTCAATGGGCCAAATGGCCTCCTTCTGCACTGTAGGGATTCTACGACTCTAGTTAGGTCATGGTTATTAGTTCTGTAACCTTAAATATCCTTGCTTAACAGAACTCTTTCAAAAGTACAAGCAAATTACTGTGGATGCTGGAAATCGGAAATAACAACAGAAAATGCTGGATAAATTCAGCAGGTTTCGAGTCCATCTGACCTTTCTACAGAAGAGTCATTCTGGACTCAAAACATTGACTGTGTTTCTCTTGCCACAGATGATGCCAGACCTGCTGAGTTTATCCGTTTTCATTTCAAAAACCTATCAAGCTCAGATTTGAAATGTTCCATTGATTCCAGCCTCAACTGCTTTCTTCAGACAAAATTCTGGGTTCAGTTTCTTTGAAACAAAACGAGAGTTTATGTTGCTGAATCTCTGCTAAATACCAGCCTCCCACTCAGAGTCACTCTCTTCGATACAGGAACAAACCGGGAATCGGTCCTCATGCTGTCCTGATAGCGAGATACGGTCCCAAGATATACACTGAGCTACAGGCCAGTGTGTTAGGTTGCCCAAAGGGAAATTCTACTAGTGGCAAGACGAAATAATCCATAGAATCCAAGCAATCCCTACAGTGCAGAAGGAGGTCATTCAGCCCACCGAGTCTGTAACGACCACAACCTCATCCAGGCCCTATTCCAGTAACCACATATTTACCCCGTTAATCCCCTAACACTAGGGCCAATTTAGTATGGCCAATCAACCTAATCCGCACACCTTTGGACTGTGGGAAGGAACTGGAGCACCCGGAGGAAACCCACGCAGACACGGGGAGAATGTAAATTCCACACCGACAGTAACCCAAGCTGGGAATTGAACCCGGGTCCCTGGCGCTGTGAGACAGCAGTGCTGACCACTGTGTCACCCTTACGCACACCTCCAGAGGAGACTGCGAGGTCCATTCAACTGTCTGGAAGTTTCACTGCTGGGGACGAGGCATAGAAATATCTTATAGAGACATATAAGATAATGAAGGGGATGGATAGGGTAGAGGTAGAGAGATTCTTCCCACTTAGAAAGGAATCCAGAACTAGAGGGCACAGCCTCAAAATAAGGGGGGGGAGGTGCAGTTTAGATCAGAGTTGAGGAGGAACTTCTTCACTCAAAGGGTGGTGAATCTCTGGAATTCTCTGCCCGTTGAAGCGGTGGAGGTTGCCTCGTTAAATATATTTAAGTCATGGGTTGATAGGTTTCTGATAGACAAGGGAATTAAGGGTTATGGGGAGAAAACGGGAAAGTGGAACTGATCCACTTCAGATCAGCCATGATCTTATTGAATGGCGGGGCAGGCTCGAAGGGCTAGATGGCCTACTCCTGCTCCTATTTCTTACGTTCTTATAGAAATTCAGGTTGATCGTGGAGTTTGCTCGCTCAAGGGCAGAGACTGCATTCTTAGTCTCTCTCCATCACCACTCAAAGTCAACTGACTCCGTACGGAATAGGTCCAGGATCCTGCTGTGCATGTGGCTCAGTTCCTTAATCCACGGTAATCAGGTCTGAGAGTTTATTTAATATAAAAATCACTAATTCACATTGACCTCTGATTAACAGCACCTTCTTTCTCCAATTCCCAGTGTTTGTTTTCAAATTCCTCGCAGGTTGTGGAGAGAATGAAAAGGGATAGGGAATGGTTAAATGAGTGGGCAAATCTTTTGCAGATGGAGTACAACGTCGGGGAGGTGTGAGGTTGTCCACTTTGGGTGGAAGGAAAGAATAACAGAACATTATTTAAATAGAGAGAGACTGCAGAATGCTGCAGTGCAGAGGGATCTGGGTGTCCTTGTACAGGGATCACAAAAGGTGGCATGCAGGTTCAGCAAGTAATTAGGAAGACAAATGGAGAGTTGGTCTTTATTGCGAGGGGAGTGGAATATAAAAATGCCACAATTATACAGGGCATTGGGAATACTGCACTTGGAGAATTGTGTCCATTTTGGCTTCTTTATTTAGAACCATAGAATCCCTACACTGCAGAAGGAGGCCATTTAGCCCATCAAGTCTGCACCAAATCTCCGAAAGAGCATCTTACCCAGGCCTATAACCCTGTAATTCCATGCATTTAGCATGGCCAATCCATCTAACCTGCACATCTTTGGATTGTAGGATGAAGCTGGAGCACCCAGAGGAAACCCGTGCAGGCATGGGGTGAATGTGTAAACTCCACATCGATGGTGACCCAAGCCAGGAATCGAACCCGGGTCCCTGGCAACGTGAGGCAACAGTGATAATCACTGTGCCACGGTACAACACACTCCGAATCTCTGTAACCTCCTCCATTGCCATAACCATCCACGATTTCTGCAATCCTACAATTCTGTCTTCTTGGACATTCCGAATTTTAATTGTTCCACAATTATCATGGAATAGAATCATAGAACCCCTACACTCCAGCAAAGGGCTATTCGGCCCATCGAGTCTGCACCAATAACAATCCCACCTAAGCCTTATTCCCAGAACTCTGCATATTTAGCCTGCTAATCCCCCTGACATTAGGGTTAATTTACTACAGTTTGCCACTACAGTTTACTTACTGCTGCAACAGGTCCACAGCAGACACCATTTCTCTGGCCCTGCACTCAACCCTGGAACACCTAGATAACAAGGACTACTAGGAGATTGTCATCGACTTCAGGAAGCATAAAGAAGAACATGCCCCTGTCTACATCAACGGGGACAAAGTAGGAAGGGTCAAGGGCTTCAAGTTTTTAGGCGTCCAGATCGCCAACGAACTGTCCTGCTTCCCCCATGCCAACACTGTATTAATAAAGCTCACCAAGATCTCTACTTTCTCAGAAGACTAAGGAAATTTGGCATGTCAGCTACGACTCTCACCAACGTTCACAGATGCACTATAGAAAACATTCTTTCTGGTTGTATCACAGCTTGGTCTGGGCTCCTGCTCTGCCCAAGACCGCAAGGATCTACAAAAGGTCATGAATGTAGCCCAGTCCATCACACAAACCAGTCTCCCATCCATTGACTCTGTCTACACTTCCCGCTGCCTTGGCAAAGCAGCCAGCATAATTAATGAACCCACGCACCCCACTTCCACCTTCTTTCGTTGGGAGAAGATATAAAAGTCTCTTCCCTGCTGCTGTTAAAATTTTGAATGGACCTACCTCACACTAAGTTGATCTTTCTTTACACCCTAGTTATGGCTGTAAAACTACATTCCACACTCTCTCGTTTCCTTCTCTATGAACAGTGTGCTTTGTCTGGATAGTGCACAAGAAACAATACTTTTCACTGTATACTAATACATATGACAATAATAAATCAAATCTAATCAAACTGCACATCTTTGGCGTGTGACAGGAAACCAGAACACTCAGAGGGAACCCACACAGACACAGGGAGAACATACAAACTCCACACAGACAGTGACCCAAGGCTGGAATTGAACCTGGGTCCCTGGCATTATGAGACAGAAGTGCTAACCACTGTGCCACCCATTAGTGGTGATGCCTTCCACTGCCTTCAACCTAGTTAATCTGGGCTTCCCTCCCTTACTGTCTCCACTTCCTTCGATCTGTTCCGTAAAACTACCTTGTTGTCTAATTGTTCATCTGTGTGAACAGTTCCTTCGAATGACAAAGTGTCCATTTTTATTTCATTGCACTCCTGTGAAGTGCTGCCTTGCAATGCTTTAGTGTACAAAAGGTGCTATCTAAATGCGAGGTGTTACTGTGGAATTTCGTTCTGCACCACTGTTCCTGCATAAGTAACTGTTCAACAATTCCAACATTCCCCTCGCTCAGTCAAGAGATCATTTATAATGGAAGATCTTGCTGAACAACCAAATTAAGGCAGTTCACACTTACAACTGACTGAAGTGAATGTGTTCCCCAGGAGAATTACAATGAGAAATGAGCACCAATTAGCATCGTTGCAGAAACCTCACTCAACCTTCCAGTTAAGAGGTGATAAAGAAATTAATTCAAATCATAGACAATTAACAACCAATTATTCATCTCGTTAGGTGCAGCAGAAGGCCATTCAGCCCCTCTAACCCATTCTAACAGTTCATTAGATTATGCCTTATTTTACCTTAGCTTGATTTACCCGTTTTTGACCCACATTCCCCAATACCCCGACTCGCCAAAAGCTCTTGAAAGTTAAAAGGCCATTCTTTTGATTTTAAATAGGAAATAAAAGATTTACAAGTGAATTAGATTTTAAACAGCTCCAAAGATTCCATAACACAGCAAATAGGTGATGGAAAGACAGGTAATTGTCACTGAGAGATTAATCAGGATGCGGGACTTGTATAAATAATACAACAACTGACGTGATACATAAAATATGCATCAAAGGGTGACACGTGAACAAATCAAGGGGTTTAATATGATTAAAGATATTTACAGAATAGATACAACTACAAAACTATTTCCATTTGGAAAGGGAATCCAGAAGCAGGAACCAAGGTACAGAGCCAGAACATTGACAAGTGACATTTGGAAATAATTCCTCACTCACAGAGTGGGAGATATCAGGAACTCTCTCCATTCTGGGAACCAACAGGTATTTTCAAAACAGAGATAAACGCTTTTTTTAAAAAGTGTCACAAATAGACTTACATTAACACAGCAATGAAGTTACTATGAAAATCCCCAAGTTGCCACACTCTGGTACCTGTTTGGATATACTGAGGAAGAATTTAACATGGTTAATGCACCTAACCAGAATATCTTCGGGACTGTGGGGGTTAACTGGAGCACCCAGAGGAACTCACGCAGATGCGTGGAGAAGGTACAAACTCCACACAGACAGTGACCCAAGCCAGGAATTGAATCTGAATCCCTGGCACTGTGAGGCAGCAGTGCTAACCACTGTGCCACCGTGCCACCCATCTTGTTGGTCATAGGTTTCAAGGGATATGGAACAAAGTAAATGAGGTGGTGGTGTAAATGAACCATGGTCCAGCTGAAAGGCAGTGCGTGCCTGAGTGGCCTCCGTTTCCTATAAATGCATGTTCAGAATTCATAGAAAATTCTGGGAATCGGAAATAAAATCAGAAAATTCGAGAAATGCCACCGGAAGGTAGGGGCTGGTGGGGATGATTCCCTCTGAACGTTTCCCAGTTTTAAGAAATCTGTCACATTTGCTAAAAGCAAAATGGAATGGAATCACAAGTGACTCGCTCCGGTTGTCTGGGAAACAGCGGGCTTCAGGAGGCCCCTTATCCTCCCTCAACAGATTCCGGAATCCGAGATTCCGCCCTGCTCCAACAGGCATTGCAATGTGATGGGCAATGGGGCCCCGTCGTCATGGCTATGTATCTAGGAGTTGACCAAAGGCAGGCAGTGAGCTTGGGGGGTGTGAAAGGGGGGAGTGGGGAGGGTGCGGAGGGGGGTCCCTGACCCTTCCTGTAACTGGAAATATAGTATGCAAATGGAATCACCTCATCAGGTCCAGTCAGTGGACCCAAGGCTCCTTCAAATCGGAGCATTATATCTAACTGAGATAATAGATACAGCCTCAATTTAATCATTTGATAGACAGTGCAGCACTCCCTCAGTACTGCACTGTGAGTGTCAGCTTACATCTTGTGCTCAGGATCTTGGGATGAGTCCCAAGGCACAAGTACCTGACTCAAAACTCAACCGACATGTCACAACTAGCTCAGTGGCACAGTGGTTAGCGCTGCTGCCTCACAGTGCCGGGAACCCAGGTTCGATTCCTGGCTTGCTTCACTGTCTGTGTGGAGTTCTCCCCGTGGCTGCACAGGTTTCCTCCTAAAGTCCAAGGATGCGCAGGTTAGGTGGATTGGCCAGGCTAAATTGCCCCTTCGTGTCCCAAGCTGTGTAGGTTAGGGGCATTAGTGGGGTAAATGTGTGGGGCAAGGGAATGGCGCAGGGGTGGGCAAACATGAGATAAGAACATAAGAAATAGGAGCAGGAGTAGGCCATCTAGCCCCTCGAGCCTGCCCCGCCATTCAATAAGATCATGGCTGATCTGCCGTGGCTCAGTTCCACATTCCCGCCCTCTCCCCATAACCCTTAATCCCCTCGCTTATCAAAAACCTGTTGGAGAGTTGGCGCAGACTTGATGGGCTGAATGGCCTCGACCTGCACTGTAGAGCTTCTATGAATAAATGTAGCAGAGAGGGGCCAGGAAAGTTTGAACAGGTTGGGAATCTATGAATAGCAGACTGAAAGTGACCTGTCAGAGAACTAGGATTATGGAGTTTGACAGAGCAGGTGTGGAGGGAATATTTCCACTTAGAGGAGAGACCAAAACAATTGCCATAAAGTATGAACTCAGGAGAAACTGCTTTAAGCTGAGGATGGTGAGAATGTGGACCTCACTCGCACAGGGTGTGGTTTGAATGGACTGAAAGGGAAATTGGATCAATGCGTGAGGGAGAAGATTTTTAGAAATTGGTTCCTCACTGGATAGATGCAGGAATTTGGCTGGATGCAATACACTGTCATAGCCAGAAAGTGTTTCAATTGACTCAGACTCCAGAGGGTGATGTACAGAGCCGAGTCTCTGAGTGAGGGATTGGTGAGGAGTGAGATGGAGGTGAGGTGAAGCCTATTGCTACATTGAGGTGAGAATTCCTCAGTGTGTTGTTACTCAATTCCTCTCCTCAATATTCCAGACATGTTTCCCCAGAGCCTGTTTGTAATGTTATTAGACAAAGTCACCCAATGCCTACCATCCCCCCACCCCCAAGTCAACACAATTTAGAGGGTGATCAATAACAAAATCAGCTGCTGACATTGTTTTAATTAATCATTAATTAAAAGTCATCCAACTATCGACAGGCGGACTTCACTCCATGAATTCTGGCACAAATCCAAAGATTGAAATAAATGTGGTTTCCTCCTGATAAACATTCCGAGTTATCTGCTGTCCTTCAGACTGTCTGAACCATTTATTCACGCAATCCCTGCCATTCATCCAAAGGTGCCAACTCTTGTTGGGAATCAAATTCATTGGGCACTGCCAACTCTTTGTTACTTCTGAATGGATGTACCTCATATTAAGCTGATCTTTCTCTACACCCTAGCTCTGACTGTAACACTATATTCTACATCTTTTCCTTTCTTTCTTCTTTTTGTACTCTATCAATGGTATGTTTTGTCTGTATAGCACAAGAAACAACACTTTTCATTGCTGATTTATTATTGTCACGTTGTACATGGCATTTTTGTATCTTTCTCCTGACAGAAGAAGGTTGAAGAAAGGGTGCGTGGGATCCTTGATTATGCTGGCTGCTTTTCCAAGGCAGCAGGAAGTGTAGACAGAGTCACTGACAGAGTAGACAGAGTCACAGTTGCTGCAACTGTACAGGGCACTGGTGAGGCCACAGCTGGAGTACCGTGTGCAGTTTTGGTCGCCGCACTTACGCAAGGATATTTTGGCCTTGGAGGGAGTGCAGAGAAGGTTCACTAGGCTGATACTGGAGATGAGGGGGTTGGACTATGAAGAGAGACTAAATAGACTGGGTCTGTACTCATTGGAGTTTAGAAGGATGAGGGGGGATCTTATAGAGACGTATAAGATAATGAAAGGGATGGATAGGGTAGAGGTAGAGAAATTCTTCCCACTCAGAAAGGACAGCAGGACTAGAGGGCACAGCCTCAAGATAAGGGGGGGTGCAGTTTAGAACAGAGTTGAGGAGGAACTTCTTCACTCAAAGGGTAGCGAATCTCTGGAATTCTCTGCCGATTGAAGTGGTGGAGGCTACCTCGCTAAATATATTTAAGACACGGGTAGATAGGTTTTTGACAGAATTAAGGGTTATGGGGAGAAAGCGGGAAAGTGGAACTGATCCACTTCAGATCAGCCATGATCTTATTGAATGGCGGGGCAGGCTCGAAGGGCTAGATGGCCTACTCCTGCTCCTATTTCTTATGTTCTTATGTTCACTGGATGGGAGGTTGGTTTGTGTGGTGGATTCACAACCTTTTGTAGTTCCTTGCGGTCTTGGGCAGAGCAGGAGCCCATACCAAACTGTGGTACAACCAGAAAGAATGCTTTTTATGGAGTAAAAGTTGGTGTGAGTCATAGCGGACTTGCCAAATTTCCTCAGTCTTCTAAGAAAGTAGAGGCATTGGTGGGGCTTTATTAATATAGTGGTCGGCATTGGGGGGGCCTGAACATGTGACAATAATAAGTCAAATTCAAACTCAATCTCATTCAGAGTGGCATTCCAGACTTACAATCCAGGGAACATGATATCAAATCCCACCACAGGAAATTTGAGAATTTCAACAAAGTTTTAAAACTCTGGAATGTGCTGCTTGTGAATGTGGAGGAGGCAGATTCAATTGAGGCGTTCCGGAGGGAGTTGACTGTTACCTGGAAAAGAAGAACATGCAGGAATACGGGGAGAAAGCGAGGGCTCGGTGGGGACTCCTACAGAGATCTGGTGCAGACTCAGTGACTGGATGTGTTCCGTGCTGTAACTATTCTGTGATTCCATGGAAATAAAACACCTGGCAACTGTAAAATGGAGCTGCCAGGTTGCGATGAAAACCCAGTAAGTCCATTAATATCCTTTAACGGAGACAACCACGGGCCCATGTGGGATTCCATTCCCACACTAATTGTGGCTGACCCTTAACAGTCCTCAAAAAACCTGGCAAGATGCTCAAGTTGCTTCAAAGTGCTGGAAAGAATAACCATCATGCGAGCACCCTCACTTCAAGAGGAAGCCCCACCCTCACTTTCCACAGGGATGGGTAATAAATACCAGCCTTTCCAGTAATGGTCACATACCCAGAATTAACAGGAGAAGGTAAAGTCTCCATCGTCCCAGATGACCATTGGCTGCTCTCTAGGGCTGGTGGTGAGTTAACCTGACAGTCACCACAGCTCGGGCAAGGGGCAAGGTTGAGAAAGCAGGTGCTTTATGGATAACCTCAGCCGGTACGGGAATTGAACCCACGCTGTTGGAGCTGATTTGGATCACTAACCAGCTGTCCAGCCAACTAAACTAAACCTACCCACAGGGATAAGGTACTACTATAGTGAGTGTAGAAGGTGATCGAGAAGGCGGATGGAATGTTGGCCTTCATAGCGAGGGGGGTTGAATATAAAAGTAGGGAGGTCTTGCTGCAACTGTACAGGGTACTGGTGAGGCCGCAGCTGGAGTAGTGTGTGCAGTTTTGGTCACCGCACTTACGCAAGGATATATTGGGCTTGCAGGGAGTGCAGAGAAGGTTCACTAGGCTGATAGCGGAGATGAGGGGATTAGTTTATGAGGAGAGATTGAATAGACTGGGTTGGAGTTTAGAAGGCTGAGGGGGGATCTTATAGAGGCATGTAAGATAATGAAGGGGATGGATAGGGTAGAGATAGAGAGATTCTTCCTGCTTAGAAAGGATAGCAGAGCTAGAGGGCACAGCCTCAAGATAAGGAGCGGGGGGGGGTGGGAAGGAGTTTAGATTGGAGTTGTGGAGGAACTTCTTCACTCAAAGGGTGGTGAATCTCTGGAATTCTCTGCCCATTGAAGTGGTGGAGGCTACCTCGCTGAATATATTTAAGTCACGGGTAGATGGGTTTCTGACAGACAGGGGAATTAAGGGTTATGGGGAGAAAGCGGGAAAGTGGAACTGATCCACTTCAGATCAGCCAGATCTTATTGAATGGCGGGGCAGGCTCAACGGGCTAGATGGCCTACTCCTGCTCCTATTTCTTATGTTCTTATGAAGATGACTAACTGTTCAGATGTAACATTTAAGCAGGTACCCAGCTGACCTCGTGGACAGACATAAAAGATTCCCCATCAAGATAGCAAAGATTAGCAGGAGGGTTTTCCCTGGTGAGCTTGTTTTTGTGTCAATGCAGTTTAGTGGGATCTTGCTATGCACAAATTGACTGCTGCATTTCCTACCAGAGCAAGTGGCTGCTTAGCATTTTGGGATGTACTGAGGCTGTGAAAGGTGCTATCTAAATGCAAGCTATTTCCTTCTCTGTAATGATGTATTTGTCTGCAGGAATCAGGTTGGCAGTGAGTCACGCAGGGTGAAATCAGAGTTCAGCTCTGAGCAACACAAGTAGAAACAATCTTATTTACTGTAACCAATAAGAGATGATGTTGAGGCTCAGACTCAGATTGTGGTTGGATCTCCGATGATCGTCATCCTATTATTGTAGAGCTGAATTAATTTCAGTTTAAAAATGGGCTGCATTAGCCGAGTTCCACTTCGCCAACTTCACTTTGACAAATTCATATCCAGGAACAAATAGAAAAATTAATGAACTTCAATCTTTTCTCCTGGACACAACACTGCACAGTTGTAAAGGACTGATCTTTACCCTGCTGGACACAACACTGCACAGTTGTAAAGGACTGATCTTTACCCTGCTGGACACAACACTGCACAGTTAACGGGGATTAATCTTCATCTGCTGGACACAGAACTGAACGGTTATCACGGATTACTCCTTAACCTGCTGGACAGAGCCCTGCTCAGTTAAAGGGGATTAATCCTTACTCTGCTGGACACAACACTGCACGGTTAAAGAGGATTAATCCTTACTCTGCTGGACTCAACACTACACAGTTAAAGGGGATTAATCCTTACTCTGCTGGACTCAACACTACACAGTTAAAGGGGATTAATCCTTACTCTGCTGGACTCAACACTGCACAGTTAAAGGGGATTAATCCTTACTCTGCTGGACTCAACACTGCACAGTTAAAGGGGATTAATCCTTACTCTGCTGGACTCAACACTGCACAGTTAAAGGGGATTAATCCTTACTCTGCTGGACTCAACACTGCACAGTTAAAGGGGATTAATCCTTACTCTGCTGGACAGAGCCCTGCACAGTTAAAGGGGATTAATCCTTACTCTGCTGGACAGAGCCCTGCACAGTTAAAGGGGATTAATCCTTACTCTGCTGGACTCAACACTGCACAGTTAAAGGGGATTAATCCTTACTCTGCTGGACAGAGCCCTGCACAGTTAAAGGGGATTAATCCTTACTCTGCTGGACTCAACACTGCACAGTTAAAGGGGATTAATCCTTACTCTGCTGGACACAACACTGCACAGTTAAAGGGGATTAATCCTTACTCTGCTGGACTCAACACTACACAGTTAAAGGGGATTAATCCTTACTCTGCTGGACACAACACTGCACAGTTAAAGGGGATTAATCCTTACTCTGCTGGACACAACACTGCACAGTTAAAGGGGATTAATCCTTACTCTGCTGGACTCAACACTACACAGTTAAAGGGGATTAATCCTTACTCTGCTGGACACAACACTGCACAGTTAAAGGGGATTAATCCTTACTCTGCTGGACTCAACACTACACAGTTAAAGGGGATTAATCCTTACTCTGCTGGACACAATGCTGCACAGTTAAAGGGGATTAATCCTTACTCTGCTGGACTCAACACTGCACAGTTAAAGGGGATTAATCCTTACTCTGCTGGACACAATGCTGCACAGTTAAAGGGGATTAATCCTTACTCTGCTGGACTCAACACTGCACAGTTAAAGGGGATTAATCCTTACTCTGCTGGACAGAGCCCTGCACAGTTAAAGGGGATTAATCCTTACTCTGCTGGACTCAACACTGCACGGTTAAAGGGGATTAATCCTTACTCTGCTGGACTCAACACTGCACAGTTAAAGGGGATTAATCCTTACTCTGCTGGACACAACACTGCACAGTTAAAGGGGATTAATCCTTACTCTGCTGGACACAACACTGCACGGTTAAAGGGGATTAATCCTTACTCTGCTGGACTCAACACTGCACAGTTAAAGGGGATTAATCCTTACTCTGCTGGACACAACACTGCACGGTTAAAGGGGATTAATCCTTACTCTGCTGGACTCAACACTGCACAGTTAAAGGGGATTAATCCTTACTCTGCTGGACACAACACTGCACAGTTAAAGGGGATTAATCCTTACTCTGCTGGACAGAGCCCTGCACAGTTAAAGGGGATTAATCCTTACTCTGCTGGACTCAACACTGCACAGTTAAAGGGGATTAATCCTTACTCTGCTGGACACAACACTGCACAGTTAAAGGGGATTAATCCTTACTCTGCTGGACTCAACACTACACAGTTAAAGGGGATTAATCCTTACTCTGCTGGACACAACACTGCACAGTTAAAGGGGATTAATCCTTACTCTGCTGGACTCAACACTGCACAGTTAAAGGGGATTAATCCTTACTCTGCTGGACACAACACTGCACAGTTAAAGGGGATTAATCCTTACTCTGCTGGACACAACACTGCACAGTTAAAGGGGATTAATCCTTACTCTGCTGGACTCAACACTACACAGTTAAAGGGGATTAATCCTTACTCTGCTGGACACAACACTGCACAGTTAAAGGGGATTAATCCTTACTCTGCTGGACTCAACACTACACAGTTAAAGGGGATTAATCCTTACTCTGCTGGACACAATGCTGCACAGTTAAAGGGGATTAATCCTTACTCTGCTGGACTCAACACTACACAGTTAAAGGGGATTAATCCTTACTCTGCTGGACTCAACACTGCACAGTTAAAGGGGATTAATCCTTACTCTGCTGGACTCAACACTGCACAGTTAAAGGGGATTAATCCTTACTCTGCTGGACTCAACACTACACAGTTAAAGGGGATTAATCCTTACTCTGCTGGACACAACACTGCACGGTTAAAGAGGATTAATCCTTACTCTGCTGGACTCAACACTACACAGTTAAAGGGGATTAATCCTTACTCTGCTGGACTCAACACTGCACAGTTAAAGGGGATTAATCCTTACTCTGCTGGACTCAACACTACACAGTTAAAGGGGATTAATCCTTACTCTGCTGGACTCAACACTACACAGTTAAAGGGGATTAATCCTTACTCTGCTGGACACAACACTGCACAGTTAAAGGGGATTAATCCTTACTCTGCTGGACTCAACACTACACAGTTAAAGGGGATTAATCCTTACCCTGCTGGACACAACACTGCACGGTTAAAGGGGATTAATCCTTACTCTGCTGGACTCAACACTGCACAGTTAAAGGGGATTAATCCTTACTCTGCTGGACACAATGCTGCACAGTTAAAGGGGATTAATCCTTACTCTGCTGGACAGAGCCCTGCACAGTTAAAGGGGATTAATCCTTACTCTGCTGGACACAATGCTGCACAGTTAAAGGGGATTAATCCTTACTCTGCTGGACTCAACACTACACAGTTAAAGGGGATTAATCCTTACTCTGCTGGACTCAACACTGCACAGTTAAAGGGGATTAATCCTTACTCTGCTGGACTCAACACTGCACAGTTAAAGGGGATTAATCCTTACTCTGCTGGACAGAGCCCTGCACAGTTAAAGGGGATTAATCCTTACTCTGCTGGACACAACACTGCACAGTTAAAGGGGATTAATCCTTACTCTGCTGGACAGAGCCCTGCACAGTTAAAGGGGATTAATCCTTACTCTGCTGGACAGAGCCCTGCACAGTTAAAGGGGATTAATCCTTACTCTGCTGGACAGAGCCCTGCACAGTTAAAGGGGATTAATCCTTACTCTGCTGGACAGAGCCCTGCACAGTTAAAGGGGATTAATCCTTACTCTGCTGGACTCAACACTGCACAGTTAAAGGGGATTAATCCTTACTCTGCTGGACTCAACACTGCACAGTTAAAGGGGATTAATCCTTACTCTGCTGGACACAACACTGCACAGTTAAAGGGGATTAATCCTTACTCTGCTGGACTCAACACTGCACAGTTAAAGGGGATTAATCCTTACTCTGCTGGACTCAACACTGCACAGTTAAAGGGGATTAATCCTTACTCTGCTGGACACAACACTGCACAGTTAAAGGGGATTAATCCTTACTCTGCTGGACTCAACACTGCACAGTTAAAGGGGATTAATCCTTACTCTGCTGGACACAACACTGCACAGTTAAAGGGGATTGATACTTACCCTCTGGACCAAAAGTCACATATGTATTAATATGGATTAGTGAAGACAAATGTAGGTCTGAAAGAGGATATCTTTTTAATAGAGAACAAGGAAATGGCAGGGTAATTAAGCTACGACTTCAGTGCTGTCTTCACAGAGGAAGATGCAAATAGTATCCCAGAAATGCCAAGGACTCAGGGGTCTGGTAAGAAAGATGAGTTGAAGGAAATTAGTATTACTAAAAAAATGCTGGCAAAATTAGTGGGACTGAAGGGCAGTGAATCCCCAGGGTTAATGATCTATATCCCAGGGGACTAAAGGAGGTGATAATGGAAATAGCTGGTTGTCATCTTCCAAATTTCTATGGATTCTGGATTCTAGTCCCGCAGATTGGAGGGTGACCAATATAATTCCACAACTTAAAAAAGGGAATTACATTCCGCTTAGCCTAATATCAGCTGTAGGGAAAATGCTAAAGTCTGTTATAACGGATGTGAAAATAGGACACTTAAATAGCAATGGGATTAAACAAAGTTAACATGAATTAATGAGACAGAAGTCACGTGTGACGAACCTACTGTAGTTTTTTTGAGGAGGTAACTAGCGGAATGGATAAGGGAGAGCCAGTGGATGTGGTGTATTTAGGTTTTCAGAAAGTTTTTAATAAATTGTCACATGAAAGATTAGTGTGCAAAATTAATGCTGTTTTTGAAGGTGGAACAGACGCGGCGTGGGTGAAGAAACTGGGAGAATGGTTTGGAGTCCTGACAGGAAGAGGAGTGTAAGGAGCTGTAGTCAAGGTAGCTGTGGGAGTTGGTGGGTCAGTAATAAATATTGGTAGTCAGTCTATCACTGGAAATGGAGACAGCGGGGGGTCAAGGAAGGGAAGGGAATTATCAGACATGGACCTTATGAATGGGGTTGGGGGGGGGGGGGGGGGGGGGGGGGTGTTGGATGCAAATTTGAAGCAAAATCGATATGTTTTCCAGATCCAGATGAAAGCACAAAGCGGCATTGAAATAGTCATCGCTGTAATAGAGGAAGAATTGTGTGGGAGGGGGCCTGAGTAAGATGGAACAAGGGGCATACACGCAGTGGATCGTGCGAGGGCTGCTCTTGGATGTTGCTTCGAGAGTTGCCTAGTGCTTCACGTCGTTAGTACACACTTAAACTGGACCGACTGACGAGCAACACGACAGCTCAGTGACTATCACTGTTTGCTGTGCAGATACATGGATTTGGGCTGATGTCTGCGGGAGTTTGCGCATTCTCCCCGTGATTGCGTGGGTTTTCTCCGGGTGCTCCGGTTTCCTCCCACACCCCAAAGACGTGCTCTTAGGCTGATTGGTGTAACAAATTATCCCTAAATTAGTCTTCCCTCAATCTTCCCCAATAGGTGTAGACAAGGGTCACGGGTAGAGGAGGGCATTCATAATGTTAAAATGGCGGTGCGGGCTCATTGGGCCGATGGGCCTGTTTCCCGTGCTGTGTTGTTCTTTGTTTTAACACACAAAAAGGCTGGTATAACTGGGACTCAAGCAGGCACCCATAGCCACAACTTTTAGTTGCAGGAAGTGAGACAAGTTAAAGGAGAAATTATTGATTGAGAGAGCAGGTAGAGAGTGGTTGTGGATGGGGATTGTATGGGCCTCTGCTCAAAGGAGAAATGGAGGAACCTCAGCCCATCCTGGTGGGGGATGGAGCTGTAGAGGGATTGGACATCCATGATGAGGAGGAGACGGTTACAACCAAGGAACTGGAAATTAATGACATGACAGAAGAGATAGGAGAAGTCAGGAATATTAGTGGGATGGGACTGGACAAGGGGAGAGAGAATGGAGTCACGATGGGAAGAAATGGGTTCAGTGGGGCAGGAACAAGCTGATACGATTGGCCTACGGGGGCAGAAGTGTTTGTGGATTTTGAGAAGGAGGGCTGTGTGGGGGTCAGGGTCTACGAGGTTGGAAGCTGTGCAGGGAAGATCTCCAGAGACAATGAGGTCAATGACAGTTCTGAAACCAATGGCTGGATTTCGCTGCTGGGATTTTGGTAAAGTAGGTGGTAGGACAAGATATCTGAGGGTTCGTGTTCAGTCTCCGTGAGATAAAGGGCAGTACGCCAGACAGCAACAACCCCACCCTTGTCAGCAGGTTTGATCACAAGGTCAGATTTGGGCTTGAGGGAGCAAAGTTTACATTTATTTATTATTATCACAAATAAGCTTACATTAACACTGCAATGAAGTTACTGTGAAAATCCCCTAGTTACCACACTCCGGCATCTGTTCAGGTACACTGACGGTGAATTTAGGATGGACAATGCACCTAACCAGCACATCTTTCAGACTGTGGGAGGAAACTGGAACCCCTGAAGGAAACCCACGCAGACACGGGGAGAATGTGCAAACTCTCCACAGACAGTGACCCAAGCTGGGAATTGAACCCAGGTCCCTGACACTGTTAAGCAGCAGTGCTGACCATTATGTCACCATGTGGCAGCAAGTTCAGAGGGAGACAAGTTAAAGTCAGTAAGAGGAGCAGAGAGATTGAGATGGCTGATATGTCAACAATCCTCAGTGAAAAGATCAAGAGAAGATCGGGAGGGGTCCAGGTAGAGGGAGAATACTGGAGACAGGCAAAAGGATCTGTTGAAAAGGGGGAGGACTCCAGCCCAAAAAAGTGAGCATGGAGACAGAGGCAATGGAAGAAGAGTTCAGCATCACGCCAAGGTCAAAATTCACTGACGGGTGGGGAGAGGAGGGTATGACGTGACGAAATGGAGTCCTTTACAGTGTACAGCACCAGAGTGGGCAGGTCAGAGGGCAGAGCGCATACACGGCAAGGACTGGGATTGGAGGAAGGAATGAGGTCAGAGGGACGGGAAGGCGTGGAGGGTATTGGACGGATGTTGACAGCATTAGATGCTGAAGCTTTCATTCCTTAACATCTGAAGTGAAGAGAAAATGCTTCTTGTTAAAATGTTGGGTGTGATGAAGAATGAAATGGAACAGGAGATAAGGACAGCTTTGAGATAGAATGAGTCAGTGCTGCTGGGCAGAGACATCAGTGTGTATACGGCAGTGCATGGCACTGAGTGTAGATCTCAGGATGCGGCATAGAACATAGAACATTACAGCGCAGTACAGGCCCTTCGGCCCTCGATGTTGCGCCGACCAGTGGAACCAATCTAATGACCCTCTAACCTAAACTATCCCAATGTTATCCATATGCCTATCCACTGACCATTTGAATGCCCTTAAAGTTGGTGAGTCCACAACTGCTGCAGGCAGGGCATTCCACACCCTTACTACCCTCTGAGTAAAGAGCCTACCTCTGACATCCGTCCTATAATTACCACCCCTTAATTTGAAGCTATGTGCCCTTGTGTTAGCCATCACCATCCGAGGTAAAAGGCTCTCACTGTCCACCCTATCCAATCCTCTGATCATCTTGTATACCTCAATCAGGTCACCTCGTAACCTTCTTCTCTCCAATGAAAATAACCTCAAGTCCCTCAGCCTTTCCTCATAAGACCTTCCCACTATACCAGGCAACATCCTGGTAAACCTCCTCTGCACCCTTTCCAATGCCGCCACATCTTTCTTATAATGTGGTGACCAGAACTGTACGCAATACTCCAAGTGCGGCAGCACCAGAGTTTTGTACAGTTGTAACATGACCTCACGGTTCCGAAATTCAATCCCTCTACCAATAAAAGCTAACACACCTTACGCCTTCTTAACAACCTTATCAACCTGGGTGCCAACTTTCAGGGAGCTATGCGCCTGTACCCCGAGATCAGCATTCCGAGGAACATTGTATGTCCTGGAGATTCCTGTAGTCCCGGGTGGATTTTAAGATGAGGGGCGGAACTGGAGCTGGAATCCAGGTGGGGTGGGTCAGTGATGGTGGCAGTCGCTGAGAAAGGAGTTATTCGTGGAAGTGAGTTTTGATAAACACCTTGTCAAACATCGAGAGGGAAATGAGAAAACATTGAAGGTATATGTGGTAAGAGAGAAAAACGGAATTAATGAGTCTTTTTCGAAGTGACAGGCAGTGATTAGTGGGGTCACGCAGGGATCAGTGCTTCTGAAATAGCACGGTGCCACAGTGGTTAGCACTGCTGCCTCACAGTGCCAGGGACTTGAGTTCGATCCCAGCCTTGGGTCACTGTCTGTACTGAGTCTGCGCATTCTCCCCGTGTCTGAGTGCGTTTCCACCGGGTGATCCAGTTTCTTCCCACAGTCCAAAGATGTACAGGTTAGGTGGATTAGCCATGTTAAATGCATGGAGTTATGGGGATAGGGCAGGGAGGTGGGCTTAGGCTTTTCAGGTTAGTCGGTGCAGGCTCAATGTGTCAAATGCCTCCTTCTGCACTTTAGGAAGTCTATGCTTCTATTCACAATATACATCAATGACTTGCGTGAGGGAACAAAATGTAATATTTCCAAGTTCGCTGATGACACAAAACGTAGTGGGAATGTGAGTGTTGTGAAGAATGTTAAAAGGCTTTAAGGTGATTTAGACAAAGTGAGTGAGTGGGAGAATACATGGCTGATACAATATATTGTGGATATGTATAAGCTATCCATTTGGGACAGAGAACAAAATGGCAGAGTACTATTTAAATGCTGATAGATTGGGAAATGTACAAAGGGACTTGGGTGTCCTGGTACACCAGTCACGGAAAGTAAGCATACAAGTACAGCATGCACCAATAACCTGTTTTGGACCCCCCATGCTGACACTATAGTTAAGAAACCCCACCAACGCCTCTACTTTCTCAGAAGACTAAGGAAATTTGGCATGTTCACTATGGCTCTCACCAACTTTTACAGATGCCCCATAGAAAGCATTCTTTCTGGTTGTGTCACAGCTTGGTATGGGCTCCTGCTCCGCCCAAGACTGCAAGAAACTATGAAAGGTCATGAATGTAGCCCAATCCATCGCGCAAACCAGCCTCCCATCCATTGACTCTGTCTACAATTCCCGCTGCCTCGGTAAAGCAGCCAGCATAATTAAGGACCCCACACACCCCAGAAATTTTCTATTTCACCTTCTTCCGTTAGGAAAAAGATACAAAAGTCTGAGGTCATGTACCAACCAACTCAAGTACAGCTTCTTCCCTGCTGCTAACAGAAATTTGAATGGACTTACCTTGCATTAAGTTGATCCTTCTCTACACCCTAACTATGACTGTAACACTACATTCGGCACTCTCTCCTTTCCTTCTCTATGAACAGTATGTTTTGTCTGTGTAGTGTGCAAGAAACAGTACTTTTCATTGTATGTTAATACATGTGACAACAATAAATCAAATCAAATCAAACAGCAAGCAGTTAGAAAGGCAAATAGTATTTTGCAGGAAGACGTGAACACGGGAACAAGGATATCTTACTGCAGCTGTACCAGACCCTGTGAGGCCACACCTGGAGTATTGTGTACGGTTTTGGTCTCCTTATCTACGAAAGGCTGGACATGCTGGCCTTGGAAAGGGTCTAGAGGAGGTTCACAAGAATGATCCCTGGAATGAAGAGTTTGTCATCTGAGGAACAGTTGAGGACTCTGGATCTATACTCGTTGGAGTTTAGAAGGATGAGGGAGGATCTTATTGAAACTTACAGGAAACATACTGCGAGGCCTGGATAGAGTGGACGTGGCGAGGATGTTTCCACTAGTAGGAAAAACTAGAACCAGAGGGCACAACCTCAGGCTAAAGGGACGATCTTTTAAAACAGATGAGGAGGAATTTCATCAGCCAGAGAGTGGTGAATCTGTGGAACTCTTTGCCGCAGAAGGCTGTGGGGGCCAGGCCATTGAGTGTCTTTAAGACAGAGACAGATAGGTTCTTGATGAATAAGGGGATCAGGGGTTATGGGGAAAAGACAGAAGATGGGGATGAGAAAAATAATAGCTATTAATGAATGGCAGAGCAGAATCGATGGGCTGAGTGGCCTAATTCTGCTCCTTTGTCTTATGGTCTGTGGCTCTTCTTGCTACAGAGACTGATTCCTGGGATGGCAGGACTGTCATATGAAGAGAGATTGGGTCATCTAGGCCTGTATTCACAGGAATTTAGAAAATTCCTACCTTTTCCCCATAACCCCCTGATCCCCTTATTCATCAAGAACCTATCTGTCTCTGTCTTAAAGACACTCAATGGCCTGGCCCCCACAGCCTTCTGCGGCAAAGAGTTCCACAGATTTACCACTCTGAAGAAATTCCTCCTCATCTCTGTTTTAAAGGATCGTCCCTTTGGCCTGAGGTTGTGCCCTCTGGTTCTAGTTTCTCCTACTGGTGGAAACATCCTCCCCATGTCCACTCTATCCAGGCCTTACAGTATCCTGTGCATTTTAACAAGATCCCCTATCATCCTTCTAAACTCCAACAAGTACAAACCCAGAGCCCTCAACTGTTCCTCATATGGCAAACTCTTCATTCCAGGCTGTCACTCAAACTATCATTCACACCACCTCCCGTCTCTCCCACTCACTATGGTTTGTCTCTCTCTCGAGCCATTTTCCACATTATGCATCAAATACTGCACATTATTAACAATAACAAATGATTAGAAAGAAATGATCCCTGATAAAGCTGTAACAAGCAATTAAACTCAAACCCCCTGCACATCACAATTAGAACATTATGCACATTATACTAAGAGCCTGGGTACAGTCACTCAAACGCTCTGTGTACATTCATTCTTAGGGTCAGGGTGCAGTTACTCCAAAGATATTTTTACAATTATTTCTGGGGCCTGGGTGCTGTTATCAAGTTAGGAGCATACATATCTACAAGGAGACTATAGAGGGAGCTTTACTCTATATCTAACCCCGTGCTGTACCTGTCCTGGGAGTGTTTGATGGGGGGACAGTGTAGAGGGAGCTTTACTCTGTATCTAACCCTGTGCCATACCTGTCCTGGGAGTGTTTGATGGGGACAGTGTAGAGGGAACTTTACTCTGTATCTAATCCTGTGCTGTACCTGTCCTGGGAATGTTTCATGGGGACAGTGTAGAGGGAGATTTACTCTGTATCTAACGCCATTCTGTACCTGTCCTGGGAGTGTTTGATGGGGACAGTGTAGAGGGAGATTTACTCTATCTAACCCCGTGCTGTACCTGTCCTGGGAGTGTTTGATGGGGACAGTGTAGAGGGAGCTTTACTCTGTATCTAACCCCGTGCTGTACCTGTCCTGGGAGTGTTTGATGGGGACAGTGTAGAGGGAGCTTTACTTTGTATCTAACCCCGTGCTACCCGTGTACTGAGAGTGTTTGATGGGGAGATAGGGAGACATGTGGAGATGTGAGAAAAATATCAGCCATGATTGAATGGTGGAGTAGACTCGATGGGCCGAGTGTCCTAATTCTGCTCCTTTGTCTGGTCTTATGTTGGAGCATTTAAAATGGAGATGAGGAGACATTTCTTCACCCAGAGAGTGGTGAGCCTGTGGAATTCATTACCACAGGAAATAGTTGATGCCAAAACATTGAATGTATTCAAGAGGAGGCTGGATATAGCACTTGGGGTGAACGGGATCAAAGGTTATTGGGAGAAAGCAGGATTAGGCTACTGAGTTGGCTGATCAGCCCCGATCGTGATGAATGGCAGACCAGGCTCGAAGGGCCAAATGGCCTCCTCCTGCTCCTATTTTCTGTGTTTCTATGTTTCTAAATAAATGCAAGCTGGTTCTTTTAACTTGTAACGAAATTATTAAACGCGGCAATGCACCATAAGTAGGTCAGAGACTCAAGAGGAAAAGCTCCTGAAGAGATGTGCTTGTGGGTATACTGCGCTGGTTCAAACATCTCTCAGCTCGAGAGAAGGAAAACTCACAGAATAAAAAAGAAAATCAGACATTGTTAAAGTCATAACAAACAGAAACTAAATATGGAAATGGACAGAATGCATCATTAAAACTCCTGAATAATACTCCCTCATGAATGGTCTGTTGCTTACAGTGACTGAACCACTCACAGCAATGAACAATTTCAGCGGGTGAAGCCAGTGATGAGGAAGACCTGAGGGTAGGTGTTGACAGTAACACTGTGAGGACCCTTCCACAGATAGCGACTGAGCAGGTCAGAGAGCCGTCTGCACACTGTGCCTGACACATTCATTATCCGTCATTCCATATTTCCGTGGTTACCATCCGCTCGAGTTTTCACCAGAGGGACATTAGGTGATAATGAATTTACCAGCAAATTAAAAGAAGGTCATTCCCTGGAGCTCAGAAGGCGGAGGGGTGATCTTATCAAGGTGTTTAAAATGGTAATGAATCTGAAAGGTTAGATAAAAATAACCAATATCCTGTGGTGATAGGGGCTTCCACAATGGGAAAGTATAATTTCACACTTAAATCTTCAGTGAGAAATCTGGGGGCACTCCTTCACACAAAGAGCAGTGGAAACCTGGAATTCCCTCCAAAAGATTATGGGTGCTGTTGGAAGAATGGGAGGCTGATCTATGTCAGGTGAAGGGCTCAGGGGGACATGGACTGATATTAGGTGAAGGAAGGCAAGCTATAGAACAGGCATGATCTGATTGAATGGTGAAATGTATATACAGTCGTTTTTACACAACGTGGCACAGAATGATAGCAAATCCAGCAGATAAGGGGGTGATGTAGCTCCTCGCATTTATCCAAGAGCTTGCTCCACACCTGGTGCTGGTTACATCAGTGCCAGGTCCCTGCAAGATTCAAAGTCCCATTTCAAGTCATGCAATTGATTCCGCTCAATTACACTTGTCACAATTTATACCATTCTGCTTAGATGGGGGTGGCACAGTGGGTTAGCACTACTGCCTCACAGTGCCAAGGAACCGAGTTTGATTCCCAGCTTGGGTCACTATCTGTGTGGAGTCTGCACGTTCTCCCCATGTCTGCATGGGTTTCCTCTGGGTGCTCCTCCCACAGTCTGAAAGATGTGCTGGTTAGGGTGCATTGGCCATGGTAAATTCTCCCTCAGTGTACCCGAGCAGGTGCCGGAGTGTGGTGACTAGAGGATGTTCACAGTAACCTCATTGCAGTGTTAATGTAAGCCTACTTGTGACACTCATAAATAAACTTTAAGCGAAAACTTTAAACTAATGACCCCTCACATTCTAACCTACACCTTTATTCTCTGATTATAATCCCTGAGTTTATGCCCATCAAACAATCGTTTAAAACTTACCCTCTCTGAAAGGTTACAGTTTTGGACATTTCTACTGACTCTCTCCTCAACATTAAATAAAAGACAGAGAGTTCTGGTCAGGTACTGCCCAGGTCAATAATCTTTCTCTAAAGCTTTCTCTTAACCTTCTCTGCTCCATTGAAGGTTAAAAGGTTAACCCCATTCAATCTATGCTATACATTTTATTCATTGTCCGGTATCCTTTTGCAAGAGACAACTCTCCTACCTTAGCCTAGCCAATTACCTACAAGGGCTTACTATCACTGCCTTGGTCTTATACTCATGATGGGGTGTTGATGAAGGAGCAGCACTCTGAAAGCTCATGCTATCAATTAAACCTGCTGGACTTTAACTGGTGTTGTGAGACTACTTGCTCTTATACCCAGCAGCCCTGCCCTTACATTTGATTTGTTTGTGGGTTTTTTCCATCTATAATCTTGTTTTTACAGGTCTGTTTTTCGTCACACCTCTCAGCTTCCTAATGTCACTGGGAATTTTAACATTTCAGTTATTGTTCCATTCTCTGTTCCTTGTGTAAAGTCCATTCTGACAACAACACAGTGGCAGCAGTGTGCACCACCTACTGCAAGCCACTCACCAAGGCTCCTTCAACAGCACCTTCCAAATCCCACACAGCTACCATCTAGAAGGATAAGGGCAGCAGACACATGGGAACACCACCACCTGCAAGTTCCCCTCCAAGTCACTCACTTGGCTGGAAATAGATCACCATTCCTTTACTGTCACTGGCTCAAAATCCTGGAATTCCCTCCCCAACAACTGTGTGGGTGTACCTACGCCACATGAACTGCAGCGGTTCAAGAAGGCAGCTCACCACCACTTTCTCAAGGGCAATTAGGGATGGGCAATAAATGCTGACCTAGCCAACGATGCTTAATTTCTGAGAACCAACCTCCCTTGTTAATCTGTAAGCTTGTAGATTTTTCAACACTTTTAATAGCTTTTTGATATTTGCGCCAATTAGTGATTTGCTCAAATCTGCCTCAATAGTTTCTTCCCTGTTCTTTGGGAAACTAAGCCAAAATACTTACTATCGTTTTATTTCCTTCATTTCCTGAAGCAACCTTTATTTGAATGCCTTATTTTCTGTTTGTTATCATGTTCAAATAGATTGCCTACTTCGCAGGTCAGTGGAGAATCAGGTTCTGATCACGCAGTGTATAATTGAAGCTAAGATTAATAAAATTCAACTTCTCTGCATCAAGGCAGCATTTTCGCTCAATTTTCAAAGGTTTTGGAGAGAGTAACAATCACAGCTCCTTCAAAGCTAATGGTGCCTCTGTGAGGATGTTCAGATTAAAACCAACCACTCGGACCTTATTGATATGTTTGAGTTTCTTGATGAAGGGTTGATGAGGGTAACAGGGTTGATGTTGTATACTTGGGCTTTCATGTGGTGTTTGCCAAAGTGTTGCAAAATAAGCCTTGTTAGCAAAATTTAAAATGCATGGATTAAAGAGGCAGCCATCACTGGGATCATTCTGAACTCAACACAAACTACAAAAGATCATGAACAAAGCCCAATCCATCACGCAAACCAGTCTCCCACCCACTGACTGTGTCTGCTTTTCCGAGGCAGCGGGAAAAGCAGTCTGCATAAATAAGGATCCCACACACCCTCGACATTCTTTCTTCCCATTTCTTCTGTCAGAGAAAGATACAAAAGTTTGAGGTCACGTACCAACCGACTCAAGAACTGCTTCTTCCCTGCTGCTGTCAGACTTTTGCATTAAGTTGATCTTTCACTACACCCTAGCTATGACTGTAACAATACATTCTGCACTCTTCCCTTTCCTTCTCTATGAATGGTGTGCCTTGTCTGTATAGTGCGCAAGAAACTATACCTTTCATTGTATATGACAATAATAAATCAGATCAAAATCAAATCAAGTCACTGGGAGAGAGTGTGGAAGAGATCTAGGAGAATGATAGCAGGAATACTGAAATTCCTGAATAATAATAATGAAGTTATGTGGAGAAACTTGGCTTGTTCTCCTTGGAGCAGAGAAGGCTAAGAGGAGATCACAATCAGGAAGACTTTAGGTAGAGTAAATAAGGAAAAATTGTTTCCAATCATAAAGATTTGGTAACCAGAGAACACAGATTTAAGGTGAAGTTAAAGTGATTACTGGAAATAAAACGTTTAACGATGATTAGAATTCTTTGCTCATTTTTATTATTCATTCTGGGGCTGAGGGGATGGTCAGCAAGGCTGGTATTTATTGTCCATTCCCAGTTTTCTGATGAAATTGCAGTAACTATTTGATGTAACTGAGTGAATGGGCCATTGCAGGGAGCATTTAGGGGTCAACCACATTGGTACAGATTTGGAGTGAAGATGCAGGCTGGGTAAGGCCAGCAAGGAATGGAGCAGATGGTTTATTTTAAGCAAAACCTGACAGATTCATGTTACAATAGTGTGGCACCCTCTCGGGCAATGTCAGGATGGGTCAGGCTTCATCACATACAGGGAATTGCAGCCCATGGCTGCCTTCAGGTAGAGTCCCAGTTCTTCCACACTTACTATATGGCTGCTCGATGGTTCTGCACGAGAGGACCCCACCTCTGGGGCGATCACTCATCCCCTGTTCCCATTGGTCCCTCAAGCCAGGTGCCCCTCTTCTACTGTGCTGTCCTACGTTTCTACGATTTCTATGATTCTAAACACAGTAAAAGTCTCACAACACCAGCTTAAAGTCCAACAGGTTTATTTGGTAACAAAAGCCACTAACTTTCAGAGCGCTGCTCCTTCATCAGGTGAGTGGGAGCTGTGTTCACAAACAGGGCATATAAAGACACAAACTCAATTTACAAAATAATGGTTGGAATGCAACTCTTTACAGGTAATCAAGACTTAAAGGTACAGACAATGTGAGTGGAGAGAGGGTTAAGCACAGGTTAAAGAGATGTGTATTGTCTCCAGACAGGACGGTTAGTGAGATTTGTCCTAAAGAGACTGACCCCTACAGTCACTGTATCTCTCCCCCACTTAATTCTTTTATACAAACATCAAGATCAGCTTATACAATCTAAATACACATTATATGCACAGGTTAAACATTTTTAAATCAGTGTAGTGATTACTCAATGATGAGCTCTTGAGGTTTGCATTTAACATAACACCTCTTCCAGAAAGTTTCAGCTATACACAATTCCAACCATGATCTTGCATTGGGTCATCTATATAGGCTTGCTACTTTCTGAGTTTTGTCCTAAATGGTGCTCTGCCCAAGGACTACATACTTTACTCAGCAGATAGTGTCATTCTCCAATCTCCCGTTGATCTTTTCTCGGTCAAGCACCTTTACAATGCTTGCTGGCACCACCATCATAATACAACACAGTCTTGTGTCTTGCCAGCATCTTCTCAACCTTTGTCTGTTACTTGGTTAGCACTGCTGCCTCACAGCCCCAGAGACTTGGGTTCAGTTCTCGGCTTAGGTCACTGTCTGTGTGGTGTGTGTACATTCTCCCCAGGTCTGCATGGGTTTCTTCCAGGTGCTCCAGTTTCCTCCCACAGTCCAAAGATATGCAAGTTAAGTGCATTGGTCGCGCTAAATTGCCCCTTAGTGTCCCGGGATGTGGTGATTAGAAGGATTAGCAGGGTAAATGTGTGGGGTTGTGGGGATAGGAACTGCTGTCGATGCAGACTCAATGGGCCAAATGGCCTCCTTCTGCGCTGTAGAGTTTCTATGATTCTATATTTTAAAAAAGTGGTCAGCGTATTCTATTTCTGATGCTTGGGTTACGTGAAAAAGTCCCTTCTCTTTCTAGCATTTCTATTTGCATCTTTCCAGCGATCATTTTATCCTCCTGGTTCTTGTGCTATTCTAATGGAGTGTGACCATCTCAGTAATCTTATTCTGGTATATAATCTCAAGTTCCATCTCTGCCTGAATTGCTGAATTGCCCAGTTCTCTCTCATGCAAAACTTTTACAAGCGGGTGGCTTCATTCTCCACTCTCTTCCCATCGTCGTCCCCATCTTCTGCACCTTCGGGAATGTTGCACTCATCCCCGCCCCCCTCCGCCCGTTCCAGTTTGGTCTGAGCCCGTTCCAGCTCCATCTCCCACAGTTATATTCTTCGCCTCAATATTCACCTGAAATCCCTTTAGACGAACGGAGAAATTGAACATAAGAAATAGGAGCAGGAGTAGGCCATCTGGCCCTTCGAGCCTGCCCCGCCATTCAATAAGATCATGGCTGATCTGTCGTGGCTCAGTTCCACTTTCCCGCCCTCTCCCCATAACCCTTAATCCCCTCTCTTATCAAAAACCCATCAACCCGCATCTTAAAAATATTTAGCGAGGCAGCCTCCACCACTTCAACGGGCAGAGAATTCCAGAGATTCACCACCCTTTGAGTGAAGAAGTTCCTCCTCAACTCCGTTCTAAACCGCCCCTCCTTTACCTTGAGGCTGTGCCCCCTAGTCCTACTGTCTTTTTTGAGCAGGAAGAGTCTCTCCACCTCTATCCTATCCATCCCATTCATCATCTTATACGTCTCAATGAGATCTCCCCTCATTCTTCTAAACTCTAACGAGTACAAGCCTAGTTTATTCAGCCTCTCCTCATAGCTCAACCCCCTCAACTCTGGTATCAGCCTAGTAAACCTCCTCTGCACTCCCTCCAGGGCCAAAATATCCTTGCGCAGGTGCGGCGCCCAAAACTGCACACGGTACTCCAGCTGCGGCCTCACCAATGCCCTATACAGCTGCAGCAAGACCTCCCTACTTTTATATTCAATCCCCCTCGCTATGAAGGCCAGCATCCCATTCGCCTTCCTGACCACCTGCTGCACCTGCAAGCTGGGTTTTTGCGACTCATGCACAAGGACCCCGAGGCAAAGTGGCTTCTCTTTGTTAGAAGGATTCTCTGCAGTGATCACAGCCTTCACACCTGTTTGTGAATTTGTTCCAGACTCAGTTTGTTTTCTGAGCTGTTGCCTCTCCAGTTGCTCAGGTTATTTCCAATGATTTCACTGTTCTGCCTGGATTCAGATTCTCAGTGTGTGCTTATTTTTACTCTTAGCCCATTGCTCTGTTTTTGCAATCCATTCAATTTATCCATTTTCTGAGAGAAAATGGTGGAAAATCTCAGCAGGTTTGGCAGCATCCGTCAGGCGAGAAAAGAGCTGACATTTCGAGTCCAGGTGACCCATTGCCTTTCTTCATTTTTCTTCCCCCTCCCCCTACCTCTTTCCCCCCTTTTCTTACCCTTTCTCTCTCTTTGTTTCCCCTTTCCCCTTTTTTCTCAATTTTACCTTTCTCCCACCCATCCACTTCCCCCGCCACCGCCCCCCTCTCCCCCCGACATCGTCATCTGTCTCAGTTTACCCTCTGATTTCAGCTTCTCTGCTGTTTGGCCATTCACACATTCTCTCTATGGGCTGCCATTAGCAGCCTTTCTCCTGGTTTCTATGGCTATGGCTCATCTTTCATTCCCTCCCCCTGCAGTATAAACATCTCCCACTTTCTATGTCTTTTAGCTTTGACAAAGGGTCATCTGGACTCGAAACATCAGCTCTTTTCTCTCCTTACAGATGCTGCCAGACCAGCTGAGATTTTCCAGCATTTTCTCTTTTGGTTTCAGATTCCAGCATCCACAGTAACTTGCTTTTATCCATTTCTGAGATTCTTTCAAGGTGAACTCAATATTTCTTCATTAGATAACGCTACCTCCCCACTCATGCCCTGAATGTTCTGTTGAGAATTACTATTTTTTTTTTTGTTTTTGCAACAAACTTTACTTCTGCGTACAACATTTTTTCCTTTTTATTAGACACTTCTCCTGAATTGCTAACTTGTTTGACACTTGTGCAGCTCGGTAGCACAATGGTTAGCACTGCTGCCTCACAGCTTCAGGGACCCAGGTTAAATTCTGGCCTTGGGTCACTATCTGTGTGGAGTCTGCGCGTTCTCCCCATGTCTGCATGGGCTTCCTCTGGGTGCTCCAGTTTCCTCCCACAGTCTAAAAGATTGTGCAAGTTAGGTTGATTGGCCACACTAAATTAACATTTAGTGTCTACAGGTTAGTGATGTAAGTAGGGTTTGGGGGCAGGGTTTGGGTAGGATTGTGGTCAGTGCAGACTCAATGGGCCAGGTGGCCTCCTTCTGTACTGTAGGATTCTATGATTGTCTTCTCTCTTTGGGTTTGTCCATTGCTATGTTCTCCTCAGAACCCTCAAACAGCGGGTGGTTTCTGCCTCTCTGCAGAATGTCAATTTCTCCAGTTTATTGTGTATTCCACTGGCACTTTGGTCATTCAATTGGATCTCGAAAGGATTCTCAGTATGGCTCTGATGAATGATTGCTCTGCTTCAGTGGCACGGCGACTCTTTCAGCCGATGACACAGGGTGTCCTACGTGAGAGCTATGGATCAAATCTTTGATGCCTTTCACTCTGAGACGAGCAGTTCTCACTGATCCCGAAACTGTAACATCCATTAGATGGGATTTCCTTGGCTCTTTTCGAGTTCCATGCTGTGATCTCTGTTACTGACTTTCGCTTGTGCTTTCTCTCTCAATCTTTCGATTAACATCTTCATTCTCTAACGCCAGCTCCTTCACTGCTTGTTGGTGAGTGTTGTGCTGTTACTTACTAGCCCTAACAGATTTCCTAGCTACTTTTATCTTTATCGTAGTGATTGTTGTTTAGTATTTTAATTTCTAGTTTTGATATAGCAGGACTGCTTCTCCTTTAGATTAGGGTCACAAACCTTTTCCTCTTTTTTGATTTGCTGTCGTTCTCAGTGAAGTTGTTCTCTTTAAATCATCTTGAACACCGATAAAATGACAGATTTATTGGGTACACAGGCCTGTTCATGTTGCTGAAAAGAATGATCAGACCACAAGACCTACCAGACTAGATGATAAATGAAGTCAACAATGGCCCAGGATTCTCATTGAGAACAGAGTTGAGAATTATGGCATTGTCTGTTATTGTGGGGGAAATTGAACAGCAACTTCTGGAGAATGTATGAGGACAGTTAAATGTGGAAATCTAGAAACTGCCGTTCACATTCCCCCCTCTTCTACATGCTGTGCTATAACAGAACCTAGCCAATAAACTCAACACTAAAAATCTGTGCAAGGGTGTGAAGTTAGCCACGAAACACAGCACAGAATTGTAGGGCTGCTTCATACAGGTGTAAGTGAATTCTTAACACCAGTGATAAGTCGTAACTACAGCCAAGCAATCTCTCCAATCCAGAAAGCTAATTTTACAATTGTGGAATTTCATTCCTTCCAAAGTTAATTAGCGTTGGAGATCTTTTAACATGTAATTTTCTTTGCCATTGCTATCTCTTTTGTCTTTTTCGATTGGTCCAAACTTTCCTTTGTCTCTCTTTATTTTGCTTCCTTCACATGAAATAAATCCAATTTATGCTTCCTGGTCTGTGCTCCCTGGTTTATCTCAGTGAGAAATCTTTCATTTGATTGGCTTTAGAGACATGAGTCGGAATTCTCCAACTGTTCACATCCTGCCGTTGCTGCGAGTGAGGATGGAGAATTTGACGCTCGGTCAAATCTCCGTCCACTGCAGATAGACCAGAGAATCCAGTGGCATGTACGGCCCGAGAAACCCAGCCAGGCTCGTGTTTGTCCTGTGCACACATGCCACTGAGGTGCTGTTGATCCAGGAGGAACTCTTCCAGTGTAGCCAATAAAAATATCAGAAAACTAACTCCAACTTAGAAATCAAAGAAAAGGTTTAATAAAGAAACTTGGTTACTCCAAACTTGAGACCTCACCCTGGGCCAATCCAATTCCCAACAGGTTCTTATTTGTACTGAGTTAGCAGGTCAGCTGATCATCACATCATTCTGTCATTGGTTACACGGTTTACTCAGTGTGCTGACCCTTACAGCTTGTTACCATTGGTCACATTACAACAGATCCAATGTTATCACCAATTACATTCTAATAGTTGCCACACTGAAAATGGTCTCTGAATACTATATCTAGTTTCTTTAAAACCTGTGGAATTCATTTCAGAGCCCGTTACCATGGTTTGTGCCAGGCTCTGCTATTGGCTAGCCAGGTGGGATGGGGTGGTTGTTTAATCTTATGGAACAAGGGCTCGAGGAAGGTCTGGTTTGGGGTCCAGGGTGAACCTAGTTCCCGACAATGAGCTGGTTCAATCCTCTTCAGCAACATCACTCTCTCAGTTAGTGGAAAATCCGCACCAACCCTTATCCTGAACAATAACATTGTGTGTGTGGCCCGACAGTGGGACGAACTTTAGTAATTAAGTTGTTGGGATTTTGAAGGTGGGTTAATAATGGGTCAAGCCAATGAACAATGTCAGGATGTCATTTGCATACATTAGCATCTTAAGCACATTCAGCAACAGGCCAGCTCACTGGATCTAAGTTCCTTGCCAGTGAGAAATTACAACCTTCACTTTTATGTCTGCATGTAAATGGCAAAGTGATACCTTCCATGATGTGATTGCCCTGGAGGGGGTGCAGGGGAGATTCACCAGGATGGAACATTTAAATCATGGAAAGGATAGACTTGGGGCAGAGAAGACTGAGGGGCGACCTGATTGAGGTGTTCAGGATTATGAGGGGCATGGACAGAGCGGATAGGGAGCAGCTGTTCCCCTTAGTTGAAGGGTCAGTTATGAGGGGACACATGTTAAAAGTGAGGGGAGGGAGGTTTAGGGGGGATTTGAGTAAAAACTTTTTTACCCAGAGGTCTAGGATGTGCTGCCTGGGAGGGTGGAGGAGGTGGGATGCCTTACATAGAATCCTACAGTGCAGAAAGAGGCCATTCGGCCCATCAAGTCTGTACCAACCACAATCCCGTCCCCATATCCCTACATATTTACCCACTAGTCCCTCTAACCTAGGCATCCCGGGACACAAAGGGGTAATTTAGAGTGGCCAATCCACCTAGCCCACACATCTTTGGACTTTAAAACATATCTGGATGCGTACCTGGCCTGCCATAACATTCAAGGCTACGGGCAGGTCAGGGCCTTTCATTCATCGATGCAGAATCGATGGGCCAAAAGGCCTCTTCCGCACTGTAGTATTCTGAGTCTAACGGTGAGTTTGCGCTGCACTGTCCCCTTGGGGGGAGTGTCTGTAAATTCCAGCCTATGTTTGAAGCCAGGTGGTGACAGTGTAAGTTACACCGAGAGAGACCATGGAAGAGATAACGGGGAAGGATAGTGCAGAATGTCCCAGTGTCCTTTGAGCACGGCCTCCAGACCTTTGACCCCCATGAGGCAACAGCAGGGGTCACAACTTCCACCTATCACGAGACCTGCCCTGCTCCTCGCTGGGGGGTAAGTGATGAGCTAGTCCGTGCAAAATGGCACACGGTCAGTTGACCTAATGGAAATCACTCCCTGCCTCTGCATTCACCACCAAACACAAACTCCAGAGCAGAGGGTTCTGGTCCAGGTTTAGCTGAGGCCATCAGCTGTTTGGGAATGGGAATAAGACTCCAGCTGAGACCGGCAGTGCGTAGAGGAAAACATTCCTCTGCTGGTTCAGGCTGAGCACATCATTCCTTCCTGCTGTATTTAAACTGAGCAGTGGGTTCTGCTTATGACACCAAACAGATTCTTCTGATGATTAGCAAAAAGGCAAGGCAGCATATTTCAGATGCCAGTTTAAATGTTTAACTCCTGATCCAGCTAATCTCTCGACACGAGCTATTTCTGGCAGATTGAGCCCTGGGCTGACCTCACTGCTGAACAGGCACCGTTATTCCTCATTCAGGGAACGCTTCCAAACTTCCATTAGGAAAAGGCAGAGTGAAAGAATAAAAAATTGGCCGTATCTCTACAGCATCTTTCACAACCCCAGGGCTTCCCACTGCTCTTTACCTCCAATGATAAATGTAATTTTAAAGTAGGTCACCGCTGTAACATCAGAAACATGGCAATTATATTGTGCACAGCAAGATCCCATAAACAGCACTCAAACTGACAGATGATCTGTTTTTGTGATGTTGGTGGAGAAATAGCCCAGAACAACAGAGAGAGAATCTCACCTGGCGGGGGCAGCTTAATGATTGACCTGGAAGACAGCACCTCCGCCAGTGCGGCACTCCCTCACCGGAGCGCACTGTTGTACTGGGAGTCTTCATTCACACAATCCCAGCACAAGACCCTGTGCAGTAAGTATACTGCAACACAAGGAGGACACCTTCACTCGGTGGACCTCGGCAGTTCAAGATGGAACCGCCAGTTAGAAGCGGGAAACTAATACTGACCCTGTCACTGATCCTCACGTACCTGAAGGACTGGATTGTGGGTGTGGTCCAGATCAGGCTCCACCCACTCAAGGGGAAACAGAGGATGTCATTGGCTCATTGTGTTTACTGGACAAAATCCAGAATCTTCCATTGAGAGGAAATCAGAGTGAGGGAAACAGAGAGATTTGAACCTTTGATTGGTGTCAGGATGGGCACAGAAGGGGAATATTGAGAATATTTTAATGAGTTATCCAATTACTTCATTCCTCTGGCCTTTCCCATCAACATAGATTTCCCTTTTTCAAAGAATTACTTGTTTGAAAGTTCCTGTACAATTTGCTTCCACTGCCCTTTCAAACAACACCTTCCAAATCACAACTCACTGCGTGAAAATATTTTTCCTTCAATCTGTGTCCTGGTGTTACTCACTTTGTTGCCAGTAGAGACAATTGCTTCCAACCTACTCTGTATTATTTAGCAACTCAAGACTGGGCATTCATGAGGTGCTGTGGGCCATCAACAGCAGAATTGTACTCCAGCACAATCTGTAACCTCATGGCCGGGCATGTCCCCCACTCAACCATTACCACCAAACCAGGGGATCAACCCTGGTTCAATGGAGAGCACAGGAGAGCATGCCAGGAGCAGCACCAGGCATACCTAAACATGAGGTGTCAACCTGGTGTAGTTACAAAACAGGACTATTTACATGCCAAGCAGCAAAAACAGCAAGTGATAGAGCTAGGTGATCCCCACAACCTGATCTAAGCTCTGCAGTCCTTCCACATCCAGTTGTGAATGGTGGTGGACAATTAAACAACTCAGTTTAAGAGGCGGCTCCACAAATATCCCCATTCTCAATGATGGAGGAGCCCAGCACATCAGTGTAAAAGATAAAACTGAAGCATTCACACAATCTCCAGCCAGAAGTACCGAATAGATGATCTATCTCAGCCTCCTCCAGTGGTCCCCGGGAGTGCAGAGGAGGTTTACTAGGCTGATGCTGGAGTTGAGGGGGTTGAGCTATGAGGAGAGGCTGAATAAACTAGGCTTGTACTCGCTAGAGTTTAGAAGAATGAGGGGAGATCTCATTGAGACGTATAAGATGATGAATGGGATGGATAGGATAGAGGTGGAGAGACTCTTCCCGCTCAGAAAGGACAGTAGGACTAGGGGGCACAGCCTCAAGATAAAGGGGGGGGGGCGGTTTAGAACGGAGTTGAGGAAGAACTTCTTCACTCAAAGGGTGGTGAATCTCTGGAATTCTCTGCCTGTTGAAGTGGTGGAGGCTGCCTCGCTAAATATTTTTAAGACACGGGTTGATGGGTTTTTGATAGGAGAGGGGATTAAGGGTTATGGGGAGAGGGCGGGAAAGTGGAACTGAGCCACGACAGATCAGCCATGATCTTATTGAATGGCGGGGCAGGCTCGAAGGGCTAGATGACCTACTCCTGCTCCTATTTCTTATGTTGTTATGTTCTTACATCCTCAGCCAATTTGATTCACTCCACGTGATATCAAGAAATGGTTGGAGACACTGGATACTGCAAAGGCAATGGGTCCTGATAACAATCCAGCAATAGACTTGTGCTCCAAAACTTGCCGCTCCCCGAGCCAAGCTCTTCCAGTACAGCTACAACACTGGCATCTACCCAACAATGTGGAAAATTGCCCAGGTATGTCCTGTACACAATAAACAGGACAAATCCAACCACCAATTACTGCCCAATCAGTCTACTCTTGATCATCGGTAAAGTGATGGAAGGGGTCATCGGCAGTGCTATCACCTGCTCAGCAATAACCAGTGATGTCCAGTTTGTGTTTCACCAGGGGCACTCAGCTCCTGACCTCATTCCAGCCTTGGTTCAAACCTGGACAAAAGAGCTAAGTTCCAGAGGTGAGGTAAGGGTGACTGTCCTCAACATCAAGGCAGCATTTCGGCAAGCGTGACATCAAGGACCCCGAGTGAAATTGGGATCAATAGGAATCAGGGGAAAACCCTCCGCTGGTTGGAGTCATACCTGGCACAGGGAATGGTTGTGCTGGTTGGAGTCAATCCTCCCAGCCCCAGGAGTTTCTCAGGATAAAGTCCGAGGCCCAACCATCTTCAGCTGCTTCATCAATGAACATTATTCTTCCATAAGGTTTGGATGTTCATGGATGATTGGCGATGGGTTTTAAATCCTGAGATACTAAACCAGTCCGCATCCATCTGCAGCAACGTCTGAACAATATTCACACTTGGGTTGATAAATGGCGAGTGATATTCAGGCCACACAAGAGCAAGGCAATGACTATCTCCAACAAGAGAGAATCTAACCACCTTCCTCTGGCTTTGAATGAATCCCCCAGTCCAGCCAAATAACGACCCCGCAAGAGAGAGGGTCAGAGGCAGGGAATCCTGCGGTGAGCAACTCACTTCTGAGTCCACCATCAGGAGTGTGATAGGAATAGAAGAAAAGGGTTAGGCCATTCAGCCCATTGAGTTTGCTCCACCTGATGAAGGAGCAGTGCTCCAAAAGCTTGTGATTCCAAATAAACCTGTTGGTCTTTAACCCGCTGTTGTGAGACAGAGTAGTCGGAGTAGAGAAGGAGGTAGAAGGGGGGGGTGGGGTAGCATTATTGGTCAGGGACTGTATCACAGTGTCAGAGAGGAAGTTTGATGAGGACTTGTCTGTTGAGGTAGTATGGGCGGAGATTAGAAATAGGAGTGGAGAGGTCACCCTGTTGGGAGTCTTTTATAGACCTCCTAAAAGTTCTAGAGAGGTTGAGGAAACGATTGCGGAGACGATCCTGGTTAGGAGTGAAAGTAATAGGGTAATTGTTATGGGGGATTTTAACTTTACTAATATTGATTGGAATTGTTATAGCTCTAGCTCGTTAGAGGGGTCAGTTTTTGTACAAAGCATGCAGGAAGATTTCTTGACTCAGTATGTAGATAGGCCAACTAGAGGTGAGGCTATATTGGATTTGGTGCTGGGAAATGAGCCAGATCAGGTGTTGGATTTGGAAGTTGGTGTGCATTTTGGTGATAGTGACCACAATTCGGTTACGTTCACCTTAGTGATGGAAAGGGATAGGCATGAACCTCGGGCCAGTGGTTTTAGCTGGGGGAAGGGTAATTATGAGGCTATTAGGAGAGAATTAGGAAGCATAGGTTGGACTAGGAGATTACAGGGACTGGGAACGTCCGAAATGTGGAGTTTTTTCAAGGAGCAGCTATTGCGAGTCCGTGATAGGTATGTCCCTGTCAGGCAAGGAGGAATTGGTAGGGCTAGGGAACCGTGGTGCACCAAAAAAGTAGTTTCGTTGGTTAAAAGGAAAAAGGAGGCTTATGTTCGGATGAGACGTGTGGGCTTGGGTAGTGCACTAGAAAACTTTAGATTGGCTAGGAGGGAGTTGAAGAGTGAGCTAAGAAGGGCTAAAAGAGGACATGAGAAGACTTTGGCTGATAGGGTTAAGGAGAATCCTAAAGCGTTCTATAGGTATGTCAAGAACAGAAGGTTGGTTAGGGCAAGATTAGGGCCAGTTATAGACAGCAGAGGGAAGTTATGTGTGGAACCGGAGGAGATTGGAGAGGCATTGAACCAATATTTCTCTTCGGTGTTCACGCAGGGGGACATGGATATAGCTGAGGAGGACACTGGGTTGCAGGGGAGTAGAATTGACAGTGTTACAGTTGATAAGGAGGATGTGCTGGATATTCTGGAGGGTCTGAAAATAGATAAGTCCCCTGGTCCGGATGGGATTTACCCCAGGATTCTCTGGGAGGCAAGAGAAGTGATTGCAGAGCCTTTGGCTCTGATCTTTAGGTCGTCGTTGGCCTCTGGTATAGTACCGGAAGATTGGAGGTTAGCGAATGTTGTCCCATTGTTTAAGAAGGGGAACAGAGACTTCCCCGGGAATTATAGACCGGTGAGTCTCACTTCTGTTGTGGGCAAGGTTTTAGAAAAAATTATTAGGGATAGGATTTATAGTTATTTGGAGAGTAATGAATTGATTGGAGATAGTCAGCATGGTTTTGTGGCGGGTAGGTCGTGCCTTACTAACCTTATTGAGTTTTTTGAGAAAGCGACCAAAGAGGTGGATGGGGGTAAGGCAGTGGACGTGGTATATATGGATTTTAGTAAGGCGTTTGATAAGGTTCACCATGGTAGGCTTCTGCACAAAATGCAGATGTATGGGATTGGGGGTGATCTAGGGAATTGGATCAGGAATTGGTTAGCGGATAGGAGACAGAGGGTGGTGGTTGATGGTAAATATTCATCATGGAGTTCGGTTACGAGTGGTGTGCCTCAGGGATCTGTTTTGGGGCCACTGCTGTTTGTAATTTTTATTAATGATCTGGATGAGGGTATAGTTGGGTGGATTAGTAAATTTGCTGATGACACCAAAGTCGGAGGTGTGGTAGATAGTGAGGAAGGGTGTCATAGTTTGCAGGAAGACTTAGACAGGTTGCAGAGCTGGGCCGAGAGGTGGCGGATGGAGTTTAATGCGGAGAAGTGTGAGGTAATTCACTTTGGTAGAAATAACAGATGTGTCGAGTATAGGGCTAACGGGAGGACTTTGAATAGTGTGGATGAGCAGAGGGATCTTGGTGTATGTGTACATAGATCCCTGAAAGTTGGGAATCAAGTAGATAAGGTTGTTAAGAAGGCATATGGTGTCTTGGCGTTTATTGGTAGGGGGATTGAATTTAGGAGTCGCAGCGTTATGTTGCAACTGTGCACAACTCTGGTGCGGCCGCACTTGGAGTATTATGTGCAGTTCTGGTCCCCACATTATAGGAAGGATGTGGAGGCTTTGGAGAGGGTGCAGAGGAGGTTTACCAGGAATGTTGCCTGGTATGGAGGGGAGGTCCTATGAGGAGAGGCTGAGGGATTTGGGGTTGTTTTCGCTGGAAAGAAGGCGGCTAAGAGGGGATCTTATTGAAACATATAAGATGATTAGAGGTTTAGATAGGGTGGATAGTGATAGCCTTTTTCCTCAGATGGAGAAATCTAGCACGAGGGGGCATGGATTTAAATTAAGGGGGGGTAGTTATAGGATGGATGTCAGGGGCAGGTTCTTTACCCAGAGGGTGGTGAGGGATTGGAATGCCCTGCCTGCTGCAGTTGTAAATGCGCCTAGTTTGGGGGCGTTTAAGAGATCCGTGGATAGGTTTATGGACGAAAAGGGATTGGTTTAGGTTAGTGGGTCATTGTTTTGTAACTGGTCGGCGCAACATCGTGGGCCGAAGGGCCTGTTCTGCGCTGTAATGTTCTATGTTCTATGTTCTATGTACTGTCCCCACCCCAGTCCAACACCATAATCTCCATATCACAATTGGATGGCCAGCAGCTCAGTAGCACCTGCCAGCAATGGTGACCACTGCTGGAACTACAGGGAGACCCACCACACGAAGAACATAAAAGTTAGGCCATCTGGCCCCTCGAGCCTGCTCCGCCATTCAACAAGATCATGGCTGATCTTATTGTGAACTCAGCTCCACTTACCCGCCCACTCACCATTACCCTTAATTCCTTTACTGTTCAAAAATGTATCTAACTTTGCCTCAAAAACATTCAATGAGGGAGCATCAACTGCTTCACTGGGCAGGGAATTCCACAGATTCACAACCCTTTGTATGAAGAAGTTCCTCCTCAACTCAGTCCTAAATCTGCTCCCCCTTATTTTGAGGCCATGCCCCCTAGTTCTAGTTTCACCCACCAGTGGAAACAACTTCCCTGCTTCTATCTTATCTATTCCCTTCATAATCTTATATGTTTCTATAAGATCTCCCCTCATTCTTCTGAATTCCAATGAGTATAGCCCCAGTCTACTCAGTCTCTCCTCTTAAGCCAACCCTCTCAACTCTGGAATCAACCTAGTGAATCTCCTCTGCACCCCCTCCAGTGCCAGTATATCCTTTCTCAAGTAAGGAGACCAAAACTGTACACAGTACTCCAGGTGTGGCCTCACCAGCACCTCATACAGCTGCAACATAATCTCGCTGTTTTTAAACTCCATCCCTCTCGCAATGAAGGACAAAATTCCATTTGCCTTCTTAATCACCTGCTGCACCTGCAAACCGATTCCTTGAGATTCCTGCACAAGGACACCCAGATCCCTCTGCACAGCAGCATGCTGCAATTTTTTTACCATTTAAATAATAGTCCATTTTGCTGTTATTCCTACCAAAATAGATGACCTCACATTTACCAACATAGTCTGGCAGATGGAGTACAATCACTTAGACTATCTGTAACCCTTTGCAGACTTTCAGTGTCCTTTGCACATTTTTTTCTGCCACCCATCTTAGTGTCAAGTGTGAATTTTGACACACTACACTTGGTCCCCAACTCCAAATCATCTATGTAAATCATAAACAATTGCGTTTCCAACACTGAACCCTGATGCACACCACTAGTCACTGATTGTCAACTAGAAAAACACCCGTTTACCCCCACTCTTTGCTTTTTGCTGGTTAACCAATCCTCTACCCATGCTAATACATTACCTGTAACTCCGTGCACCTTTATCTTATGTAGCAGCCTTTGATGTGGCACCTTGTCAAATGCCTTCTGGAAATCCAGATACACCACATCTACAGGTTCCCCATTGTCCACTGCACGTGTAATGTTCTCAAAGAATTCCACCAAATTAGTCAAACATGACCTTCCCTTCATGAACCCATGCTGCACCTTACCAATGAGATCATTTATATCCAGATATCCAGAAGGAGCCTCGGTAAGTCAGTAGTCAGGAGTCTATGTGAGGGGGATATGCGAAGGGGTTCAAGAGGCCAAGGGGAGGGCTTGGAGAACCTCATGGGAAGGGGGTTTCTTTGAGATCATACCCCCCCCATTGCCTGACACCAGGCCACAAACCCCCCACTATCCGAAGGACGTGTTGATTGGGTGGATTGGTCAAGCTAAATTCTCCCTCAGTGTACCTGAACAGGCACCAGAATGTGGCAACTAGGGGCTTTTCATAGTAACTTCATTGCTGTGTTAATGTAAGCCTAGTTGTGACATTGATAAATAAACTGAAGCTCCGCCCCACCAGTGGCAGTAGGATGGGACCTTTATGTTTCATTAATTGGCTGCTTAAGGACCTCAATAGGCCAAGGATGGGTGGACCTCCTCTCTCTCTATGCCACCGCCAAAACCAAAATATCAATTTGAGGGTCATTCCCTCAGCACTGACCCCCTGGCAGTGCGGCGTTCCCTCAGCACTGACACCCTGGCAGTGCGGCGCTCCCTCAGCACTGACCCTCTGACACTAGACCACCCCTTCAGTCCAACATTGGGTGATGATTTGATTCTGTTCTCAGATTTTTGGACTGGGATTTAAAGCTACAATCTTTGCCAGGGATATTTCACTGTGGACAACTGGAGAAGTTTTCAATTGTCCAGAATGTTATTCTGGGTTAAAAGAGAAGAAAGACTGAATATTGGCATCTGTTCCTGTCCTGGGAGTGTTTGATGGGGACGGTGTAGAGGGAGCTTTACTCTTTATCTAACCGCGTGCTGTACCTGTCCTGGGAGTGTTTGATGGGGGAACAGTGTAGAGGGAGCTTTACTCTATTTGATATTGCCACACAGTGTCAGATATGTCAACATTAACCATAGAACCCTACAGTGCAGAAAGAGGCCCTTCGGCCCATCGAGTCTGCACCGACCACAATCCCACCCAGGCCCTACCCCCATATCCCTACATATTTTACCCACTAATCCCTCTAACCTAAGCACTTCAGGACAAATAAGGGGAGGTGGAGAGACTCTTCCCGCTCAGAAAGGACAGTAGGACTAGGGGGCACAGCCTCAAGATAAAAGGGGGGCGGTTTAGAACGGAGTTGAGGAGGAACTTCTTCACTCAAAGGGTGGTGAATCTCTGGAATTCTCTGCCCATTGAAGTGGTGGAGGCTGCCTCGCTAAATATTTTTAAGACGCGGGTTTTTGATAAGAGAGGGGATTAAGGGTTATGGGGAGAGGGCAGGAATGTGGAGCTGAGCCAAGACAGATCAGCCATGGTCTTATTGAATGGCGGGGCAGGCTCGAAGGGCTAGTTGGCCTACTCCTGCTCCTATTTCTTATGTTCTTATGTTCAATTCTTTAGCATAGCCAATCAACCTAACCCGCACATCTTTGGACTGTGGGAGGAAACCGGAGCACCTGGAGGAAACCCACGGAGACACGAGGAGAATGTGCAAACCCCACACAGACGGTGACCCGAGCTGGGAATCGAACCCAGGAGCTGTGAAGCAGCAGTGCCGATCACTGTGTTACCGTGCCGCCAATCCTCACAACTTTCCTGAGGAAGATGCTGTTGTGAATTATCTGTCTGGTTTTGTCTGTGACACACTGTCGATGTGGAGTTTGCACATTCTCCCGTGTCTGCGTGGGTTTCCTCTGGGTGCTTCTGTTTCCTCCCACAGTGCAGAGATACGCAGGTTAGGTGGATTAGCCATGGTAAATGTTGGGGTTACAGGGGCAGGGTGAGGGACAGGGTCTGGGTGGGATGTTCTTTCGGAGAGTCAGTCCTCAGCTCAATGGGCCTCTTGGTGCACCGTCAGGATTCTAATAGTTTATTGTGATTTTTTCCATGGTGAATCCACTGAAGTGAAACAGTGTGCAGGATAATCTCCAACAAAGGAATGGAAGGTCAAAGCCTTGAGATTACAAACTCCCCACCACTATTAGGAAGTTCTGATTTACATTCTGATCTTTCTTCATCCACTTTCACCCATAGCGTCTGTTTGATACATTCTGTCAGAACTTTCCCAATTTATCCATCTTTGAATTTAGGGTAAGTATTCCTCCTGAGTTTTTGTCTTGTTTGTTCTTTCATCTCGACTGAGGCCAGGATTGGCCAAGTCAGTGAGAATCCTCCTGACAGGATGTTCCTGCCAATAGGAACTACATGCTCAGTGTCACCTTATCTAGTACCAGTCTCCGGTCTGTCTCCGAGCAGGTCAGACTGGCTCAGAATGGGGTCAGAGTTAACCATACTGGGGTCAGAGTGGGTCAGAGTTGATCAGAGTGAGGTCAGACTGGGGTCAGAGTATTGAGGGATGGAGATAGGGAAGAGCCGAGGCAACGGAGGGGTTTTAAAACAAGGATGAGAACTTTAAAATGGAAGCACTGATGAACCATGAGCCAGTGTGGCTCGGTGAGTACCAATGTGAAGGCTGTGAGTTAGGGTACAGGCAGCATGGATAAACTCACATCAAGCTATGAGGAGAGGCTGAATAAACTGGGCTTGTACTCGTTAGAGTTTAGAAGAATGAGGGGAGATCTCATTGAGACGTATAAGATGATGAATGGGATGGATAGGATAGAGGTGGAGAGACTCTTCCCGCTCAGAAAGGACAGTAGGACTAGGGGGCACAGCCTCAAGATAAAGGGGGGGGTGGTTTAGAACAGAGTTGAGGAGGAACTTCTTCACTCAAAGGGTGGTGAATCTCTGGAATTCTCTGCCCGTTGAAGTGGTGGAGGCTGCCTCGCTAAATATTTTTAAGACGCGGGTTGATGGGTTTTTTGATAAGAGAGGGGATTAAGGGTTATGGGGAGAGGGCGGGAAGGTGGAACTGAGCCACGACAGATCAGCCATGATCTTATTGAATGGCATGGCAGGCTCGAAGGGCTAGATGGCCTACTCCTGCTCCTATTTCTTATGCTAAGGTAGAAAGTGGGAGGCTGACCAGGAGAGCATTGGAATGGACAAATCAGGAATTAAAAAAGGCATTGGGTTTGGGCTGGGCAGTGTTTTAGAAATGAAAGTCAGCTATCTTTATGAGGTTCTGAAATGTATATGAGGGGATAGCTCATGTATTCTTCAATTTTAAAAACTCAGAATGATCCTGTTTATACTGGCTTCCTGATGCTGCCTTTTATTGCTCTGTCCAACATTTTAATTGCTCTGTCTCTCTGTTACTGCTCTTCGGGTTACAATGCTGCTGTGTGATTAACAAGGTGCAGAGTAAAACATATTCACCTTAACACCCCCACTCCCCACAGATCCCCAGCTCTTGGGTCCGTTATTTGCTATCTGGGTCCCCTGGCCCTCCTCAGAGTCCTGAACTTCTGACATCCTGTTTTATATTCCGAACGTTTCTGATTATATATTTCGCTGAGGAACCAGACTGGACCTGACCTTGGTGAGCTCGAGTCTCGCTGCATGATTTCAGTTAGGAAAACAGCTCTCTGTCAAAGACAAACAATATCATCCCCTCTTTCATTGGGATGGATTAATGCCTGGGTCATAACAGAGGACAAACAATTCAATACAGAAACATTAACGAGTGTTTCTTTATTGATGGCGCACAGCACATTGGCACTTTCAGATCAGTACCTGAGACCACCTTCTTTCACATGTACGCTCACTAATCATCTCTCCTGGGAGACCCTGTGTATCTAAGTCGAACACTCAACAAGAGGAACGGAGTGACCCCTCCGACTCTGAACTCTTTCTAATAAGCAGTGACCTGCTGTTCCCCTAAGACCAACCTTTGTCGTGCTGTAAATTTCAATTAAGTTTCTATTCTTGCCGAGCTCCATACAATAGTCGATCTTTGAAAAGTGTTGTGACAAGCATCATCATCCAATCTCACGGCCATTATATACCCAGCTCCCAACTGTTCACTGCCCTCGGGGTAGTTTCTCTCAATTCTTTCCTGTTACTCCCCATGAATAGAATCGAGAGGGTGAGCGGCGGAAGGTTAGTCCTACTGGCTGGCAAATGGGCACAGGCTGAGGAGCTAAACCTGGAGAATAAACGGGGAGTTTAATAATCCCCTTTTCAACAAGAATCCTTTACAAATGGCAATTCCGTCTGCAATTTAATTTAAAAGGTAACCGGGTGAGATTTTGTAATGAAACAATTTCAAAGTACACGGGGAGATGACAGAGAAAGAAATTCAATGTATTTAGCTTCAGTTGAAGAGCTAGCAGAGGTTGAAGATGATGGCCTGAATGGCTGTGCTCTCGAGTCCTCTTCTCTCGCTAGTTCACTGTCTCCATTTGCTATTTTAAAAATGTACCATCAGAGTCTTTAGAAACATGAATTCTTTCAAATAAATAAAGGCAGCCAATGCTGGAGAAACGCAGCCAGTCCGACAGCCTCAACACGGAGAAAAAGAGTCAACATTTCATATCCAAAATAAAAGCAAGTGATTGTGGATGCTGCAAATCTGAAATAACAACAGAAAATGCTGTAAAACACAGCCGGCCCTGCAGCATCTGTGGATATAAACAGAGTTAACGCTTTGAGTCCATGTGGGTCTTCTTCAGAGCCCCGTACCAACTCCCCAAACCGCCCAGCCCCGTCTACCCGTCGCCCCAAACCGCCCAGCCCCGTCTACCCGTCGCCCCAAACCGCCCAACCCCGTCTACCCGTCGCCCCAAACCGCCCAACCCCGTCTACCCGTCGCCCCAAACCGCCCAGCCCCATACCACCCAACCCCGTCTACCCATCGCCCCAAACCGCCCAACCCCATCTACCCATCGCCCCAAACCACCCAACCCCATCTACCCATTTTCTGCCCTAATTCCTCAATCTCAACCTTGCTCTTAAACCCCAACCTCACCTCCCTCCTTCTCCCTGTATCCTTCGAATGCATTCACCTATTCCCCTGACTGAAAAATTCCTCTAATTTCCCATCTTATTTTTAACTTTTTATTTTTAACGCGTGTCTCCGGGGATTTGAACTCTTCATCACAATGAACATTTCTACTGTTACGTTTTATAATTTTAAAGTCACCAGTGAGATCATCACAAATTCCCTTTGCTGACAAATAGAAATGCTTGAAATGTTCCTCTCTGTGGAAATTTCCAGAATCATATTGGATATTTCAATGTGCTGTCTGTACAGCTCTCTGTAAAATCTCCCTGTAATAAAGGTGGCCGATACAGAACGCAATTGACCCACCATCAGCTTTCCTTTAACATCAACTTGCTCCTTTAATGGCCCATGTCGTCATTAGGTGTTCCGTGGTGTTATTGTACGCAACAATCGATTGAGACAAATCAAAATGCACATCAATTAGATTCCTGGCACAGTTTCCAACACTGTTGACTCCGAATTTGAATTTAACTGCAGAGATTTCATACAGTACCACGCTGGGACTTTGATACCTTCCCAGGGTAGTACTGAGAGATTGCTGTACTGTCAGAGGTGCAGGCTGCAATTCTCCCTTCCTGCTGTGCTAATTTTTTAGCGCAACGGCCTGGGAGATTGTCACGTCAGCCAATTTGCAGGGTTCGCACGAGCATTCATGCCACACTTGCACCTCCGAATGCTAGATTTCCAGTGGCGTCTGCTCCACGCCTGTAATCGATGGAGGCGCCATTTACATAGTTATTGTAATAGAAATGAAACACTGAACTCTCCAGGCCGATAGGATCTCCCACCCCACTAGAGTGTTTCACTACAGTGGGGATTACAGTCGCGCCCCACTTTCAGGGAACTAGCAACACAACCCCGCAGGAGTGAAGGGGGGTAATCAGGGCCCCCCAGGGTCAGTGGCAGGGGGGTGTTCCCTTGGCATTGGTACCATGATACTGCCAGCCTTGTGCCCCCTGGAATTGCCCAAGGGTCAATGTGCCAATGTCCATCGGGCAAGGGCAGTGCCAAGGGGGAAGGGCATATAGGGATGGGATCTACAGGGTGGGGCCTTATAGGGCAGGGCATAGTGATTGGTGTGGGTGGGGGGAGGTCCTGCTGCCACTCTGCATAGGGATCAGTGGGGGAAGCAGCGAGGCCAGGGAGGGGCGGGGGGTGCGGAGGGGAGGGGAGGGAGCAGTCAGCCTGCTTGGTGGGGGGGGAATGGGTCGGCATTATGGGGAGGTCGGGACTGTTGGGGGAGATGGGTGGTTACTGTCAGGGTTGGCTGATCTGAGGAGGGGGGACGGCTAGAGGTGGGACCGGGCCGGGAGGAGGTGGGGTCGGGGCTGGGGTCAGGAAAAGTCGGGGGGGCCAGTGAACGGGCCATGGGCGGGCGGCACGGAGAGGCAGCTTTGTGGGGTTGTGGGAGTTGGCCAGCGATCAGGAGGCCGTCAGTGCGGGGCTACTGCGCATGCACCGGTCTCGGCACTGACTGATTTTGGCGCACGCGCAATGGCCCACTCAGCACGCTGATTTCGTCCTCTCCAATGGAGATCGGCCCCATTCCCTGGTTTTTAATGATATTCACCCTGGTGGCCTCTGCAGTGCACAGAGTGTGGAAGATTCTTCACTGAATTCCCACTGAAAAAAGCAACGTGAATTAATCCAGTTTTCACACAAATTCGACATTTAGAAATGTTTTGGGGAGAACTCTGCCCGCAATCTTTTCAATGAGGCATTAAACCAAAATCCCTCTCAGGTGGACGTGTAAGATCCCTCGGCAGCGTGTGAAGAGGAGCAGGAGAGTTCTCCTGAGCTTTCCGGTTCATTTTTATTCCTCACCAGCACTCACTCAAGCACATTATTTGATCATTATCGCAACACAGCTTCTGGAAGATTGCTGGCTTTCACAATTCCTAAATTACAAGGGGAACCGCATTTTACAAAGTATTCCCATGGCTGGAAAATACCTTGGGCCTGAGCTTGTGAAAGATGCTATAGAAATGCAATTTCTTTTCTTCCTATCATGGGTACCATATCTCCTGTCCTAGTACCTGCCAGAACTGTGGCTAAGATGACAGTTCTACGACAGTGCTTTTCGTTTTTCAGGCTTTATTCCTTCAAGTCAGTTTTGGGGTTTTTGATTAGAATTCCAGGGGATATCACACTCTGGATCATCACTCTGGATCATCTCAGCCCTGTCTGGAGGTCCCCAGCATCACCACAGTTATCATTTTTCAGTCAATTCGATTGACTCTGTGTGATATCGAGGAACAGCTAAAGGTACTGGATATTGCAAAGGCTATGAACCCTGATAATATTGTGATAATAGTATTGTGCTCCAGAACTTGCTGTTCCCCTAGCCAAGCTCTTCCAGCACAGCTGCAGCACTGACATCCATCCAGCAATGTGGAAAATTGTTCAGATATGTCCTGTACCCAAGAAACAGGACAAATCCAACACCCCCACCCCGGTCTACTCTTGATCATCAGTAAACTGATGGAAGGGGTCATCAACAATGCTATCAGGTGGCACTCATGGGTGTTCAGTTTGGGTTCTGCCAGGGTCACTCAGCTCCTGACCAGCTTTGGGTCAAAAATGTTCAAAAGAGCTGAATTCCAGAGGTGAGGTGAGAGTAACAGCCCTTGACGTCAAAGCCCCAGTTGACTGTGGCACCGAGGAGCCCCAACAAAACTGGAGTCAATGGCTATCGGGGGGAATCTCTCCATTGGTTGGAGTCATACCTGGTACGTAGGAAGCTGGTTATAATGCTTGTAGGTCAATCCTCTCAGTTCCAGGACATCTCTGCAGGAATCCCTCAGTGTCCTCAGCTCAACCATCTTCAGCTGCTTGTTCAATGACCTGCCCTCCATCACAAGGTCAGAGATGTTCACCGATGATTGCACAATGTTCAGCACCATTCGCAACGACTCAGACACTGAAGCAGTTCATGTCCAAATGCAGCAAGATCTGGACAATGTCCTGGCTTGGGGACTGACAAGTGTTGTGTAATTTCAAAATCACTAATTTTAGTGCAACTATCATTTTTTAGTTTAAATTAATCTGTTTGTAAGCATTTTCTGCCAAAATTGATGAGAGCCATTTTAATAAAAGCTTAACCAGTATCGTTGGAAACCAGCCAGGTTAGTTAAGTAGGCAGCCTTAATGGGGAGACAATTAAAGAAGCAGTAATTTCTTAATAGATATGTTGGCGAGGCTGGATATGTAATTTGGAATACAAATCTTTCTAACTTTTGTAATTATAAATATTATCAACACTTGATTATTAGTACAGATTTTTTAAAGCGTTGCGGCAATAAGATTATTGTCTGCATCTCAGGCCACAGATTAATGAGGGAATGTTAACCCTGACCAGGAGAACTGAATAGGCTCTTGTCTGAAGATACCTCAATCCCAGACAGCTATGTTGACCAATTATTCCTCAGCAGTCAAGGTAAGAAATGACAAGAAGCATTATCTTAAAGCTGAGACGTTGGGCTGGATTTTACAGCCTCACTCGCTCTGAAAGCATAAAATCCTGCCCAAGGTCACCGGACCTTCCCATGTTCCGCCTCTCACCCACTCCGATTCCCATGGAGGGCAGGGAGGTAAAATTCCAGTCGAACGTGCAAAATCCAATGGGCTAGTTCTTATTTCATTACCGGCAAGTTATAGACCAACTGATTATTTTCCAACAATTGACTAAGCGGCCTTTCAATTTTTAAAGTGTAAAAAAAAGGGGTCTGGAGAAGCCATTTTGGGTGAGGCAGGGTAGAGAGGAAGGACGGGCAGAGACAGAGGAAGGCAAAGAGAGATGTGAAGAGAAAAATGTGGATAGTGAGGGGGAGAGAGATATTTGATCATATTTCAATTTTACTGATGACACCACCTTTGTGGGTCGGAACTCAAACAATGACAAGACAGAGTACGGGAATGAGAGATGAGAGAGGCAGAGGAGAAGGGTAGGAAGAGAGTGATGTTTATGGAGAGGTGCTGAAAGATGTCTTCAATGTTCTTCAGAGTTTACACTTCATGAATTGGCCTGAGGGTGAGGAGAAGTTTGTTCAATTGTTAAAGTGAAGCTTTCTCCTCTTACTGTTGAATATTGTTAACTGATATTTTGCTTTTTATTTTTATCTTTCTGACTTGTTACTGTTTTAATGGGTAATAAATTTTCTGAATTCATCATTGAAAGTGTACTTTCCTGCCATCTGGTTAATTCTCTAGAACCTTATGTCGTTTACAACAGGAAGGTTATTGCAAACAAGTGAACCCTGTAAATCTTAGCTCATATAAATCAAAAAGAAACACTTGTGCAAGTGACAAGTAACATTTGCACCACACAACTGCCAGCCAATGATCATTTCCAAAATGTGAGAATCTAACCATCGCCCCTTAATGTTCAATGGTGTTACCATCACTGAATCACCCACTCTCAACATCCTGAGATTCTCATTGACCAAAAACTCAACTCTATGTGAATTGACCATACTAAATTCTCCCTCGGTATACCCAGACAGGTGCTGGAGTGTGGTGTCTAGGGGATTTTCAGAATAACTTCATTGCAGTGTTAATATAAACATACTTATGACTGATAAATAAGCTTTACTTTTGCTCTGATCAAGACTGCAAAAAACTACAAAGAGTCATGAACGTAGACCATTCCATCAAGCAAACCAGCCTCCCATCCATTGACTTTATCCACACTTCCTGCTGCCTTGGAAAAGCAGCCAGCATAATTAAAGACCCCACATGCACCCCAGACATACTCCCTTTCACCTTCTTCCATCAGGAAAAAGCTACAAAAGTCTGAAATCACGTGCCAACTGATTCATGAACAGTTTCTTTCCTGCTATCAGATTTGTGAATGGATCTTTCTCTGCATCCTTTCCTTCTCCCCTATTTACTTTATGAATGGTATGTTTTGTCTGTATAGCACACAAGAAACAATACTTCTCACTGTATCCCAATACGTGTGAAAATGATAAATCAAATCTTATTTTGGCATTGTGATTATTGTATATAATCTCTATCTGGTAGAAGGTGTTATTAATGTAGAAGTGGTAATACCAAGTTTGAGTTTTAAACCCACCTATGTGGAGGGTTGAAGGAAGGGGTAAGAAATGTTCCAGCAAAGGCCATTCAGTCCATCACGTCTGTCCTGGCTCTGTGCAAGAGTAACTCAGCTAGCCCCACCCCCCAACTCTCAAATGCTTTTTCAACTGCCTTTTGAATGCCACAATTCAATCTGTCTCCACCACACTCTCAGACAGAACATTCCAGATCCTAACTACTCGTTACATCAAGAAGTATTTCCTCATGTCACCTCTGGTTCATTTGTCATTCATTAAGGACCCAATTGTCTATAGTCTTCACACCTGTCTGAGAGCATGAAGGGGGTGCCTGTCCTGGGGAAATTACAAATTGGAGTTCAAAATTGATACAGCCAATGGCAACTTAGCAGAAAGAGGATACAGTAAGGAGGAGGAGTATGTTGAACATAAGAACATAAGAAATAGGAGCAGGAGTAGGCCATCTAGCCCTTCGAGCCTGCCCCGCCATTCAATAAGATCATGGCTGATCTGTCGTGGCTCAGTTCCACTTTCCCGCTTTCTTCCACGTATTACTTACGTGGAGAAAAACTGCAGCAGGCGACGGTGCAGAGGGACCTCGGGGTCCTTGTGCATGAGTCGCAAAAACCCAGCTTGCAGGTGCAGCAGGTGGTCAGGAAGGCGAATGGGATGCTGGCCTTCATAGCGAGGGGGATTGAATATAAAAGTAGGGAGGTCTTGCTGCAGCTGTATAGGGCATTGGTGAGGCCGCAGCTGGAGTACTGTGTGCAGTTTTGGGTGCCGCACCTGCGCAAAGATATTTTGGCCTTGGAGGGAGTGCAGAGGAGGTTTACTAGGCTGATACCGGAGTTGAGGGGGTTGAGCTATGAGGAGAAGCTGAATAAACTAGGCTTGTACTCGTTAGAGTTTAGAAGAATGAGGGGAGATCTCATTGAGACGTATAAGATGATGAATGGGATGGATAGGATAGAGGTGGAGAGACTCTTCCCGCTCAAAAAAGATAGTAGGACTAGGGGGCACAGCCTCAAGATAAAGGGGGGGGGTGGTTTAGAACGGAGTTGAGGAGGAACTTCTTCACTCAAAGGGTGGTGAATCTCTGGAATTCTCTGCCTGTTGAAGTGGTGGAGGCTGCCTCGCTAAATATTTTTAAGACGCGGGTTGATGGGTTTTTGATAAGAGAGGGGATTAAGGGTTATGGGGAGAGGGCGGGAAAGTGGAACTGAGCCACGACAGATCAGCCTGATCTTATTGAATGGCGGGGCAGGCTCGAAGGGCTAGATGGCCTACTCCTGCTCCTATTTCTTATGTTCTTATGTTCCCATAACCCTTAATCCCCTCGCTTATCAAAAACCCATCAACCCGCGTCTTAAATATATTTAGCGAGGTAGCCTCCACCACTTCAACGGGCAGAGAATTCCAGAGATTCACCACCCTTTGAGTGAAGAAGTTCCTCCTCAACTCTAATCTAAACTGCCCCCCCTTATCTTGAGGCTGTGCCCTCTAGTCCTGCTATCCTTTCTAAGTGGGAAGAATCTCTCTACTTCTACCCCATCCATCCCCTTCATTATCTTATGTCTCTATAAGATCCCCCCTCATCCTTCTAAACTCCAACAAGTACAGACCCAGTCTATTTAGTCTCTCTTCATAGTCCAACCCCCTCATCTCTGGTATCAGCCTGGTGAACCTTCTCTGCACTCCCTCCAAGGCCAATATATCCTTTCGCAAATGCAGCGACCAAAACTGCACACAGTACTCCAGCTGCGGCCTCACCAGTGCCCTGTACAGTTGCAGCAAGACCTCCCTACTTTTATATTCAATCCCCCTCGCTATGAAGGCCAGCGTCCCATTCGCCTTCCTGATCACCTGCTGCACCTGCAGACTGGGTTTTAGCGACTCATGCACAAGGGCCCCCAGGTCCCTCTGCACCGTAGCATGTTGCAGCTTTTTGCCTTTTAAATAATAATCCCTGCTACTATTATTTCTGCCAAAGTGGATAACCTCACACTTGCTAACATTATAAGTTGATGGGGGAGTTGGTGATAAAGATAGACCATCACAGTAACTGCAAAGTAATAGTGTAAAAGGGTGCAATAGAGGCTCACCAAGATTTGATCATTTCAGTCTCCCTGGAAGTTTGTAAAGCAAGTTAAAAAATGGATTTTCCTTGAAGTCATGATAAGTCCATCAAAGACATGTATAATGCAGAGGGGACTATGCAGGCAGTAGCACTGGTTCATAACTTAATCCTTTAACCAGTATTTAAGGATTAAATTGTGAGATTGTATGCAATCACATGAATATTTCATCTTTGAGAAAAGCAAGCAGTGTGTCACGGAAAGACTCCCATCACTTCAAAATCAAGCACTTTAAACATTCTCATATTGCTTGATGCCATGCCTCAGTTGGTACACTCTTGCCTCTGGATTAGCTGGCTTCAGTCTGAACCTGCGGCAGTGTTAGAATGTAACCAATGATAACACTGGAGCTGTTGTTGTTTGACAAATGGCAACATGCTGCAAGGGTCAGCTGACCCAGCAAACTATGTAACCAATGGCAAAATTACGTGGGGTAGCACGGTGGCACAGTGGTTAGCACTGCTACCTCACAGCGCCTGGGACCCGGGTTCAATTCCGGTCACTGTCTGTGCGGAGCTTGCACGTTCTCCCTGTGTCTGCGTGGGTTTCCTCCAGGAGCTCCAGTTTCCTCCAATGGTCCAAAGATGTGTGGGTTAGGTGGATTGGCCGTACTAAATTGCCCCTTAGTGACAGGGGATTACCAGGGTAAATGTATGAGGTTACGGGAACAGGGCCTGGGTGGGATTGTGGTCGGTGCAGTCTCAATGGGTCAAATGGCCTCCTTCTTGTAGGGATTCTATGATTCCATGGTCAGTTGACCAGCTGACTCAGTATTAATAAGAATGTGTTGGGAATCGTGGGGAGCTTGGAATGGCCGAGGTGAGGCCTCAAGTGTTGGAGTAATGAAGTTTCTTTATTAAACCTTTTTCTTTGATTTATAAGTTGGAGTAAGTCTTGTTTTATTTTATTGCCTAAAACTGAAGAGTTGTGGAGGGTCAATAATCAGGACCTGACCTCATACTCCAGGCTGACTCTCCGGTATAGTATCCAGGCAGTGTGGATTTGAGGAATTATCATTCTTTGGATGACTCATTAAGGAATAAACCAGTTTCAGTTTCAAACTCAAATGGCCAGGGCACTGAGTTTAAAAATTGGCAAGTCACGTTGTAACTTTATAGAACCTTAGTTTGGCCGCACGTGGAATATACTGTTTAATTCTGGTCGCCATATTACCAGAAGGATGTGGAGGCTTTGGAGATGGTACAGAAAAAAATTACCAGGGTGTTGCCTGGTATGGAGGGCATTAGCTATGAGGAGAGGTTGGAGAAACTTGGTTTGTTCTCACTGGAATGATGGAGGTTGAGGGGCAAATCTTATAGAAGGCTACAAGATTATGAGGGGCATGGACAGAGTGGATAGTCAGAAGCTTTTTCCCCAGAGTGGAACAATCAATTACTAAGGGGCATAGTTTAAGGTGTGAGGGGCAAAGAGATGTACAAGGCAAGTTTTTTTTTCACACAGAGAATGGTGGGTGCCTGAAACTTGCTGCTGGGGGAGGTAGTGGAAGCGGATACGATAGTGACTTTTAAGGGCATCTGGACAAATACATGAATAGGATGGGAATAGAGGGATATGGTCCCCGGAAGGGTAGGGAGTTTTAGTTAAGTCGGGCAGCATGGAGGGCCGAAGGGTCTGTTCCTGTGCTGTAATTTTCTTTTAATTAATAAAGGATTTGACTCTGTACAATTAATAGTAAAACTAGCTCGTTTTAAAGGATTATTAATTATGAAAACTTAGATCGAGGTTTGAAACAGAAATGAAATAATGACCAGATAATCTATTTTAGAGAAGTTAGTTGAAGGATAAATATTGTTGAGGATCGAGGACAGCAGAAAGAACTCCCACACTCATTTTCAAAATAATGGCCATGGGATTTGTACATCAGAGAGCAGGTGACACATTGGTGTAAAGTCTCTTCCAAGAAGATGATACAGTGGTTGGCACTGCTGCCTCACAGCACTAGGGACCCGGGCTCGAATCTGGCCTTGGGTCACTGTGCGGAATTTGCACATTCTTCCTGTGCCCGTGAGGGTTTCCTCCACATGCTCCAAATACCAAAGGGTTTCCTCCAGGTGCTCCGGCTTCCTCCCACCGTCCAAAGATGTGTGGGTTAGGTTGATTGGCCATGCTAAGAAATTGCCCCTTAGTGTCCAGGGATGCGTAGGTTAGAGGGATTAGTGGGTATAATATGTAGGGACATGGGGGCAGGGACTAGGTGGGATTGTGTTTGGTGCAGACTCGATGGGCTGAAGGGCCTCTTTCTGCACTGTAGGGTTCTATGATCTATGATACCTTCCACACTCCAAACCTGAGCAGGTTAGGCAGATTGGCCATGCTAAATTGTCCCTTAGTGTCTAAAGATGGGGGGGGAATTAGTGAGTTAAATATGTGGGGTTACAGGGATAGGCCCTGGCTGGGAGAATTGGTGTAGTCTCGATGGGCTGAATAGCCTCCTTCTGCACTGTAGAGAGTCTACGATTCTATGAATCCATGAACAGTGCAGCATTCCTTCCATACCACAGTGGGACTGTCAGCCTGGATAGTTCTATTTGGATCCTGGAATAGGACTCGAACATTTCTGAGTCAGAAACAACCCCACAAGCTCCATTCGGTAAGGTGCTGATCCTTGTTAGGTTTTCAGTGAGCGCTGATCCTTCAGTAACTTGAACATTCACACCAGGCAGCAAATATTGATAGACCTTTAATGTCAACAGAGCAAAATCTGACCTTCCTCTCAACTGATGCACCCACACACATGCTCTGCCTGTGTACAGTTAGTGAGCAATGGAGTGAATGCTACCTGATGGTTTGACACCCAAACTCAGTAACGAGACCAAGCATATCCAGCCTATTGTTCCCCCACACTGGGCTCAGTCAACACAGCTTCGACTGGGGGTTAACCTGATGGTGGGTTTTACAACTGACGTCAAAACCTACTCCTCAAGTATTACACAGCCGAATGGTGAGAAAACACCACTTTGGTTTCAAATACATCAATAATACGAACAGGCAGATAGCACATTTCCAGAAATCTATTCCATGAATGATAAGATGGAGGGCGATATCATGTTGCCAACTCCTGCCAGAACTATTGCTGGAGATTCAATCACATGACTGCTCACCACCACCATCCCAACCAATCAAATTGTCTTCCCCCCATCTCTAATATTTTTCTAACCATAACAAAATGAAAATTAAAAATAACACGTTTCTAGTGTATTTACTGATTAGTCCTCAGTATTTTACCCACATCAGTGTCTTGGGAATGAATCGTGCAGAGTTGGTAACCCATGGGCAGTACCCACTGAGCGCGATACCCAACAATTTCGATGGTTAAGCGATGCCTCCGTTCTCCAAATGTGAATCAAGGTGCCAAGTTGAGCATTGGCATTAATGGAATGGAAAAGTTTGCCACTCAACTGTGCCCTTTGCTACACCCTGACCCTCCAATCCTCACAAGGTGCAAACCATTGGAAAATCCCAACCCAAACTGTTCAGGAAAAGGTTAAGGGAAACAGAGCCAGTTTTGTCAAGTATTCCAACCAAATCAAGGAGCAATTACGCACAATGATCCAATTTGAATTAACCATAAACCTGGGACAGCAAATCAACAAGACACAGCCACAATCCAAACATTATCAAGAGGGAAAGCACAGAAACAGGACACTGGCCTGGGATCCAGCATGCAACCATCTCATTGAGCATTTCAAACACTTGCCAATTTCAGGCAGAAAGCATTCAATTCTATCCAGTGTTGATTTTATTAATAACCCTTACCTGCCAGTTGGTCATAGCCATCCATATCCCTCTGCTCCGGGTTGGTGAGAGAGACGTTACTCTTTTTGCTTTTTCCTTTCATGATCCCGATACTTAAGGAGACAATGAGGAGGAGGAGGGGGAAAATTGGGAAATGACAAGTCAGTAATTTGGGGAAAGCAGGGGAGAGACAAAGAGAGGGAGAAAGGTGCCGGCTCCTTACCTTCTGTTCTGTCTCCTGATGGGGGGTAGAAAGCTGCCTTTACAGAGAAAAACAGAGCTGGATTTGCCTGAATTGAAGTGTTGTCGGAGATGGATTATTCCTGGACTTTTCCCCTTGCTCTCTCCTGTCTGTTGTCTCTTGGAGTTGTTGATCCAGCTCCTATCCCCAGCAATCTCACCTCCACTCGCTCAGCTCCGATAACGCCGGAGTTTTGTAATATATATATATAAATATATTTGCTGGTTCTCTCTTTCACATTCCTGCCGAGTCTTTCTTTTAAAAATAAATTGCCAATTGCTGATTTGACTTTCCCGAAGCCTCACAAAGTCCCCCCTGTACAATTTCCACAGTGTTTTAATTCTTCAAACGCTCCCTCTGAATGGTTTTCTCTTCCTTAACCCCTCTCCCCTCCTCTCCTTTGGAAAATGAAATCTCTCCCTGATTATTGACAGCCGGTGACTCTCTCCACTTCTCTCTCTCTGGTTCCACGGGGATTTATAGACACCTGGGATTGTGATGGAGCTGAACAGACAGAAAGAAACACATGCAGACATACACACACACAAAACAGAGCAAAGAGCTCACTCAGCACACACTGAGACACACACGAGTGTGTGAGAGGCACAGCAGACAGATTGAGACACCACAGCACTGGATTCAGGCAGAGCTGGTGCTGAAGAGACAGTTACATTCGGTGCTGAGAAACAGACACACACACTCACACACACAGGGCTGAGGAAAGGCGCTGAGATACACACATAAACAGCGCAGGGAGGGCTGTATACAGATAGACAAACAGACAGTTAGGAGTCCACACAAACACGAACCCAGTCCAGACAAATACTAACAGACCGCAGGGAGAGGCAAAAAGAGTCTGAGAGTGCTAGTTCTGAAAGAGAGAGAGAGACAGTGGAACACACAGTACAGAGAGTCAGAGTGAGAGGTAGAACAAGACAGAACAGAAATAGGGAAACCCATGCAGTAATGGTGAGCAGACAAACGCTGGGGGGAACATGGACATAATGGAAAGCAAGACAGAGGGTGCAGTAATAAGCTCAACACAGCCAGAGAGACTGGAGAGGATCAGAGGTTCGGTGAGAAACGATATGACCATAACTTCTTCAGCAATGAAGGAGGTCAGACTCTATCAAACACTCTGCAAGGTGCCAGGACAGGAAGAATGAATCACCAAAATGTTTAACAGATGTGTAACGAAGCAACAAGATCACCAGCTAATAATCACCAGACTCAAAATCAACTTATGACTACAGAAAGGGCCAATGAAGAGATTTGTTCTGCTGAAATTTCATAGAGTGGGAGTGAATGGAAAGGGATTTACTCCATTAGAATTCCGTAGCTTGGGAGTGAATGGGAAGATATTTACTCGATTGGAATTACACAGATTGGGAGTGAATGGAATTGGATTTATTGCCTCAGAATTCCATAGATTCAGAGCGAATAGGAAAGGGTTTATTTCATTGGAATTCTGTGGATTGGGAGTGAACAGGAAGGAGTTTATTCCATTGGAATTCCATAGATTGGGACTGAATGGGAATGGACTTAATCCAATTGAATACTAGAGTGAGAATGAATGGAAAGAGATTTACTCCATAAGAATTCCATAGCTTGGGAATGAATGGGAAAGGATTTACTCTGTTGGGGTTCCAAAGATTGGAATTGAATGGGAAGGGATCTATTCCATTGGAATTCCATAGATTGGGAGTGAATGGGAGGGATTTAATCCATTGGAATTCTATAGATTTGGAGTGAATAGGAAAGGATTTATTCCATTGGAATTCCATAGATTTGGAGTGAATGGGAAGGGATTTACACTGTTGGAATTCCATAGATTGGGAGTGAATAGGAAGAGGTTTATTCCATTGGAAATCTATAAAGTAAGAATGAGCGGGAAGGGATTATTCCATTGGAATTCTATAAAGTGGGAATGAACCAGAAGGGATTTATTCTGTTGGAATTCCATAGATTGGGAGTGAATGGGAAGGGATCTACTAGAACCATAGAACCATAGAAAATTACAGCTCAGAAACAGGCCTTTTGGCCCTCCTTGTCTGTGCCAAACCATTTTTTGCCTAGTCCCACTGACCTGCACCGGGACTATATCCCTCCACACCCCTCTCATCCATGAGCCCGTCCAAGCTTTTCTTAAATGTTAAAAGTGACCCCGCATTTACCACTTTATCCGGCAGCTCATTCCACACTCCCACTACTCTCTGTGTGAAGAAGCCCCTGCTAATATTCCCTTTAAACTTTTCTTCTTTCATCCTTAACCCATGCCCTCTGGTTTTTTTCTCCCCTAGCCTCAATGGAAAAAGCCTGCTTGCATTCACTCTATCTATACCCATCAAAATCTTATACACCTCTATCAAATCTCCCCTCATTCATCTACACTCCAGGGAATAAAGTCCTAACCTATTCAGTCTCTCTCTGTAACTCAGCTTCTCAAATCCTGGCAACTTCCTTGTGAACCTTCTCTGCACTATTTCAACCTTATTTACATCCTGCCTGTAACTAGGTGACCAAAACTGTACACAATACTCTAAATTCAGCCTCACCAATGCTTTATATAACCTTACCATAACACTCCAACTTTTATACTCGATACTCCGATTTATAAAGGCCAATGTACCAAAAGCAAGCTTTACGACCCTATCCACCTGTGATGTCACTTTTAGGGAATTCTGTACCTGTATTCCCAGATCCCTCTGTTCAACTGCACTCTTCAGAGTCCTACCATTTACCCTGTACGTTCTACTTAGGTTTGTCCTTCTAAAGTGCAATATCTCACATTTATCTGCGTTAAATCCCATTTGCCATTTTTCAGCTCATTTTTCTAGTTGGTCCAAGTCCCTCTGCAAGCTTTGAAAACCTTCCTCACTGTCCACTACACCTCCAATCTTTGTATCATCAGCAAATTTGCTGATCCAATTCATCAAATTATCATCCAGATCATTGATATAGATGACAAACAATAATGGACCCAACACTGATCCCTGTGGCACATCACTAGTCACAGGCCTCCACTCAGAGAAGCAATCTTCCACAACCACTCTCTGGCTTCTTCCATTGAGCCAGTGTCTAGTCCTATTTACTACCTCCCCACGTTCACCTAGCGACTGAACCTTCCTAACTAACCTCCCATGAGGGATCATATCAATGGCCTTGCTGAAATCCAGGTAGACAACATCCACCGGCTTCCTTTCATCCACTTTCCTGGTAACCTCCTTGAAAACTCTAATACGTTGGTCAAACATGACCTACCATGTACAAAGCCATGTTGACTCTCCCTAATAAGTCCCTGTCTATCCAAATATTTGTAGATCCTATCCCTTATCACACCTTCCAATAACTTGCCCACCACCGATGTCAAACTTTCTGGCCTATAATTTCCCGGATTTCTTTTGGAACCTTTTTTAAACAACGGAACAACATGAGCCACCCTCCAATCATCTGGCACCTCCCCTGTGCACACTGACATTTTAAATATGTCTGCCAGGGCCCCTGCAAGTTCAACACTAGCCTCCCTCAAGGTCCGTGGGAATACCCTGTCTGGTCCTGGGGATTTATCCACTCTGATTTGCCTCAAGATAGCCAGCACCACCACCTCTTTAATCTGTAAAGGTTCCATGACCTCCCTCCCTGTTTGCCCTATTTCTGTAGACTCTATGCCCGTTTCCTCAGTAAATACAGATGCAAAAAAATCCATTTAGTATCTCTCCCGTCTCTTTTGGTTCCATACACAGTCTACTACTCTGATCTTCAAGAGGACCAATGTTATCCCTCACTATCCTTTTGCTCCTAACACACCAATAGAAGCTCTTTGGATTTTCCTTCACTCTGTCTGCCAAAGAAATTTCATGCTTTCTTTTAGCCCTCCTGATTTCCCTCTTAAGTAGCTTCTTGCACTTTTTATACTCCTTGAGCATCTGATCTGTTCCTTGCTGCTTGTACTCTGTTGGAATTCCATAGATTAGGAGTGAATGGGAAGAGGTTTATTCCATTGGAAATCTAAAAAGTGAGAGTGAATGGGAGGGGATTTATTCCTTTGGAATTCTATAAAGTGGGAGTGAATGGGAAGAGACTCACTCCACTGGAATTCCATACATTGGGAGTGAATGGGAAGGGATTTATTCCATTGGAATTCCGTATTTTGGGAGTAAATGGGAAGGAATTTACTCCATTGGAATTCTATAGAGTGGGAGTGAATGGGAAAGGTTTTAATCCATTGGAATTCCATAGATTGGGAGTGAATGGGAAGGGATTTACTCCATTGGGATTCCATAGATTTGGAGTGAATGGGAAGGGATTTACTCCATTGGAATTCCATAGATTGTGACTGAATGGGAAGAAGTTTATTCCATTGGAAATCTATAAAGTGAGAGTGAATGGGAAGGGATTTATTCCTTTGGAATTTTATAGAGTGAGAGTGAATGGAAAGGGATTTATTCCTTTGGAATTTTATGGAGTGAGAGTGAATGGAAAGGGATTTACTCCATAAGAATTCTGTACCTTGGGAGTGAATGGGAAGGAATTTACTCCATTGGAATTCCATAGATTGGGAGTGAATGGGATGGGATTTACTCTGTTGGAATTCTATAAATTGGAACTGAATGGGAAGGGATCTGTTCCATTGGAATTCCCTAGACTGGAAGTGAATAGGAGGGATTTCATCCATTTAAAATCCATAGATTGGGAGTGAATAGGAAGGGGTTTATTCCATTGGAATTCCACAGATTGGGAGTGAATAAGAAAAGGTTTATTCCATTGGAAATCTATAAAGTGAGACTGAATGGAAAGGGAAATAATTCCATTGGAATTCTATAGACTGGGAGTAAATTGGAAGGGATTTATTCCATTGGAATTCCATAGATTTGGAGTGAATGGGAATGGCTTTACTCCATTGGAATTCCTTACATTCGGAGTGAATAGGAAGGGATTTATCCTATTGCAAATCCATAAATGCACAGTGAATGGGAAGAGTTTTATTTGATTGGAATTCCATAGGTTGGGAGTAAATGGGAAGAGATTTATTCCACTGGAAATCTATAAAGTGAGAGTGAATGGAAAAGGAAATAATTCCATTGGAATTCTATAGACTGGGAGTAAATTGGAAGGGATTTATTCCATTGGAATTCCATAGATTTGGAGTGAATGGGAATGGCTTTACTCCATTGGAATTCCTTACATTCGGAGTGAATAGGAAGGGATTTATCCTATTGCAAATCCATAAATGGAGAGTAAATGGGAAGAGTTTTATTCAGTTGGAATTCCATAGATTGGGAGTGAATGGGAAGGGATTTAACTTGTTGGAATTCTATAAAGTGAGAGTGAATGGGAAGGAATTTATTCCATTGGAATTCTGTAGATCAGGAGCAAATGGGAAGAGATTTACTCCATTGGCTTTCTACGCAATGGGAATGAATGGGTAGTATTGGGGTTCCAGTGAGGAGAAATTCTATGATCACATTTCTGGGAAGTGGCATCGACGGCTAACCAAGGGACACAATGGAAATTATTAACACTGTTATATAATCCACATCATAAACCATGACATTGTTTCAACATTACCCTCCAGTCTTTAAAATATGAAATTATTTTCAATAGTCACAATTACAGAGAATTGTTTTGTGAAAAGCACTTAACTGGGTTTCTGCATTCCAATATCTGACTTCAGATCTGTAAAGGGAACCACAAGGATGGGGTTAGCTGGCCTCTCTTGCACAATTCTGCCTATCTCCTGAGGGAATGTATAATGTTTATCCGTATGCTTGATATAAACATGTATAAACAAATTCTTAAGGATTCAGGTTCTGAAGAAGAGTCAGTATTAAATGAAACATTAACTCTGTTTCTCTCTCCACAGATGCTGCCAAACATGCTGAGTATTTCCAGCATTGACTGCTTTATTTAATTCTTACGGGACTTGACAGTGTGAATGCTGAGAGGCAGTGTCTGGTACCAGGGGTCACAATCTCAGGATATGGCGTCAACCAATTAAGACTGAGATGAAGAGAAATGTCTTCACTCGGAGAGTGAGGATTTTTGGAATTCTCTCTCCTGGGGAAGAGTGGGCGCTCAGTGATTCAGTATCGTCAAGCTAAAAATCGATTGAGCACAAAGAGATACGGGGAGAGAGAGAGAAAGTGAAGCTGAGATTATTGAATGGTAGAACAGGCTTAAAATTCCTACTCCTTTCCCTTGCATTCTTAAGTGAAACACATCACAAATATTTGTGTAGCAGTGGATAATCATTGTTATTATTTCAGATAGGCTTCATCACTTCAAAACATTAAAAACCACTTCATGTTATGAATTATTTTTGAAGTGCAGTGACTTGTGTAAATAAATGTGGCAGGAATTCTGTATCAGCTGCTCCCGATAAAGAACGTCGGGATGTTGAAGCAGTCACTCTGTGGTTTAATGTTGTTTGATCAGGCATGAATTTTAGCAGGGCAGCAGGAAATCTCCCTGCTGTGTCCTTCAGGTGGTACCTGTAGGGTCTTTAGTTTCGATCTGTAAATACAGATAGGAGCCCAAACCAAAGCACTAACTAAAGGATGGCAGCTCTGACAATGCAACACATCCCCGGTGCCACATTTATATGTCAGCCCACTTCAGGTGATCAAGAGACTGCCGACTAAATCAAGCTGCAGTAATGGCATACCCACCCTGGTACAAAATGTTCCCCATTGCCAACGTGAGAGTGAATGAGAACAAGTTTGATCCATTGAGATTTTACAGAATGGGAGTGATTTGTATGTACTTAGAATTGACTAAGCTGCAAGATGAAACTTGTAAACTTCTCAAAGCCAAGACTGAGCAGTGCCATTTAGAGTTAATGCCATCATTGTGGGTTGCCAGTGTGGTTATCTGATGCTGGAAGTGCCACTGGGTTACTCTCCTGTTGGGTCTGTCAGAGTCCTGAATGATAAAGAAAAACTCAACTCACTCTGTCAGCTGTCAAAGCCCTGATCAGCCATGTTATCTGTCCAAATATAAACAAGCTCTGACAGGTGACACCGCGGGATTCAAATCTCTTCTCTGCAGCCCAGATAAAATAGGATGTGCTGCGGAAAAAGAAAGATGAGTGACTCTATCCTCACATTGGGATGTTAGTGAATCATAGAATCCTACAGTGTAGAAGGTGGCACGGGTGGCACAGTGGTTAGCACTGCTGCCTCACAGCCAGGGACCCGGGTTCTGTGTGGAATCTGCACATTCTCCCCGTGTCTGTGTGGGTTTCCTCCGGGTGCTCCAGTTTCCTCCCACACTCTAATGATCTGCGAGTTAGGTGAATTGGCCATGCTACATTGCCACTTAGTGTCAGGGGAACTAGCTAGGATAAATGTATGGGGTTATGGGAATAGGGTCTGGGTAGGATTGTGGCTGGTGCAGATTCGATGGGCTGAATGGCCTCCTTCTGCACTATATGATTCTATGAGAAGGAGGCCTTTTGGCCCATCTGCACTGACCACTATCCCACCCAGACTCTATCCCCACAACCCCATGCATTTTCCCTGCTAATCCCCCTGGCACTCAGGGACAAGTTAGCATGACCAATCCATGGCACATGTTTGGAGTGTGGGAGGAAACCGGAGCACCCGGAGGAAACCCATGAGACACGGGGAGAACATGCAAACTCCACACAAACAGTGACCCAAGCTGGGAATCGAACCTGGATCCCTGGCGCTGTGAGGCAGCAGTGCTAACCACTGTGCCACCTGCCACTGCGGGTACAAGATCTTCCTAATTTCAGACGCTGAACGAGCAACTTTCAGAATGCATTTTCGTGGCCCACAGAGCTTAACTCACCAGGAAGGATATTGAAACCACACAGACTGCATTATGCCACAGACTGGGAGTGAGAAGCAGCAACTCAAATTGTCTCTCAGTAGAACTTTGTTTCTCCATATTAATGACAAACCTTCCTCTTGTTCGGTCTGTCAGATTGGTACAATTATATTTCAACTCTCTTCCCTCTCTCTCTCCCCCACTCTCCCACTGCGAATACTTTACTAGAAGCCCCTAGTCATTCAAGTCAATCTCTCTGACTCACAATCATTGTGAGAGTATAATTAGAAAAACTGCAGAGCACTGGGAGAAAATGCATCTTCTGACCTCAACTTCAACTTCTGATTTTTTCTCTGAAAAAATGCTGCTATCCCAGAATCCCAGGACTAGCAGTTGGCACGAACCCCAGGAAAGCTATGGATCCAGTGTAGGAATAGAGATCATATCATACATTGGCCTTCTCCTCTGGGGTTTCAATGCACAGAATATATTGAGCGTGGCTCAGTAGGCACCTGAGACAAGAGGTTCAAGTCCCACTCCAGAGATCTGAGTGAATAACCGAGGCTGACACCCCCAGTGTGGCACTGTTGGGAGTATCGGCAAGTTTATTTCTTCATTAGTCACAAGAAAGCTTACATTAACACTGCAGTGAAGTTATTGTGAAATTCCTCTAGTTGCCACAGTCCAGCACCTATTTGGGTCAACACACTTAACGAGCACATCTTTCAGACTGTGGGAGGAAACCGGAGCGCCTGGAGGAAACCCATGCAGACACAGGGAGAACATGCAGACTCCATACAGACAGCAACCCGAGCTGGGAATTGAACCCAGGTCCCTGGTGCTGTGAGGCAGCAATGCTAACCACTGTGCTACCGTGCCGTTAGATGGGCTGTGGAAAGAGACTGTTATTCGCCTCCTTGTGGAATGTGCCTTTGCAAAGAAGGCCTGGAGTAAGATGCAGTGCTATTTGTCAAGGCTCATCCCAAGTAGCTGTTTGACGCAGGGACTCTGCACTCTACGGACTGCTCCCAGGGATGGGGACTCTGTGTTCTACGGGCTGTTCCCAGGGACGCAGGACTCTGCACTCTACGGGCTGTTCCCAGGGATGGGGACTCTGTGCTCTACGGGCTGTTCCCAGGGATGGGGACTCTGTGCTCTACGGGCTGTTCCCAGGGACGGGGACTCTGTGCTCTACGGGCTGTTCCCAGGGATGGGGACTCTGTGCTCTACGGGCTGTTCCCAGGGATGGGGACTCTGTGCTCTACGGGCTGTTCCCAGGGATGGGGACTCTGTGCTCTACGGGCTGTTCCCAAGGATGGGGATTCTGTGCTCTACGGACTGTTCCCAGGGATGGGGACTCTGTGCTCTACGGGCTGTTCCCAGGGACGGGGACTCTGTGCTCTACGGGCTGTTCCCAGGGATGGGGACTCTGTGCTCTACGGGCTGTTCCCAGGGATGGGGACTCTGTGTTCTACGGGCTGTTCCCAGGGACGGGGACTCTGTGCTCTACGGGCTGTTCCCAGGGATGGGGACTCTGTGCTCTACGGGCTGTTCCCAGGGACGGGGACTCTGTGCTCTACGGGCTGTTCCCAGGGACGGGGACTCTGTGCTCTACGGGCTGTTCCCAGGGACGGGGACTCTGTGCTCTACGGGCTGTTCCCAGGGACGGGGACTCTGTGCTCTACGGGCTGTTCCCAGGGATGGGGACTCTGTGCTCTACGGGCTGTTCCCAAGGATGGGGACTCTGTGCTCTAAAGACTCTTCCCAGGTTCACACACCGAGACAAACATCAACTGTTGCTGGAGGGCCATCAACTTGGTAAATACACTCGGTCTGCCCAAAATATGATGCTGTTCCAGTGCAAAGAGTTGTCCTCGACTGAGTGCTGCAGACTGACACATTCTGGTCTATGTGCTGAGGGAGGCTTGGGGTGAGAACCACAGAGACACGATGGGGAAAAGTTGCTGTTTGAGACCTTTCAGGCAGAATGGTCTGAAAAGTTCAGAGAATTTGTAGATCCCCTCAGGCTGTGTACTCGATATAGAATGAATATTGTGAATATCGAGAATATTGAAATTGTATTGAGAAGAGAGCAACATGCTGAGTGGAGGAAAGTTGAATTCTATTGCACTTTCTATCAATGTTTCAATTTGACATGTTTTTGCTCTGATATGAAGTGTAAATACCCAGGGTATGATGTATACAGGCAGCTCAGAGTGAAACACATCGAATGGAGACAAGTTGAATTTTATTGCAGTTTCTGCAATTTCCAAATTGTAATATTTTAGAACATAGAACATAGAACATAGAACACTACAGCACAAACAGGCCCTTCGGCCCACGAGTTGTGCCGATCACATCAACACCTACCAACCTACAGACCTATCTATAACCCTCAATCTCATTAAACCCCATATACTCATCCAGAAGTCTTTTAAAAGACCCCAGCGAGTTCGCCTCCACCACCACTGACGGCAGCCGATTCCATTCACTCACCACCCTCTGAGTGAAAAACTTACCCCTAACATCACTTCTGAACCTCCCTCCCCGCACCTTAAATCTGTGTCCTCTCGTAGCGACCATTTCAACCCGGGGAAATAGCCTCTGAGAGTCCACCCTATCTATTCCTCTCAACATTTTGTAAACTTCTATCAGGTCGCCTCTCAACCTTCGTCTCTCCAGGGAGAAGAGTCCCAGCTCCCTCAACCTAACTTCATAAGGCATGCCTCCCAGTCCAGGCAACATCCTTGTAAATCTCCTCTGTACCCTCTCAACAGTTTCTACATCCTTCCTATAGTGAGGCGACCAGAACTGCGCACAATACTCTAAATGAGGCCTGACAAGGGTCTTATAAAGTTCCAGCATTACCTCCCGACTCCTAAACTCAATCCCTCGATTAATGAAGGCCAGTACACCATACGCCTTCTTGACCACCTCCTCCACCTGTGAGGCCGATTTAAGAGTCCTGTGGACCCGGACCCCAAGATCCTTCTGCTCTTCAACACTACTCAGACTTCTGCCCTTGATAGTGTACTCGTTCATCCCGTTGGTTCTGCCAAAATGGACGACTACACATTTATCTGCGTTGAAGTCCATCTGCCACTTCTCCGCCCAGTCCTGCATCCTATTTATGTCCTGCTGCAACTTTTGCCATCCTTCCAGACCATCCACAACACGACCAACCTTCGTGTCATCAGCAAACTTACTTACCCATCCCTCCACTTCCTCATCCAGGTCATTTATGAAAATGACAAACAACAAGGGTCCCAGAACAGATCCTTGAGGCACTCCGCTGGTGACTGACCTCCATTCAGAAAAAGCCCCATCCACAACCACTCTCTGCCTTCTGCAGGCAAGCCAGTTCTGGATCCACAAGGCCAAAGGCCCTTGGATCCCATGGCCTCTCACCTTCTCAAGAAGTCTTGCATGGGGGACCTTATCAAACGCCTTGCTGAAGTCCATGTACACTACGTCCACGGCACTTCCTTCGTCAATGTGTTCAGTCACATTATCGAAGAACTCAACTAGGCTTGTAAGGCACGACCTGCCCTTGACAAATCCATGCTGACTATTCCTGATCATGTCAAACCTCTCCAAATGTTCGTAAATCTTGTCCCTCAGAAGCCTCTCCATCAGCTTACCAACCACTGAGGTTAGACTCACCGGTCGGTAATTTCCCAGGCTATCTCTGTTCCCTTTCTTGAAAATAGGAACTACATCCGCAATCCTCCAATCCTCCGGAACCTCTCCCGTCTCCATTGACGACGCAAAGATCATCGCCAGGGGCTCTGCAATCTCTTCCCTCGCCTCCCACAGTATCCTGGGGTACATCCCATCTGGTCCCGGCGACTTATCTACCTTGATGGAATTCAAAAGTTCCAACACATCCTCCTCCTTAATATTCACGTACTCAATCCTTTCCATCTGCTGGAAATCCATAACAAAATCTCCCAGATCGGCTTCCACTGTGAATACTGAGGCGAAGTACTCGTTAAGCACCTCTGCCATTTCTTCTGGTTCCACACAAACCTTTCCCCCCTCACCTTTTATAGGTCCTATCCCTTCTCTTCTTATCCTTTTACCTTTCACATATTTATAGAAGGCCTTGGGATTCTCCTTAATCTTACCCACCAAGGTCTTCTCATGACCCCTTCTGGCTCTCCTAATTTCCCTTTTAAGTTCCTTCCTACAGTCCTTATACTCCTCAAGATCTTTAACCTCTCCTAATTCCCTGAACCTCTTGTACACCTTCCCTTTCCTCCTGACTAGGTTCAACACAGCCTTTGTGCACCACGGTTCCCACGACCTACCAAAACCCCCTTGTCTCATCGGAACGTTGTCATTCAGAGCTCCAGACACACATTCCTTGAATATCTGCCACCTTCCTTCAGTACTTTTCCCTAAGAACGCCTCCTTCCAGTTTATTTGTCCAAGTAACTTCCTGACTTCTTCGTATCTCCCCTTACCCCAGACAAACACCTTCCTAGCCTGCCTGATCCTATCTCGTTCCAACGCAATTGTGAAGGAGATAGAATTATGGTCACCATTCCCAAGATGCTCCCCTACCGAGAGATCCATCACCTGCCCTGGTTGATTCGCCAGTACCAGGTCAAGTACAGCCTCTCCCCTCGTAGGCTTATCCACATACTGTGTCAGGAAACCTTCCTGAACACACCTAACAAACTCCTCCCCATCCAAACCCCTTACCCTAGGGATATTCCAGTCGATGTTTGGGAAATTGAAGTCTCCCATCACGACAACTCTGTTATTAAAACATCTCTCCAGAATCTGTTTCCCTATTTGCACTTCAACTTCCCTGTCACTATTGGGTGGCCTATAGAATACACCCAGCAAAGTTTTCGACCCTTTGCTGTTTGTAACTTCCACCCACAGAGATTCTGTAGACAGTCCCTCCACGACAACCTCTTTCTCTGCAGCCATGACACTGTCCCTGATCAACAGTGCCACTCCACCACCCCTTCTGCCACCCTCCCTGTCCTTCCTGAAGCACCTGAAGCCTGGCACCTGAAGTACCCAGTCCTGTCCCTGAGACATCCAAGTCTCCGTAATGGCCACCACATCACAATCCCAAGCAGCAATCCACGCCCTAATGTAATGTACTTTTACAATGTCATGAATGAAGTGTATTTTTGGGAAAAATGTAATGTTCCTTTGGATGAGGTGTTTAATAAAACCCTCTCTGTCCCCTTGGGTGGGTGAACGTTCACACGTCACTATTCTGAAGAATTGGATTGTGTTCTCCGGTGTCCCAATCAATATTCATCCCTCAATCGATATCACTTTTTGGTCATCTTCAACTTGCTGTTTGCAACGTGGCTGCTGATTTTCCTACATTTCAATTCGAAAGGACTTCATTGTAAAGTCAAAAAGAAAGTAAAATTTATTTATTCGTCACAAGTTACATTGACACTGCAGTGAAGTTATTGTGAAAATCCCCGAGTCACCACAGTACAGCACCTGTTCGGGTACACTGGAGAAGAATTTAGCATGACCAATCCATCTAACTTGCACATGTTTGGACTGTAGGAGGAAACCAGAGCACTCGGAGGAAACCCACGCAGATACTGGGAAAATGTACAAACTCCACACAGACAATGACCTAAGCTGGGAATTGAACCTGGGTCCCTGGCACTATGAGGCAGCAGTGCTAACCACTGCACCACTGTGCTACCCAAATTAGCTGTCAATCATTAGGATACATTCAGGTTGTGAAGGATGCTACAGACATAATAAATCCTTGTTTTTTCCAATAAGCATGTTCATGCTGAAAATACGGGAAGTGCTCTTTGGAATTTGCTCTGCCCTGGCTGCATTGACTAACAACAGGATACAATCCCACACATTGCTTCAGTTTTCCACCCATCTGATCATTAATCCATTGATTCCATATCCCAACTTTGCAGTTATTCCCCGCAGTTATTACTATATAGTTATTAGGAGCAAGAACTGTTGCAGATATTTTTCCCTCATTTCCTCATACGTGTATCAGTCCCAAAACCTATTGTCCCCTCAGCTTCGACGTGGCATCATCACACAACCTTCTTGTCCCGTACCATACACACTGACATTTTGGCCGTGTCTGTTACCAGTTCAGATTTCAGAACATAAAAGGCCAGACCACATGAAGAAATTGGAAAAAGGGAAACAGGTACAGCACAGGGTTCAATACAGAGTAAAGCTCCCTCTATACTGTCCTCAAACACTCCCAGGACAGGTACAGCACAGAGTTAGATACAGAGTAAAGCTCCCTCTACACTGTCCCCCCATCAAACACTCCCAGGACAGGTACAGCACGGGGTTAGATACAGAGTAAAGCTCCCTCTACACTGTCCCCATCAAACACTCCCAGGACAGGTACAGCACGGGGTTAGATACAGAGTAAAGCTCCCTCTACACTGTCCCCCATCAAACACTCCCAGGACAGGTAAAGCACGGGGTTAGATACAGAGTAAATCTCCCTCTACCCTGTCCCCCATCAAACAAGCCCCAGACTGGGTAAAACAAGTTATTGTAATATTCTTATTTTTTATCAGTTTCCTGAACTTCCTTTGATGTGAGTTTGAAAAAGCACCAAGTCCCAGTCCTGTCAGATCTTATCAAAAATTAAGCAAAGATTTACTCTGGTTTTTAATTAACACTTACTCATTTCCCTGAAGTGTTTTGAATTGGGAAGTGAAGACGATTAGTTTTAAGGTAGCCATTAAAAAGAAATTAAATTATGCGGCCAAAGAACAGAGTATATTTTTTGAAGTTGCGCAGACCACATTACCTTTGGCTTTGTGAGACGTCGGACACATCACCTTTGCTTTTCTCACACAGTTAAGAGCCAACCACATTGCTGTGGGTTTGGGCTCACTTCCCAGGCTGTGTAAGAATGATAGTTTTCTCTCCCTGAAGGACATTACTGAACCAGATGTCTTTTTATGACAATCCAGCAGGTTAATTATGACCAATCCCAATACTAGATTTGTTTAATTAGACTGAAATCTCCCCCGATGCTTTATTTTTATTTGAATTCATATTTTCAGATCAGCAACTCACAATTCAGGATGACTAACCCAGAAACGTTATCCTAATATGGTCCAGTATTCAACCCTTCCCAGTCTAAACTATTCACAGGCGGTATGATATTCACTGTGAACAGACTGAATAACCCACCTTCCTCCATTCTTTCTTTACCAATGTCTCTCATTGGAAGGTGCATGAGATCAAAGTGAAAGCAAGGATGATATCCCAGCTCCTGATGGACAGAACTGATTACCAGAGGTGTTTTGATAAACCCATGTTCAACCTGGGTTCATCACTAAACTAAAAGGAAAATATTGCAGAAGCTGGAAATCTGAAATAAAGTAAAAGATAAAGTTTATTTATTAGTCACAAGTAAGGCTTAAATTAACACTGCAATGAAGTTACTGTGAAATTCCCCTAGTCGCCACACCCTGGCGCCTGTTCAGGTCAATGTGCTCTAACTCAGCAGGTCGGGCAGCATCTGTGGAGAGAGAAACAGAGTTAATGGTTGGAATTTTACCACAGCATTCTCTGCTGGTCTCAGGCAGGATCTTATGAGCCTTGGGTGTGCGAAGTGGTAAAATTCCAGCTAATGTTTCAAGTCTGAGTGACTCTTCTCCAGAATGATGGAGACTAGATCATGTTTAGACTAGTTTTGAAATACTGTGAACATTTCTGATCCCCATGTCGACATTGAGGCACTGGAGAAGGTGCAAAAAAGACTTAAAAGGATGAGGCCAGAGCTGCCAGGTTCTACATCAGTAAGAATAGATTGAACAGGCCGGGGGTCTTTTCTCTGAAAAAGGAGATTGAGGGGATGTTTGATAGAGGATCTTGAAAGATAATAAAAGGGCTTTATCATATAAATATAGAGAAGATGTTCACAATTCTCTGGCTGTTCATGCCATTGGGGTTCTCCAGTCCCGCTGCAGTAAAATGAGATCTGGCTGAGCATTAAATTTCTTGCTCTCACTGACAGCACCAGCAAGGAGTGAACGGTCCAGGAATTCTGGCCGACGTCTCTGGTTTTGGGAGAGGTCAGAACTAAGTGCCATAAAATTAAGGTTGTCACTGGCATTATATATGATTAAGAGGAGGCGATGGCCTATGGTGTTATCGCTAGACTATTAATCCAGAAATTCAGCTAATGTCCTGGGAAACCGGGCTCAAATCCCAGTTGGTGAAATTTGAATTCAATCAAAAATATCTGGAACTAAGAACGTACTGATGACCATGAAACCATTGTCAGAAAAACCCATCTGGTTCACTAATGTCCTTTAGGGAAGGAAATCTGCCATCCTTACCTGGTCTGGCCTACATGTGACTCCAGAGCCACAGCAGTGGGGTTGACTCTCAGTTGCCCTCTGGACAAGGGAAACTATGGATGGGCAATAAATGCTGGCCAGCCAGCGATTCCCATGTCCCAGGAATGAATTTTTTAAAAATATACACTCGAAGGAATTTGGGAGAGGTGCCTTTCCCCAGAGAATGGTGAGAATTTGGATCCTGTTCTCACAGGGAGTGGCTGAGGCGGACAGCATGGATACATTTAAGGGGGAAGCTGGATAAATGTATGAGAGAGAAAGGAGTAGAAGGATAGGCTGATCTGCATTGTAAATAGCATTTACTACCGATCTCAGTCAGTTTACTCAAAGGGCATGCCTGTATATTTCTAAAAACAAATATCTGTTTCTTCCCCCACTTGTCTTTGTGTCATATGGAGCGGAGATGTTACTGAATCTTCAATCCTTATTGTTCCTTTTCACATCTCTCAGCATCTGACAACACTTCACATATATTGAATTAAGTTGAAATCTAGTTGTTTTCTAGCAAAATCCTGCACTAGCAACAATTTATTCTTATACAATTATTTTTATTCATTCACTGGCTGGGCCAACATTTATTACCCATCGCAGAGTCATAGAGGTTTACACCATGGAAACAGGCCCTTCAGCCCAACTTGTCCATGCTGCCCTTTTTTTTAATCCCTGAAACTAGTCCCAATTGCCCATGTTTGGCCCATATCCCTCTATGCCCATCGTACCCATGTAACTATCTAAATGCTTTTAAAAAGACAAAATTGTACCTGCCTCTACTACAACCTCTGGCAGCTTGTTCCAGACACTCACCACCCTTTGTGTAAAAAAATTGCCCCTCTGGACACTTTTGTATCTCTCTCATAAACCTGTGCCCTCTAGCTTTAATCTCCCCGACCTTTGGGAAAAGATATTGACTATCTGGCTGATCTGTGCCCCTCATTATTTTATAGACCTCTGTAAGATCTCACCTCAGCCCAAGTGAAAAAAGTGGCAGTCTGTCCAGCCCCTCCTTTTCACTCAAACTGTCCTGTCCCAGTAGCATCCTAGTAAATCTTTTCTGCGCTCTTTCTAGTTTAATAATATCCTTTCTATAATAGTAATGATCAGAACTGTACACAGTATTACAAGTGCGGTCTTACCAATGTCTTGTACAACTTGAACAAGACATCCCAACTCCTGTATTCAATGTTCTGACCAATGAAACCAAGCATGCTGAATGCCTTCTTCACCACTCTGTCCACCTGTGACTCCACTATGAACATGTACCCCACAGTCAACACATTGCAGTGGCTCTGGAGTCACATGTAGGCCAGATCGGGTAAAGACGGCAGATTTCCTTCTCTAAAGGACAGGAATGAACCAGATGGGATTTTACCACGATCAGCAATGGTTTCATGGTCATGAGTAGAATTTCAATTCCAGATTTTCTATTGAATTCATATGTCACCATCTGCCATGGTGGATTTCGACCCGGGTCCCCAGAGCGTTATCCTGAGTTTCTGCGTAACTAATCCAGCAACAATACCATTATGCCACTGCCTCCCTAATATACTTCACCAGGGAGTTATTAGTTATTAGTTAAACATTGAGGGGATGGAGAACAATGCACAAACGTCCGCCAAAGAGAATCTTAAAGAAGTAGAGTGGGATTGAGAAGCGGTGAGGTTTTTGCAATTCCAGACCTAAAGGCCCAGGGAATAAATGAGAGATTGCTCTGTTTTTGCTGATGTGGAAGATTTATCAAACAGCAAAACTAAACATCCAAGCTGAGGTTTTCATCCCAAAGCTCACTCCAGTCTAACTCTTCCCAACTTCAAACAGAAAGAGCTTGTATTTCCAGATAGCTGTTTACAGACCCTGGAATGTCTCAAAACCCGTTTACAGCCAATGATGTATTCTGAAGTGTTGTCAATATTGTAATGTAGTAACTATGGTGGCCTGGTGGCAACATCACTGAACCAGTAAGGCAGAGACCCAGGGAAGTGTTCTGTGCGGCTCGGGTTTTGGCAACTGGTGGGGTTTAAATTCAATAAAAATCGAGAATTATCAGTCTAATGATGACCATGAAACTGTTGTTGATTGTTGTAAAAACCCAACTGGTTCACTAATGTGGTTTAGGGAAGGAAATCTGCCGTCCTTACCCGGTCTGGCCTACACGTGACTCCAGAGCCACAGCAATGTGATTGACTCTTAACTACCCTCTGAAGTGACTCGAGCCACTCAGTTCACAAAAACAATTAGGAATAGGAAATAAGGGCCCACATGTCCGAAGACCACACCTCATGAATGTAAAAATCAAATTGCACACATTATGCATTTATATTGAGTGTTGGAAAGAGTAACGAGCACTGTGTATTAATATACTTGTGTATTCTCAGAACTATTACCTCGGAGGTCGCTAGTGCAGGAAACTTCCAAAGTGAAGAAGCAGCCATTTAGTGAACATCACTCTGTAAATAAAGCTTTGAACCCTCCGTGCTTCCTTGTCGCAATGTCACAATGCACAACATAAAAACTGGCCATGAGGACTTCGAACAGCGTTTGCCAGTCACCTGGGAGGAAAATAGATAGCATAAAGTTGTAAAAGAAAACTTGGAAGAGAGGTTCTTTGCTTGTGCTCTGGACATACCGGGTGAGATGGGTGTGAGTAACAATCCTTCACAGAGCAATGGGAGAGCTGGAGGTGTTTAAGAAGAGGCTGAAGCTCGAGTTGTCGTCTTGTTTAAGAGAGAAAAAAGAAATCAAGGTAGCAGCTGGAAATGAGCTGCTAAGTGTGCATACGGGGAACCTTCATTAGCAAGAACATGGTGAGAGCTTTCAGCCTCATGGGATCCTCTGGTCAAAGTGTGGACTAATGGAACTCCTGTACTATTACAGTGGCCACATTCCTGAGAGTGATGGGAGAAAGACGTTTAATCTCCTCAGACATTCAGTGCAACCAGAGAAGCAGGCACTAAAACACATGAACAAACTGTAGAGATTCTGCAAGCACATTGTTTGCCAAAGTCTTTAGTGATTGTGGAACACATCAGATTCCACAAACATAATCAGAAAAAGGGGGAATTAATTGTGCAATTTGCAGCTGTGTTAAAAAGACCTGCAGAATATTGTGAGTTTGGTGATGTGCTGAATGATACTATTTGGGATAGACTGGTTTGTGGTCCGAGAACGGTTGCTAATTGGGGGTAACCTAACTTTGAAAAAGGCTATGGAAATTGCTGTGTTGATGGAGCTCAGCAACTTAATCTGTGCACTCTGATACACAAATGACATCTAAGAGTTTAGAAACTCAAACTCGTACATGTCACAGATGTGCGACACCAGGGCATTAGCTGCAGAATGCTGGTGCGAGGATATTATACGCAGAAGTTGTGGATAAGGAGGTCACATCAAGTGTGCCTGCTGGAAGAGAAAGCAAGTCACAAGAAAAATAATAAGTAACAGCAAATCAAAATGACAAGTAAACAAAGCAATAAGAGAAGCGTTCATACTGCACAAAAGCATCGAGAGAAACAATGTGACTCTGAGGAGGAATTATCACTGAATGTGCCAGTCACTGCTGGAATACATACTGGGTCACCCCATTGCTGGATGAATACCCAGGAAGGATAGAAGTTGACACTGGGACAGCAGTCTCGCTGCGCCAGAGACTGTCAGGAAAAGTTCAAACACATTCCTTCACAATCCGCAATAATCTTGTTGAAAGCATATACAGGTGAAGTGATTGTGCTGAAGAGCTGCATGGGGGTAGCTGTGTAACTGAGCGGATATCAGCAGATTTGTCTTTACATGCAGTAAATTATCCAGTATTGATCGACTAAACATGGTTAAAAAAAGTTGGACTGAACGGGGGCGAAGGCAACCTGATAACGAGTGGAGATGAATTCTGAAGAAACACAGGGTTGTGTCAATGGAGAACTGGAGGAGTGTCAAAGACACCACCGTTAAATTAAAGATTAAACATGGAAGCCAAGGAAATGTTTGGAGGAGACATTGGAAGCTTACACATGGGAAGCATTAATGAATGGATTACACCAATAGCACCAGTCATATATCCATAAGGATTTGTGGAGACTTCAAAGTCACACTAAATCCAGTATTATGTGCGGAACAGTACCCATTACCCCATGTTGATGACCAGTTTGTGGGATTGGTAGGAAGCCAACAATCAAACAAAATTGACCAATGCCAAACTTATTTACAAATGAACATAGAGCAGAAGTCACAGGATCTTCTGACAATCGTAACACAAAGATTTGTTTGGTAATGAAGATTACCATTTGATATCACATCTGCTCTAGCACTGTTTCAAAGAGCAATGGATCAGATCCTGAGTGGACTGAGCAGGATGCAGAGCTATCTGAATGACATCCCAGTCACTGCAAGAACATCTTTGGAATTTGGATGCCAATCTTTAGCGGTTGGAAGCCTGTGGGCTGAGAGTCAGCAAGGCCAAGTGTGAGCTCTTCCAGTCCTCTGTTGAGACTCTGGGACATGTGATTGACACCATAAACCTTCACATATCTCCTCTGAAGATAAAGGCTATTACAGTGGTGCCTGCACCTCAGAATATTAACCAACTGTGACCTTTCCCAAGTTTGTTGAATGAAAATCTTTGTTTCAAATTTGGCAACTATTTTAAAACTATTACATAACCTCTTGTGCCAGAACAAGAAGTGGAAGTAGTTCGATCAATGCAACAATGCCTTCCTGCAAGTCAAAGGAATGTTGTTCAAATCTGAAATTCTCACACATTTTGATCCTACCCCACCCCCACAGCCCTTATTGTGTTGGAGCGGTGGTATCTCACATTGGCCGCCGGTTAGTAAAAGACCCATTGACTTTGTACCTCAAACATTGAGCAAGGCTGGAAGTAACTGTGCACAAATTGAAAGGGAAGTAGGAGGGATTATCTTAAAGAAAAGTTTATTTATTATTGTTACAAGTAGGCTTAATACACTTCAATGAAGTTACTGTGAAAACCCCCTAGTCACCACACTCTGGCGCCTGTTCAGGTGCACAGAGGGAGAATTTAGCACGGCCAAATCATCTAACCAGCGGGTCTTTCAGACTGTGGGAGAACACTGGAGCACCCAGAAGAATCCATGCAGACATGGGAAGAACATGCAGACTCCACACAGACAGTGATCCAAGCCAGGAATCGAACCAATCCCCTGACGCTGTGAGGCAGTAGTTCTAACCCACTGTGCCAGCATGCTGCCCTGGTAAGGAAATAAAGAAATTCCATCAACTCCTGTATGAATAAAATCTATTAATGGACCATCATCCATGAAGCACAATATTTGGAAGATACTTGGGAATTCCATCACTTGCAGCAAACAGAATGCTGGAAAGGGCATCGCTCTTGTCTGTACTTATTGATACCACCAAATACCGACATTCAAGTCTCCATGGTAACGCAGATGATTTTCATGATTATTATTAGCAGTTTGTCAAACTACTCAAGCAAATGTATCTTCTACGTTGAACAGGTAGACAGTACACCTGTCACTTCCGCACAAATGAGGGAATACACTCGGAGATATCCAATACTCTCAGAAGTGATGGACGTGCTGTTACGAGGGAAGACCTCAGAACTGACACTCGACTTGAAACTGTACTCCTCTAGGAGATTGGAGCTGCCAGAACAGATCGGATGTCTTTGGCAGCTCAGGGTGATCATTCCAGCACCACTGAGAAGAAGAATGGTAGACAGGTTACAAGTAAATCATTGCGGAATCGAACACATGGAGGAAATAGTGAAGTTTGGAATAGACACAGAGATTGAAGGGAAAGCTGGAATGTGTTCTGCCTCTGCAAAAGTAAGAAACCTGCCACCCTGAGCTCCGCTGGATCCATAGGAATGTCCTGAAGAGGCTGGACAATAAATGCATGTAGATTTTAATGGACTTTTTGAAGGATATGTCTTCCCTATAACAGTCGATGCTCATTCAAGCTGGCCAAAAGTCATCATAATGAAGTTAACTTTTTCAAAGAAGACTATCCAGAGGCTAGGAGATAGTATGTTCGGTCTGTACTGTACCATCCAGCTCTGAACAGACTAGCAAAACGTTTTGTCCAAACCACGAAACGTATACTCAGAGCAACCAGAGAACCAGGTTCACAGATCAAACATCTTAACTGCTTCCTAATAATGTATAGTAGCACTGCTCATTCTATCACCAAAACCTCTCCTGCATTATTAAAGGTGAAAAGACAACTACAATCAGCATTCACCTTCTTAAAATCTCCAAAATCAAAAGGAATCATACAGCGACAAGAAGGGTCGACAGAACGGTGGGAAAGCAAAGCAAAATATTCAGGGCCCTATTTTACCATATTGATTCTAAGTGCTGGGCGGACTTGAATCTGGGATTGTTTCGGATCTAACTATTAGACCCGTTCTCCGACACCCCCATACACACTCTGCCTGAAAACATATCAGTGATTCTGGATCGTGGTACAGAAGCCTGTGGCCGGGGCCTTATCGCTCTCAAAATGTGCAGCTCCAATTGGGGCCATCAACTGTGCATGCACACAAAAAAAATCAAAAAATGCCACATCACTCCTGAGCCAGATACTGCCCCTCCCCTGGCCCACAACATTATTGACTGCCTTATCCCCACATGCTCCCCGCCGCCCCTCGTGGCCCCCTGCCCCTTCCTCTCCATCGATCACATGCAGAGTGACAGCAGACACCCCTCCCCCTGCCCCCCAATCCCCTGCCTCCCTCTGTACCCCCACCAGAGAGTGATCTGACCCACCTCTCCCCCCACCAGAGAGTGATCTAACCTGCCTCCCTTCCCCTCCCCATTACTGATTATTGTTCTTTGCACTTGTTTGAATTTGTCGGGATTATTTGATGGGGTTTGGGGCGGGGGGGAGATGTTATATGTTTATATTGAGGCTTAGAAACTGCGCGGTCACTGTGTATGAATGTATTCCCGGAATGAAGTCACTATAACACCACAGGTTGCTAGTGCAGGAAACTGCCAGGGTGAAGCCTGGAGTGAACACCACCCTGTAATAAAGCTTTGTTACCTTTAACCCTTCCTAGCATCAATCCCACAATACAGAGCCGTTATAATAATGAAAGGATCACAAACATCCCAAATCACTCTCCAGCCAATGAAATATTTTTGACGTGGGGTTACTGCTGGAATGTAACAGACAATTTGCACCCACCAAACTCTCACAAACAGCAGTGAGATATTGAGAAGGTAACCGGTGTTTTGTGATGTCGATTGAGGGATAAATATCGGCCAGCACACCACAGCAAACTCTCCAGCCCTGTGTGAAATCACGGTGGAGGAACCTTTTACATCCATTCACCAAACAGATGGGGCCTCGGTGCAATGTTTCATCGATAAACGGCATATCCGACAGTGCGGCACTCCCCATTCAAACATCAACATTGCCTTTTGCACTCAAGCTCTGGCGTGGGATCTGGACACTGCTAGCAGTGACATACAAAGTATTTCCTCCAATTGGGAAGTCCAGAACAAAGACTAAGTGGGTTGGCCATGTTAAATTGCCCCTTAGTGTCAGAGGGACTAGCTAGGGTAAATGCATAGGGTTATGGGGATAGGGTCTGAGTGAGATTGTGGTCGGTGCAGACTCGATGGGCCAAATGGCCTCCTTCTGCACTGTAGGGATTCTATGATTCAACCTTAAAATGAAACCCAGGCCATCCAGGGGTGAGTTCAGATTAAGTATTTCTTCACACACAGATAATGGAATCACCGATTCATGCAGAACTGGACGAGGCATTCAGTTTAATGTCTCTTTTCTAGCTCTTTGAGAGAGATAGACAATTAGTCACAGTCCCCTTGCTCTTTGCCCAAAATGTTGCAAATATTTAATCTTTAATCAAACATGGAATTCTGTTGTGAAAGTTATTATCAACTCAGTTCCCATCCGCCTTCCAGGCAGAATATTCCCGATCATTACAACATCAGGCAGCTTGGGGGGGAAGTAACAGCAGCAATCCATTGGAATCTCATGCTAAATTGCCAATTGCTCTGAGTAAAATGGTGAGGAAAGTGGAGACAGATGACCCAGGAACCCAGCGAGCCTGACGACTGCAACGCTGCATCCAGCCCCTGCTGTCAGCACACTGCAATCCTTACTGAATAAACTTCACAACACGTGGAATAAATTCAAAATTAGTAAATTGTTTGATTGAATGGAAAGCTATCGGAGTAGCAGAATAACAGACAAAGGGAGACCTGATATCAAATTGTTTATTGAGCCATCAGCGCTTTGTCAACATTTAATGAAAATGGAATGAAATGTCTGCGGGTGTCGCAAGGCAGCCACCATACACTCGATATTTTAGTGGGTGACTTCATTAAATAAGTAATTTCTGTTTGAATATCAATCAGCAATGTGGTTGACTTTTAACTGCTCTCTTAAATGATCTAGCAAACCATTCAGTTCAAGGGCAGTTAGGGATGGGCAATAAATGTTGATCTTGCCAGCCAACATCCCACATCCAATTAAAGAATAAAACAAAACTCCATCCTTACAACCCACTGCCCTCAAGATCCAGCTCCAATTCTGCTGCAGCTTCCTATTCCATTCCCCAAGATGAGGATAGGAGCGTAATACAAATGGATACAAGTTACGGTCCTGTTTATAACAATCTCTGCTTCAACCTCTGTTTGGAGTACTGGGTTCAGTTCCAAGCAGTGCACCTTAGGAAAGGTAGACAGTTCCTTGTAGGAGGGGTTAGGCAGAGGGTTAAAAGGATGGAATGATGAGGACAGGTCACAGGGACAGAGATCTGTAGACCCCCGAGCAGAAAAGACTAACGAATGCTCTCATTGTGGTGTTTAAGATGGGAGAGAAACCGTGATCATGTAGGTCAAGATAAACCATTTCAACTGATAAAAGGTGCCCAAAATAAAGGGACAGAGCCAAAAAATTAGTTAGCCTTTCCGAGTAGTTTTGGATGAGGAAAGTTAGGAAGAGGCTCAAATGGAGCAAAAACACCAGCATGTACTGGTTGGGCCGAATGGCCTGTTTCTGTGCTGAGTATCCGACATAATTATATGTGGAAACTTATGTTTATTTGGCTGCTTCATGGTGACAGAATGGTTTGGCATGGAGACACATTAGAAGACATTAGGACAGCTTCCCAAAAACTTGGTCAAAGAAGTAGATTTAAAGGAACATAAGAAATAAGAAATAGGAGCAGGAGTAGGCCATCTAGCCTTACGAGCCCTCTGAACATCTGAAAGGAGCGGAGCTTTTAGAATAAAAAAATCCCTGGGCAACTGGCTAGCAAATTTATTTGTTATTGTCACAAGTTGGCTTACATTAGCATTGCAATGAAGTTACCGTGAAAACCCCCTATTTGCCACACTCTAGCACCTTTTGGGTACACTGAGGGAGAATTTAGCACGGCCAATGCATCTAACCAGCACATCTTTCAGACTGTGGGAGGAAACCCATGCAGACACAGGGAGAACATGCAAACCCCACACAGTGACTCAAGCCGGGGATCAAACCTGGGTCCCTGGCGCTGTGAGGCAGCAGTGCTAATGACTGTGCCACCGTGCCACCCTGCATGAATTAAAAGCTTTACTTAAACTGAAACTGATAAAAGGCCTTGTGCTTTTATTTAAATGAAGGTGTCTTCACAACTTTCAAAGAAAGAATTTGCATTTCTATAGCGCCTTTCATGACCCGAGAATATCCAAAGGGCTTTGCAGCCAATGAGGTAGTTTTGGAAGTTGTTGTTGTAGTAGTTTGAAATCGTATAGCAAGATCCCAAAACAGCAATGAGGCAATCATCAGGTCATTGGATTTTTGTACTGATGTTAATTGAGGGATAAATATCAGGTAAGTCACTGGGGAGAACTCCTGTGCTGTTCTCCCAAATAATAAGTCTCACAACACCAGGTTAAAGTTCAACAGGTTTATTTGGAATCACGAGCTTTCGGAATGCCGTTCCTTCATCAGGTGAGACTTGTGACACCCACATGATGAAGGAGCAGCGCTCCGAGAGCTCGTGATTCCAAATAAACCTGTTGAGCTTTAACCTGGTGTTGTGAGACTTCTTACTGCGCCCACCCCAGTCCAACGCTGGTATCTCCACCTCATGGCTTCTATGAAATAATAACAATAGATCTTTGATGCCCAGGTGAGAGAGTAAACAAGGCCTCTGTTTAAAGCCTCATCCAAAAAATAGTACCTCCAGTGTGTCCTCAATGCTGCACAAGGCTAACCCTAACCCTAACCCACGTGTCTCCAGAGTGAGACCCGAACGCACAACCCCCTGATTCCGGGGTGAACGTTCTTCCCACTGAGACACAGAGGCAACAGGCAAAAGTAAGAACATGTAATGATGAGGCAGTCACCTTTACTCGCATCCCAAATCAGAAACTCTCTCCAACTGGGAAAGCCCCAGTCTTTAATGGGTTGATTCTTACAGGATCCTGATTGTGAGGCACAGTTTTAAAAGGAGAATTCTGATGGGAAATTGCCCCTTTAAAGAGATGCCATACTTGAAATTCTTATTTTTGTTTATTTCCTTTTTGGAATGTTTTGGTTGTATTAGTATTACAAATAAACGCAAGAGCAAGTGTGTATGAGATAGTCACTAATAACAGCAGGGAATTCGGGAGAAATGTCTTTCGCCAATGAGCAGCCAGTGGTGGTGGTACATTGATTCAAATGACACAGGTTAAAAAAAGGGGTGCGGTCCTAAAGGCAGAATAAAGGAAGCTGGGGAGTAAAATGTAAAGTAGGACTTCAAAGGTAGTGATCTCAGAGTTACTACAGTGCCAAGTGCTGGTCAGAGCGGAAATAGCAGGATATGTCAGATGGCTGAAGAGATGGTGCGAGGGGGGTGGGTTTCAGATTCCTGGGATATTGGGTTTGGTTCTGGGGGAGGTGGGACCTGTACAAACTGAACAGCTTATGCCTGGGCAGGACCAGGACAGGTGTCCTGGGGGGGGGTACTTACTAGAGTGGTTGGGGAGGGTTTAAACCAAAATAGCCAGGGGTGGGAAACCATTCAAGGAGTCGGAGAGGGGAAACCAAAGATAAGGAGAAAAGGGAATAAGAAAAGTGCTAGGCAGAGAAACCAAGTATCAGAATGAAACAGGCCAAAGTGAAAAGTAGTGGGAACAGGAGAAGTAATGTTAAAAAGACAAGCCTTAAGACTTTGTGCCTTATGCATGGAGCATTCACAATAAAGTGGATGAATTAATCGCGCAAATAGATATAAATGGATATGATATAATTAGGATTGTGAAGACATGGCTGCAGACCGACCAGCAATGGAAACTGCACATCCAGGGATATTCAGTGTTTAGGAAGGACAGACAAAAAGGGAAAGGCGGTGGAGTTGCATTACTGGTTAAAGAGGAAATTAAGACAATAGTGAGGAAGGATGTTAGCTCCAAAGATGTGGGATTTGTATGGATAGAACTAAGAAACATCAAGGGGTTTCATTTCAACCCCCAAACTGTAGTTGTGATGCTGGGGATTGCATTAAACAGGAAGTTAGGGACACATGTGATAGAGGAACATATGTAATTATGGGTGACTTTTGTCTGCATACAGAATGGGCAAATCAAATTAGTAATAATACTGTAGAGGAGGAATCCTAGACTGTGTATAAGATGGTTTTCTGGACGAATACAGTGAGGAATCAACAAGAGAACAGGCCATCCTGGACTGTTTATTGTGTAATGAGAAAGGAATAATTGGCGATCTAATTCTGCTAGGCTCCTTGGGGATGAGTGACCATAATCTGATAGAATTCCTCTTCAAATGAGTGACGTAGTTGATTCTGAGACTAATGCTTTGAATCTAAATAAAGGAAACTACGATGGTACGAGGCACAAGTTAGTTATGATGGATTGGGGAACGTTACTTAAAGGGGTGACGGTGGATCAGCAATGGCAAAATTGAAAGAGCGCATGGGTGAACGGCAACAATTGTTCATTCCTGGCTGGTGCAAAAATCAAACAGGAAAGCATGTCTTACAGGAGAAATTAGAGATAATATTAGATCCAAGGCAGAGGCGTACAAGTTGGTCAGAAAAAACAGCAGACCTTAGGATTTGGAGCAGTGTAAAATTCATCAGAAGACAAGGGAAATAATTAGGAAGGTGAAAATAGAGTACAAGAGTAAGCTTGTAGGGAACATAAGAACTGTCTGTAAAGTTTCTATAGGTATGTGCAGAGAACCATTGGTGAAGACAAATATAGGTCCCTTACAGCCAGCAACAGGGGAATTTATAATTGGGCAGCAAAGGAATGGCTGACCAATAAATACACTGGTTCTGTTTTCATAAAGGAGGGCACAAATAAGATCGCAGAAATGTTTAACTCGGTTATAGACTGTACTTGAAAGATAAAAGAATATGAAGGAATAGCAGATAGGATTGGGTGCAAACAACATGCTTTTGATGAGCCGTTAACTCCACAAAGACTTGATCTAGACTGAGGCAAAGCCCACAAAGCAGCCATTAACATCACAAACTATACCCATGACTAGACTCTTAAAGAGACAGTGCAACAACACAACAACCCTGAATATATGTCACAAATCATTTACATAAATTGTCAAAAGCTGAGGTCTCCAGCACTGATCCCTGTGGCACATCACTTATCATATCCAGAGATTGATGTGGAGATGCCGCCATTGGACTGGGATAAACACTCCCACTCATATTACTGATATGGTCACCGTGTCTAAGAGATCAAACGGTCCATTCCTACTTGTATTTCTTTTTTCTCAGATTAATTATCTTTGGAAAACTAAGATATTTCAGCAACAAGATAGACTTTTGATATGGCCAATTCATTCTCCAACTCATTGCTGGGCAATTTTCCTGCTTTCCCACATTATTCCTTGGTTTCAATGTGTATATTTTGGGAAAATTACAATGTGGAGGAAGGATTGGCTCAATAAGTAGGGTGAGATGGAGAGGGGTGGGAAGGGGCTGGTACACAACACAAAGCAGTTGTTTCCAAGGGGCTGTGTCTGTGCTGGCAATTCTACGCAAAAAAGGTTATTTGAGTTTTACATTTTTTTCATTACTTGTTGATTTCTTAATGTTTTGTCTCTTCACACTGCCCCAACAGCTCTGTAACACTTCCATACAAACACATTCCTCTTGATATCACAAAATCGTCACGGTGCAGAACGAGGCCATTTGGCCCATCATGTCTGCACTGGCTCTCCAAACGAGCATCCTGACTTAGTGCCATTCCCCTGCCTTTGCCCCGTACCCCTGCACATTATTTTTATTCAGATAATCATCTAATGCCCTCTTGAATGTCTCAGTTGAATCTGCCCCCAGTACACTTCCAGGCAGTGCATTCCAGACACCAACCACTATGGGTGGCACGATGGCACAGTGGTTAGCATTGCTGCCTCACAGTACCAGGGACTTGGGTTCGATTCCCAGCTTGGGTCACAGTCTGCGTGGAGTCTGCATGTTCTCCCTGTGTCTGTGTGGGTTTCCTTCAGGTGCTCTGCTTTCCTCCCACATTCTGAAAGACGTGCTGGTCAGGTGCATTGACCTGAACAGACACAGGACTGTGGCGACCAGGGGAATTTCACAGTAACTTCATTACTTATAACTAATAAATAAACTTTTCACTCTGTGAAAAAGTTTTTTTCTCATATCACAGTTGCTCTCTTGACAAATTATAACATGATATAAACCACCAGCCCCGCAGTTTTTGGGAATTTTAAATAAAGGATGGAGATACAGTTTCTTCCTGGCCAGCTCTTCACTAACACAACAATATATTTGAATCTGTTCACATCTATTCAGGTTATATTTAGTTATTTGGCCATTCAGTCAGAGCGATGTGACAGTCTGCTGTACTGTAAGCATTGGGTTTCAGGCAGGAACTCACCAGATGCACAGAAATGAGGATGAATGAGAATGACAGCAACAATATGTGTTACAGAGACCAGGGCCACAGTTGGCAGGTTACAGATGGGCTGAGTTCAGATTTGACAGGAAAAGCACATTCATCCCAAACAATTGAGGGATAATCAACTAGATCGAGATCCAGCCACTCGCAAACTCACTGAATCCTGCCCCAATGTTTCAATCCACTATCTCACCTCTTCACCTGTAAGATCACAGATAGCTCTTCAAAGGGCTGGCAAAGGCATGATGGGCTGAATGGTCCTGCTTCCATTCTCTGCTGTGTGAGGGGGTTCCTCTTTGCATTTTGCACTCTCCAACATTCCAATGCTTCTCCTGCTTTCAGCCTTGTTTGGAAATGAGGTTCTGCCGGATGTTGGTCCTGTTGTGTTGCACCTTCATCAGAATATGACGAGTAACGCCAGAAAGTCCTGTCACCTTCATTCCCAGGATATATCTGCAGAGGTGTTTCAGCGTGAGATAATGGAGCGCCTCCCACAGAGTAAACCTCAAAGGCCCCCTTATATTCAATTTAATACAAAAACAGAAAATGCAGAATAATATTGTAATGACTTCAATCAGGCCATTGAGATTGGCCCGTTAGAGTATAAATTCCCTGATTAAGGATCCAATTGATGAGCCAATCAGGGAGTCTTTACCTTGTATTTAACCAGGAGTGTCAGTTCCTCAGGCACCCCTGAAGGTAGACTGCTGACTGTGAGGTCTCTGTGTACTGTTGTTGGAATTGTAAATAAAGGGATTCTGGTGAAAGGACTTTTGCCTCCAAAGACTTATTTCAAATATACTCAGCAGGTCTAACAGCATCGATGGAGAAAGAAATAGAGTTAACATTCCAGGTCTGTGACCTTTTGTTCAAACAATGACCTGAAACATTAACTCTCTTCCTCTCTTTACCAATTCTGCTGAGTATTTCCAGCGTTTTCTATTTTTATTCCAGATTTCCTGCATTTTTTGCCCTTGGATTTAGCTTTGTTCTTTAGCTGTCTACCATCACCTCCCCTTCCACCACCCCTCCCCCCACCTGCCCCCAGAAGTGGTGGAGGCTACCTCGCTAAATATATTTAAGTCACGGGTAGATAGGTTTTTGACAGACAAGGGAATTAAGGGTTATGGGGAGAAAGCAGGAAAGTGGAGCTGATCCACTTTGGATCAGCCATGATCTTATTGAATGGCGGGGCAGGCTCGAAGGGCTAGGTGGCCTACTCCTGCTCCTATTTCTTATAACCTTGCATATTTTTGACATGAGCTGGTTTTGATGGGTCAGGGGCAGTAGACACTAACAATTGCCCAGTATCTTATCCAATGAGGATTCTGACTGTATCAGGCTGAACATTGAGTCCATTTCGCGAGTAGGAAGATAGGAACAGGAAAAAGGCATTCATCCCTCCAGCATGTTACACCTTCCAGTTAGATCAAGGCTGATTTGCGTATCAACTCCATCTAACCACCTTGCTTCCAGAGCTGACCCAATCAAAATCCAATGATCCTATTGGGAGACGTGCAGACCCTCAACCTCAACATGATCTTGAAGGGGTTCCAGATTCCCACTTTGCCTTTGATTTTCCTCAGTAAAAGGGAAATGGATCATGGAGTTCCAAAGTAGATCATTTTTAGTACTTTGTATAAGCAAATAGACTTGCAAATAAGTTGCTGGTACCAGCTTTTCTCAATACAATTGGAAGTAAAACCTACAATTCACTCCGAAGCTTGGTTCAGCCAGGAACCAAAACTTATGGTGACTTGACAAAACTCATTGAAGAGTTTTACTCTCCAAGGCACTGGTCATCACAGAGCTGTTCAGGTTTCAGTGAAGGAATCAAATGGAAAGCGAAAGCGTTGATCAGCTTGTGGCAACATTAAAACAGCTGCCACAACATTGTGAGATTGGTGAGCTGTTAGAAAATGCTCCCCGAGATCTGTGGTCTCCAAAATGAGGCTATTCAAACAATATTGCTCACTAAACATGCTTTGATTTTAAAAAGAGCAGCAGAAATCAGTGTTGATGGAACTGGCTGCTAAAGAGGCTCCACAATTTGGTGCAGGAATGAAAATGTACAAGTTGGAAACTGCCCATAAGGAGTAAGCAACCATTTCACCAGATGTGCCAAAGTGGGCTGTTGAGTGAGTGAATGCTGGAGCAAGGCTAAAGAATTGTAGCAAAATGAGTCACAATGCAAAAGCCAGTTGGGCTAGACCAGCTTCTCCTGAGAAGAATATTCAGATGAAGAATCTGGGCACCTTCAAGAAGAAGAACAAGTTGCATTCTCCAAAAATAATTCACAACACAGAAGAAAAGAAGAATAGAATGTCCAGAAATGTGATGAAGAGCTCTAACTGAACATCTTATACATACAGGGTGAGTCCCATAGATTCTGAGTGATTCCAAGGAAAGTTGATAAGCTATGACGATGGAGGTTAATATTGGTGCTGTCGTGTCTTTAATTCATGAGACTACATATCAACAAAAGTTTTTTCCTATAAAACCAGCTGATGTGATTTTAAGGATAAACACAGAAGAGATAATCATGGTCAACATTGAGCTGATGGACAAACAGTGGAGTTGCCTCTCCATGTGGTCCGTGGTAATTTTCCAGCTCTATTTGGGAAATCATAGTTGAAGAAGATTAGGCTCAACTGGAGTGTTGTCAACAGATTGATCGATGCCAAAAACACAGTGAAGCACCATCTGGATAAGTACAAATGTGTATTTGAAGAGATACTTGACTCAATGAAGGGAGTTCAAGTGAAACTCAAGATAAAGCCTAATAATAAATTAAATGCAAGAGCGGTGCCATAGACAATTCATCCTAAAGTCAAAGAAGAATTAATACAATTTGTTAACGCTGGTGTGATAGAGCCAGTTACAATGAGTGATTGGGCTACCCCCATCGTACCTGTCACGAAACCAGGTGATTCAGTTTGTATTTGTGATGAATTTAAAACAATCATATATCCTGTGTTGTGTGCTGATCAATATCCGCTTCCTTTAATAGAAGATTTGTTTGCTGTGTTATCAAGTGGGCAGGAATTTGGCAGGATTCAGTTTTCAGTTACAGTAGCTGCTAAATCACAACCATTGTTATGCATAAAGGTCTTTTTTGTTATAAAAGATTGCCTTTTGGAATAACATCGGCACCAGCCCTCCATGGACATGGTTTTAAGTAGTCTCTCTGGTGTAGAATGTTGTCTGGGTGATATTCTAATTACAGGGTCCAGTGAGCAGGAGAGTTTAATTAGAGGCAACATTGGAAAGGACTCAAGCACATTGTCCGTGTATCAAGAAAAAAGAGTGTGACTTTTTTCAAATGTCAGTCTACTATTAGGATCATGTAATTGATAATAAAGGCCAAAATAAAGTACCTAAAAAGATGGATCTTATTTTAGAAGCAATGCTTGCGATAAATGTGACATAATGGGGAACCCATACCCCAGTGAGAGTCAGTGTGTGTGGGACCCGTACCCCAGTGAGAGTCAGTGCGTGTGTGAGACCCGTACCCCAGTGAGAGTCAGTGTGTGTATGGGACCCGTACCCCAGTGAGAGTCAGTGTGTGTGGGACCCGTACCCCAGTGAGAGTCAGTGCGTGTGGGACCCGTACCCCAGTGAGAGTCAGTGTGTGTGGGACCCGTACCCCAGTGAGAGTCAGTGTGTGTGGGACCCGTACCCCAGTGAGAGTCAGTGTGTGTGGGACCCGTACCCCAGTGAGAGTCAGTGTGTGTGTGGGACCCGTACCCCAGTGAGTGTCAGTGTGTGTGGGACCCGTACCCCAGTGAGAGTCAGTGCGTGTGGGACCCGTACCCCAGTGAGAGTCAGTGTGTGTGGGACCCGTGCCCCAGTGAGAGTCAGTGTGTGTGGGACCTGTACGCCAGTGAGAGTCAGTGTGTGTGTGGGACCTGTACCCCAGTGAGAGTCAGTGTGTGTGGGACCTGTACGCCAGTGAGAGTCAGTGTGTGTGTGGGACCCGTGCCCCAGTGAGAGTCAGTGTGTGTGTGGGACCCGTACCCCAGTGAGAGTCAGTGTGTGTGGGACCCGTGCCCCAGTGAGAGTCAGTGTGTGTGGTACCCGTGCCCCAGTGAGAGTCAGTGTGTGTGTGGGACCCGTGCCCCAGTGAGAGTCAGTGTGTGTGTGGGACCCGTACCCCAGTGAGAGTCGGTGTGTGTGGGAAACCCGTACCCCAGTGAGAGTCAGTGTGTGTGGGACCCGTGCCCCAGTGAGAGTCAGTGTGTGTGGGACCCGTGCCCCAGTGAGAGTCAGTGTGTGTGGGACCCGTGCCCCAGTGAGAGTCAGTGTGTGTGAAACTGTACTCCACGTTCAAGCGAGGAGGATAGTTTACCAATAAGAATTACATCTCCAGGCCCTGGTTTCAAGACATAGGAAAATTGGACAGTGTAATTTTAAAACCATGACAGATCCCTGATACGCATTGTCAAACTGAGATTTAAAAAAGCTTTAAAACAGGTCAGAGTAAGTTTAAACTTTCAGATAAATACTCAAAGCAAACAGAATGAATTTTTTGATGGTATTATCTGGTGTTGATATCTGAGGCATGACTTGGGAAATAATCCAAAATCACAAGGAGTTAGATTGATCTTTTTCATGAACATCTTTGTAAGATTATTCCTTTATCCATTGTCATCTCCAAGTGGGGGTAATATTTCCAATGCCTCATACTGAGTCACATTTCTGATTCCGATAATTTCTTACTCTTGCCAGTAAATTAGAATTTCAACCAATAGGAACATATCCAGCAAAGCAATAAAATATAATCTCCTCAACTACCCATCAAACACTCCCAGGACAGGTACAGCACGGGGTTAGATACAGAGTAAAGCTCCCTCTACACTGTCCCCCATCAAACACTCCCAGGACAGGTACAGCACGGGGTTAGATACAGAGTAAAGCTCCCTCTACACTGTTCCCCATCAAACACTCCCAGGACAGGTACAGCATGGGGTTAGATACAGAGTAAAGCTCCCTCTACACTGTCCCCATCAAACACTCCCAGGACAGTTACAGCATGGGGTTAGATACAGAGTAAAGCTCCCTCTACACTGTCCCCCCATCAAACACTCCCAGGACAGGTACAGCATGGGGTTAGATAAAGAGTAAAGCTCCCTCTACACTGTCCCCATCAAACACTCCCAGGACAGGTACAGCACGGGGTTAGATACAGAGTAAAGCTCCCTCTGCACTGTCCCCTGTCAAACACTCCCAGGACAGGTACAGCACAGGGTTAGATACAGAGTAAAGCTCCCTCTACACTGTCCCCATCAAACACTCCCAGGACAGGTACAGCACGGGGTTAGATACAGAGTAAAGCTCCCTCTACACTGTCCCCATCAAACACTCCCAGGACAGGTACAGCACAGGGTTAGATACAGAGTAAAGCTCGTCTTGCCCGAGTGAGCCATTGAGTTTATCTATCCTGCTACACAAGTGCGTCATTTACAATTCCCACTCTCACCATCTGTGCCTTATATCTGAGTGATGTTGGCAAACAGTGGAGAACTCTGACAATATATTATTAATGGTTTGTATTTCGACTATCTCTGATGTACTTCCAATGTTTGACATTTGGCTGAGATTTTATTCTTGTCAAATGCAATATTGCTCAATAACAAACATGCATTTATAAATCTTCCCCTGTCTGACCATCTGTCATATTCTCAGTAGCCCATCCATTCCAACACTCAGGAAGCGGTTGTTTCCCTTTGTGGGTGAGTCCAGGACCAGAGGGCATAATCTCAGAGTAAGGGGGTCATCCATTTAAAACAAAGATGAGGAGGAATTTCATCTCTTGGAGGGGAATGTATCTGTGGAATTCTTTACCACAGAGGGCTGTCGAGGCTGGGTCATTATGTCCGAGGTTGTGAGAGACAGATTTTTGATCAGTAAGGAAATCGAGGGTTGTGGGGATAGGGTGGGAAAGTGGAGTTGAGGATTATCATATCAGATCAGTCATGATCTCATTGAATGGCGGGGCAGGCTGGATGGCCTACTCCTTCCCCTACATTGTACGCCTATCACAGATAAAACCCTTTCCCCACCTGAGAATGCTTCGTTATGAACCCTAATTTCACTCCCTTGTGACTAACAAGTTGCAGCTTTAAATGTACGTGAAACATGACTGGATTTGTGACTCTTCACCAGATCAACCTGGAGCGCATCAGGTGCTCTGAGATCCTGCCTTTCTCTGCCAAAACCGCCCACTACTCCAGGAACATCCCAGCGGGCAAAGGCTGGTGTCTTTACTCCAAGACAAACCATCTCCTTAAGCTCCAACTTCTCATCACCATTAAGCGTGAGAAGCTTACAGTCTCCACTGTGACTAAGATTGAGGCTCCTGCTGCTTTACCCAGCATCCACGCCCCTCCACCCCCACCTCCCGCTTGTCAATGTACTAGCAAGCATGCACTGTGACAATTACACTGTTGTCTTATTAAAGACAGGTAATAGTTATTGACTCAGCCACCTAGAACTGTCGCGGTGGTCATTTTAACAGGTGTTCCCACTTCCGCTGAGTTAGAACATAAGAACATAAGAAATAGGAGCAGGAGTAGGCCATCTAGCCCTTCGAGCCTGCCCCGCCATTCAATAAGATCATGGCTGATCTGTCGTGGCTCAGTTCCACTTTCCCGCCCTCTCCCCATAACCCTTAATCCCCTCTCCTATCAAAAACCCATCAACCCGCGTCTTAAAAATATTTAGCGAGGCAGCCTCCACCACTTCAACGGGCAGAGAATTCCAGAGATTCACCACCCTTTGAGTGAAGAAGTTCCTCCTCAACTCCGTTCTAAACCACCCCCTTTTATCTTGAGGCTGTGCCCCCTAGTCCTACTGTCTTTTTTGAGCGGGAAGAGTCTTTCCACCTCTATCGTATCCATCCCATTCATCATCTTATACGTCTCAATGAGATCTCCCCTCATTCTTCTAAACTCTAACGAGTACAAGCCCAGTTTATTCAGCCTCTCCTCATAGCTCAACCCCCTCAACTCCGGTATCAGCCTAGTAAACCTCCTCTGCACTCCCTCCAAGGCCAAAATATCTTTGCACAGGTGCGGCGCCCAAAACTGCACACAGTACTCCAGCTGCGGCCTCACCAATGCCCTATACAGCTGCAGCAAGACCTCCCTACTTTTATATTCAATCCCCCTCGCGATGAAGGCCAGCATCCCATTCGCCTTCCTGACCACCTGCTGCACCTGCAAGCTGGGTTTTTGCGACTCATGCACAAGGACCCCGAGGTCCCTCTGCACCGTCGCCTGCTGCAGTTTTTCGCCCCGTAAGTAATAGTCCTTCCTACCATTATTCCTACCAAAGTGGACCACCTCACACTTGCCAACATTAAATTCCATTTGTCATTTCCTGGCCCATTCGCCCAGCCTATCTAGATCCTTCTGCAGACTCTCAACACCCTCCGCACAATTTGCCTTTCCCCCAATCTTGGTGTCATCAGCAAATTTCGACACCCTACACTCGGTTCCCTCCTCCAGATCATCTATATAAATGGTAAAAAGCTGAGGCCCCAGCACCGACCCCTGGGGCACTCCACTAGTCACCATCCGCCAATCCGAATAGCACCCGTTGACCCCCACTCTCTGCAGAATAAACTTGCTGAAAGTAAAAGATAAGCTGCAATGTTATCCCTCCGCCATATGCTGATAGTTAATATTAACATTTCCCCCTCCCAACCCCCAAAACCACCTCTGCTTTAACACAACTTCAAACTTCAACCCCTGCCTGCCCACAATCCAGCAAACTGTCCCCTGAGGCTCTGTCTTAACCTATATAAATCCATCTCAATCTTAACAATTTCAATTCCTTCCCAGGCGAGACCTCCCAATTTCCAGCACATGTTACCAATAGATTCTTCCTAATTTCTGAATGGCCTGGCTCTGAGTTTAAGGTGATGCCATTTTCTGGACTTCTCTGCAGAGGGAATCAATTCTTTGTATCTATCCTATCTTAATACTTCAGGGTTAGAATCATTCTATTGTCTCTTAATTTTCTACACAATATGTATGGCGTGTTTGATAAAGATTAAGTGGTTGCCTTTGTGTGATTTGAACCGGCTGAGTGTGTGGGCATCGGCATGGTAGATGCCGCATAATATGGATAAATGTGAGGGTATCCACTTTGGTAGCAATAATAGGAAATCGGAGTATTTCTTGAATGGGTGTAAATTGAGAGTGCTGGATACTCAGTGAGGCCTTGGTGTTCTTGTGCATCAGTCACTGAAAGTAAGCGCGCAGGTACAACAGGCAATAAAGAAGGTTTGTTGTCCTTCATAGCGAGAGGGTTTGAGTATAGGGATAGGGATGTTTTGCTGTATTTGCATAGGGCATTAGTGAGGCCACGCCTGAAAAATTATGTACAGTTTTGGTCTCCTTATCTGAGGAAGGATGTTCCTTGCTATAGAGGGAGTGCAGTGAAGGTTTACCAGGCTGATTCCTGGGATGGCAGCTCCGTCATATGAGGAGAAACTAAGTTGGTTTGGATTATATCCACTGGAGTTTAGAAGAGTGAGAGGGGATCTCATAGAAACTTATAAAATTCTAACAGGATTAGACAGGGTGGATGCAGGAAGAATGTTCTTGATGGTGTGGGGGGAGGTCCAGAGCCAGGGGTCATAGTTTGAGGATAAGGGGTAAACCTTTTAAAACTGAGGAGGGGAGAAATTTCTGGGTGGTGAATGTGTGGAATTCACTCCCACAGAAAGTAGTTGAGGCCAAAATGTCTGATTTCAAGTAGGAATTAAATAAAGCTCTAGGGATTAAAGGGATATGGGAGGAAGGGGGATCAGGATATTGAATTTGATGATCAGCCATGATCAAAATGAATGGGGCAGCAGGTGCGAAAGGCCAAATGGCCTAATCCTGCTTCTAGTTCCTATGTTTCTGTGCCTCATTGTGCTCATGTCTACCAGCTTGTTGGGGTGTCCTGAGTTTAGGGGTGTATAGGGTGGGCTTTCAATTTCCTCAGCACGAACTTTACCCATTCACTCCTGGGTCAAATCCTTGGTATACACGAAAATTATCCAAAAATAAAGTGGGAATGTGGGTTAGCTACAGAGAGAAGGTGTAAATTGTTAGACTGAGGACATTCTACACTGGTACCTGTTCTCAGTAAAGGAAAGAAATATTTTCAAGGAGACCTTCTCATTCCTGATTGCTTTCTCCATGGTAATTCCTTGGCCAATCAAAGTTGACTTGCCAACCAGTCAGCTCCTGGTTCTGCTGCATTGTGACAGTTTGAAATTTGGTATTCTTGTGTTTGTCCTGATGAGTGCAAGATTACAAAGTTTCAGCAACGTGTTTCTCTCTTCAGCAATGTTCAAGGGCTGGAAGTGCTTCAACTTTGTATATGTGCTGTTATTATGTACGGAAGCACAGGGGGTACAACTGGGAGCTGTCACTCACTGACATCCCGAGCTTTGGGGATTCCTGCTATTGGAGGAAAATAAAATGGAGTGGACTCTCAAGTTGTTCATGATGTCCCATGAGGAAAGCATTGAAGTTTATATCGTTTACCAAGCACCACATCGTTCACCTGCTTGTCACATCTGTGCACTGCAGACTGACTGATACTCCCTGTGGTAGCCACAAAGAGGTTTGGTCATCATTATTTACAGCTGTCATAACCTTGAATGTCACCAACTGCACTTAGTCCTTTAGTTTGGCTGCATGTCACATAATTGTGACCTGCACCTTGCCTGTTAGTGTCTCCGTGCGCACACTCCACCCCTCAGACAAGCACCATCAAATCTGCCTTAGTGTGAACTGTATATTGAGTTGGGAGGGTACAGTTTGAGTCTACCGCTCTCTGCTGGAGGTAAGCTTGTTCCATTCCTTCCTCTCACTGTTTTGCTACATTGTTAAGATCCGTGCTTTGTGCTGCTTCAACACCAGAGAATCATCAATCCTTACAATGGAGACAGAGGCCATTCGGCCCACCAACTCTGCACCGACTCTCCAAAAGAACATCCCACCCAGGCTCACCCTACTCCCATAACCGGACATATTTACCCCAGAAGTCCCCTTAATCACACATCTCAGGACACTAAGGGTCAATTTCCCATGTCCAATCCACCTAACCATTACGTCTTTCAGACTGTGGGAGGAAACCGGAGCACCCGGAGGAAACCCACGCAGACACGGGGAGAATGTGCAAACTTCACACAGACAGTGACCCGAGCCGGGAATCGAACCCGGTCCCTGGCGCTGTGAGGAGGCAGTGCTAACCACTGTGCTACTTCAATGTACCAGATCCTGCTACAACACCCTCCTTCTTCCTTCAGTCTGAATACAGAGGAATTCCCATGGAAACATCCCTCACCCAGCCTTGTAACACGGCTTGTAACAAAACAGATGAGCTAAACCCCCTACCCTCACCTGCCCAGCAAAAACTGTCTTCTGTGACTAAATTGGTCATAAAAATAACTCCAACACCCTCGAAGAAATGCGGAGAGGTTTCTATAAGTGCTTTTGAACTGCCTTTGGGTGGTTTACCGTGTTAAAGGTGCTGTATCAATGCAAGTTGTTGTTGTTGGACTCTCGACATACAAGATGATGAGTGACATGTACATTTTGTATTGGAGTTCCCACCAGTACGGGTTGGAGCTTCCAGCATCCAACAGAAAGCTGGCCAACAACCGACAGCAAACATGTTGTGGGTAAAGTCAACAACAACAGCTTGCACTGATATAGCACATTTTAGAAAGCAAACCGCCTGAGATACTTCACAAGACACTGAGCCACATGAGGAGTCACTAGGACTGGCAATCAAAAACGTGATCTAAGAGACAGGTTTTAAGAGTGTCTTAAAATAAGGAGAGGGAGACGGGGAGGTTTAGGGAGGGAATCCTGGGGCTTGGAGCCGATGGCACAGCTGATAATGATGGAGCGATTAAAATTGGGGATGCACAAGAGGGAAGGACTTATAAGAGGTTTATAAGATGATGAGAGGGATTGATAGAGTGGACGTGCAGAGACTATTTCCTCGGGTGGATGTAGCTGTTACTAGGGGGTATAACAATAAGGTTCATGGTGGGAGATACAGGAGGGATGTCTGAGATAGATTCTTTATTCAGAGAGTGGTTGGGGTGTGGAATGCACTGCCTGCTGTGATAGTGGAGTCGGACACTTCAGGAACTTTCAAACAGTTATTGGATAGGCACATGGAGCACACCAGAATGATAGGGAGTGGGATAGCTTGATCTTGGGTTTGGACATAGCTCGGCACAACATTGAGGGCCGAAGGACCTGTACTGTTCTATGTTTCTATGTTGTATGAACTGGAGGATCTGTGAGATCTCACTGGGTTGGAGGTGATCTTTCAATCTCGATCTTTAATATACTCACTGACTGAGCCCCCACACACTCTGGGATAGAGAATCAATTCACCACTTTCTGAGTGAAGAAATTCCTCCGCATTATCGTCTTAAATGCCCAACTCTTGTTCTGACACCGTGTCCCCCAGTTCCAGACACCTGAACAGGGAAAGATTCTATCCGATTCTACCCTGTTGAGCCCTGTAAGAACCCTGTAAGTTTCAATGAGAATCACCTTCGCAAGGGGCGGAGAAAATCCAGCTCCAAGAGTGAGAATCCGTGAGCAATGTAACTGGAGCAACTAAGGCTGGGTGATTAATAGTACAGACAAAAACTGCTGGAAAATCTCAACAGGTCCGGCAGCATCTGTGGAGAGAGAAAGAGAGTTAATGTTTCAAGTCCATATGGCTCTTTTTCAGAGTTATCATATTGGACGGGTAGGGAGATGGTAGCAGAGTGGTATTTTCAGTGGAATGGTAACCTAGAGACTCAGGGTAACACTTTGAGGATGTGGCCCAAATCCCACCATGGCAGATGATAAAATTTGAATTCAATAAAAATCCGAAATTAGAAGTCTAATGATGACAGATTGTTTTAAAAACCCATCTGGTTCACTAAAGTAATACCAGGTCTGGATTCCATGTGACTCCAGACCCACAGCAATGTGATTGACTCTTAACGTTCCTCCGAGATGACTGAGTGAGACACTTAGTTCAGGAGAAACTGGGGAATGGGCTGGTAATAGAGTCATAGAGGTTTACAGCATGGAAACAGACCCTTCGGCCCAACTTGTCCATGCCACCTTTTTTTAAACCCCTAATTAATCCCAATTGCCTGCATAAGAACATAAGAAATAGGAGCAGGAGTAGGCCTTTTGCCCTTCCAGCCTGCCCCGCCATTCAATGTGATCTGAAGTGGATCAGTTCCACTTTCCCGCTTTCTCCCCATAACCCTTAATTCCCCTGTCTATCAGAAACCTATCTACCCGTGACTTAAATATATTCAGCGAGGCAGCCTCCACCACTTCAATGGGCAGAGAATTCCAGAGATTCACCACCCTTTGCGTGAAGAAGTTCCTCCTCAACTCTGATCTAAATTGCACCCCCCCCCTTATTTTGAGGCTGTGTCCTCTAGTCCTACTGTCCTTTCTAAGCAGGAAGAATCTCTCTACCTCTACCCTATCCATCCCCTTCATTATCTTGTAAGTCTCTATAAGATCCCCCCTCATCCTTCTAAACTCCAACGAGTACAGAGCCATATCTCTCCCAGACCATATCTGCACTTGGCCCATATCTCTCTATATCTATCTTAACTGTCTAACATTTGTCCATGTAACTGTCTAAACGTTTTTTTTAAAAGACAAAATTGTAATAGAGTAATTGTAATTGGTTTTGCTAATGATGCCAAATCCCATATCCCATAAACAAATATTAACAAAACTGCACCTGAGGCAAACCAATTCAGTGACCCAGACCCAAAAGAGAGTCGGAGCCTCAATTTACCATCAACCTGAAATCCCAATCAGCAGGACAGCTGAATAAAAGGCCACTTAATAGTGGCCCAAACGCATGTGCAGATTGGAGTCATACTGCATCGAGATTAGACTGGAGGGAGAGAGGAGTGAGTGAGAAATTCGACTGGGAGGGATATTCGAGGGTGTGGGGAGTGAGGATGGGGTTAGATTGGGAGGGATAATCAAGGGTGAGGGGAGTGAGTACGGGATTAGACTGAGAAGGATAATCGAGGGTGAGGGGAGTGAGTACGGGATTAGACTGAGAAGGATAATCGAGGGTGAGGGGAGTGAGTACGGGATTAGACTGAGAAGGATAATCGAGGGTGAGGGGAGTGAGTACGGGATTAGATTGGGAGGGATATTCGAGGGTGAGGGGAGTGAGTACGGGATTAGATTGGGAGGGATAATCGAGGGTGAGGGGAGTGAGTACGGGATTAGATTGGGAGGGATAATCGAGGGTGAGGGGAGTGAGTACGGGATTAGATTGGGAGGGATAATCGAGGGTGAGGGGAGTGAGTACGGGATTAGATTGGGAGGGATAATCGAGGGTGAGGGGAGTGAGTATGGGATTAGATTGGGAGGGATAATCGAGGGTGAGGGGAGTGAGTACGGGATTAGATTGGGAGGGATAATCGAGGGTGAGGGGAGTGAGTACGGGACTGGATTGGGAGGAATAATCGAGGGTGAGGGGAGTGAGTACGGGACTGGATTGGGAGGAATAATCGAGGGTGAGGGGAGTGAGTACGGGACTGGATTGGGAGGAATAATCGAGGGTGAGGGGAGTGAGTACGGGATTAGATTGGGAGGGATAATCGAGGGTGAGGGGAGTGAGTACGGGATTAGATTGGGAGGGATAATCGAGGGTGAGGGGAGTGAGTACGGGACTGGATTGGGAGGGATATTCGAGGGTGAGGGGAGTGAGTACGGGATTAGATTGGGAGGGATAATCGAGGGTGAGGGGAGTGAGTACGGGACTGGATTGGGAGGGATAATCGAGGGTGAGGGGAGTGAGTACGGGATTAGATTGGGAGGGATAATCGAGGGTGAGGGGAGTGAGTACGGGATTAGATTGGGAGGGATATTCGAGGGTGAGGGGAGTGAGTACGGGATTAGATTGGGAGGGATAATCGAGGGTGAGGGGAGTGAGTAAGGGATTAGATTGGGAGGGATATTCGAGGGTGAGGGGAGTGAGTACGGGATTAGATTGGGAGGGATAATCGATGGTGAGGGGAGTGAGTACGGGATTAGATTGGGAGGGATATTCGAGGGTGAGGGGAGTGAGTAAGGGATTAGATTGGGAGGGATAATCGAGGGTGAGGGGAGTGAGTACGGGATTAGATTGGGAGGGATAATCGAGGGTGAGGGGAGTGAGTACGGGATTAGATTGGGAGGGATAATCGAGGGTGCGCAGAGTGAGTATGGGATTAGATTGGGAGGGATAATCGAGGGTGCGCAGAGTGAGTATGGGACTGTATTGGGAGGGATAATCGAGGGTGTGCGGAGTGAGTACGGGATTAGATTGGGAGGGATAATGGAAGGTACGGGGAGCTGTTATCAATGATCTCCTTCCCCAGGTCCATCAATCTGGGCTCCAATTTGCCTTTCCTTTCGGAAGTTACATCCAGCAGACTTCAGGAGAATAGAAAATGTTGACAACATGGGGACTGAACTGTATCCTGATGCCTCAGGCACCTTAATTGAGAAAATAATAACAAACTACTTCAACAATCAGTGAGGGAACACAACCCAAAACTGATTTAATTTCTTCGGAGATTAGTGGTCAATACTTCCTCACGAGTGAAGTCTGCTGAGAAATAGAGGAATCGAGTTTCACAGGGGGCAGCTTCTCTCCAAGGAGAGCTTTATTGACACCATTCTCCCACCAGGATCTCTCTGTCTCCGTGTATAATCTGAATCAATGTGACCTCACCTCAGGTAACGGTGCTCTGGCTGGAATGAGAAACAGGCACAATCACTTACTGAGCAAAGAGATAACATATTGATCCCAAAATGTGATGACATCAGCCCCTCATCCCACAGTTCACTGACGGTCTGGCCTCACAGTCTGAAACATACAGCTTGTGTCACATTCCAGAGACTTAAACACAAAGACTGACATGAAGGAGGGAGTGTGACATTGAGGGAGTGTGGTAATGAGGGAGTGCGGTAATGAGGGAGTGCGGTAATGAGGGAATACAGCATTGAGAGAGTGCAGTACTGAGGGAGTGCGGTAATGAGGAATTGCAGCACTGAGGGAATGCAGTAATCAGGGAATGCTGTAATGAGGGAGTGTGGTAATGAGGAAGTGCAGTAATGAGGGAATACAGTAATGAGGGAACGTAGAACTGAGGGAGTGCAGTAATGAGTGAGTATGGTAATGAGGGAATGTGGCATTGAAGGAATGCAGTAATGAGGGAGTGCAGCACTGAGAGAGTGCAATACTGAGGGAGTGCAATACTGAGGGAGGGCGGTAATGAGGGAGGGTGGTAATGAGGGAGGGTGGCAGAGGGAGTGTGATAATGAGGGAATTCCACATTTTAATGTGATGTACACGCTCTCTGTTAACTATAAATGATCCTACAGCCATTGTTATGAAGAAAAACAGCAGGTTCACCTGGGCTAAAATGTATTCCTCAACCAGATTCCTGTTTGTGGGATCTTACTGTGCAGAAGTTAAACAAGTGCCATTGGGTAACAGTGCTGAGGGAAGCAGACTCAGAATCGAACCACCGGCAGTTCCATGTCCAGCTTGGTAAGCGGTGAGATTGTTTCGGAGCTAAAGGAAGAATATTTTTGCAGTAATATCTGAGGATCCTGGAACTTATTCCAAATCTCGCTCACAAAGGTGACAGCAAGGACACAGGATGTGAGGATGGCAGTGTAATTAATGGGCTGCTTGTGAAAGGAGCAGATAAATTTCAGCACAGAATGTGTTTAAAGGAGTGATTGAGCTATACGATTCAAATAGCCGCAGATTAAAGCCAACACAATCTGAAATAATGAGAAAAGGAACGAAAGGTCACCCATCCAATTAATATTCATGTTATTTTGTACTTTCTCTTATCTTTTGGCTAGTTTCCCATTACAAAGTTCCTGCTCACTCTACCCTTTAATATCCCTCCCAGCCTAATCCCACTCTCATAAACTTTATTAACAGAACATCTAGACATATTATACAGCAAGGGAAAGGTCTTAAATTCAAGAGACACAAAACCTTCATTCCTCCACTCATGGGATAGACCGACCTTATCCTCTGTTCCTTTGTCCCCACTCTTGTTCACTGTTCCTGCTTGTATGGTCCTCCACACCCTCATCTTTGGCACCAAAATCAGCAGGACACCCTCCTCCAAGTCTATTCTCCTCACAATGCTACACGCTCTGTAGTTCCAAAGCATCCTTCTCAGCACTCTCCATAGCCTGTACCATCACCATGGCTTTGGCCAATGTAGCATCCATTCCAGCCAGCTGCTTTCTCTGCACCCCGCAGACTAGTCTGTCTCGAAGCATATCTTGAGAGTGTGGTTACAAAATGGCACTGTTCAGCCAATTGTCTCAATCTGGCCACAGACTCTGCGGTGGACTTTCCTGGGTTCCTCTCATTGAGTTAAATTGAAACCCCTCCATGATTACAGAGGGTGTGAGATGAAGTTGCTCCTTCACTAATGCTACTAGCTGCTCACAAGCTTTAGTGTCAGGGGCCTCCAGAGAAGTTAAGCTCTGAATTAAGTTGTTCAGTTGGGATCCACACACTGGAAACAATATAATCCACTATTTCTCCTCTCTGTTCCATTGGCTCTAAAGAGTAATTTAAGATGCTTAATGTATTGACCCTAGTACATTGAGATCAAAAGCTTCAGGGTTTCCCCATCAAAGGCGTGCTTACCTCATGCTTTTCTGTTGCAGCTTAAATCCACTAGAAGCCTGGTCCTGAATTGCAGCTGGCCATGAAGGTCTTCCAATTTATCCTCATCGCCAATGTAGTGTCTCAAGGTAAGGCTCAAAGTCCGGATGTCAAATGAAGCTGCCAAGAAAATGTCCCTTAAAGGGCTATAACATCACATTGATGTGTTACCTCCCGTAGGGCAGTGCAACTGGACTCAACTGTCCCTGGGCAAGGAGAGAAGGGAATATCAGCCCACTGCTAACTGCAATCCAGAATCCTTATCACAAAGTGAAACTGTGGATGTGCAGTGAGTACAGACTGTGATAGGATCTTCAGGAATGAACATTCTGTTATGTGAAGAAGACATTCCAAAGCACTGTACACCAGAGAGGAATCTTCCCAAACTGGGAACAAGTTAACACTCTGCTCAGTTTCTCCAAACACAATTCAGCAGTCGCTGGGTCTTTTACCTTGCAGAATCGGAAACGGGGAAAACTGACATCGAGATTATTTATAGAGAGAAGGAAAACTTCAGAGAATTCGATATATTCTTCAGAGTAATCCTGAAACACAAGCAAGTGCAGCCTGAACACAATTAGAGGGTCACTTTTCTCTTAGTGAAGTTAGCTCAGCCTGCCTGGTGAGTCCAAAGATTGGCAGTGACAGTGAAACAGTTAAAGAACATTCTGGAAATGGCTGTGAGCTGTCTGACTCAGGCAGGTCTTATTGTTGGCTACTGTTAGGTTATCAATCAGAAACACCAAACCCAACTAGATCCCCAGTGATTTTTATTATTTTTGGCATTCATGTGAGGATAGGATGTTTCACTCCAGGCACGATTCTACTGACAAACTGGGAAGCTTTTATCACAACATGCTTTATTTAGCAACACAGTTTAACTGTAACAAAATGAATTAACCTAACATTTACAATTGAACATTACCTAAACATGACAAAATACAATTAACAGCAAACCTATCTCTATGAATTCCAGTCAAGTAAAATTTCCCTATTAGACTTAAACCCGTTTAAAAATTAGTCAGCAAAACACAGGTGTACTTACATGGAGAGAGAGAGACAGAGACAGGGAGAGACAGACAGACAGAGAGAGTGATAACTGTCCTTTGAGCAAGTCCAGGCAGCAGTTGTTTTTTTCAAATGAAAATGAATCAGGGCTTAGCTCCTCCCATTAATCACATGACTCTGTCCCATCAATCAACCTAATTATAACCTGGCATGAGTTTGCAAACCAAGTCTAAAATCCCAAGAGAACCTAAATCAACAAAAGGTCTGTTAATTCTACAAAGCAACACATCCCTAGCTAAAATCAGTTATTATCCTGTATTCTTAGACTTGTTACATGTTGATCAGACAAATCGACTCCTGTAAAAAAACACTGTCTCTTGAAAAATCTCACCTTACACAAAATATATCAAAATAACACGGAATCATCACACTACGAACTGAGTGACAAATTAAATATTTATGCATGGTTCCATCATCAAACACTCCCAGGACAGGTACAGCACGGGGTTAGATACAGAGTAAAGCTCCCTCTACACTGTCCCCCATCAAACACTCCCAGGACAGGTTCAGCACGGGGTTAGATACAGAGTAAAGCTCCCTCTACACTGTTCCCCCATCAAACACTCCCAGGACAGGGACAGCACGGGGTTAGATACAGAGTAAAGCTCCCTCTACACTGTCCCCCATCAAACACTCCCAGGACAGGTTCAGCATGGGGTTAGATTCAGAGTAAAGCTCCCTCTACACTGTCCCCATCAAACACTCCCAGGACAGGTACAGCACGGGGTTAGATACAGAGTAAAGCTCCCTCTACACTGTCCCCATCAAACACTCCCAGGACAGGTACAGCACGGGGTTAGATACAGAGTAAAGCTCCCTCTACACTGTCCCCCATCAAACACTCCCAGGACAGGTACAGCACGGGGTTAGATACAGAGTAAAGCTCCCTCTACACTGTCCCCATCAAACACCCCCAGGACAGGTATAGCCCAGGGTTAGATACGGAGTAAAGCTCCCTCTACACTGTCCCCCCATCAAACACTCCCAGGACAGGTTCAGCATGGGGTTAGATTCAGAGTAAAGCTCCCTCTACACTGTCCCCCCATCAAACACTCCCAGGACAGGGACAGCATGGGGTTAGATACAGAGTAAAGCTCCCTCTACACTGTCCCCATCAAACACTCCCAGGACAGGTACAGCACGGGGTTAGATTCAGAGTAAAGCTCCCTCTACACTGTCCCCCATCAAACACTTATGTGGAGATGCCAGCGTTGAACTGGGGCAAAAACAGAAAGAAGTCTCACATCACCAGCTTAAAGTCCAACAGGTTTATTTGTAGCAAACGCGCAAGCTTTCGGAACAGGCTGTCCTTCATCAGGTGGCTGGGAGTTCTGATCACACACAGGGCACAAAGACACAAACTCAATTTACATGCATAGTGATTGGAATGTGAGTTTTTACAGCTAATCAAGTCTTAAAGGTACAGACAACGTGAGTGGAGATAGTATTAAGCATAGGTTAAAAGGATGTGTATTGTTTCCAGACAGGAAAGTTAGTGAGATTTTACAAGTCCAGGCAAGTTGTGGGGGTTACAGATAGTGTGACATGAACTCAAGTTCCCGGTTGAGGTGTCCTCATGTGTGCAGAACTTGGCTATCAGTCTCTGCTCAGCGACTCTGCGCTGTCGTGTGCTGTGAAGGCCGCCTTGGAGAACGCTTACCTGAAGATCAGAGGCCGAATGCCCGTGACCAGTGAAGTGTTCCCCAACAGGAAGAGAACCTCACAATGCCTGGTGATTGTCGAGTGATGTTCATTCATCCGTTGTCGTAGTGTCTGCATGGTCTCCCCAATGTATCATGCCTCGGGCCATCCTTTCCTGCAGCGTATCAGGTAGACAACGTTAGCCGAGTTGTAAGAGTATGTACCGTGTACCTGGTGAATGGTGTTCTCACGTCAGATGATGGCATCCATGTCGATGATCTGGCATGTCTTGCAGAGGTTGCTGTGGCAGGGTTGCGTGGTGTTGTGGTCACTGTTCTCCTGAAGACTGGGTAGTTTGCTGCGAACAATGGTCTGTTTGAGGTTGTGTGGTTGTTTGAAGACAAGAAGTGGGGGTGTGGGGATGGCCCTGGCGAGATGTTCATCTTCATCAATGACATGTTGAAGGCTCCAGAGAAGATGTCGTAGCTTCTCCACTCCAGGCAAATACCAGACGACGAATGTCCACAGACTATGTCCGTGTTTGTCATCTGAGGAGGTCGGTGGGGTTTTTCGCTGTGGCGCGTCAGAACTGTCGATCAACAAGTTGAGCACCAAATCCTGTTCTTATGAGGGCATCTTTCAGCATCTGGAGACGTCTATTGCAATCCTTGTCCGTAGGGGGTGGCTTCATTAACGTGTTTAGGGTGGAAGCTGGAGAAGTGGAGCATTGTGAGGTTATCTGTGGGCTTGCGGTACAGTGAGATGCTGAGGTGACCGTCCTTGATGGAGATGCATGTGTCCAAGAATGTAACCGATTCGGGAGAGTAGTCTATGGTGAGTCTGATGGTGGGATGGAACTTGTTGATGTCATCATATAGTTGTTTCAGTGATTGTTCACCATGAGTCCAAAGGAAGAAAATGTCATCAACATATCTATAGTGTATAGCATCGGTTGAAGGTCTTGTGCAGTGAAGAAATCTTGTTCAAACCTGTATATGAAGATGTTGGCATATTGAGGTGTGAATTTTGTCCCCATGGCTGTTCCTTGTGTCTGGATGAAGAACTGGTTGTTGAAGGTGAAAACATTGTGATCCAGGATGAAGCGGATGAGTTGTAAAATTGCATCTGGAAACTGGCAGTTGTCGGTGTTGAGTACTGAGGCAGTTGCAGCAATGCCAACATCGTGGGGGATGCTAGTGTAGAGTGCTGAGGAGTGCTCCTGGTTCAACTGCTCCATGTGCGCTGAGTTTCTGTAGGAAGTCCGTAGTGTCGTAACAAAAGCTGGGGGTTCTTTGTACAATGGGTTTCGGGATGCCCTCGACGTAGCCGGAGAGATTCTTGCACAGGGTCCTATTGCCCAATACGATGGGACGGCTGGGTGTGTATGACTTGTGTATCTTTGGGAGGCAGTAGAGATCTCCAATGCGGGGAGTACGTGGGATGAGAGCACGGAGGGTGCTCTGAAGGTTCGGATCAAAGGCCTCGATCAGAGTGTTGAGTTGACGGGTGTGTTCTTTGGTCAGATCTGTGGGTAACTGTCTGTAGTTTTCCTCATTGTTCAGTTGTCAGGACACTTCTTTACAGTAATCTGTTCTGTTCAGTATGACGATGGCCCCTCCTTTGTCTGCTGGTTTGATGCCAATGTTGCGGTTGGTCTTGAGAGTGCGGATGGCGTTGTGTTGTGCCAAATTTGAGTTCAGAACGAATGATAAAAATATCCACTTTCATAAACCAAAGTCATACGTATTCACTCTGCATGGCTTATCTTGAACACATTGACAGGATTGGCTTGTTGAGTGTTCAGTCTGTTAGTGAAATTGCTTCTTCCAACAGCATTGGAACCTTCCTGTCTCAGGTTCCATTTTCAAATCTTTTCTCTCCATCCATCTTGAAGGTCTTTGTCACAATGGGGTCTCGGTGCTCTACACCAACATCCCCCATAACCATGGCATTGCTGCAACTGCCTCAGTACTCAATGCCGACAACTGCCAGTTTCCAGATACAGTTTTACAACTCATCCGCTTCATCCTGGATCACAATGTCTTCACCTTCAACAACCAGTTCTTCATCCAGATACATGGAACAGCCATGGAGACCAAATTCGCACCTGAATATGCCAACATCTTCATGTACAGGTTCGAACAAGACTTCTTCACTGCACAGGACTTTCAACCGATGCTACACACTAGATACATCAATGACATTTTCTTCCTTTGGCTTCATGGTGAACAATCACTGAAACAACTATATGATGATATCAACAAGTTCCACCCCACCATCAGACTCACCATGGACTATTCCCCAGAATCGGTTACATTCTTGGACACATGCACCTCCATCAAGGACAGTCACCTCAGCACCTCACTGTACCGCAAGCCCACAGATAATCTCACAATGCTCCACTTCTCCAGCTTCCACCCTAAACATGTTAAAGAAGCCATCCCCTATGGACAAGCCCTCCGTATACACAGGATCTGCTCAGATGAGGAGGATTGTGACAGACACCTCAGATGCTGAAAGATACCCTCATAAGAACAGGATATGGCGCTCGACTCATCGATCGACAGTTCCGATGCACCGACTTCCTCAGAAGACAAACACGGGACACAGTCGACAGAGTATCCTTCGTCGTCCAGTACTTCCCTGGAGCGGAGAAGCTACGAAATCTTCTCCGGAGTCTTCAACATATCATTGATGAAGATGAACACCTTGCCAAGACCATCCCCACACCCCCACTTCTTGCCCTCAAACAACTGCACAACCTCAAACAGACCATTGTCCGCAGTAAACTACCCAGCCTTCAGGAGAATAGTGACCACAACACCACACAACCCTGCCACAGCAACCTCTGCAAGACATGCCAGATCATCGACACGGATGCCATCATCTGACATGAGAACACCATCCACCAGGTACAGGGTACACACTCTTACAACTCGGCAAACGTTGTCTACCTGATGCGCTGCAGGAAAGGATGTCCCGAGGCATGGTACATTGGGGAGACCATGCAGACACTATGACAACGGATGAATGAACACCGCTCGACAATCACCAGGCAAGATTGTTCTCTTCCAGTCGGGAACACTTCAGTGGTCACGGGCATTTAGAACATAGAACATAGAACATTACAGCGCAGAACAGGCCCTTCAGCCCACGATGTTGCGCCGACCAGTTAAAAAAGCAATGACCCTCTAACCTAAACCAATCCCTTTCCATCCATAAACCTATCCACGGATCTCTTAAACGCCCGCAAACTAGGCGCAATTACAACTGCAGCAGGCAGGGCATTCCAATCCCTCACCACCCTCTGGGTAAAGAACCTACCCCTGACATCCGTCCTATAACTACCACCCCTTAATTTAAAGCTATGCCCCCTCGTGCTAGCTTTCTCCATCAGAGGAAAAAGGCTATCACTGTCCACCCTATCCAAACCTCTGATCATCTTATATGTTTTAATAAGATCCCCTCGCAGCCGCCTTCTTTCTAACGAAAACAACCTCAAATCCCTCAGTCTCTCCTCATAGGACCTCCCCTCCATACCAGGCAACATCCTGGTAAACCTCCTCTGCACCCTCTCCAAAGCCTCCACATCCTTCCTATAATGTGGGGACCAGAACTGCACACAATACTCCAAGTGCGGCCGCATCAGAGTTTTGTACAGTTGCAACATGACGCAACATGATTTGGCCCCTGATCTTCGGGTAAATGTTCTCCAAGGCAGCCTTCATGACACACGACAGCGCAGAGTCACTGAACAGAGACTGATAGCCAAGTTCCACACACATGAGGACGGCCCAACCGTGATCTTGAGTTCATGTCACACTATCTGTAGCCCTCATGACTTGTCTGGATTTGCAAAATCTCACTAACTTTCCTGTCTGGAAATAATACACGTCTTTTTAACCTGTGCTTAATGCTCTCTCCACTCACATTTTCTGTACCTTTAAGACTTGATTAGCTGTAAAGACTCACGTTCTAATCAGTATTCATGTAAATTGAGTTTGTGTCTTTGTGTCCTGTTTGTGGTCAGAACTCCCAGCCACCTGATGAAGGGAGAGCCTGTTCTGAAAGCTTGTGGTGTTTGCTACAAATAAATCTGTTGGACTTTATGCTGGTGATGTGAGACTTCTTCCCATCAAACACTCCCAGGACAGGTACAACATGGGGTTAGATACAGAGTAAAACTCCTTCTACACTGTATGTGCTGATATATTTTCTATTGACTTGATGGCACAGCTCAATATTCTGAGTATTTAATCCAGCACCATCAAGACGGATGGAGAGAAAAGATTTAAAAATGGAATCTGAGACAGGAAGGTTCCGATTCGGTTGGAAGAAGCAATCTTACTAACAGGCTGAACACTCGACAGGCCAATCCTGTCAATGTGTTCAAGATAAACCATGCAGAGTGAATATGAAAATGGATATTTTTATCATTCATTCTGAACTCAAATTTGGAACAAATATAAAGAGTGATTGTCAGTGAATGTGAGGACAGTTCTGTGGCTGACACCTTACCTCAGATTCAGCTTGTTCGTGGGTCATTAGTTTATTTCTCTCAGAGCCTAATGAGGCTCCTCATGCTGTGTCTGGGGGAGGTGGGGGGAGATGCAGAGGTTCAGACTCTGGGCCTTTTGAAGTGTGAGCTCTGTGAACATCCTGCAAGCACAGCCTGACTCTGTACACGTTGGTAACTGGCTCAGGGCACCGGACATGGGGAGAGATGAGCAGATCTTTTTTTTAAACTTTATTCCAATCCGATTCAATCAAATCAAATCCAATTCAGAGTCCCAACAAGTTGAGACATTCCCAATCCAAGCTGACAAGACAGGGCTCTCACCTCCTGTCTGGGGCTTGATCGACATGATCCAAGCTGATTGGAGTAGGTATAGCTCCTCCTCCAAGGCTTGATCTTATTTGCATCTTAGCCAAAAGGCCAAGATGCCGCTTTTAAAAATTGCTTCAAATGAAGCTAAAATGTAAACTAATGACTTCAACCAAGGACAGCATGTCGACACTACACTCGATCTTAGCCAAAAGGCCGAGAGCAGATAGAGAGCTGTTGAATTGAAGGAACTCTCTTGCCTAGGGTATCATTGGATTGACAGCTTCCTGTAAGCTTTAGGTGTACATTTTAATGTAAGGCTTTGCATTTCTACAGCATCTTTCATGACCTCAGAACATCCCAAAACACCTTGCAGCTAGCTGAGTATTTTTGAATTGTACTTGCTGCTGTAATGTAAAAACAGTCAATTTGCACACAGGAACCTGGGAAGAATCAAATAACTTTTAGCAACATTGGTTGAGGAATAAATATTGACCAAGACACCAGGGGGGTCATGCTTGCTCTTCTTCTAAATATTCCCACAGTCATAGAAACTTCGAAACTAGGAGCAGGCCATTCGGCCCTTCAAGCCTGTCTGTCATTCAGCACCATCATGGCTGATCCTCTATCTCAATGTCCTCTTTTGTAAAGACAGAACCAAAGTATATGCTCAATTCTTCTGCCATTTCTTAGTTTCTCATTATCATTTCCACAGCTTCTGACTGCAGGGTACTTACATTGTCTTTACTGATCATTTTCTTTTCACATATTCATAGAAGCTTTTACAATCAGTTTCTATGTTCATGCAACTCACTCTCACATTCCAGTTCTCCCCCATTTCATTGAATTATTTGTCCTCTTTTGCTGAATTCCTCATACTTGCTGCTACTTCTAGTGATTTTATATGTCTCCTGGTTGGATTTATTATTGCCCCTAATTTCTCTCATAAGCCATAGAGGGGTTAAGGCATCTTTCCCCATTTACTTTTGTGTCAGACAGGAATGAATAGTTGTTCTAACCCATACACACCTTCTTTAAGTATGAACCATTGCCAATTCACCAACAACCCCTTCAATAAGATTTCCCAATCTATCCTGGCCAATTTGCACCTCGTGCCCTCATAGTTCCCTTTATTTAGATTTCGGACCCTAGTTTAAATTCAATTACTTCATTCTCCACCTTAATGAAGAATTCTATCATGTTATGGTCACTTTTCCCCAAGGGACCCCACACAAGATTGTTAATTAATACTTTCTCATTGCACAGTATCCAATCTAGCCTGGTCTCTGATTTGTTCCCCAATGTGTTGTTTGAACTCTGGCTTCACTGTGCTGCTGCTAGCTTGGTCTCTCCAATCTATGTGTAAATTAAAGTCACCTATGTTTGCAGCCATGCCCTTATTACATGTATCTCTGATTCCTTGTTTAATATCTCCCCTTATATCTCCGCTCCTGTTTAGGAGCTTACAGACAGTGCCCAATAATGTTATCTGCCCCTTGGTGTCCCTTATCTCCACACATACAGATTCCACATTTTCCGAGCCAATATCCGTTCTCACTATTGCATTGATTTTCTCCTTTTATTAACAATGCTACTCCACCTCCTTTCCCTTTTTGTTTGTTCTTCCTAAAAAATAATTATCTTTGGATGTTCAGTTCCCATCCCTGGTAACCCTGCAGCCATGTCTCCGTTTGTATCTGTTTGTGCCGTTCATTCATCGACCTTATTGCCAATGCTCCGCGTGTTAAGAACAGCTGGCGGGATTTTCCGGCTGTGCTTGTCCCAAGGACAGAAATTCCCACCTAAGGTCAATGGATACATTGCCTACGGAATTTTCTGTTGCTCCGACAATGATTCCCGTGGTGGGCAAACCAGGAAAATTCCACCCAGAGCCTATAGACTTGTATTTCCAACCTTGTTAGTCATCTTAGCTTGATTTTAAACCATAGCCAATTAATCTTTTATACTTTGTAATTTTGCTCCTTATATTTCTGTCCAATGGGACTGAGAGGCCAGATGGGAACTCGGTTGAACATCTCAGAATGGTGTTGCCTGTGACACTGCAGCACTGCGACTATCTAACTGCTCTTTATGCTGAACTCTCTGAGCAAGACTTAACCCCATGACAATGGCACCCGGAGGTGAGAGTGTTTCCCCACTCAGCAGGATGCCAGCAGCTGTACCCACCCCCCCCCCCAGGAGCCAATAACAGAGAACAGAAAATAACCAGAGAAAAGACACACTGCTGTGAGGCAGCAGTGCTAACCATTGTGCTGGGCCGGCACTGTGGCACAGTGGTTAGCACTGCTACATCACAGTGCCAGGTGCCCAGGTTCAATTCTGGCCTCAGGTCACTGTCTGTCTGGGTTTCCTCTGGGTGCTTGGGTTTTCTCCCACTGTCTAAAGATGTGCGACTTAGGTGGATTGGCCATGCTAAATTGTCCCTTAGTGGCAGGGGATTAGCAGGGTAAATGTGTGGAGTTACGGGGAGAGGGCCTGCATGGGATTGTAGTCAGCGCAGACTCAATGGGCCGAATGGCCTCCTTTTGCACCCTAGGATTCTATGATTCCATGATAATAGCCACTGGGAACAGAACAAACAGCTCTGCAGAATCCTGGTGCAGACAGGGAAAATATGATGGACCCTATCTTTGTGGGTGAGAGTGATTGTGAACAGTCCAACCTCTCAATGTCTCCAAACAAAATAACCTGAGAGGTGAAAACGGACCCTCGACTCACAAACACCTGCTTCCCGACATTGCACAACCATTCATCCATCCTCATTCTCACCAACTCAATGCTCTGTGGAAATAGAATCAGAAAATGATCCAGTATAAAGGAGGCCATTCGGCCCATCCTGCCTGGAGCAGCTCCTTGAACGAGTTGTTCAATTAACCCCAGCATTCCCTGTTCTTTTCCCACGGCTTTACCACATTCTAATATCCATCCATCTATTGCCTGTTCCTTTCAAACTTACATCTGCTGCCTTTTCAGACAGCACCTTCCCAATCATCACTGCTCGCTGTGGGAATTATTTTTCCTCATTTCTACCCTGTTCTTTGGCTAATACCTGAAATCTGTGTCCCCCTAGTTACCGATATCCCCATCACTGGAAACAGTTTCTCCTTATTTACTCCTATCAAAGCACAAAGGAGCATACACATGGAGAATACCACCACCTGGAGCTTCCCCTCTGAGCCACTCACCATCCTGATTGGAAATATATCGCTGTGCCTTCACTGAGACTGGGTCAAAATCCTGGAACTCCCTCCCTAACAGCACAGTGGGTGTACCTACACCACATGGACTGCAGCATTCAAGAAGATAACTTACCACCACCTTCTCAAGGGCAACTGGGATGGGTAATAAATGCTGACCTAATGAATTTAAAAAAGCCTTCCTAATTTTAAATACTTATATTAAATCTCTCCTTCGCCTTCCAAAAGTAGATTTATTCGTCATGAGTAAGCTTACATTAACAATGAAGTTACTGTGAAAATCCCCTAGTCACTCCAGTACCTGTTCGGATACACTGAGGGAGAATTTAGCACAGTCCATGCATCTAACCAACACATCTTTTGGAGTATGGGAGGAGGCCAGAGCACCCACACAGACATGGGAAGAATGTGCAATTCCGCACAAACTGTGACCCGAGCCAGGAATCGAACCCAGGTCCCTGGTACTGTGAGGCAGTAGTGCTAACCACTGTGCCACCCCTTGCTTGAAAAGAGAATAATCACAGCTACTCCACATAACTGATGTCTCATCATCCCTGGTACCATTATGGTAAATACTCTCTGCACCATCCTAAGACCCTGAAGGGTGATTCCCACAATTGGACACAGTTCAGACAAGTGACTCATTCAGGCTTCATTCTTTCCCTTGGGAAGGCAGGAAGTGAGATTGGCAGCTATGGACATGTTGCCCAATGGAAATCAGGATTAAGATGCTGGAGAAATGTCTTATAATCCATAAGGAGAAGATATCTCGGTCTGGGTTGGATTGAAACTTAGGTTTAAACCAGTTCTATGTCCCAGCTTCTGTACCAAACTTTGCAATAATATTTCATTAGTTGAAGGAATTCTCTGTCTCACGACTCAGCATGTTTTATCAGAAAGCAAACCTCATTAATAGATTGTGTGACAATATCCCGGCCCCCGGTATATGTGCAAAAATATTCTACTCTAATCATTTGCAGCTGCATTCATAAAAGTTACACACTGTTAACAAGGTTTCTGAAGTGTTCCTGGTGGATATTGGAATGCCAAACTCATTGGTGTCTATATTTAGTTTGTGGCAGAATGGCGTAAACAGCCAGTGGGATTGTTAATATTTGATATTCCGTTTGAGGAGCTGGTGTTCCAACAGCTGCTCTTAAACAGGTGTCTGCAAATCCTTAACCTTACATGTGTGTCGGAAGGGAAAGGGTAATCTAGCAGAGGGGCAATGGGCTCGGGGGGAATGGGGCAGAGGGGAATGGGGCAGAGGGGCATGGGGCAGAGGGACATGGGGCAGAAGGGAATGGGCAGAGGGGCATGGGGCAGAGGGACATGGGGCAGAAGGGAATGGGGCAGAGGGACATGGGGCAGAAGGGAAAGGGGCAGAGGGGATAGCAGGGCAGAAGGGAATGAGGTAGAGGGGCATGGGTCAGAGTGGCATGGGGTAGAGGGCCATGAGGTAGAGGAGCATGGGGCAGAGAGAGGGATAGGGAAAGGCACTTGGGGCAGAGGAACATGTGCCTTTTACTGAGCTCTGCTCTGCCTCAGACCTCTCTGCCCTGTATAGCTTTTGTTGAAGTTCTGAATTTTCTTCAATGTTAAAGTATTTATGCAATTTGTTTTGAAATTTCCCATTAAATCTGTTTCCACTGCCCTTTCAGTGTCAGGGCTGCTTTCCTTATTATTGAGTCAGTACCTGTGTGAAATAAAGATAGCGATGAATTGTTTACAGATTGAAAGGGGGAGTTAAGGTTGATCATTAGCCTGGAAATTAGAACATTAATGCAGCATTTCTCAGATGCGGAGGTCTAGAATGTCTAATTTATTCGGTTGCATTTAATTTCTAACCCATCTTTCCATTATGGTCCATATGTGTATTAATTTTCTAGACATTTAAGAACATGTATCTCCTAGATAGATAATGAACAGATGGCAGTAAGTCACACAATGACTAAATCATATTAAACTGCATCAGTGCTCAAGGCAAACAGGATGCAACAAGAATATTTGGAGTCATTCCTAACTAGTCTTTTTAAATCTATTTGTTCTCTGTTGTTTCTCTGTTTCTGTTGCAGTTTTCAAGGAATTCACTTCAACACAAACTTCATGAAATATTCTCACTTCCAACTTTCACTGCAAGCTAACAAGCCAGAGGGTTCACCATCACCAGTCCAGAACTTAATGAAGCAGTTCGCGACCAAAGGCATCGAGATCTGGATAACATTCAGGTTTGGGTTGCTAAGTGACTGAATCCCTCAGCATCAATATTCGTTGATCAGAAACTGAAGTGGAATCGCCACATAAACACTGTGGCTACCAGAGCAGGTCAGAAATTCGGAATCCTGCAGCGAGTAACTCACTTCCTGACTCCCCAAAACCTGTCCACCGTCTACAAGACACAAGTCAGGAATGTGATGGAATCTTCTCCACTTGCTTGGATGGGTGCAGCTCTAACACCACTCAAGAAATTCAACACCATCCAGGACAAAGAAGCCTCCTTGACTGGCATCCAACTCAACACTTTAAATATTCATGACCTCCACTACCGACACACAGTCCCAGCTATGTGTACCATCTAAAAGATGCACTGCAGCAACTCACCAAGATTCATTCGGCACACCTTCTAAACCTGTGACATCTACCATCTCGAAGGGCAGCTGATGCATGGGAACACAAGTTCAACTCCAAGTTACTCACCATCCTGACTTGAAAATATATTACCTTCACTGTCGCTGGGTCAAAATTCTGGAACTCCCTAACAGCACTGAGGGTGTACCTACACAAATTATAGTAATTCATGACACAACTCACCACCACTTCTCTGAGGCAGTAAGGTGTGGTATATGTTATAAGATATAAGGTATAATATATAAGGCATAAGGTATAAGATATGGTATATGGTATAAGGTACATGGTATAAGGTATGGTAATATGATATAAAGTACAAGATAACCTAGTTCTCAAGGTTTGAATTCCAGAAAAGATTTTAAGAAAAATGAAGGCATGGATGTCTGAGTAACCCACTCTGCTGAATATAAATCTAATTTAAAGAGAGGTGGGATCAGAAATCCCACATCACAAAGTGCCCAAACAGGATCATAAAGTCATAAAGGTTTACAGTAAGGAAACAGGCTCTTTTACCCAATTTGTCCATGCTGCCCCTTTTTTTTAAACCCCTAAGCTAATCCCAATTGCCCGCATTTGGCCCATTTCCCTCTATACCCATCTTGCCCATGTAACTGTTTAAATGCTTTTTCAAAGACAAGGGTGGGTCAGTCAAAGTGACAGTCAAATCCGAGGCTAAAACTCAACCAACTTCACTCCTGCCTCAGCTCACCTGTTGCTGAAACCATTATTCATACCCTTGTTATCTCTAAACTCGATGATTGCAATGCACTCCTGGCTGGACTTCTATTTTCAACTCAACTTCAGGAACAAACTTCAGCTCATCCGAAACCGGCTGCTCACATCCTTAACTTGCACCATGTCCTGTGCACCCATCAGCCATCCTGCTCACTGATTCACACTGACTGCAGCTTTAAAAATTCATGATTGCTTCAAATCCTTCCATTAGCTCATCCTCTCTCACTCTTCAAGCCCTACACCGTTCGGAGACCTCTGCTCTCCTCCAATTCTGCTCTCACTGGTGGCTGTGCCTTCATGAGCCTGAGTCCCAAACTCAGGAATTCCTTCCTGAACATCACTCCCTCTCATTCCTTCCCTGAAGACTCTTTTTAAAACCTGCATTTCAAACCAAACCTTTGCCTTAATGTCTCCTGTGCGTTGATGTCAAAATTTGTTTGCGGACATACCCGTGAAGTGCCTGGTGGTGTTTTATGGTGTTTGCAGTGGGTTACGAATACAACTGCTACAGTTCAAGAAGTCAGCTCACCACCACCTTCACAAGGTCAATTGGCAATAAAGACTGAGCTAACCAGTGACGCCCACATCCCAAAAATGAATAAAAAAGGGTTGTGAAAGTCACAGCTCTCAATCACCCACAGAGCAAGACCAAATGTAATAACAATAAGTAGACGATACATCTTTGGACACTGGCTGAGATATAAATTTTGGTCAGGAGACAAGAAAATTTTTCTGCTTTTCAGTATTATAGAATCCTACAGTGCAGAAGGAGGCCGTTCGGCCCATCAAGGCTGCACTAACCACAATAACACCCAGCCTCTATCCCCATAAGCCCAGGTATTTACCCTAGCTAGTCCCCCTGACACTAAGGGGCAATTTAGCCCCTTAACCTACCTAATCTACCTAACCAGCACATCTTTGTACTTTACTTCAATCACCTGTGGGGGGGTTGGTGAGAAACTTTTCCAAAGTTTCTTTTCCCTCATATTTGACCATATTCCTCCCCTCAGTTTTGGTGGATCAGATTCCACCCTGAGGTAAAGTGTGTTCAGTCCAACAGAGTTAAGAGGATAATGGTGCTGGGGGGGATTGTACAAATAGGGAAACTCGTCATCAGGCAAGTGTCAGATGGGATTGCAGGTCATTTCAACATTGATCTCAAACCTGTTCCGCATTGTACAGAATGGAAATGCATCACAGTCTAAAACACAGCAGTTTCACTCTTTCTTCAGAGACCAATTTCACCCCCATAATTTTGAGATCAGAGGGAGAAGAGGAGAAAGGGGCAATGAAAGGGTTGTCTTCCGTCCGGGATTGTCCTGGAATCTCCAGAAATTGGAGATCCATTTCCAGGACACTGCAGTCTGCAATCCTGGAGAACCATTATTAGCATGGTAAAGCGATAGTTTTTTTCATTTTCTTTGAACTTTTCCCTTTCTCAAATGGAAAAATATTAAAAAATATTGAAAATGGAAGTGTTATAAAGTGGAGGTTGATTCCCTCTCTGAGAGCTAACACCCAAAAACCCAAAGAGGAGTACCTCACTTTATAATCTATAAGAAGTGTGTGTGAAGTGGTGCGATCTACTCTTTTGCAACTCCTAGTTGTTAAATACAAAATAAATCCCTGACAGTCTCTCTAAAATCAACACATAACAACTTATTTATCTAACTAACAGTGAGCAAATTAACTAAACTATTCACAAACTGAATAAATCCCTTCTATTAACCATTCCTGAATAAATCAAGGCTCTAATGGAACGCTGTTCAAATAAATATAATTCCCAATCATTAACAAAAATAGAATTTAGTCACTCTTTAAATTACAACTTGGTTTTGTGTTTTCCAGAATATTCTGGGCTTTCTCTGTTGATTTTTCTGCCTGGAACTTCTTTCCTCTTTGGTACTTTTGCTATCTAAATGGTACTTTCTCTAAGACAGAGATGAAGCTATGAGAGCTAGCAATTCTCTCTCAAGAGCTGAGAGCTGTTAGCGCTGGCAGGTGACAGTTGCACAGGGCATTTGGCTGTGATTTTATTGAACGCGGAGCAGGTTTGAGGGGCTGAGTGGCCTACTCCTGCCACTAATTTACATGTTTGTGTGCTCGATGGGTCAAATTCCTAGAATTCCTGCCCTAACAGCACTGTGGGTATACTTACTCCACTCACACTGCAGCGGTACAAGAAGGCAGCTCACTACCACCTTCTCAAGAGCGATCAGCAACACCAATATCCCATCAACAAATAAAAAAATCAGCCCTCCAGCCTGTTCTGTCATTCAATAAGATCCTGGCTGATCTGATTGTAACCTGATTTATCAACACCGTAATATTCTTTCACCCTCTTGCTCATCTAGAATCTATCTGACTTTAAAACGTTCAGAGGCTTCACTTCCATTGCCTTTTAAGGAAAAAGAGTTCCAAAGACTCACCATCCTCTGAGAGAAAAAATTCTCCTCATCTTGGTCCTGAATGGATGACCGTTATTTCCAAACAGAGACCGTGAGTTTTAGATTCTCCAACAAGAGGAAACATCCTCTCCACATCCACTCTGTCAATACCGCTCAGGATCTTATATGTTCCAATCAAGTGGCCTCTTATTCTTCTAAATGCCAGTAGATAGCTGTCCAGCCTTTCCTTATAAATAACCTGCCCATTTCCTGGTAGGAAACCTTCTCTGAACTGCTTATAATGCATTTACAACTTAGCTTAAACAGGGAGACCAATTCTGTGCACAATATCCCAGATGTGCCTCTTGTGCCTGCTCCACCATTCAATAAGATCACAGCTAAGTCCTTTAAAACTCAGCCATTTGGTCTGTGGTGCTGCTGCCAAGATACTCTTGGTGAAGGACATTGAAGTCCCCATCCAGAGTACATTCTGCACTCTTGCCGCCCTCCAAGTGGTGTCCAACATGGAGGAGTACGGATTCATCAGCCAAAGGTGGCGGGGGGTAGCCGTGGTGGCTGATACAGTGCATGGCAATCAACAGGCGGTTTGACCGGATGCAATGAGACTTCATGGGGCCTGGAGTTGATATTGAGGACTCCCAGGGCAACTCTCTCCCTCCCGGCTATATACCACTGTGCCGCCAACTCTGCAGTAATGTAATATGGTGTCTGGGACAGTGTCTGTAAGATATGATTCCACGAGAATGACTACGTCAGGCTGTTGCTTGATTAGTCTGTGGGATAGTTCTCCCAATTTTGTCACTAGCTCCCAAACGTTAGTGAGGAGATCTTTGCAGGTTGACAGGGCTGGGTTTGCTGTTGTTTCCGGGTCAATGCCGGGTGGTCCATCCGGTTTCATTCCTTTGGGACTTTTCAGCAGTTTAATGTAACTAAATGTCTCACTCAGCCATTTCAGAGTCAACCACATTTCTGTGGCTCTGTAGGCTAGACCGGATAAGGACGGCAGATTTCCTTCCCTGAAGGACATTAGTGAACCAGATGGGTTTTTAGGACAATCGACAATGGTTTCATGGTTATCGTTAAACTTTTAATTCCAGAAGTTATTTATATTGAATTCGAATTGCGCAATCTGCCGCTGGGACTTGTATCTCTGGATTAATGGTACAGTGAGATTACACAACCATTGGCTTGCCTGGCCTAACCCTGCTCATAACTCTTATATTCATATGGATGTGAGTATAATATCAATAAATTATCCAGACATAAGAAAACTGGTGTAAAGAGAGGCTAGAGGTGCCTATTAAAAAATGAGAGATTGATATTGCAAAAACCAGAGGATAAACAAATAAATAATAATTAAATATAAAAAATATTGGTAAAGAGGGAAGGATTATGAACGATTCATTAGAATTCTGCAAAAGCACTTGCTCCAAGCTCGTACATCACAGAAAATGAGGATAAACAAGTGGGGACAACAGTCTGGTAGCAAGATGAATGGAGGCACAGCTATAATACAGTTTGTGCATCAATCTTTCCCTGGGTCCCTCGTCAGCTGAGATATCAGAGCGGTGAAAATTAAAAAGAAAATAGAAAGCAGCATGCCTGTATCCAGGGTCCAGCATTCATCTTCACCTGGGTATCGATTGAGATTCCAGCTGGAGACCTACAGTGTTGACCCAGCCTGGTGAAAATCAATATCAGGAGCTCGGAGGTGGACTGCAATTAATCAAGCTTGGGGCACAGAAACGCAGAACTTGTTCAAGTGAAAATCAGTAACAACTTCCAGCCTCTTTTCTAGTCTCCAACCTTCTCCCTCTGGTTTCCTATCTCAGGATGGGGAGGCGATGGCCTAGTGGTATTATCGCTAGATTATTAATCCAGAAACTCAGCTAATGTTCTAGGGACCTGGATTCGAATCCTGCCACGGCAGCTGGTGGAATTTGAATTCATTAAAAAATATCTGGAATTAAGAATCTACTGATGACCGTGAAACCATTGTCAGAAAAACCCATCTTGTTCATTAATATCCTTTAGGGAAAGAAATCTGCCATCCTTCCCAGGTCTGGCCCACATGTAACTCCAGACAACTATGTGGTTGACTCTTAACTGACCTTGGGCAACTAAAGATGGGCAATAAATGCTGGCCAGCCAGCGACACCCATGTCCCACAAATGAGAATATTTAAAAAAACTCCGTTCCTAGAGCTGGGATTTACCTGGAGGGACTTGCTTCCTCCAACACCTTTCCTAGTGGCCATTCCTCACGTGTACATATAAGCAGCTGCAGGTTATTTGACCATGAAAGTGTTTGACCCTTTCTCGTCTGATCAACACCCACAATAACTACCGAATGATTTGATTTATTATTGTCACACGTATTAGCATACGGTTAAAAATATTTTCTTTTGCGCTATACAAAGCATACCGTTCATAGAGAAGGAAACGAGAGAGTGCGGAATGTAATGTTACAGTCATAGCTAACATGTAGAGAAAGATCAGCTTAATGCAAGGTAAGTCCATTCAAAAGTCTGATGGCAGCAGGGAAGAAGCTGTTCTTGAGTCAGTTGAGACGTGACCTCAGACTTTGGATGTTTTACCGACGGAAGAAGGTGGAAGAGAGAATGTCCGGGATGCGTGAGGTCCTTAATTATGCTGGCTGCTTTGCCGAGGCAGCGGGAAGTGTAGACAGAGTCGATGCATGGGTGGCTGGTTTGCGTGATGGACTGGGCTACATTCATGACTTCTTGTAGTTCCTTGCGGTCTTGGGCACAGCGCGAACCATACCAAGCTGTGATACAACCAGAAAGAATGTTTTCTATGGCGTATCTGTAAAAGTTGGTGAGAGTCGTAGCTGACATACCAAATTTCCAGGAGTAAGCCTCTGGTTGAGGGATTGCATATTGTCTGCAATGCTGGATATACACTCCTTCTAATGTGCGCCAATGTTGAGCTCAGCGGAATAGCAATATGTGCCAGGTTTAAAATAAGCACTCAATCCTGTGGGTTTCTCTTTCAGTGAATTAGTTCAAATCACCACCTTGGGAGTGGGAATCTTGCCGGATTGTTTGCTTCCTTGTCAGTCCAGAGGAGAGAGCATTGCCCCAGATGGGACAGATCAATCCCTGAAGCTGGAGTCTAACAGTTTCTGGTCAGTATTCTTAGCCACTGAATGGCTATGGGGAAGACATTAGATGCTCCTTTGCCCCTCAGGCTAGCTCCTAGAAACCAGCATTACTAAAGGAAGACTCACCAAGAAGATACCAGCCTCTGTGTTAAACGGCTGTGGATTCAAGCATCACCCTGAAATCTGAACCCAGAATTCTAACACTTGCTGTGCCGCACAGCACTGTCTATGGTCAGAGTTGTTTTGGAACAGAAGGAGGCCATTTGGTCCATCGAGTCGTCACTTGCTCTCTGCAGAGAATCCCAATCTGTCCCATTTCCCCCACTCTATTCCTGTATCTCAGCAAATCTATTTCCCTCCAGTGTTCATTCAATAAAATCCTTGATAATCCCCAATTCTAGCCTTCCCATAGGGAGAGAGTCTTTGTGTTGAGATCTTACACCAAGGCTGCCTTTGCCTATCCCTGGTGAGAGGAATAAAATCTCATGACATGATTTGAAGAGCAGGAGTTATCCCGTGTCCTGGTCTCCAACAATAGCATTATGACAGGTTATCTGATCTCTTACCTCACTGTTGGTCAGTATTTTTTGCATGAATTGTCTGCTGCATTTCTTTAAATTGTGTCCTAGGCCCAAACATCTTCAACTGCTTCATCAATGGCCTTCCATCCCTCACAACTTCTGGAATGGTCATTTTTACTGACATTTGTAGGGGAGACAATGGCCGGTTGGTATTATTGATAGACTATTAATTCAGAAACTCAGTTAATGTTCGGGGGGACCCGGGTTCGAATCCCACACGTACAAGTGGAGGAATTTGAATTCAATAAAATGTATCTAGAATTAAGAATCTACAGATGACCATGAAACCATTCGATTAGGTTGATTGATAAGGGACAGGATCAAGTGAAGGGGAGGAGCTAAGCTTATAGGGAAAACATAGAGTTCTCTTTTATTTCAAAAGTCAGTTTCTGCAGGGTTCTGAAAGAAGCAATTGATGTCTTTCTGTCTCTGTATGGAGGTTGCTGTTTGGGGCTGTCGGAACACAGGTGTCAATCTCTCTCTCTCTCTCTATCCCCTGAGGTGTTCAAAAAGCTCTAGAACTATTAAATGCAAGCACATAAGCCTGCATGTTGCTGACTGATTTTGAAGAGAAGTACAAGTCTATAAGAGCTTGAATTGGAACTAATAGAGATAAGTTAGCAGTTAAGAGTTTTATCTTGTAATGTATAAGTATTTCAATTGGTAAAGTTAAGCTAATTCATTTGTTATACTTGAACTGTATTGTTAAATAAAGTTTGTTTTGGTAAAAGCTTCCTAATGGATCAATAGAATCACACCTTGAGTGAAACTTTATCCTCATGTTCATGCCAAAACAGAAAACTGTTATGATCTAGTTGGGCCTTATAACACAGTTTGGGGTTTTTAATCTTGTACCATCTACAAGATGCACTGTAGGAACTCATCAAGGATCCTTCTTTAGAGCCCTCAAAACACATGACCTCTGCCACCGAAGAACAACAAAGGCAGCAGATGCTTGGGAACACTGCCACTTGGAGGTTCCCCCCAAGTCACTCACCATCCTGACTTGGAAATATAATCGCCATTCCTTCACAGTCGTTGGGTCAATATTCTGGAACTCCCTCCCCAACCACAGTGTAGGTGTACGTACATCACAGGGACAGAGGCGGGTTCAAGGAGGCAGCTCACTACCCCCTTTGAAGGGAATTAGGGATGGGCAATTAATGCTGGCCAAACCCACCACCACCTTCTTGAAGGCAATTGGCAATAGGCATTAATCACTGGCCTAGCCAGAGATACTCACATTCCAGGAATGGATAAAGATATATGACAAGAGTCAAAATATTATACTGGCTTTGGGAAATCACAAAGTAAAAGAAAATGTTTAAATCATGTTCCTCCAAACTATTCTATTTCAATGAGACCCTTGGTCCCTATGTGCTTTAGGAAATAACTGGAGAAAGATTGTCTGAACTGGTTCCATTATTGCCCTTCCTCCCTTCTTGAGCGATTCCCAGAGAAACCAACAGCAAGCTTTAGTTGCCAACTTGTCAATCGGCTCACTGTCTGGAGGGTATAAATGATTTGAGATGGTCCAATTAGTTTGGTGGGTCTCACCAGCTCTACTGCACAAGTTCCCTGGAGAATGGGCCAGGAAACTGAAGGCACTGTCTTATTTAGATAGACTCTGAGAATTGAGAGAAAGGAAAATGAGAGCCAAAGGAGACAGGATCTTAGTCCCGCTCTGCTCATAGGCACGCTCACTCTCAACGTGAAATGGGTACGGGATTTTGTGATTAAAACACAACACGAAAGGATATTCCGTTCTCTAACCTGCATAACAACTGCAGCCAATTTGACTAAATCCTTCACAGGAAATAATCAAAAGTCATCAATCTCAAACAGCCACACTATTTCTCTGTTCCGCCTGAGCTGACCTGCTGCGTGCTTCCTGCATTTTCCCATTTCACAGCATAAATATATTGATTCTGGATTGTAACGAGGAACAAAATGATGAATGCCAGCAAGAGTGGGGTAGGGGATCCTGAACTTCAGGGCCCATGTTAGCGATAGGAACCAATCAAAAATAGGAGAGGTTAAACCGACATTGTTGAATATTGTTCAATTTATCCTGGGGAGGGGCAAGGAGAATCTTCCGGAGGATAAACTTGGCTGAATTTCCTTAGCTTCCTGAGAAAGCAGAGGTGTTGGTGGGCTTTCTTAATGAGATCATTGACATGGAAGGACCAGGATAGGTTGTTGGTGATCTAGACACCTAGAAACTTGAAGCTCTCGGCCATTTCCACTTCATCCCTGTTGATGGAGACAGGAGCATTCCTCCGCTATGCTTCCTGAATTTGATGACTATCTCTTTTGTTTTATTGACATTGAGAGAGAGATTATTGTTGCTCCAGTCCACCAGATTCTCTATCGCTTTCCTGTACTCCATCTCATCATTGTTTGAGATACGACCCATCAGCAAACTGATCATCATTGATACTGGGTTTTTAAATATTGACCAGTCCACTGACTTGAAGCAGCCCCATAGGAGATCATCCGATTCCTCAGACCAACATTGTGTGATTTTCTTTAATGCATTCTTTCGCTTCAGTTTTTGTTTGTAAGGTGGGAACAGCAGCACAGCCTTGTGGTCTGATTTGCCAAAGTGTGGATGGGTGATAGAGCGGTGGGCATGTTTGGTATTTGTGTAGCAGTAGTCCAGGAGGTTTGGGCCTCTGGTGGAACAGCAGATGTGTTTTGAATAGTCCCACTTTATTTCATTTGTTCTTCCAATATCCTTTAGACAGATATCTATCATTTTTATCTGGTCTGACCTACCTGTGACTCCAGACCCATTGCAATGTGGTTGAATATTAACAACCCTCTGAAATGGCCAAGCAAGCCTCTCTGAAACTGCTGAAAGAAGTTTCACCACAATAAAAGGTCTCACAACACCAGGTTAAAATCCAACAGATTTATTTGGAATCACAAACATTTGGGGCGCTGCTCCTTCATCAGGTGAATGAAGTAGGTTCACAAACATGGCATATATAGACAAAGATACAATTGTAAGATTTTGATTTGATTTGATTTATTGTCAGATGTATTAGTACACAGTTTCCTGCATGCTATACAAAGGACACCAATCATAGAGAAGGAAATGAGAGAGTGCAGAATGTAGTGTTACAGCCATAGTTAGGGTCTAGAAAAAGATCAACTTAATGCAAGGTAAGTCCATTCAAAGCAGTAAGGAAGAAGGTGTTCATGAGTCGGTTGGTACGTGATCTCAGATGTTTCTATCTTTTTCTCGATGAAAGAAGGTGGAAGAGAGAATGGTAATGGTTGGAATGCGAGTCTTTACAGGTACAAACAGTGTGAGTGGAGAGAGGGATAATCACAGGTTAAAGAGATGTGAATTGTTTCAAGGCAGGACAGTTAGTAGGATTTTGCAAGCCCAGCCAAATAGTGGCAGTTACAGATAGTGTGACATGAACCCAAGATCCTGGTAGAGGCCATCCTCACGTGTGCAGAACTTGGCTATCAGTTTCGCTCAGCAACTCTGGTGTCGTGGGCCTTGAAGTCTGCCTTGGAGAATGCTTACCGGAAGATTGGAGCTGACTGCCTTTGACTGCTGAAGATTCCCCGACAGGAAGGGAATATTCCTGCCTGGTGGTTGTCGCATGGTGTCTGTAAATCCCCATAAGACCCCAGTTCAACGCCGGCATTTCCACATCATGGCTACATCACAGAGACTGCAGCAGTTCAAGAAGGCAGCTCACCACCTTCTCCAGGGCAATTTACTTATGGGCAATAAATGCTGGCCTAACCAGTGGCACTCACATACCAGGAACATGTTCTCAAGCATCTTCATCTAGAGAGGGCAAGAGGTAGAGGTGGATAAAGGTGGACTTGCAGATGTGGATCATAGAATCATAAAATCCATACATTGCCGTTCGGCCCATTGAGTCTGTGCCGGCCACAATCCCAGCTAGGCCCTTTCCTCGTAACCCCATTTATTTATCCCACTTAGGGGCAATTTAGCATGGCCAATCAACCTAACCCACACATTTTGGACTGTGGGAGGAAACCAGAGCACCCGGAGGAAACCTACACAGACACGAGGAGAATGTGCAAACTCCACACAGACAGTGACCCGAGCCAGGAATCAAACCCGGTCCCTAGTGCTGTGAGGCAGCAGTGCTAACCACTGTGCCACCATGACACACCACCACATCGCCCCATTCACTCCCATTCTGAGCCAAAATGCGCCCTCTTCAGCAGGAGTCACCAGACAGCGAGGAAACGCTGGCCCGCCCTTTTCTACTCTCCATAACTAAGGTCAACTGTTTTATAAAGTGACACCTTGGTTTACGAAGAGGCAAACCTTGAAAGCTTGTGAGTTTACTATCAAATAAATCGGTTGGACTTAAACCTGGTGTCGTCAGACTTCTTACTAGAGTCAGCAAACACAGCACAGAGGAACTCTCAACTGGGATTCTTGTCAAACACTTCCCTACTTATGGGTGCTATATTAATGCAACCCATTTCCTGTTTGGTGATTATTAAACCTTTTTGCACTAATGAGGAATCAGTTCCTAATCTATCCGAGGGCCAGGTATTAGCTTTGGACAAGTGGGTGTAGAGAACTTTAATGTTTGAGAGATGGTGCAGAAAAGGATGGTTCCAGGGATGAGAAACTTTAGTTTCAAGAATGGATTGGGAAAGTTGGGATTATTCTGCTGATTAAGATTAAATTTGATAGAAGTGTTCAAAATCTGGACAAAGCAGATAGAGAGGAACCCTTCCCATTGGTGAAAGGAGAACCAGAGGACACAGATTTATGGCGATTGACCAAAAGAACTAAAGACACCGTGTGGGAAAACACTTTTATGCAGGGAGTGGTTAGGATCTGGAAGGGAGAGCCTGAGAGTGTGGTGGAGACAGATTCAATCAAAACTTGCAACAGGATATTGCACGATGACTGGGAGGCAAATGTTCTGCTCTGGCTCACGGAGAAAGTACAAGGGACCAGCTGCATTGCTTTCACAGAGAACTGGCCGAGGTTTAGCCAGAAGGGCTCCTCCTGAGAGGTCACTGTATTCTGATTCTATATGGAGGGTTAGGCTGGGAGTGAAGGGAAGGAAGAGGTCACCATTTTCAAAATGGAAGCTCAGCCGTCACTCTGGAGAAACAAGCACAAATCAGATGGTTGATATTATATGAAAAATGGTTGCCTCCTACAGGAATAGAGCATGAGGCTGAGTGAAACAAGACCAGTTTGGTTTATCTGAACCTTTCCATTTCCAAAAATCCAGAAAGAACATGGAATAAAAATTGGAATATCCTGGGGAAAATTATTGCCAGAAAATGCATTTGAAGGGCTAAATGGACTACTTCTATTCTGAAACGTCTACAATGGGCAGCACGGTGGCTCAGTGATTAGCACTGCTGTCTCACAGTGCCAGGGACCTGGATTTGATTCCCGGTTTAAGTCACTGTTGTTCACCTGGCAGTAAGCATACTTCAGTTGCAAGCAATAAAAGGACTAACTTCAGAAAGTAGATCAAAGGCAAAGGTTTAATGGAGAAACTTCAGTACTCCAACACTTGGGGCCACACCTTAGGCCATACAAGCTCCCCACAATTCCCATCTGCTTTCTATTTAAACCAGGTCAGTTGACCACATCATTTTGCCATTGATTACATTATAGCAACTGTCTGTGTGGAGTCTGCGCACTCTCCCCATGTCTGCCTGGGTTTTCTCTGAGTCCTCCGGTTTCCTCCCACAGTCAGAAAGACGTGCTGGTTAGGGTGCATTGGCCATGCTAAATTCTCCCTCAGTGTATCCGAACAGGCACCTGAGTTGGCGACTGGGGGATTTTCATAATAACTTCATTGCAGTGTTAATGTAAGCCTAGTTGTGACACTAATAAGTAAGCATCCAAATCTTTCTCAAATGATTCCAGCACGACTCCACCCAGTCGTCAGGTCCATGTGATTGTTGCTAGGATAAGAGACTAATGAAATCCTAAATTTAACTTCCACCAGTTCAAACTTACCGTGTTGATGCCTGAAGCTAATCTGAAAGAACAATTGGGTTTCTCTTGAAAAGGACTGAGACTTTATCAGCAGAATTCTCCTGACTCAAAATGTTGGCAGACACAGAGTGAGGGTTACTGTATCCCCTGGGACTGGGTATAAGAATGATGAGAGTGACTCAGATAGTCATTTAATGAGCCAGAGTGGAGCCCCAGCAGCTCCAACTCTTGCACAAATGAAATTCTGCTGCAGAGGAAAGTCAATGTTCATAAAACAAAAGGTTTCGGGTTCGGCAGCCGACCAATCACAATCAAAGCAAAACAACAACAACTTGCATTTATATAGCATCCTTAACATAAAAAGACTTCCAAGGCACTTTACAGGAATGCTCTGGAATAAAGTATGAGCCCCACAAAGAGATATCAGAGCAGTGATCGAAAAGAGGTGGGTTTGAAGGAGTGTCTTAAAGACAGAGAGACGGATGGCAAAGATCAGGAAGGGAATTCCAGAGCTCAGGGCCCAGGAAGCTGATTGCTAATTGTGGAATTGGTAAAATAAGGAATGCTCAAGAAGGCAGAATTCTTGGTAGGTAAAGGGCTGGATTTTCCTACCGTGCTCACTCCAAATGCCAGAAAAGTCTGTCTAAGGTCAGCAGACTTTTCCATGGTCCGTGTCCTGCCTGCTACGATTTCCATGCCGGGCAGGATGGGAAGATTCCACCCATAAAGTGGTGTGGAGAGACGTTAGTGAGGCTGGAAGAGGTTACAGTGAAAAGGAGAGACAAGACCATGGAGAGATTTCTGAACAAGGGGAATCTTAAATCTGAGCCACGGCTTGAGTCAGAGCCCATGTGAGTCAGTGTGTACTGGGCAGACTGGTGAATGTGCCCAGCGAGAAATGTGCTGGAATAGTTCAGTCTGGAAGGAAGAGGAGCCAGGCAGAGGGTTTCAGCAGTAGGTCAGCTGAGACAGGGTTAAAGTCAGACAATGTTAGAGGTGGGAATAGCCAGTCTTTGCGACAGCACGGATGTGGTCTTAACCTCCTCTTATGGTCAAGTACAATACCAGATATGGTTCAGCCTCAGATCGTTGCAGGGACAGGGATGGAGAGTTTGTATCGGAGAACAATGGCTTCTGATTTCCCAATATTTAACTGGAGGAAATACTGGGTACGAGCAGTGCAGAGAGGTCACAAGTGTTGGTGGTGAGGTAGTGCTAGGTATTTTCAGCATTGATACGGAAATTAGCACCATGATGATGAGTGTCAGAATGAAGGGGTCAGGGGTCAATCCTCGGCAACACCCCAGCTAACAGTGCATGATAAAACTCCTCAAGGTCAGGGTCTCTTCACCAAACTCCCTTTATTTATAAACTTATCTCCGCCCTGACGACTGCTTCAGGTACAGTCAGAATGCAGAGTATCAGTGTACCTGGCACACCTCATTATATACACAGGTGAGGTTCCCTGGGGGCAGGCAATCATAGAACATAGAACACTACAGCACAAACAGGCCCTTCGGCCCACAAGTTGCACCAATCATATCCATACCTAACAGGCCATAGAACTATCTGTAACTCCCAACCCCACTAAATTCCATGTACTCATCCAGAAGTCTTTTAAAAGACCCCAGCGAGTTTGCCTCTACCACCACCACCGACGGCGGTGACACTAATAAATAGTTTTATAGTATTTATTATTTAATAAATAGTAATAAACAATCATTACCTCAATTAGGGAACTTTTTTTGTGACCAATCAAAGAAACAAGATCAAATTAACTCAGGGACAACTCAAAAAGGGACAGCTCCCTAAAAGGAGGGGAACCGCCCAAAACAAAAGACAAAGCGGAAAGGAAATTTAAAACATCAAATTAAAATGTGATTAAGGGGTCAATAATACACTCCAGTCCCTGTGGTGCCCAGCGGGCATGGAAGGCTTCAGTGGTGCCCTCGGACACCGCAGGTTCCCTCTCCAGGGACACAGAACCATGAATATAGCTGTGGTAGAGGGGCAGACAGTCAGGTTGGACAACCCCCTTGATACCTCAATCAGGAAGCTCATACTCCAAGAAGCCTACTTCATGAGCCTCACTGAGGTCATTACAGTGCAGAAGCAGGAAGAGAAGCCAGTGATACTCTGGGTCCATCAAGATAAATATGAATGAAACCAGGAAAGTCCCACAGACAATAGCAGAGACCTATGGAAGCAGAATGTGTGGACCAACAAATCTGACGATAGATGGAGAAAGATGTGGAGGGACAGTTTATCTTTCTCACACTCACACAGGATGTCACTGTGGCTTTGGTAAGACCCATTTCAGTACTGTTCCATACTGGGAGAAGAAACCTGACTGAAGGGATTTAAACATGGAGTGTCCAGAAAGATGGGAATCAATTTGGGAGACTGCACATTCATGGTCTTTGGTAAGAAATGGGCGATTTGAAATGGGGCAGTAACTTACATATGAAAATGTGAATTACGAGCAGGAATAGGCCACTTGGCCCCTCAAGCCATTCCCCGCCATTCAGTCAGAACATAGCTAATCTGACAAAAAACTAAAGCCCACATTCCTACCAATCCCCTGATAACCTTTCACTCTCTTGTTAATCAAGAATCTATCAAGTTCCACCTGAAAAATATTCAGACTTTGTTTCCACTGCCTTTTGAGAGAGTTCCAGCGATTCATGACGCTCACAGAAAAATATTCTCCTCATCTCTGTCTTAAATGAGCAACTCCTTATTATTAAATAGTGATCTTATTTCTGGATTCTTTAACAAGAGGAAACATCCTTTCTACATCCAGCTGTCAATACTCTTCAGGATCTTGGAGCTTTTGCTCAAGTTACTTCTTACTCTTCTAAACTCTAGTGGAAACAAACCCAGCCTGTCCAACCTTTCCTCATGAGACAACCGTCCATTCCTGGTACTAGTCTAGTAAACCATCTCAGAAGTGCTTTTAACATGTCTACATCCTTCCATAGAACCATAAAACATTATAGCACAGAAAAAGGCCTTTTGGCCCTTCTTGTCTGTGCCAAAGCATTTTTCTGCCTAGTCCCACTGACCTGTACCTGGATCATATCCCTCCACACCCCTCTCATCCATGTACCTGTCCAAGTTTTTCTTAAATGTTAGAAGTAAAAGTTAAAGAAGGAGGCCAATACTGTACATAGTACTCCTGCTGTGGTCTCACCAATGCCCCAAACAACTGAAGGATGACTATCTACTTTTGTATTCAATTGCCCTTACAATAAACAAAAACATTCTGTTGGCTTTCCTAATTATTTGTACATATATACTAACCTATTGTGAACAATGCAGTAGGACATCCAGGTCCCTCTGTACCTCAGAGTCTGAAATTTCTCACCACTTAGACAATAAGCTTCTTTTTTCTTTCCCATATAGACAATTTCACATTTACCCACATTATACTCCATGTGCCAGATTTTTGTCCACTCACTGAGCCTATGTCCTCTTGTAGCCTCCTTAGAGCCTCTTCATAGCTTACTTTCCTACCTATCTTTTTCAAACTTTTAACTTTATTTGTGTCATAAGTAGGCTTACATAAACACTACAATGAAGTTACTGTGAAAATCCCCTAGCCACTGCATTCTGGTGCCTGGTCGGGTACACCGAGGGAGAACTTAGCATGGTCAATGCATCTAATCCACACGTCTTTTGGACTGTGGGAGGAAACCGAAGCACCTAGTGGAAATGCATGCAGACACGGGGAGAACATTTAGACTCTGCACAATGACACAAGCTGGGAATTGATTCCGAGTCCCTGGAGTTGTGAGACAGCAGTGATAACCAATGTGCTGCCCTGACACTACAGAGTGTCATCAGTTACATTTACAGCTTCAGTCCCTTCCTCCAAGTCATTTATGTAAATGGTAAGAAGTTGAAGTCCAGCGTTGATCCTTGTGGAAAGGAGGGATTAAGGGTTGGGTTGTTTTTTTGCCGGGGAGGGGTTGGTGGTGGTGGTGGTGACGACAGCAAATCTGAAGGATGGAGGAAATAAATTTTGAATCCCGGATAAAGCCCATTTTAGAGGGGCGAATAAGCTGGCAATTACATGGTTGTGATCATTGGGATGGGAGCAGAATTCGGTCTGGAATTAGTGACATTTCCCAGAATGGCCTGGCTGGGATCACACCCAGAGTGAGTACTTGGGGACTGGGCTTCAAAAGGAAGTCAGACGGCAACTGGGAAATGACGTCCCCCTGCAACCCCTCCAGGACAGAAAGGCCAAGCCAGCTTGTGCCAGTGGACCTAACTCTGACTCAATTTCAGCCCCTTCTCCCTAGAAGCTGGTGTAGACTGTTGCGTTGGACAATCAGCCATGATCATAATGAATGGCAGAGCAGGCTTGAAGGGCCAAATGGCCTCCTCCTGCTCTTATCTTCTATGTTTCTATGTTTAGGCTTCAGATTGCATTCAATTTCAGTAACCAAATTACTGGTGGCAGTATTAAACAACATTAGCAGTCAATAAGACCCTTACTAGGAAGAACCAGTATCACTGTACTTAATAAAACATTTATAGTTCATACAATATTAATGTTCCAGTGGAAAAGAAAGGCATGAGCGTTCATATATTTATATCTGTAAACTAATTTCAGAAGGCAATTACATTTCCATTATAAATATTCTGAACTTGGAACCAACAAAGCTCCCAGCAAAATTGCAACTGAAAAGGGATTTCTCTACATCAAACTCTAACACGGCTTGTGCTGTACGGCTGGCTGGTCAGAGAGGTGAGGAGCATCAGTGCCAGGGAATCAAAACTCTATTACTTCAGCTGCCGCCACTAAGGATTTCAAGTCTGGAATCACAACAGTTTCACACTCCAATAATTCCTTCGAGCTCAACTCCAACAAAGATCTATTCAGCCTTGACAGCTTGTGTGACCCTGGAGAGCCACAGTTCTTTGGGGGAAAGAGGGTTCCTGATTTCCACTGCCCTTCATCAGAGGAAGTGTTCTGGACCCCCTCCCCAACATTTCCCCCCCCCCCACCCCCCCCACATCCCCCAACAGAGGTAGTGGTTTCTGTTGTCAAAAATATTTGATTGTCTCATATCAATAACCTCTCTCCTCCCAGCACACTGTATTACTGACTGTATCTCTACTGATGTTAATCCAGCTCCATCACACTGTCACTCAGTAAATCCACACCCCAGCACCCTGTGTTACTGACTGTATCTCTACTGATTTTAATCCAGCTCCCTTAAACTGTCACTCAGTAATCCCTCTTCCCCTAAACGCCCTGTATTACTGACTGTATCTGTACTGATGTTAATCGAGCTCCTTCACACTGTCACTCAGCAACCCCTCTTACAATTGGGTCCCAGAATCAATCATTGGCTGGCACATACATACTCTGAGGTCCAATAATGACAGTTCATATCTAGGTTATTGGTGGGATGATCTGCCAGGGTTCCTGCTCTTGACTGACGGTATGTAATCGGAACGTTAGACCAGGATTGATCTTGGCTCGGAGCCCATTTACAGTTAAACAACCAGCATTAAGTTCACTCACATGGGAGAGGTCAGAAAGTGGCACTGGAACCGTTTACCTAGCAACAGGAAGGGGAATAGACTGAGAATGTTAATAATTGTCTGTGAGGTTATCTTACCTTGGAGTCATACTGAGATGCACCAAGCATGATCAGAATGACGGACTGGGGAGAAGCTGCTGTAACCGATCGATCAAGGCTGCACAATATGTATTAATGCTCTTTGAGTGGCAGTAATGACAGTCTTTTACCAGAGAAGCCAGGTGTAGGGCGGAGACACAGTGCAGGAAGCTCCAAGGTTGGATAGAGCAGGGGAGGTAGCAACTATGTAGTCTTATCACACACGATGTATAATTAACAGCAGGCAGTCCCAGTGTGCTGTTCACTCAGCGAGCTGTCGGTCCATCCACCTCCAGCTGTAGATTCTGCATTAATAAACACTGCTGGCTCCTCACAAAGGAGCCGACTCACATAAACATCTTTGGAAAATCACATCTTTGATTCCACAATAAAAGACTTCAATAACAATCTGCTGCTGTTGTAACCCCTCACTGTTACATCCTCTCTTCACTTCTTTCCCGTTCACCAGTAATTAACAATTTCACATTTCTTTTCATTTTTCATACTTAATATTTGCATGGAATCATAATTACCTAGAGTAAAGCTCTCTCTACACTGTCCCCATCAAACACTCCCAGGACAGGTACAACACAGGGTTAGATACAACCACCTGACTTGATCCAAACCACCAGATGTAACCACCAGATTTTGAATCTGGATGACCCTTTGTCAGTGTTAGTGTTCAATTTTGAGTTTTTAAATCAGGTAAAGAGAGAGAATTTGTTGTATGTGGACTTCCAAAACGCATTTGATACAGTGCCACACAACAGACTTGTGGGCAATGTTTTAGCCCATGCAGTAGTAGGGACAGTAGTAACATGGACACAAAACTCAGAATGGTTGGAAACAGAGAGTACTGATAAATAGTTGTTTTTCAGGCGAGAAGATGGTTTGTTGTGGAATTTACAGAATCATAGAAATGCTACAGTGCAGGAGGCCATTTGACCCATTGAGTCTGCAGTGACCACAATCCCACCCAGGCCCTATTTCCAAGGCCCCACATATTTACCCTCTAATCCCATGCCGATTTAGCATAGCCGAACAACTAAAAAACATATATTTGGAATACAGGAGGAAACCAGAGCATCCGAAGGAAACCCAAGCAGACACAGGGAGAATGTGCAAACTCCACACAGTGACCCAAGGCTGGAATTGAACCCAGGTGCCTGGCACTGTGAGGCAGCAGTGCTAACCACTGTGCCACCATGGCCATAAAGTTCCCCAGGGATCAGTGTTGGGACCCTTGTCTTCACTGATATATGTGAATAACCTTGACCTTGTGTACAGGACACAATTCCAAATCTTCAGATAGTACAAAACTTGAACTGAGATGGATAGTTTAGAATTTCAAAAGGACAAAGACAAGTTGATGTAATGGGCAGACAGGTGGCTATAAAATTTAATGCAGAGACCCATGAAATGATTCATTTTGGTAAGAAGAATACAGAGAGGTAATATAAAAATAATGAATACAGTTCTAACGAGGGGTGGTATGGTGGCACAGTGGTTTGCATTGCTGCCTCCCAGTATCAGGGATCCAGGTTTGATTCTGGCCTTGGATCACATCTGTGTGGAGTTTGCAAATTCTCTTAGTGTCTGCCACAGTCTGTAGATGTGAAGGTTAGGTGGATTGGCTGTGCTAAATTGCCCCTTGGTTTGTCTGTGTGTGGACGCGTGCTCAGTAATGAACTAGCGTCCAGTCCTGAGTGAACCCTGCCTGATGCCCAGTGTCTGTCAAAACAGGCTCTAAATCCCTACGATCCCGAATTGGAGTAAGCGGCTAGTGCAAGTGGAGTGTAAATTCTAAAGGGTGTGGGAGTAGAGGGACTTTGGCATGCAATAAATCATTGAAGGTGGCAAAATAGATTGAGAGAGTAGCTCATAAACTATACATTTTCCTGGACTTTATTAATAGGAGCATTGAGCACAAGAGCAACAAAGTTATGTTAGACTCACATAAAACTCTGATTTGGCCTCAATTGCGTCCAATTCTGTGCACCATGCTTTAGGAAGGATCATAGAATCCCTGCAGTGCAGAAGGAAGCCATTCAGCCCACTGAGTTTGCATTGACCACAATCCCACCAAGGCCCTATTCCTATAACCCCACATATTTACCCTGCCAATCTCTTGACACTAGGGTCAATTTAGCATGGCCAATCAACCTAACCACACATCTTGGGATTGTGGGAGGAAACTGGAGCAACCCAAGGAAACCCATACAGACACGGGGAGAACATGCAAACTCCACACAGAAAGTGACCCAAGGCCGGAATTGAACCTGGGTTTCTGGCACTGTGAGTCAGCAATGCTAACCCACTGTGCTGCCCCATGCTGGATGTTAAGGAATTGGAGTGATTGCAGAAAAGATTCAGAAGAATGGGTCCAGAGATGAGGAATGAGTTACATAGGCAGATTGGAGAAACTGCGTCTGTTTAACTTGAAGGGAAGTTGAGAGGAGATTTGATAGAGATGTTCAAAGTAATGATGAGTCTGAACAGAGTAGATGGGGAGAAACTGTTACCACTGCTGGGCAGATTGGGAACGAGAGGACAACGATTTAACGTGAGTGATTGGTTAAAGAAGCAATGCGACATTAAGAAAATCTTTCTTCAAGCAGCCAGTGGTGAGGAGAGTGCGGTGAAGGCAGGTTTATTCAAAGCAGTCAAGAAGGGATTAGATTATCTGAAAAGGAAGGATGTTAAAGTGAGAAGGCGGAGAAATAACATAAAGTGGATCGGTCCTTCAGAGAGGCAGGGCAGAAATGACAGGCCGAATGACCTCCTTTTGTGCTATAGCCATTCTGAGAGTCAGAAAGTTGCGGGTTCAAGTTCCACTCCACAGACATGAGGTCTGAATCCAGGCTGATACATTAGTGCTGTGCTGCCAGGCTGCTGCACTGTGTGAGGTGCCATCTTTCAAATAAGACTGGCCTCTTGGCTAAAAGATCTCGCTATTTTGAAGAGCAGGTAAGGTCTCCCTGGAGGCCAGGGTCACTATGTAATCCTCAACATCACTAACAAAAGTCCATTTCTTTGTGGGATCTTACTATATGGAAGATGTCTGCTCTGAGTTTTCTACGTTACAATAATGTTCAGACTGTCATTGTCTGTCGCCCTTTGAGACGTTCTGAGGTTGTAAAAAGGGTTATCAATATTGAAGTTCTTTCTTTCATCCTTTTCATTGTGGGTGGCTGATAGCTTTTACTCAGGCTGTGTGCTTACAGCAGGCCCATGCTTCAGTTGTTAAATACACCACTTCTTGTGGTAGTCAGACAGACAACCTGAGCTTCAATATAAATGACACTGGCACTGTACAATGTTACTGTCACTGTATAACAATGCTATCAGCATATAGCTCTAGTGATGTATTATAATGCAGTACAGTACGCCATGATATATGGTAATGTAACATAGCTCACTCGCATGAAGCTGAGGACTGAATATTATAACAAGCTTTGTCCTTCCCTTAAAGTGTGTCAGGAAATGAAAGCACACACTCCCAACTGAGACCTCTCACCAGAGAATCTTTAAGGCCAAAGTCAGATCCTCTCAGTTAGGGAAAATCAGCTTTTCCCTCCTGCAGTTCTCTCACCCAATTGCTGCGTCTCTCTTCCCCTTGCAGCTGTGGACCCATTCTGGGACGATGGGCGGTGGGATACCCTCCAACATCTTAATTGGGTGCGAGTGCAGCTGGTGACAGCTGGCAGGGTGTCCAATCATGTTGGGTCAGGGGAGTCCAAACGTGGGTTGGATGTTACCCAAGACCACCCTCTCATCATCCACACACTCCCTCCCTCCCTCTCACACACCTGCCACCCAATGGAAGCAGGGCTATCTTATTAAACTTTGCTTCTTTGACCCAGAGATGTGCAGGTCAATAGTACATCCCCATATCATTGTCCAGCTGCCTCTATATGGAGTGGAACCAAAGTGAAACCTTAAATGTGGCTCTATGAAGTGAGGAAACCTGTCCTTTCTCTGGATTCTGAGGGCTGTCTGTATGCTTCAGCAGCTCTGAATGAAACTCCCACACCATCTGGAAGAAAGATGGCTGCCTGAAAAAGACGATATGCTACAGCTCTTTATTCTCCAAAGCAAGTTCCACACTAAAATATGGAAGCTGCATCACTTGTGTGCAGCGACAGACACTTCCAGTAAACACAGTAACTAGGGATTAGCGTAAAAAGTTCGAGCCAGCATACAGCAAACCACCACACACTGACCCAGCCAGGTTCAACTCCCAACACTGAGCTCAGATTGTCCTCAGGGATTTCCATCCTCGGCAGGGAGTCACTTCTCTGGAAACATGTGCCGCGGGGTTACCACGGAAGCTGGCCATGAGCCAGGCAGGCTAGGATTGATAACTCGGAAACACACCAAGCCTCTCGCACACACGTAACTGCGGAATCTAGTCACACAGCAGCTCCCGGCCCTCAGGCAAGGGAAGAAAGAAAAGATAATACTCAGGATGCCGCACGACTGAGCTGCATGTTAGCATCACCTCGCTGTGTTGCCAGTCCCAGGTTTTCAGCTTGATAAAAACCAACGGCGAGTAATTCAATGAGTTGGAGGTAAGCCAGTACCAAGTATCCGATCCCATGTACGCAGTGGGGAAATGCACAGTTTGGGTTCCCCCTCTCCCGCTGTGAAGGCAGCCAGAGTCTGGTGGAATTCAGAATGCCACACACAACATGCACCGCAGGAAGTCAATCGCAGAATCCACTTGTATTTTTTTAAAAAAAGAAATCATTACACAATAATCCACGGGGAAAAGAATCAGAACATTGGTGTATTAGATAAACCAAAGGTGGGGTATGAGGCTGACCGGCAGAGGCCACTTTCAGGAGATGGTGGAGAATTCTTTCAGCAGTATCTCCTGGCTCAATGTATTCACAGCAAGGTTCTTCCTCACATTGAGACTGATGGAGCGGACCTGTGGGAGGACAGAGAATCAGTTCAGTGATGGTTTACTCAGCAGTGGAGTCAATACTAAAAGATTAAGGCAAGGGATCCTCTTTAATAAAATCAGAAAATAACCAGCAGGTCAGGCTGCATCTATATAGAGAGAGAAAGAGTTAACACTACCAGGTTCCTTCCAAGTCACTTACCATCCTGACTTGAAATTATAAAGTGAAGTAAATTTATTAGTCATAAGTAAGGCTTACATTAACACTACAATGAAGTTACTGTGAAATTCCTCTAGACGCCACACTCTGGTGCCCGTTCGGGTCAATTCATCTAACCAACACATCTTTCAGACCGTGGGAGGAAACCATAGCACCTGGAGAAAATCTACACAGACATGGAGAGAACATGCAAACTCTCCAACGAGACCCAAGCCAGAAATCGAACCCGGGTCCCTGGCGCTGTGAGGCAGCAGTGCTAACCATTGTGCCACCCACATATATCACCATTTCTTCACTGTGTCAAAATCCTGGAACTCCCTCCCTAACAGCACTGTGGGTGTACCTACACCATACGGACTGCAGCGGTTCAAGAAGGTAGCTCACCACTACCTTCTGAAGGGCAATTAGTGATGGGCAATAAACGCTGGCCCAGCAACAACACCTGCATCCTGTAACATAATTTTTAAAAATTCAGATGTGACCTTTCATCAGAACTGGCCTCAAGTCACAGGTTAGAAGGGACCGGCTGAGTATTTCCAGCTTCTATTTTTATTTCCAGTTTCCAGCATCTGTCATATTTTGCTTTTGTAGAGTCGCTCTGTTTCCCCACAGATTTGCTGCTTTGTGTGAGCTGGCTCAGTGAGTAACACTAACTTTAGATTCAGAGGATTCTGGGGTTCAACTCACACTCCAGAGACATGAGCAGGTAATCTCGGCTGGCGTTCCCAGTAGAGTACCGAGGGAATGGTGCACTATTGCCGACGTCTTATTTTGCGTGAGACATTAAACTGAGGCCCCGCCTGGCCTCTCAGGTAGATGTAAAAGATCCAATGGTTACTCTTCAAAATAAAGAAGGCGAGTCCACCCATGTGTTCTGGCCAATACTTATCCCTCAATCGACATCACTAACGCAATATCTCATCACAATCACATAACTGTTTGTAGGAACTTGCAGTGTATAAATTGGTTGCTGCATTTCCTACATTCCAACAGTGGCTACATTTCAAAAAGCAATTTATTGTAATTCTTTTTTATTGATTTGTGGAACATGGGTGTCACTGGCTGGCCAGCATTTACTGCCCATCCCTAGATGCCTGAGGGCAGTTGAGAGTCAACCATATTGCTGTGACTCTAGAGTCAAATGTAGGCCAGACCAGGCAACAACAGCAGATTTCCTTCCCTAAAAGACATTAGTGAACCAGATGAGTTTTTCCGACAATCTACAATGGTTTCACGGGCAACAGTAGATTCTGAATTCCAGATTTCTCTTTTATTGAATTCAAATTCCACCATCTGCCATGATGGGATTCGAACCCGGGTCCCCAGAACATTAGCTGAGTTTCTGGATTAATAGTCCAGCGATAATACCAGTCGCCTCCCCTCAGCCATTTGAATTGCATGGCTGGTGATTGCTCAGCTGAACATTGCCCTCTTACCAGCTCTTTGAAGAAGGCAGCCTCTTTGGGCTGTTCTGAGTAGCGTTCATACTGGTCCAATCCATCCTGCAGCTTCAGTGTCAGTGTGTCGTAGTTAGAGCGGACCACCTCCAAAACCTGAGGAGACAGGCATACTACTAGTTACTGAGATACACAGGCAAACATGAACACCATTCAGGACAAAGATAGGAGGAGGAGTAAACAGGGCCAATAGAGTATAACTGGAGAATGTGGGGTAACTGAGGGAGATGGGGGGGGTCCCAGAACCTCGGTGCTGTATGGGAATGAGTTAAAGATAGCAATCACATGCAGTGAGGATGGGAGGACGCTGGCCTTGGAGTTTGGGGGATAGATGAGAGAACAGTTCTGAAGAATATGGATTGATAAGTGAGTTTCCATTAAACTGATTTCCAGTTGGTTCAGGGTATATCATTCTTACACGTTAATGCATATAAATGTTATATTTGAAGAGATTCAATAATTCAGAATTTCATCATCCCAAATATTTTCAGAAACTACTGCCCTACAAGTAACAAGTTTAATTTCCATTGTAAGGAAGGTTTATGTTTAAGATTAACAATTTAGAAACAGTGTGGGAACAGCTGGTTTTGCAGAACCTCTCTGCCATGACATCACAGCCCAATGCTAGTGACATCACAGCCTCATGTGACATCATATCCCTCTGCCAGTGACATCACTACCCAGAGAGACATCACAGCTCTGAAATTCTGCACTCTTGTAGCTGTCCTGATGAATGGACAAAAAGTTTCAGTAACTTGCCTCTCTTTTTAGAGATATAGATAAATTAAGAGAATGAGGGTTTTAACATTAAAATGAGGGAGAAAAATTGGATGCCAAAAAACAGGGACATTAATTATAAAAAAATTGTTAAAAAGGGCTTTTTAATTTGGAATGTCTCTTAAACCTAAACTAAATTGCTACATCAAGGGTGTTAGCTGGGTTGCTGGAATGAGATGATGTTGACAGGTAGGGTGAAGTGGGGCTCGTCTGGATCAACTGAATCTGTTTTGAGTGAAGGATAGGCTAGTTGGACTTTAAGGGATGTTCCTCATGACCCAGGCATTATCCCATTGGCTGCCACCAACACAAATTCAACACAACTGCTGGAACAACTGCTTGAGAAGGTCTCAGCCTCCAATAGGAACATTTCTCTTCACAATGCTCATAGAAGATCATAAAATCCCTACAGTACAGGAGAAGGCCATTCGGCCCAAAGTCTGTACTGATCACAATCCCACCCAGGCCCTTTTCCCATAACCCCGCACATTTACCCTGCTAATCTTCTTGATACTTAGGGTCAATTTAGTATAGCCAATCAACCTAAACTCGCACATCTTTGGACAGTGGGAGGAAACCAGAGCACCTGGAGGAAACCCACGCAGGCACGGGGAGAATATGGAAACTCCACAGACAATGACCTGAGGTCGGAATTGAACCCGGGTTCCTGGCACAGTGCTAACCACTGTGCCACCCTGATTTAGACAATTCCGTGCTGATATAGACAGTTCCTCGCTATGCCAGGATGTTTGTGATCTGGGTTGGTCAATAATAAAATCCAGCTCCTATCAGCCTGTCCTCACTTCCAGACTCCTAAAGACACTGTGCTGCTAATAGGACTGAATGTACAGGGTGCTGTCGAGGGAACAGGAAAATATATGGTAATTAGAAAAGCCTTGAATTTCCGCTCAGCATCATGGCATGTTTGGAAATATGTCAGGTCACTAGAAAACCGGCAAATAATAAATAATATGTGGTGGAAATGCATGAATAATAAAATAATTCTAATTATTTTAGATAACATTGACATGTTGCAGTATTACAGGACAATTAATGTAGCAATTTGTTCCAAGGCAGTATGGGAGCTAATACCTACACTGATCATAGCATAAACAGCATCAAATTCCCAAATGATCCCAATTTGGTCAGTGAGACAAAGGGCAGGATTCAAATTGGACTCTTCAGTTTGGATCTTGAGCATGCCTTCTCATGACTGGCTTTGACGAGCTGTAAGGTAACTTACCTTATGGGATGGCAGCCTGATTGTTTTGGTACTGGACTAGTACCCAACTGATCAAACTGCCAATTTTGAAACTAACGTTTCACTGAAGAAGACTCACCTTAAAGATCACTAAACAAATCCCTATCTGTTCACAATCTCCTACCAGAGACACATTTGGCTCATCATGACAATGCTGCCCAACAAGGTACCATCCAGTCTAATCACTCTTTATGGCTCTTGGTTTGTAGCCTTGTACATTCTAGCACTTCAAGAGTATATTCAAGTACTTTTTAAATGTTATGACAGTTTCTGCCTCTATCACCAATTCAGGCAGTGAGTTTCAGACCCCTACCATCCTTTCATTGAAAAGTTTCCCCTCGAATTTCTCTAAACCTCCAACTTCTTCCTCTAAATCTATGCCCCAATTATGGATCCCTCAAGCAAGAGAAATATGGCCTTTTCATCTACTCTATCTCGGCCTCTCATAATTTTATACTCTTCAGTTAGGTCTTCATCCTCCTCTACTGGAAAGAAAACAACTCCAACCTATCTAATCTTTTCTCATAATAGTAGCTCTCCAGTTGAAGCGACATCCACATAAACCTCTTCTGTATCCTCTCTAGTTCAACTGCATCTCCACTACTCCAGTGGTCAAAACTTATTTACCAATAGAGTGGTAAGAATGTGGAACTCACTACCACAGGGAGTGGTTGATGCAAATAGGTTCGTTTAAGGGAAGCAAGGTAAGCATATGGGGAGGAAGGATTAGAGGGTTGCAATGGTAGGTTTAAATGAGAAAAGATAGGAAGAGATGTGAGTGAATCTTATACAGCAGTGTGGATGAGTGGGGTTGAATAGCCTATTTTCTGGTGTATTCATAAGAACATAAGAACATAAGAAATAGGAGCAGGAGTAGGCCATCTAGCCCTTCGAGCCTGCCCCGCCATTCAATAAGATCATGGCTGATCTGTTGTAGCTCAGTTCCACTTTCCCGCCCTCTCCCCATAACCCTTAATCCCCTCTCTTATCAAGAACCCATCAACCCGCTTCTTAAAAATATTTAGCGAGGCAGCCTCCACCACTTCAACGGGCAGAGAATTCCAGAGATTCACCACCCTTTGAGTGAAGAAGTTCCTCCTCAACTCCGTTCTAAACCGCCTCCCCTTTATCTTGAGGCTGTGCCCCCTAGTCCTACTGTCTTTTTTGAGCAGGAAGAGTCTCTCCACCTCTATCCTATCCATCCCATTCATCATCTTATACGTCTCAATGAGATCTCCCCTCATTCTTCTAAACTCTAACGAGTACAAGCCTAGTTTATTCAGCCTCTCCTCATAGCTCAATCCCCTCAACTCCGGTATCAGCCTAGTAAACCTCCTCTGCACTCCCTCCAGGGCCAAAATATCCTTGCGCAGGTGCGGCGCCCAAAACTGCACACAGTACTCCAGCTGCGGCCTCACCAATGCCCTATACAGCTGCAGCAAGACCTCCCTACTTTTATATTCAATCCCCCTCGCTATGAAGGCCAGCATCCCATTCGCCTTCCTGACCACCTGCTGCACCTGCAAGCTGGGTTTTTGCGACTCATGCACAAGGACCCCGAGGTCCCTCTGCACCGTCGCCTGCTACAGTTTCCTATATAACCAGTTGCAGTTCCAGCATTAGTTTCTTGCTCTTTATATTTCTTGCTAAACTAACAATGGAAAGGACTAAATGAATTTTTAAAAACATTTTATTCATTCGTAGGACATGGCATCACTGGCTCAGCCAGCATTTATTAACCATCCTTAGTTACACTTGGAGAGCAGTTGAGAGTCAATCATATTGCCGTGGTTCTGGAGTCACATGAAGGCCAGGCCAGATAAGCATGGCAGATTTTCTTCCCTCGAGGACAGTAGTGAATCAGATGGGTTTTTCCTACAATCGACAATGGTTTCATGGCCATCAGTAGATTCTTAATTCCAGATTTGTTTTATTGAATTGAACTTCTACCAACTGCTGCGGCTGGATTTGAACCCAGGTCCCAAAAACTTTAGCTGAGTTTCTGGAATAATGGTCTAGCGATAATACCACTAAACCATTGCCTCCCCAGGCACATCAGAAGATGGTAAGCAGATTTTATTTTAATTGTTCTTAAGACTTGAGAGCTACTGACAAGTTCTGCATTTATTGCTCATTCCTGGTTTGGAGCAAGTGACTTGCTATTGGCCACTTCAGAGGGCAGTAAAGAGTCAGCCAAATTGAGGTGTGACAGTAATGACGATATAGCTCAGGCTTAGGATGTCAGTTATCCCTTCTTAAAGTGACCATTGTTTCCCCATTTAGGATATTCAGCAATCTAATAGCTTCTCGGTCACACATAAGAACATAAGAAACTTACTGAACTGAACTCAAACTTTTAAAACGCTAACAATGCTGCCATGTTTGGGTTTTAAAGCCAATAGGAGTGGAGAATGGGTAAAGTCGACAGGACACTTTGATAAAATGAGATAGAGTATTACTGGGAAAAAAAGTTGTCCCTATTTTCGGTAATACACAAGTTCTGTCCTGCCAAACAGCTATTTAAATGGGATAGATTTGCACAGATGCTTGATTGCACCATTGCGGGGCTGTAGGGAGGCAGGATGGACATCCTATCTGAAGACGAGAAGGAATGTTCAAAAAAAGCAATAATGTGAATATTTCTGAAGGTGCTGTCACTCTTTAGGCTGTCAGAGCATTAACCATGGATAAAAAGCTGTAATGTATTCCAATGGATGGCTCCTACACAGTGACAATATCACATTACTCGCAATAACTGAACCGAAATAGAATAATGTGCAGTGTAGCAGCTCCCACGTATCTGTAAGAGTTGCCAGTACAGTTTAATGACAATGACCTTGTCACATCCTGTTACACAAGACCTGGTTTTAAAATACTGACATTTTCCAATATTGTCCCCTCTCTGCTGGGACAGCATCTGAAGCAGTTAAGACCACAGTAAGGTTTGAAATAGAAGGATATTCAGGCCATCAAGGTCATTCTTTCTTCAGAGATCACTTATTGAACATGAACTCTCTTTCACAAAATATCCTTCTGAGCCACCATCACCTGTTCCTGACCCTGTAACTCCCCCACCCCAATCCCAGTGAATCAAATAGATCTACTGCCGGCTGTATACAATCCAATTCCCTGAGAATTTATCAAACTTGTAAAGCTGACTCAGAATTAACTCTTTTCTGTTTACCTGCTGTCCTAACAAAGTGAGTAATTACATCGGCTGGTGAAGTGCCTCGCTTCTCAGATAGGAAGTTCTGGGTCTGAGCACTGGTCTTGAGGAGTTGCCATTCTCAGCTTGGATAGCAGTCCCTAACATTGACAAATCAGCAAGTCTGCTCTTTCCCCTTCAAGACTGATGACTTGTGCTTGGGGTACAGATTTGTAGCTGCAAGCACCAATGCACCATGTCTGTGATATGTCCTATTCACAGGGAAGAAGGGGGAGGACATGTCACTGGGCTTGTAGTCCAAAGGCCCAGGCTAATATTCTGGGGACTTGTGTCCAAATCCCACCATGGCAGCTGGTGAAATTTAAATTCAATTGATTAATCTAGAATATAAAGGTATTCTCAGTAAAATGACTATGAAATCATTGTCCACTAACATAAAAACCTATCTGGTTCACTGATGTCCTTTAACTTTGCTCACGTCTTTAGGGAAGGAAATCAGCCATCCTTACCTGGCCTGGCTATGAGACTCCAGATTCCCAACAATGTGGTAACTTTTAAAGGCCCTCTGAAATGCCTCAGCAGGCCACTTGGATCGAGGGCAATTAAGAGGCGGCAATAAATACTGGCTCACACTGAATGAATAAAAGAGCCAAACAAAAGGATGAAAAGCTGAACAAATGGACAAAAGAACTGGATTCCAGAGGTCAGGTGAGAAGGATCACCCTTGACATCAAGGTCGCAGTTAATTGAATGTGGTATCCTGAAGCCCTGAAGTTGATGGGAATCAGAAGTACAGCTCTCCACTGGGTCTCTCTCTACGTCATAAAATCCCTACAGTGCAGGAGACGGCTTATTGGCCCATCGAGTCTGCAACAACTTTCCAACAGGGCATCCACGCAGGCCCTTTTCCATAACCCTACTTATTAACCTCACTAAGCCCCCTAACCTACACATCTTGGGACACTAAGGGGCAATTTAACACAGCCAATCCACCTAACATCTTTGGAGTGTGGGAGGAAACTGGAGCATCCAGAGACAATCCATGCAGACATGGGGATAATGTGCAAACCCTGCTGGAATTGAACCTGGATCCCTGGCACTGTGAGGCAGCAGTGTTAACCACTGTGCCGCCCCTAACTCTATCAAATCTCTTCTCAATCTTTTCCAAGGATTACAATCCAGAATTTTCTAATTTATCTTCAAAGCTGATGTTTCTCATCCCTAGAACCATTCTTATGAATCTTCTCTAATTCTCTCCACTGCCATCATACTTTTCATATGTGCCACCCAGAACTGGATGCGGTGTTCCAGCTGAGGCAAAACTAGTTTTTTGTACAGTCAATCACCTCGGTCTCGGAACATTACTCCAGGGGTTCCTGAGGGGAGTGCCCTGGGCCCAATGCTCTTTAGCTTCCGTCCATCATAAAGTGGGGATGTTCGCTGATGATTGCACAATGCTCAGCACCATCCTGGATTTTGTGCTTGAGTTTCACAAGTGGGATTTGAATCCATGCCTTTCAGACTCTCAGAGGGGAGTGCAGAAGTCATTGGGGCAGTGTTTGTACCAAATGACAAGTCAAGTGGCATTAAGGAATAATAACCTTTACCTTGGGTGTACTCACTGAGTGTAATACAAGAGTGTTGTAGTCACGATACTTTGGCTGCAGGATGTATTAATCGTAATTGTGTCGTTATAAGCCTGTGCATTTAGTTGCCTTTAAATAATTCAGGAGATGGGTCATTAATGTTAGTGACTGGAATTGTCTATTTTCATTCCTCAGGAGTTTGCAGGGCAGAATGTCAGCGTGATTCCTTTCATCTCAGTCTCACGGATCGGAACTCAGTCAAATCCCAGTCCCAGAAGGCAAATGTTCAAGGGAAGGATTGAAGAGTTACCAGCAATGTGCTCTTTTAACTCTGGCATCTGCCTTTTAGTCTAAACAGGAATAGGGAAAAAACCATCTGACACTTTACTCATACTCCCATGATCTTTTATCAAATACTTTTCTCATCATCAGTCTCCAATCTCCCTCTCCACTGCTGTCTGTCTCAGATTTACTTTACAACCGTATAATGTGATCCTTCTAAGCTCCAAATCCACTCCTACACCCACTCTTAGATCTTACGACCATAAAACGTAGGAGCAGAGCTAGGCCACTCGGCCCATCAAAATTGCTCTGCCATTAAATGAGATCATGGCTGATCTGATAATAATCCTCAACGCCACTTTCTCACCTTCTGATAACCTTTGATATCCTTACTGATTAAAAATCAGTCCATCTCAGCCTTGAACGTATTTATCGACCCTCTTCCTGTGCCTTGCACACTCACCAAGTTCACATTCAAACTTATCAAATAAATATAAAATCAAAATACTGCGGATGCTGGAATCTGAAACAAAAACAAAAAATGCTGGAAAATCTCAGCAGGTTTGACAGCATCTGCGGGGAGAATAGAACCAACGTTTCAAGTCTGGATGGCCCTTCGTCAGAGCTCAAAACGTTGGCTCCAATCTAATCACGGTGTCTCCTCCTTTAACCTTCTACCAGGAGCAGGATGTCCCTGCCCTGTGTCTCCCACCACATAAAATTCAACTTTGCAAACTCAATCTTCCCATCACCCGATCACTCACTCCTGCTCTGCCTGATCTTCTTTACTCCTCTTCCTAAACTCAGTTCCTTTGCTGATATTAAAAAGTCGGGGGACACGGGAATGAGTGTCAATATGTACGTGTGTGCATTAGAGGGTGTGTGCATGCTCTACTCACATACACATGCAATGTGCTAAGTCCCAGGTAAATATATGAACAAAAGAACTAGGAGCAGGAGTAGGCCATCTGGCCCCTCGAGCCTGCTCCGCCATTCAAAAAGATCATGGCTCATCTTTTCGTGGACTCAGCTCCACTTACTCACCCACTTGCCATAATCCTTAATTCCTTTACTGTTCAAAAATCTATCCTTGCCTTAAAAGATTCAATGAGGTAGCCTCAACTGGTTAGGGAATTCCACAGATTCACAACCCTTTGGGTGAAGAAATTCCTCTTCAACTCAGTCCTAAATCTGCTCCCCCTTATTTTGAGGCTATGCCCCCCTAGTTCTAGTTTCACCTGCCAGTGGAAACAACTTCCCGGCTTCTATCTTATCTATTCCCTTCATAATCTTATATGTCTCTATATGATCTCTCCTCATTCTTCTGAATTACAATGAGTATAGTCCTAGTCCACTCAGTCTCTCCTCGTAAGCCAACATTCTCAACTCCAGAATCAACCTAGTGAATCTCCTCTGCACTCCCTCCAGTGCCAGTATATCCTTTCTCAAGTAAGGAGATCAAAACTGTACACAGTACAGTACAGTACACTGGCCTCACCAGTGCCTTATACAGCTGCAACATAACCTCCCTGTTTAGAAATTCTGTCTCTTTAGCAATGAAGGACAAAATTCTATTTGCCTTCTTAATGACCTGCTGTACTTGTAAACCAACCTTTTGTGATTCATGCACAAGGACACCCAAGTCCCCCTGCACAGCAACATGCTGCAATTTTTTACTATTTAAATATATCAGGGTGCATCCTGATACTCTGTTTGACATTCGTGTTCACTACAAGATTAGAGAGACTGTAAACCAGTTGCTGTTGATGAATTAATCTAGCTTCAACCCAATGATAATTACATTTTTTAGAACAGATAACATTTGTCCGTGCTCATCTTATTAATGAAGCATTGCAGTTACAGGAGAACAAGGCTGCTGATAAATACTGTACCATTCATCCCACCTCTTTACCCACACAAACAGGCTCTGTTCTGGTTTGCTAACAAGTCAATCTGCTGGAAAATTCACTTTGTTGCTCCCTTTTCTCATTCAACTGGAAACCAAACTGGGTACACAATGTTGGCAAAAGTCACTTTTTTTTTAGGAAAAGAAGCATTTATTAAGCAATTCACAAGGAACCAGCCCATCAGAATCTCAATCTTCGAAAATATATGATGGTACACCGGTAAAAAGTTTTACAACACTATATTAAAGTCCAACAGGTTTATGTGGAATCATGAGCTTTTGGAGCCATATATGTAAAACCATGACTGCTCCTGAAACCTCAGCTACACGCCTTCACTTTGCAATTTACAAGCATTAACTCCAAGAACTCAAAAGACAGCAGCTAAACTGGACTGAGTGGCATTTCATTCATTTAATATTACAGCTGGGAAAATGGTTTGCAATGTAAACTCGCAAATGACATTCCAGGGCTTTGTTAGGCCTTAACGTTCCTGAAGTTTTTTTTACTTTATTCTTTGCGAATGGAATGTTGGCCTTTATAGCGAGGGGGATAGAATATAAAAGCAGAGAGGTCTTGCTGCAACTGTACGGGATACTGGTGAGGCCGCAACTGGAGTACTGTGTGCAGTTTTGGTCGCCACATTTGCGAAAGGATATATTAGCCTTGGAGGGAGTGCAGAGAAGGTTCACCAGGCTGATATCAGAGATGAGGGGCTTAGCCTATGAAGAGAGATTGAATAGACTGGGTCTGTACTCGTTAGAGTTCAGAAGGCTGAGGGGGGATCTTATAGAGACATATAAGATAATGAAGAGGCTAGATAGGGTAGAGATAGGGAGATTCTTCCCGCTTAGAAAGGATAGCAGAACTAGAGGACACAGCCTCAAAATAAGCGGGGGGTGGGGGGGAGTTTAGATCAGAATTGAGGAGGAACTTCTTCACTCAAAGGGTGGTGAATCTCTGGAATCCTCTGCCCATTGAAGTGGTGGAAGCTACCTCGCTGAATATATTTAAGTCACGGGTAGATAGATTTCTGGTAGACAAGGGAATTAAAGGTTATGGGGAGAAAGCGGGAAAGTGGACCTGATCCAATTCGGATCAGCCATGATCTTGTTGAATGGTGGGGCAGGCTCGAAGGGCTAGATGGTCTACTCCTGCTCCTATTTCTTATGTTCTTATGTTCACAGGATGGGAGAGTCGCTGGCTAGGCCAGCACTTATTGCCCATCCCTGACTGCCCTCAAGAAGTTGAGGGCAGTTGAGTCACCTTCTTGAACCGCTGTAGTCCATGTAGGTACACCCACAGTGCTGTTAGGAAGGGAGCTTTGGATCGTGACCCAGTAATAGTGAAAGAACAGTGATATATTTTTCCAAGTCAGGATGGAATGTGACTGGGAGGGAAACTTGCAGGTGGTGGTGTTCCCATGTGTCTGCTTTCCTTGTTTTTCCAGGTAGTGGAAGTTGCGGATTTGGAAACTGCTGTGGAAGGAGCCTTGGTGAATTGCTGCAGTGTATCTTGTAGATGGTACACACTACCATCACCGTGTGTCAGTGGTGGATGGAAGGCCGATCAAGCAGGCTGCCCTGACACCCTGTCGAGTTTCCTGAATACTGTTGTAGCTGCACTCATCCAGGCAAGTGAAGGCTATTGCATCACACTCCCAACTTGTGCCTTCTGGTGGTGGACAGGCTTCAGGTGGTCAGGAGGCAAGTCATTTTTAAAGTTTATTTATTAGCCACAAATAAGGCTTACATTAACACTGCAATGAAGTTACTGTGAAAATCCCCAAGTCACCACACTCTGGCACCTGTTCGGGTCAATGCACCCTAACCAGCACATCTTTCATAATGTGGGAGGAAACCAGAGCACCCGGAGGAAACCCGCACAGACATGGAGAGAACATGCAAACTTCACACAGACAGTGACCAAAGCTGGGAATCGAACCCGGATCCCTGGCGCTGTGAGGCAGCTGTGCTAATCACTGTGCCACCGTGCCACCCTTCGTTTCTCTCAGGATTGCCAAACACTGACATGCTCTTGTATCCATGGTATTTATATGGCTGGTCCAATTCAGTTCCTGGTCAATGGTGAGCCCCACGATGTTGATTGTGGGGGAATTCAGCAATGGTAATGCCATTGAATGTCATGGGGAGATGGTTAAATGCTCACTCCCAAGAGATGATCAATGCGTGGCACTTGTGTTCTGTGAATGTGACTTACCATTTATCAACGCAAGGCTGAGTGTTGTCCAGCTCTTGCTGCATACGGATGTGGACTGCTTCACTATACAAGTCATGAATGGTGCTAAACATTGTGCAGTCATCAACAACCTTCCCTATATCTGACCTTATGACGGAGGGAAGGTTATTGATAAAACAGTTGAAGTGCAGAAGAGAGAAATAAAAGCCAGAGTTTCCTGACAGCTGCCCAGTGACCTTAACAGAAGGTAGAGGTGAGGACCAGGGGCACCCTCAGTTCCCCTCCCCTGGACAGACTGAAGCACCTACCAACATTCACTGTCTGGACCCACAGATGGAAGCATGGTCAGGAAGATGGTGACTATACCTCAACTCTGATCTTTAGTCCATTCCCTCATTCAGCTTGCCCCAACACTGGCTGACATACCTTCAATGCCCAGGCTCCAAACTCTGGAATTTCCTCCTTAACTCTCACCACCTCCTGAAAATGTACCCAAGTAGCCAAGTTTTTGGTTAAACTCCTTAATTCTTTGCTGTGTGCCAAGTGTCAAATTTTGATGGATGATGCTCCTGTGAAATGCCTTGGGACATTTCTACTGCATTAAGGATGCTATATAAATGCAAGCTGTTGTTGATAAGGCTGAATCCCTAGGAAAATCAGAATTTTGCAGGAGTGAAGAACTGGAAGCAATCAACACAGAAAACCTGAAACACAGCACCTACTTCATGCAGAATGGAGTATGTTGAATACAATGCCAACTAGCTCAGGTTACATTATTAACCTGTGTAAGATGCCAACTGCGCATTTAATAACTTAAAGGACTAAAGCATAGCACTGTGACAGGACAGCAATCTTCAGAAGGGGGGTGTTGAGATCAAATGAAGGTTTAGGTGAACTGGGTCTAGCATTTTTATCTTCTCATTTTAATACAGCAATAATATTTTTCATGTCTGCATACTCATCTTTTTATTGTTTTTACAGAAACCAAGGTGAAGGATCAAAGTCAACAGCAAGGCGGGAGACAGTAGGATTAAAGCAGCCACGGATGAGTGGGTGGGTAACACTGGGCTGAGCTTTGAAGTGAGGAGACTGACAGCTTCAAGCTCCGTTCTGGGAAAACGTGCAGAATTATTTGAAGTTGGGAATCAACAAAAGGCAATATTGGAAGGGGCACTGACCCCAGAAATATCGCCGAAATACACAAAGGAAAGGAAATGGTGGAACAGAGGGTTTGGAGGTGGGAGGTGACAGTGTGAACATCTATCTGCTTCCCTCGTGCCTTGCAGCATTATTGAACAAAACGTGAGAGGAGATTTACCACGAAGATGCACCGCAGGGAAAGAGACATCAGTTATGTGGAGAAACTATTGTCACTGGCAGCAGGGTTGGCAACAAGAAGATACAGAAAAAAAAAAACTTGGAAAGGATCAGGGGTTGATGAGGAGAATTTGTCATGTTTCACAGCGAGTTGCTGTGATTATGAATGTGCTGGCCTGAGAGACCAGTGGAAGCAAATTCAAAGGGGTTGGATAAATACTTCAGAAAGGAAAGTTCATGGGGCTATGGGGTAAGAGGTGGGATGAGAGAGTGGAACTATTGGGGTAGCTCTTTCAAAGAGCTGGCACAGAATAATGGGCTCCCTTGTGCTTTTCTGTCTTTATGACGTAACATTAAAATGGCCCAATATGAGCAATTTACCTTATTTCAGACTGATTGATGCCGATATTTGTGAGATCTTCCTATCCATAAATTCACTGCCATAATTTTTTTTATTCATTCATGGGAAGTAGGCATTGCTGACATGTGGACATTTGTTGCCCTAACTGCTCCAGGCTTTTCAGAAGGCATTTAAGAGTCAACCACTCTTAAGAGTTGCTGTGGGTTACATGTAGACCAGACCAGCTGAGGGAGATAGACCTCCTTCCCTAAAGGACATTAGGTTTTATGACCATCGACAATGGCTCCATTTTAGATCTTTCTTTTAAAAATCAAATTCAAAGTTCACAATCAACCATAGTGAGATTCAAACCCAGATCCCCAGAGCATTGCCTTGGGTCTCTAGATTACGAATCAGTAACAATGCCACTGTGCCACCGCCTATACATCATTTTGACTGAATATCACTCAGAGACATCCTGAGGTTGTGAAAGGTACAATGGGAATGTCAGTTGTTTCTCGATGAAGCCCTCCTAGAATCAGGTTTCCTACTGATAGACATTGTCTCGGCTCACACTGAAGAACACTGACTAGACTCAGAGAGCAGAGGTGGCCTGGACCACTGGCACTCAGTCCCTGACAACCTTGGAAGGAAACCAGAAACTCAAACCAACAAAAAAAATCAGCAAGCAGCAGAGCTTCAAAGGGAAAAGCAAATTAGGGAGCTGATAAAATTATTCAACAACAGCTTCAATAAATGTTTCACTGAGTGTATCTCGGGAATAAGTGGCAGAAAACAGATTAACCAGGAAGCAGAGACAAGTGCTTATTATAAACATTACTGAAAAGTGTGATACAGTGAGCAACAGCCAGCAAAGGCACGTGGGAGAACCAGTGCCATGTCATTTCTTGATCCCCTAAGCTCATTCTGGGATTGAAGAACTTTAGCGGTCGATCACTGCTTACTGTTGATCAACCAAAGGGGTTTAATGTGGAGTAGGGGTGATTTTTATTAACACTTGCAGTGCCTGCAGCTACCGAGAGTTGTTCTGCTCCTTGGCCACTGATTTCTTGCTAATCTCTCTCTCTCTCTCCTGCTTGACAGCACAGCTCCTGACTGGGGTAAACTGTTTGATAAATGCAGGCCATTCGCTTGTACCTCATTCACTTGGACAAATATCCTGCTGACATTCATGGTCATGCACGTACGCTCAAAGAGCTTAACTTCATTGTTACATGATCCCCTTGATTGGTTTTGATTACCTGGGAAAGAGGGAAATTTTCCGAAATCATGGAATCCCTACAGTGCAGAAGGAGGCATTTCAGCCCATCAAGTCTGCACCGACCACGTTCCCACCCAGGCGGCAACCCTACGTATTTACCCCGTTAGTGTCAGGGGAACAAAGGGGGTCCACAAATCATTGGGTCAAAATCCTGGAACTCCTTCTCTAAAAACACTGCGGTGTACCAACATGACACAGACTGCAGCAATCCTAGACAAGGAGCTCACCACCACCTTCTCAAGGGTAATTAGGAATGGGTAGAGACCAGACATGGGATGGAAGGGCTGAATGGCTTCTTCTGTGCTGTAACCATTGTGTGATTCAGTGGCACAATGATTAGCATTGCTGCCTCACAGCTCTAGAGACCTGGGTTCGATTCCTAGCTTGGGTGACTGTTCTCCCTGTGTCTGTGTGGGTTTCCTCAAGGTGCACCGGTTTTCTCCCACAGTCCAAAGATGTGCAGGTTAGGTTGATTGGTCATGCTAAATTGCCCCTTCATGTCCTGGGATGTGTGTGTTGGAGGGATTAGCAGGGTAAATATGTGAGATTTCAAGGATAGGGCCTGAGTGGGATTGTGGTTGGTGCAGATTCGATGGGCTGAATGGCCTTCTTCTGCACTGTAGGGATTCTATGATTTTACCTTTAAAGCTGAATATTCAGAGAATTATTTTAATCATGTCTGTAAATACAGTCTGAACTTCCTTTCTTTTGTATTTGTGTTTCATCTCAAAATGAATTAAAGTAAAATAATGGAATTCAGGCTGTGCTGTCAGTTGTCACCGCTGGGAGAAGAGCCAGTAAACCTCCCACAACAGCACACATTCTTATCAACATAATTTAGGGAACTTGATTTATATTTATCAAGGTGAAGGATGTCAGTGCTTGTGAACAGAATATGTCATCAGCATTGTTATTATCAAACACTGAGGGGGCAGGTACAGTTCCTCACTCTGAATGCAATTTGAGCTATACTCAATCTGAAAAATTCTGATGGGACAGTGTAAAAGGAGCTTTATTCTGCAAGTAATGCAGTGCTGTACCTGTCCTGGGAGTGTTTGATGGGGACAGTGTAGAGGGAGCTTTACTCTGTATCTAACCCCGTGCTGTACCTGTCCTGGGAGTGTTTGATGGGGACAGTGTAGAGGGAGCTTTACTCTGTATCTAACCCCGTGCTGTACCTGTCCTGGGAGTGTTTGATGGGGGGACAGTGTAGAGGGAGCTTTACTCTGTATCTAACCCCGTGCTGTACCTGTCCTGGGAGTGTTTGATGGGGACAGTGTAGAGGGAGCTTTACTCTGTATCTAACCCCATGCTGAGGGGTGTTTGAGATGTCACTGTAGAGAGAGCTTTACCTGTCTGTAACCAATACTGCAGCTCATACTGAGCACTGCATACTAACACTAATTTCTGTAAATGAAAAATCCTCCATTTTGCAGGCACTTCTTACCTTGATGCGCAAACGTTTCACCAAAATATTTGAAAGCAGCCAATGTTCATGCTGCTTTAATCAACCAATATCTGATTATTCACAATATCTGGGCTTTCAGCCAATCCTGCCTTTCCTGGATATATGCAAGAGGACCTAGAAATAGCTTGGATAAGCACAAATGCAACGCACTGAGTAATATGCCAGAATTCACTCTCTTGTTGTAGGAACTAGCTCAGCTAACCTCCTAATTGTCTTTGACGCAGGATTTCTTATTCTGTCGAGAGGGATGTTTAAGTGAGACAGGGCTGCCAAAATGGAGTTCTACTGGCAGAAGCATGAGTTCAGAAATGGATTTATAACATTCGAGTATGAACCTCTGGTAGCTTCCGAAACACAGCCTCAGTGAACGTACCCTGACCTCACTGACGCTGCTGTGATCTGCATACCTCGGATGTTTCCTCATTTCCTTGGATGCTGAATTTTACCAACTCTTCCTACTCTGAATATTCCATCTTCAATATCTCAATCTGCTTCCCTCTCAATATTGCATCCTTTTTGATCTTCATCATTCCATGTACTACATCTTACAAAACACATGCAACCCGCACATCTTACACTTTTAGTAGCTCGTCCTACACAATCTTCCTCACATAGAAACTAGAAGCAGGAGGCAGCCATTTGGCCCTTCGAGCCTGCTCCGCAATTCATTATGATCATGACTGATCACTAAATTAAATATCCTGATCCCCACCTTCGCCATATCCCTTGATCCCTTTAGCCCCTAGAGCTATATCTAATTTCTTCTTGAAATCACACAACATTTTGGCCTCAACTACTTTCTGTGGTAGTGAATTCCACACATTCACCGCCCTCTGGGTGAAGGAATCTCTCTTCACCTCAGTTTTAAAAGGTTGATCCCTTATCCTCAAACTATGACCTCCTAGTTCTGGGCTCCCCCACCATCGAGAACATTCTTTCTGAATTGACTCTTGCCATTTTAGAATTTTATAAATTTCTATGGGGTCTGCTCTCGCTCTTCTAAACTCCAGTGAATATAATCCTAACCCATTTAGTCTCTCCTCATATGTCATCCCAGGAATCAGCCTGATAAACTTTGCTGCACTCCCTCTACAGCAAGAGCATTCTTCCTCAGATAAGGAGATTAAAACTGCACACAATGGGAAGTGTTAAGACTGGTTCAGACTCCTCTTTTAATCAGTGAATGAGCAGTAAGTTCTGATCTCCTTCCCAGACTCAACAACTTCTGTACCTCCCCCTCTCATATTTTCACTCTGAGGTCACACAAAATTTGAGTCATTGAAATAGGGTAGTACTAGGAAATATTTGGGATATATTGCAGCAACTCACCAAGGTTATTTATTTAAGTCCCCCTGACACTAAGGGGCAATTTACCATGGCCAATCAACCTAACCCACACATCTTTGGAGCGAGGGGAAACCAGAGGAAACCCACGCAGACACGGGGAGAATGTGCAAATTCCACACAGATAGTGACCCAAGGGTCACAGATCAATATTACTGTCTACTGCTGGAGTCATATTCTTCAGTTAGTACTATAAGCCAAATGGCCTCCTTCTGCACTGAGAATTCTATGATTCTAAGTAGCTCTCTCTTTCCTGTGGGAGAAAACCCACACTCTTATAATTCGGGCAGTGTAAATGATGGGGTAGTAGGCTGCATAGCACTGCAAACAACAACAACAACCTGCATTAATATAACATCTTTAACATCATAGGAGGTCCCAAGTCACTTCACAGGAGGGTTATGATTTAATACTGAGTCACATAAGGAGGTATTAGGATAGGTGATATAAACCTTGATTAAGTGAAAAGGTTTAAGGAGCAACTTAAAAGAACAGACTGTAGTTGAAAATTAGGGTTGAATTCCAGAGCTTCAGGCCTAGGCATATAACAGCAAGGCTCCCAAAGGGGGAATGCCGAATTCTGAATGTGTAAGAGGCCAGTACTGGAGGACGGCAGGGATCTCAAAGGGTTGTACAACTGGGAAAAGTTTGAGTATACAAAACAGAAGCTGAAGCAAGCCATCTGGTCCCTTGAGCCTGTTCTACCATTTAACAAGATCATGGCTGATCTGTTTGTCTTTCAAGCTCTACATTCCCAATCTATTCCAATAACCTGAGATTCCTGATAGGCAAAGAAATCAATCTATCTCGGCCTTAAAAATATTCAATTTCAGGCAGAGTTCCCAAGTTACACAACCCTCAGTGATATCAATTCTCCTTATCTCTATCATTAAAAGGGTGACTCCTAATTTTAAAACAATACCCCTTAATTCTGGACTCACCCATAACAGGAAACATCCTTTCCACATCCACCTTGTCAAGACCATTCAGGATCTTAGATACTTCAATTAAGTCACCCCCTCACTCTTGTAAACTTGAGCAGAAACAAGTCTCAGTCTGTCCAATCTTTTCTCATAAGGCAACCTGCCCATCCCAAGTGTCATTCTAGTAAACGTCCACTGAACTGCTTCCTTAACATCCTTCCTTAAATATGGAAACCAAAACTGCTCACCAATGCCTTGTATAACTGAAGCATAACATCCTTACTTTTATGTTCAATTCCTCTTATAATAATGGATAGAATTCCATTAGCCTTCTTAATTACTTGCTGTACCTGGATACTAACATTTTGCGACTCATATTCTAAAACATCCAAATCCCACTGCGTCTCAGTATTTCTGCCAAAGTGAACAACTTCACATTTTCCCACATTTCCCTATCTAAATCCACCTGCAACCTCACGCCCACTTCACAACATACTTTCCTACCTATCTTTGTGTCATCTGCAAATTTAGTTACCATGTCTTCACTCCCCTCATCAAAATCATTGATGTAAATTGTACAAGATCGAGGTCCCAGAACAGATCCCTGCTAAACCCTGCTCATCGTACGCTGCCAATCAGACAAAGACTCATTTCTGCACACACACTGTTTTCTGCCAGCCAGCAAATCTTCTTTCCATGCTAATATATTACTCCTTGTACCATGAGCTTTTATTTTCCCCAATAACCTTTGATGCAGCATCTTAACAAATGCCTTCTGGAAATCCAAGTACTGTACATCTACAGGCTCTCCTTTATCCACAGAGGCTACTTCATCAAAGAACTCCAATAAATTGGGGAGACAAGATTTCCCTTTCACAAAATCATGCTCTTACTGATTACCTTGAGTTTAAGTGCCCAGCTATAAGCTCTTTAACGATCAATTCTAACACCGTCCCTATGACAGGTGTCAAGATAATTGGCCTGTTTCTGCCTTCCTTCTTGAATATAGATGTTATTTTACTACTTTATAGTCTGATGGAACCTTTCCAGAATCTAATTGCAGAAAATTAACACCACCTCATTAAGCACCTCTTTTGAGGCTCTAGAATGAAGTCCATCAGGACTCGGAGACTTGTCATTCCGCGGCTCCATCACTTTGCTCAGCATCGCTTCCCTAGGGGTTGTAATTTCAACAAGATCCACCCCCCCCTTCCACCTGCTGAGTCACAGCTATTACTGGAACATTTTCGTATCCTCTACATTTGTTCAATTCACTTGTCATTCCCTTATTATCGACTATTAACTCTCCATTGTCGTCTCCAGAGATTACACAGAAAGGAAGGAGTGAGACCACAAAGACATTTGAAGATGAAAATGAGAGTTTTAATATCGAGACCTTGATGGGCCAGGAGCCGAGGCAGATGAACAGACACAGGGGGCAATGGGTGAACAGGGCTTGGCACTGACAAAGGTTGCCAGCACATTGGATGAACAAAACACCTAAAAATCCCTATCTACTTTCTGTGATTTAAGACCTGTGGTTAGCAATTATAATTGATCTATTAAAAAAATGAAGACATTTACAGAAATGAATGTACAGTCCAAGTATGCTTGAAATGAGTGAATTAAAACTGCTCATAATGATATGTGGGAGCTTTCATACTAGCTTGTGCAGTCTTTACTGACTCCTGCAGAATTTAGCAGATTTATCACTCCCCAAGCACCAGGATAATTTCAAACTTTGTTTCTAACCCATTAATTATGACAGTTTAACATGAGGTGCGAGGAATTCATCACAGATTTTATAATATTCATGTATAATCCTGGCTTCAAAAGTAAGTAAAGGTAGATTTGAAAGACAGTTTAAACTGCACCATCAGAATGCATGAATTTCATTTATAAATTAACAGAATTTAACTTTTCTTTAAAAATATTCCAACTGGAAGGGAATTAATGCCATTTTTTCTCTGAACAAATTGTCTTTCCTCCTCTATCGCAATGGTTTGTCTTGCCATTCCCACACTGTTACCTTTGATGTCCTCCAAAATCTTTTCTTTCCCCTTCTTATTTCCCATCTCCATGCTTCCTCTTGAAGACATTATTTGAATTTCCAGTGCTCTAAGACAACAAGCTACACCTCACCACCACCTGTCTACACTTCCCTGCTCCTTGCTTGTCCAACAGCCAGTATTGCATGACCCAGAATCCTCCAATTAAACATTGGGAAGATCAAAGCCTTCATTTTTTGACTCCATCACAAACTTTGTTTCCTGGCCAACTCGATCTCTCTCTTTCGCAAGTGCCTGAGGCTTGATGCAAGGTCGAACCCAGAGAGAGCTTCTGTTGTAAATTCCATCATCACTAAGACTGCCTATTTCTAACACTATAACATTGCCTGGCCTCTGCTTCTGCCTCAGCTCATTTGCTGCCGAAACCTTTACCCCTGCTGGTCACCTCTATACTTTACTATTGAAAAACACTCCTGGCTTGTGTTTCAATTCACACTAAGTCGTGTTCACCCAGCACCCATGCTCATTGACCTACATTGACTCCCAGTTAAACTAACCCTTGATTTTAAAATCAGTTCTAGAATGGGCTTCCTAGACCTCTCTGCCTCTCTTTCATCCTTTAAGATACTTTTAAAAATCTATCCCTTTGATCATGCTTTTGGCCAGCTCCTATATCGTTTTAAGTGACATGGTGTCATGTTTTGTTCTAGAATGCTCCTATGAAGCACTTGGGGCAAATTTACTACATTTTAGGGACTATGGCTGGAATTCTCCAGCTGTTCACTCTGGTCAGGGATAGAATCAATGGTCTCAGTAGCTGGGAGGCCAGAGAATTCCATCCTATGTAATACGAGTTGTTGTTACTGACCTTTGTGGGGTATGACCTCTTGTCCTAGAATGTCCCACCATGCATCAGCTCCACATCTACTTTATCCATACCTTTTTCTTGGAGTTGGGGTGGATTTATGGAGTTGGGGTGGAAACTAAAGGCCAAGTCTGGAAGAGTAGTTATATCCGGACTCTTGCCTGTGCCACGGGATAGTTTAGAGAGGAATAGAGAGAGGGAAAGTTTGAACTCGTGGCTGAGGGGATGGTGCAGGAGGGAGGGGTTCAGGTACTTGAGCAATTGGGGCTCATTCTGGGGAAGGTGGGACCTCTATAAGAGTGATGGTCTACACCTGAACCAGAGGGGAATCAATATCCTGGGGGGTAAATTTGCAAAGGCTATGCAGGGAGGTTTAAACTGATTCGGAGGGGGGGTGGGATCGTGAGTAGAGGGGGTGAAAGTGAGGGGGGCATAGTTGGGGAATGCAAGGCACGGCATAGTGGGGGTGGGGCGGAGAAGGGTTTGAAATGCGTATACTTTAATGCGAGGAGTATTCGCAATAAAGTGGATGAACTTGCAGCGTGGATCAGTACCTGGGACTTTGATGTTGTGGCCATTTCTGAGACATGGATAGAGCAGGGTCAGGAATGGTTGTTGCAGGTTCCGGGGTACAAATGCTTTACTCGGAGTAGAGAAGAAGGTAGAAGCGGGGGTGGGGTAGCATTGCTAGTCAAGGACTGTATCACAGTGTCGGAGAAGAAGTTTAATGAGGACTTGTCAGTTGAGGTAGTATGGGCGGAGATTAGAAATAGGAGAGGAGAGGTCACCCTGTTGGGAGTCTTTTATAGACCTCCTAAAAGTTCTAGAGAGGTTGAGGAAAGGATTGCGGAGTCAATCCTGGTTAGGAGTGAAAGTAATAGGGTAATTGTTATGGGGGACTTTAACTTTACGAATATTGATTGGAATTGCTATAGTTCTAGCTCATTAGAGGGGTCAGTGTTTGTACAAAGCGTGCAGGAAGTTTTTTGACTCAGTATGTAGATAGGCCAACTAGAGGTGAGGCTATATTGGATTTGGTGCTGGGAAATGAGCCAGACCAGGTGCTAGACTTGGAAGTTGGTGTGCATTTTGGTGATAGTGACCACAATTCGGTTACGTTCACCTTAGTGATGGGAAGGGATAGGCATGAACCTCGGGTCAGTAGTTTTAGCTGGGGTAAGGGTAATTATGAGGCTATTAGGAGTGAATTAGGAAGCATAGATTGGACTAGGAGATTACAGGGACTGGGAACGTCCGAAATGTGGAGTTTCTTCAAGGAGCAGCTACTGCGAGTCCTTGATAGGTATGTCCCTGTCAGGCATGGAGGAATTGGTAGATCTAGGGAACCGTGGTGCACTAAAAGAGTTGAGTCGATGGTTAAAAAGAAAAAGGAGGCTTATGTTCGGATGAGATTTGAGGGCTCAGGTAGTGCACTAGAAAGCTTTAGAATGGCTAGGAGGGAGTTGAAGAGGGAGTTAAGAAGGGCTAAAAGAGGACATGAGAAGACTTTGGCTGATAGGATTAAGGAGAATCCTAAGGTGTTCTATAGGTATGTCAGGAACAGAAGGTTGGTCAGGGCAAGATTAGGGCCAGTTACAGACAGCAGAGGGAAGTTGTGTGTGGAACCGGAGGAGATTGGAGAAGCATTGAACCAATATTTCTCTTCGGTGTTCACGCAGGGGGACATGAATATAGCTGAGGAGGACGCTGGGTTGCAGGGGTGTAAAATAGACAGTATTACGGTTGATAAGGGGGATGTGCTGGATATTCTTGAGGGGCTGAAAATAGATAAGTCCCCTGGTCCGGATGGGATCTACCCTAGGATTCTCTGGGAGGCTAGAGAGGTGATTGCAGAGCCTCTGGCTCTGATCTTCAGGTCGTCATTGGTCTCTGGTGTAGTCCCGGAGGATTGGAGGATAGCGAATGTTGTCCCACTGTTTAAGAAGGGGAACAGAGACTTTGCCGGGAATTATAGACCGGTGAGTCTTACTTCTGTTGTGGGCAAGGTTTTAGAAAAAATTATTAGGGATAATGAATTTTTTTGTCTCCACAGGCATTTAAGTCCAGCAAGGGGCATGCATGCGGCAGGTTGTAGTGGGCTGCTCTTGGACATTGCTTCGGGAGTTGCCTATTGCTTCATGTCATTAGTGTGCTTAAACTGGACCATCTCGAGGGCAACATGACAGCTCAGAGACTATCTCTGTTACTGTGCGGACACATGGATTTGGGCCTGTGTCTGTGGGAGTTTGCACGTTCTCCCCATGGTTGCGTGGATTTCCTCCGGGTACTCCGGTTTCCTCCCACATCCCCAAAGATGTGCTTTTAGGCTGATTGATTGGGTACTAAATTGTCCCTAAATTGGACCTCCCTGATCCTCACACATTAGGCGTAGACTAAAATCATGAATAGGTCACTGAGACAATGGGACGGCGGCGCGGGCTCGTTGGGCCGAAGGGCCTGTTTCCCGTGCTGTGTTGTTCTTTGTTCTCTTTGTTCTTTGGATAGGATTTATAGTTATTTGGAGTGTAATGAATTGATTAGAAATAGTCAGCATGGTTTTGTAGCGGGTAGGTCGTGCCTTACTAACCTTATTGAGTTTTTTGAGAAGGTGACCAAAGAGGTGGATGGGGGCAAGGCAGTTGACGTGGTATATATGGATTTTAGTAAGGCGTTCGATAAGGTTCACCATGGTAGGCTTCTGCAGAAAATGCAGATGTATGGGATTGTGGGTAATCTAAGAAGTTGGATCAGGAATTGGCTATCAGATAGGAGACAGAGGGTGGTGGTTGATGGTAAATATTCATCATGGAGTTCGGTTACGAGTGGTGTGCCTCAGGGATCTGTTTTGGGGCCACTGTTGTTTGTAATCTTTATTAATGATCTGGATGAGGGTATAGTTGGGTGGATTAGTAAATTTGCTGATGACACCAAAGTCGGAGGTGTGGTAGATTGTGAGGAAGGGTGTCATAGTCTGCAGGGAGACTTAGATAGGTTGCAGAGCTGGGCCGAGAGGTGGCGGATGGAATTTAATGCGGAGAAGTGTGAGGTAATTCACTTTGGTAGGAGCAACAGATGTGTCGAGTATAGGGCTAACGGGAGGACTTTGAATAGTGTGGATGAACAGAGGGATCTAGGTGTATGTGTACATAGATCCCTGAAAGTTGGGAATCAAGTAGATAAGGTTGTTAAGAAGGCGTACGGTGTCTTGGCGTTTATTGGTAGGGGGATTGAATTTAGGAGTCGCAGCGTCATGTTGCAACTGTACACTACTCTGGTGCGGCCGCACTTGGAGTACTGTGTGCAGTTCTGGTCCCCACATTACAAGAAGGATGTGGAGGCTTTGGAGAGGGTGCAGAGGAGGTTTACTAGGATGTTGCCTGGTATGGTGGGGAGGTCCTATGAGGAGAGACTGAGGGATTTAGGGTTGTTTTCGTTGGAAAGAAGGCGGCTAAGAGGGGATCTTATTGAAACATATAAGATGATTAGAGGTTTAGATAGGGTGGATAGTGATAGCCTTTTTCCTCGGATGGAGAAAGCTAGCACGAAGGGGCATGGCTTTAAATTAAGGGGGGGTAGCTACAGGACAGATGTCAGGGGTAGGTTCTTTACCCAGCGGGTGGTGAGGGATTGGAATGCCCTGCCTGCTGCAGTTGTAAATGCGCCTAGTTTGGGGGCGTTTAAGAGATCTATGGATAGGTTTATGGACGAAAAGGGATTGGTATAGGCTAGTGGGTCATTGTTTTTGTAACTGGTCGGCGCAACATCGTGGGCCGAAGGGCCTGTTCTGCGCTGTAATGTTCTATGTTCTATGTTTTATCACCTTGAATATCTCAATTTGATCTCCCTTCATTCTTCTAAATTCCAGAGACTATAGGCCTAAACTGTTCAATCTCTCTTCATACAACAAATACCTCATCTCTGGAATCAATTTAGTGAACCTCCTCTGAACTGCCTCCGATGCCACAACGTCATAGCCCAAAAACAGGGACCGAAACAGAGCACAATACTCCAGGTGCAGTTTCACCAATGCCTTGTATTGTTGCAACAATACTTCCTTACCTTTATATTCTATTCCTTTAGCTATAAATGGCAACATTCCATTCACTTTCTTTATTACCTGCTGTACCTGCATGCTAGTTTTCTGTGACTCATGAATGAAGACACCCCAATCCCTCTGCACCAGAGCACCCTGAAGTCTCTCCCCATTTAAATAAGTTGTGTTCCCATATTTGCAACCAAAATACATGACCTCACACTTATCCATGTTAAACTTCATCTGCCACATTTTGGCCCATTCTCCTAACCTATCTATATCCATTTGTAAGGTTCTTATTTTCTCATTGCAGCTTACTGTCCTGTCTTTTTCTGCCATCTGCAAATTTGGCTACAGAACCTTCTATCCCTGTATCCAAGTCATTAATATCGTTTGTAAATAGCTGGGGAACAAGGACTGAACCCTGTCGCACCCCACTAATTATTTCTTGCCATCCAGAAAAAAACCTATATCCTAATTTTCTGTCTTCTGTCCATCAGCCAGTCACCTATCCAAGCTAATAAATTTGCTTGTGATTTAAGAACATGGGCATATATTTCCCATGTGATCTAAACTTGTGAATTAACCTTTTGTACATCACCTTATTAAATGCCTTCTGGAAGTCCAGATATACTACATCTACAGGATTCCCATTATCTACTTTGCTTGTTACATCCTCAAAGAACTCTAGCAAGTTAGTCAAACGTGATTTGCCTTTCATAAAACCATGCTGACTCTGATGGATAGTGTTCTGACTTTCTAAATGTCCTGATATTGCTTCCTTGATGATTGATTCTAACACATTCCCTACAACAGATGGTAAACTAACTGGTCTGTAATTTCCCACATTTTGCCTCCCTCCCTTTTTAAATAAGGACGTTACATTAGCATTTTTTCAATCCATTGGAACCTTTCCTGTGTCTAGGTAATTTTGAAATATTATAACCCATGGATCCACTGTTTCCACCGCCACTTCCTTTAATACCCTAGGCTGCATGCCATCAGGCCCGGGGGACTTGTCTGCCCTCAATCCCAATAGTTTGTGAGTACCTTTTCCCAATTGATGCTGATTGTTTTAAGTTCTACTCTTTCTATTACCTCTGACACGCCCAATCCTATAGGAATGGTACTGGTGTTCTCCACTGTGAAAACTGAGGCTAAGTATTGATTTGGCATCTCTGCCATTTCAGTGTTACCCACAATCAACTCTCCGGTTTCAAGGCAAGGTTCCCAGGGACCAACGTTCACCATAACAACTCTCTTCCCTTTTATATGCCCATAGGAGCTTTTGCTATCCTTCTTGATATTTTGCGCTAGTTTCCTTTTGTAATTTACTACTTTATTACTCTTTATTACTTTTTTGATATCTCTTTGTTTGAAAGTTTCCCAATCTTCCAGCCTGCCATATGTTCTTTGCAATTTGCAATATGGTATGGTCTTTATATTGTCCTCGATCTCCTCAGATACTTTTTCAATCCCCTTACCATCTTTCTTCCTCACTGGGATATATTTTAATTGTGAGGACTTGAGTATCTCCTTAAACAACTGTCACTGCTCATCTGTTTCCTACCTTTTAGCTTTCCTGTCCTCATGCCTATGTAATTTCCTTTGTTTAATGTCAGAACGCTAGTGTGGGACTCTACTTTCTCATCCCCAAACTGAATTTTCAATTCTATCATTCTATGGTCACTACTCCCTAGAGGATCTTTTACTAGGAGGTCATCAGTTAATCCCTCCTCATTTCACAATACCAAATCCAGCCATAATCCTTGACTCCTTTGTCTACCAAAAATCCAATTCACCCTTGAATAAACTTAATGGCCCAGCCTCCACTGCTTTCTGGGGAAGATAATTCTCAGAGCAACAATCCTTTTGAGAAAATAAAATTCTCATTTCCACTCTAATAGGGAGACCATTTATTCTTAAATTATTTCCCTTAGTTAAATCAGTTCCTCTCCTACCCTGTTAGAATTTTATAAATTTCTACGAGATCTCCTCTCATTCTTCTAAACTTCAGTGAATATAATCCTAACAAATTCAGTATCTCCTCATCTGACAGACCTGTCATCCCAGGAATCAGCACAGTAAATCTTGACTGCACTCCCTCTATAGCAAGGATATCCTTCCCCAGATAAGGACACCAAAACTGCACATAATACCTCAGCTGTGGTCTTATATAATTGCAGCAAAACATTCCTAACCCTGTACTCAAATCCTCTTGCTATTGAGGCCCACATACCATTTGCCGCCTTTACTGCCTGCTGTACCTAAATGCTTACTTTCAGCGACTGATGCACGAGGACACCAAGGTCTCATTGAGTATCCAACTCTTTCAATTCACACCCATTCGAAAAATAATTCTGTCTTCCTATTACTGGTACCTAAGTGGACAACCTCACATTTATCCACATTATTCTGCATACAGATGCCCACACACTCAGCACGTCCAAATCTCATTAAAGCATCTCTGCATCCTCCTCACAGCTCACCCTCCCACCCAACTTTGTATCATCTGCGAAGTTGGAGATATACATTCATTTCCCTCTTCCAAATCATTAATATATAATCTGAACAGTTGGGATCCTAGCATAGATCACTGCGGAACCCCACTAGTCACTGACTGCCAATCAGAAAAAGACCCATTTACGCCAACCCCTTGCCTCCTATCTGCTAACCAGCTTTTTGTCCATCTCAAGACATTACCTGCAATCCCATGTGCTTTAACTTTACACAGTAGTCTTGGTTTGAGAGACTTTGTCGAAAGCCTTCTGAAAGTCTAAATAAACCACATCCACTGGTTCTCCTTGATCAACTCTACTAGTTACACCCTTAAAGAATTCCAATAGATTCCTCAAGTATGATTTCCCTTTTGTAAATCCATGCTGACTTTGTCTGATTGTCCCACTGCCTTCCAAATGCTGAGTTATGAAATCCTTGTTAATGGACTCCAGCAACTGTCCAAGTACCAATGTCAGGCTCACTGTCTATAGTTTCTCTCTACCTCCCTTTCTGAATAGTGGACTTACATTAGCTACCCTCCAATTCATAGGGATTATTCCAGAGTCCAAAGAACTTTGGAAAATAACTACTAATGGATCTACTATTTCCATGGTTACTTCCTTAAGTATTCTGCGACGAAGATTATCAGGACCTGGAGATTTATCCACCTTCAATCTCATCAATTTCCCTAAACCATTCTCTACGAATGCTGACTTCCTTCAGCTCCTCACTAAAACTTGTTTCTCTCAGAACTTCTAGTACATTATTCATGTCTTCCTTTGTGAAGACTGAAGGAAAGTACAAATTTAATTCCTCAGCTATTTCTTTATTCCCTGTTATGAATTCTCCCGTTTCTGACTGTAAGGGGCCTACATTAGCTTTTGCTAATCTTTTTCTCTTTACATACCTATAGAAACTTTTAACGTCAGGTTTTTATGTTCCCCGCTGTCTTACTTCCAAATTCTATTTTTCCCTTCTTAATCAATCCTTTAGTCCTCCTTTGCTGAATTTTAATCTGCTCCCAATCCTCAGGCCTCTTGCTTTTCTTGCCAATTTTTCTGCTTCTTCCTTAAATCTGATACTATCTCTAACTTCCCTGGTAAGCCATGGTTTGCCCAAAAACCCCTTACCACTCTTATGCCAAACAGGAATAAACAACTTCCGGAGTTTACCAATTTGTTCCTTAAATGCCTGCTATTGCCTGTTTGCTGTCTTTCAGTAATATCTCCTAGTCCGTCATGGCGAATGCACAGTTCCCTTTATTGAGATTCAGGACCCTGGTCTCAGAATCAATTACATCATTATTGACCTTGACAAAAATTCTACCCTATAGTGGACATTCATCCCCAAGAGCTCTCTCACAACTAGATTGCCAACTAATCCTCTCTCATCGTACAACACCCAGTCCAAGATGGTCTGTTCCTTTGCTGGTTTCTCAACATATTGCTCCAGAAAACTATCCTGTATGCACTCCAGAAATTCCTCCTCGTTTGTACTGTGACAAATTTGAGTTTCCCATTCTACATGCAGATTAAAGTCACGCATAATTAATCTTAATCCTTTAACACATGCAGCTCATATTTCCTGTCTAACATGTTCCCAATATTACCACTACAGTTTGGTGGTCTGTATACCACCAAATGTTTTTTTGCCCCTTGTTGTTTCTTAACTCAACCCATACAGATTCTACATCATCCATATTAATATCTTTCCTCAATATCACATCAACATTATCGTTCATCAACAATGCAACTCCTCTGACTTTTCCTTTCTGTCTGTCCTTCCTATAAACACTGAATAGCTCTCAATGTTTAGTTCACCTTGAAGCTACATCTCCATAATGCCAACTATATCATACCCCATAACACCCATCTGTGCAAATAATTCATCCATTCTGTTTCGAATACTATTGTTTCGGTCCTAATCTGATTCTGGCCCTTGACTTTGCTGCCTATCACTTTCCCTCTTCTCCTTACTGTCTTTTCCTTTTGTTCTTAGTTCCTCCTACTCCGAATCCTTGCAAAGGTTCCCACCCCCCTGCCATATCCCTGATCATTCTGGCATGTACCCTCCCCAAGGACATCAGTCCCAGTCCTACCCATCCACTTTACACAGATCCCAATTCCCCCAGAACCGCTGCTGATGTCCTAGGAATCTGAAATCCTCCCCCTTTTCAGCCAAGTATTCATCCTATTCCAAACAATATCGAAACTGTACACAATATTCCAGATGTGATCTCACCACGGCCCTGTACAACTGCAGTAAAACTCCCCAAATTTTATATTCCATCCCCCTTGCAATGAGCACCAAAGTTCTACTTACCTTCCTAATCACTTGTTTTTAAATTTACCCTATAGTCACTCATAATCCTCCAATGGACTCTCTTTTCCAGTCCTAGCAATGTATTAGTAGCTAAGTGGATCATGAAAAACTGGATCCTTGCCCTCCCACTCCAAGGTCCTCTCCACTCCTGAGCAGACATTCACACCCTGGCATCAGGCAGACAACACAGTCCCCTGGACTCTCATTCTTGACCGCAGTCAACAATGTCTCCATGACTATACTGGCCCCTGTTACCACAACATTCTTATTTACTCCCCTCCACTTGAATGGCGTCCTGTATAAGAACATAAGAACTAGGAGCAGGAGTAGGCCATCTGGCCCCTCGAGCCTGCTCCGCCATTCAATAAGATCATGGCTGGTCTTTTCATGGACTCAGCTCCCCTCATCCACCCGCTCACCATAACCCTTAATTCCTTTACTGTTCACAAATTTATCTATGATGCAGCCATGGCCAATTTGCTCATCGGCTTTGCAAGCCCCTGCTCACCTCCTCACCAGCTGCAAGAACCTGAAACCTCTTCAAAATCTGCCAGGGGTTTTCAGAGCTTACAGTTAGGCTCGTTTACTTTCTCAGTGATCTCATCCCCATCCTGCTGCTTGTCCTGCACCACTGACTGTCAATCTGCCTCTAGCGTTTCCCAATAAAACAAAATCTAATGCAGGGTAGGAGGTGGTTCTGCCCAGCTACAGCAGCCGCTGCTGCTCTGTCTACGTTAACACACTGGAGTCAGGCTGATTGTTTTTTTAAGAGTGTAACACTGCTGTCACAGCCAAGACCTTGTGGGTCAAGCCGCTGCTGGAGAGACCTGTTTCCATGGCTACACAGCCTTATATTTAAAGAGGTTAAAAAGTAAAGCACCCGTGATAAAAATCTGATCCTGAGATTGAAAGCACAGCCAGTCTTGGATACACAACAACATCACCCACCCATGTCCAGCAGTCCTGCGGGTAGAGGAGGAAACAGGAAATGCAAAAGGTTTCAAAAACAGATAAACGTAAAGAGAGAGAACGGGCTATGCAGAATCACAGCTGCATATTGTACGCAGAATCCATTCTTCACTATCGATCTGACCAAGGTGTTTAAACTGATTAAAGGTTTAGAAGGTTTATAAAGAGAGAAACCATCTCCTTTGGTGGGGAGTCCAGAACAAAGAGGAATAATCCTAAAATTAAACAGTCTCTGGGTAGCACACAACTTAAATACTGCTGAGAACAGAGGCAGCCTGCCAAAGCTTTTTGTCTTAATTTCATCACTCTCAAAAGTAGAGCTGTGTTGTTCTGGGGTGATGTCAGGGAAAAAAAAGGTGGTGGAAATCTGGAATCTCTCCCAGATGAGGCTGGGGTCAATTAAAACTGAGATTATTTATACCCTTATCCAAGGGGTTAAGGAAGCAGAGAGACTAGATTTTAATTTGAATTTAATGGTGGAATGGGCTGTTGTGTGACTTGATCTCGTCTTCCAAACCGACATTTTTCTCTGTGAATTCTCACCATCGTTGGATCAGTGTAATCACTGGCCATTGATGAAGGCTGAGTCATCAGAGGCAAGCAACTTCAGACACTGTCCCTTACAGTCAAACAGCAGGGCTGCATCAAGCCCTGAATCAGAAATCTGCAGAGGTAGAATTCTTTTTTTTTGGAAAGGAACACAGCTAGGGAATATTCTGCACAATAGATTCTCTCTATTGCTATTTTTTATTCCTTTTATTGAAGAGCTTGTGCTCCCTTAGCTAAAGTGGTTGCTGTGAGGTTTTCCTGCTGCTGGATACTGCGGCTTTAGGATTTGTTCAATTCCCAATAATGGACAACAAGTACTAAGGCACCTTTCCTTTTTTTTAACCATATATTGTAGCATACAAGTCATCTTGGCAAATAAAATAGTCTCAGTTTACAGACGCCAAAATGCACGTTTAAGTATCACAGCTTGGTATGGCTCCTGCTCTGCCCAAGACCACAAGAAACTACAAAAGGTCGTGAATATAACCCAATCCAACATACAAACCAGCCTCTCATCCATTGACTCTGCCTCCACTTCCCACTGCCTCGGCAAAGCAGCAGCATAATTAAGGACCCCACGCACCCCGGACATTTTCTAGAATCATAGAAACCCTACAGTGCAGAAAGAGGCCATTTGGCCCATCGAGTCTGCACCAACCACAATCCCACCCAGGCCCTACTCCCTCACCCCTATGTATTTACCTGCTAATCCCTCTAAACTACGCATCTCAGGCCACTAAGGGTTAATTTTAGCATGGCCAATCAACTTAATCCGCACATCTTCGGGCTATGGGAGGAAACTGGAGCACCCGGAGGAAACCCATGCAGACACGAGGAGAAAGTGCAAACTCCACACAGACAGCGTGTGCCGGGAATCGAACCCAAGACCCTGGAGCTGTGAAGCAGCAGTGCTAACCACTGTGCTACCGTGCCGCCCTTCTTCCGTCAGGAAAAAGATCCAAAAGTCTGCGGTCACCTACCAACTGACACAAGAACAGCTCCTTACCTCACACTAAGCTGATCTTTCTCTACACCCCCGCTATGACTATAACATTACATTCTGCACTCTCTCCTTTCCTTCTCTATGATCGGTATGCTTTGTCTGTATAGACCACAAGAAACAATACTTTTCACTGTATGCTAATATGTGTGACAATAATAAATCAAATCAAAATCAAAGATGCTGCCACCTTTATTTTTCAGTTAATGAATCCACATTTAGGCCTATATTCTCATTGAGGAGTTGGCCTCAATTCTTCAGCTCAGGGTAACCCTTCATGTTCAGGGTGGTGCATGGAATCAAGCAAACAATACAAGTCTTGCTGCCAGGAAGATGCACGGGAATTTAAGACATGCCCACAGTGACTGACAATTTCTTTCACATTTCAAAATGGTGGGCACCAACCACTGGAATTCACATCTTATACTCTGCATATATTCCTGTCTTGGAAGGATTTTTTGAAGCTTCAAACAACATCTTAGACATTGCCATCTTCGGGAATCAGGAGCCAAGGAGGTGTTATTTCAGTCGGTGCACTTTCCAAATTCTTAGCTCACATTGAAACAATTTAAATATTTTTGCGTCTCCACAAATGCCTCTTGGGGTAAATGCACATTGGTCAGATACACCCGTCCAAATTGGGACAGAGTGGAGGTAAGACAGCTGAAAAAATGGTGATAGCAGCCTAAGTGCCGCTCTGCTTCCTCTGTTCATTATTCTAATGATTTTCCCGATGGGGAGGAGGTAAAGTCATTTTGGTAATTGGGCTGTTTAACGTCCTTTGGGAGCTCGTTAAAAATTCACCTTCTGGCACCCAATATTTTCATGGAGGTGGGTGACTATTAGAGTTCTCTGAAGCTGGCTAGCTGTAACCCAGTGGCACGAAGGGCAGCAGCCCTGAAACTGTTTAATTTTACGCAAAAATAAAGTGAAGGTTTGGCCAAAAACGTCCTGAGCAGAAATAAAACCTTACTAACCAGCCTTCTGCCTGCCCTTTCCCAGGTTCCTGCTCTCCATTTTCCCTGACCACTTTGAACATGAGGATCTTCTGAATTTTTTGTCAACATCATTCACAGGCAGTAGCCGCAGCAATAGCTGCTGATTGGGACCAGAATGTAGCCCATTTCTTAGTGCGCACCATTCTCACTAACTGGGCAGCAGACCATCTCTCGGGCCACTGGCCGAAAATTTCACTTTGCAGCATGCTGGCATCGGGCACAGGCTCGTGCTTGAGAATACAACCTGCTTCCCGATACTTACTTACCTCCAAAGGGAAAATCCAGCCCATGGTGCCAGCCATGTATGATTAATAGGTTGTGGGTTTAATCTCCACATCAGAGCCTTGAGGACAAAAATCCAGGCTGACACTTGTACTTGTACTGTACAATGTTAAGAGATTGTTGAATCGTCAGAGCTGCCAATGGCCTGTCTGCTTATTCAGGTGGTCATAAAAGATCCTATGGCCATTATTTTGCGGTGGCACAGTGGTTAGCACTGCTACCTCACAGCGCCAGGAGACCCAGGTCGATTCCCGACTTGGGTCACTATCTGTGTGGAGTTTGCACATTCTCCCTGTGTCTGCTTGGGTTTCCTCCAGATGCTCTGGTTTCCTCTTACAGTCTCAAAGACGTGCTGGCTAGGTGCATTAGCCATGCTAAGTTCTCCCTCAGTGTACCCAAATAGGCTGGAGTGTGGCAATTAGGGGAATTTCACAGTAACTTCATTGTAGTGTTAATGTTAGCCTACTTGTAACTAATAAATAAACTTTTACTTTTTCAATATTCATCCCTCAACCCACATTGCTAGAACAGGCTCTCTGGTCATAATCCCACTGCTGTTTGTGGGGGTTTACTTTCCTTAAACTAGCTGTTGTACGGGCTAAAAAGCGCTTTTATTGTACAACACTGAGCTCTGCACCCCCGTCCCTGCCGCACTGCCATCAACACAATTCAATATCCTCCCAACACTCAGCAACTTGCCAAGACTCCTTCAGTCAAACCTTCCAAATCAGCAACCTCTATTGCTCAGAAGGTTAAGGTCAAGGTATGGGTGCACCTGCAAGGTGTCCTCCAAGCCAAACACCATCGTGACTTGGGAATATATCACTCCTGGGTCAAAATTCTAGAATTCCGTAACAGCACTGTGAAGGTACCTACACAACATGGACCGCATTGGTTCAAGGTGCCTCACCACACCATTCTCAGGAGGAATTAGAGTCGGGAAACAACAATGCCCAAATCCAAAGAATAACTTTTTAAAAAGTTAAGAATGGCCAATTGGTTGTGGTTCCAGAAGAAAGGACTAATAATCCAGAGAGTCAGGGTATTGATTTGGGGAGCCAGGTTCAAATCCCACCACAGCAGTTGGAGGATTTTTAATTCAAATCAAATCTGGCATTAAAATTTGAATGATGACTATTAAACCATTGTTGATTGTCATAAAAACCCATCGAGTTCACTGATGTCCTTTAGGGAAGGAAATGTGCCGTCCTTATCCAGACCAGCCTACATGTGACTCCAGATCCACAGCAAAGTGGTTGATCCTCAACTGCCCTCAGGAATAAGAACATAAGAACATAAGAAATAGGAGCAGGAGTAGGCCATCTAGCCCTTCGAGCCTGCCCCGCCATTCAATAAGATCATGGCTGATCTGTTGTGGCTCAGTTCCACTTTCCCACCCTCTCCCCATAACCCTTAATCCCCTCTCTTATCAAGAACCCATCAACCCGCTTCTTAAAAATATTTAGCGAGGCAGCCTCCACCACTTCAACGGGCAGAGAATTCCAGAGATTCACCACCCTTTGAGTGAAGGAGTTCCTCCTCAACTCCGTTCTAAACCGCCCCCCCTTTATCTTGAGGCTGTGCCCCCTAGTCCTACTGTCTTTTTTGAGCGGGAAGAGTCTCTCCACCTCTATCCTATCCATCCCATTCATCATCTTATACGTCTCAATGAGATCTCCCCTCATTCTTCTAAACTCTAACGAGTACAAGCCTAGTTTATTCAGCCTCTCCTCATAGCTCAATCCCCTCAACTCCGGTATCAGCCTAGTAAACCTCCTCTGCACTCCCTCCAGGGCCAAAATATCCTTGCGCAGGTGCGGCGCCCAAAACTGCACACAGTACTCCAGCTGCGGCCTCACCAATGCCCTATACAGCTGCAGCAAGACCTCCCTACTTTTATATTCAATCCCCCTCGCTATGAAGGCCAGCATCCCATTCGCCTTCCTGACCACCTGCTGCACCTGCAAGCTGGGTTTTTGCGACTCATGCACAAGGACCCCGAGGTCCCTCTGCACCGTCGCCTGCTGCAGTTTTTCGCCCCGTAAGTAATAGTCCTTCCTACCATTCTTCCTACCAAAGTGGACCACCTCGCACTTGCCAACATTAAATTCCATTTGCCATTTCCTGGCCCATTCGCCCAGCCTATCTAGGTCCTTCTGCAGACTCTCCACACCCTCCACACAATTTGCCGTTCCCCCAATCTTGGTGTCATCAGCAAATTTCGACACCCTGCAATGGGCAATAAATGCTGCCCAGCCAGCGACACCCATGTTCCATGAAGAAATTTTTAAAAGTACAAACACACCCTCAAGGCAGCAAGGAGGCAGAACATTAGGGAAAAGAATTTCTGCATTAAAGTGATCAAGGGATTGCTAGAAAAGTGGAAACATAAAATATTCAACAAAAGAGTTTCAAACACTACAGTGAGGGCATGTTATGTGATAAAGAGCGACATCCCACAAATTTCTACATGAACCCAGTGTACCTTACTGTCTGACATAAAATGTCCCAGAGGCGATCAGCATTGCCAATCCATGCAAGAGCAAATCATTTGCCCTGTTTAACCTTCCCACAGTCAGCGACTGAATCAAGATACAAATGGAAAAAGTTTACATGTTCTCCAGAATATTAGAGATGAAGGGCTCACAATAAACCTCCAACCGTGACTTCCAAAGGGTATGCTGTTAAAACCCACCCTTTGAAACAGCGACTAACTATTTGCCCAGAGATGAAATGAAAGCAGCTTTCCCTTACACAGACATACTTCTGCTTTCCCAGACATCAAAACACACAATGACATAAACATCAACGGCATTAAGCATTTCAATCCCTGCACTTCCCTTTAAACTTCAAATGGGGAAAACATCACCAAGTAGAGAAAGGGATAGAAATAGTATGTAATGTAATATATCTACAGAAGCACACAGTATTGAAGGAGGCTATTCGGCCCGTGTTCGGGAGAAGGGGCAGGGGAATAGAGGATGGTGCAAGAGGAGGGGATTGGTGAATGAGGGGAGGGAGTAGTGGGTAAGGGAGAGGGAGTAGTGGGTAAGGGAGAGGGGGAAGAGCCGGGGGGGGGGGGGGGGAGCAACAGAGGGAGAAGTGCAAAGGGAAAGGAGGGAGGTGTAGAGGGAGAGGGGGAGGAATGAGGAGAGAGAAAGGGAGGAGCAGACAGGGGGAGCGAGGGAGGAGCGAGCGAGGGAGGAGCGAGCTAGGGGAGAGGGGGGAGAGGGAGAGACGAGTAGGTAAGGGAAAGGGAGGAGTAGGCGAAGGGCAGAAGGATCCAAACAGGATATACAAATGGGACAACTGAGGGCTGTTATAACCAAACTGCACTAAACATCAGAGGCATGAAAGCAAACTGGACCAGAAGTACATGTAAAACAAAATCAGCAGCACGTACCTGATCTTCAGAGAGCTGAGAGATGTGATTAACTGCAGCATACGACTCAATTTTGGGGTTAAAATGGTTGATGATAGCTCTGAAACAGAAAACAGCCAGCAGTAAGAAAAACTGTCAATTGTATAAGCACCTTAATTAATATTCAGTCTGCAAAATTTGTTTTATATTAGTTCACAATTGTGGTGATATTTAAAAAATTATCAATTGTGATTTCTTTTGCCTTTAAATGATGAAACTGCACACTGTGTAATCTCCAATGCTACTGTGTGCAGGAACTCATAAGATGATTCATATAATGCGACTCCTTGCACTTTAATCAAAAACAGGAGGAAAATAACATCTACCACACTGTTACAAGGTTCCCTCATCAATCATCACTTTGACATTATAATGACTACATTTCAGAAGTACTTAATTAGCTGTGAAGACTGCCGAGTGAGAGTTCTTTTCTATTCATTCATGTGATGTGGGTATTGCTGGCCCACCCTAATTACCCTTGAACTGAGTGACCTGCTTGGCCATTTCAGAGGGCAGTTAAGAGTCAACCACATTGCTGTGGATCACATGTAGGCCGGACCAGGTAAGGATGGTAGATTTCCTTCCTTAAACGAGATTAGTGAACTAGATGGATTTTTACAATGACTAACATTGGTTTCATGGTCACCTTTAGACTTTTAATTCCGGTTTTTACATAAGAACATAAGAAATAGGAGCAGGAGTAGGCCATCTAGCCCTTCGAGCCTGCCCCGCCATTCAATAAGATCATGGCTGATCTGTCGCTGCTCAGTTCCACTTTCCCGCCCTCTCCCCATAACCCTTAATCCCCTCTCTTATCAAAAACCCATCAACCCGCGTCTTAAAAATATTTAGCGAGGCAGCCTCCACCACTTCAACGGGCAGAGAATTCCAGAGATTCACCACCCTTTGAGTGAAGAAGTTCCTCCTCAACTCCGTTCTAAACCGCCCCCCCTTTATCTTGAGGCTGTGCCCCCTAGTCCTCTGTCTTTTTTGAGCGGGAAGAGTCTCTCCACCTCTATCCTATCCATCCCATTCATCATCTTATACGTCTCAATGAGATCTCCCCTCATTCTTCTAAACTCTAACGAGTACAAGCCCAGTTTATTCAGCCTCTCCTCATAGCTCAACCCCCTCAACTCCGGTATCAGCCTAGTAAGCCTCCTCTGCACTCCCTCCAAGGCCAAAATATCTTTGCGCAGGTGCGGCGCCCAAAGCTGCACACAGTACTCCAGCTGCGGCCTCACCAATGCCCTATACAGCTGCAGCAAGACCTCCCTACTTTTATATTCAATCCCCCTCGCTATGAAGGCCAGCATCCCATTCGCCTTCCTGACCACCTGCTGCACCTGCAAGCTGGGTTTTTGCGACTCATGCACAAGGACCCCGAGGTCCCTCTGCACCGTCGCCTGCTGCAGTTTTTTGCCACGTAAGTAATAGTCCTTCCTACCATTATTCCTACCAAAGTGGACCACCTCACACTTGCCAACATTAAATTCCATTTGCCATTTCCTGGCCCATTCGCCCAGCCTATCTAGATCCTTCTGCAGACTCTCCACACCCTCCGCACAATTTGCCGTTCCCCCAATCTTGGTGTCATCAGCAAATTTCGACACCCTACACTCGGTTCCCTCCTCCAGATCATCTATATAAATGGTAAAAAGCTGAGGCCCCAGCACCGACCCCTGGGGCACTCCACTAGTCACCATCCGCCAATCCGAATTGCACCCGTTGACCCCCACTCTCTGCCTCCTATTTGACGACCAATGCTCTATCCACGCTAACACCCTACCCCCAACTCCATGTCCCTCGACCTTCTGCAATAACCTCTTGTGAGGTACTTTGTCAAACGCCTTCTGAAAATCCAGAAAAACCACATCCACCGGCTCTCCTCTATCCACCGCCCTAGACACATCCTCATAGAATTCCAGTAAATTTGTCAGACACGACTTCCCTTTAATGAAACCGTGCTGCGTCTGCTCTATCAAGCAGTTCCCTTCAAGATGCCTCGCAGTTTCCTCCTTAATGACAGATTCTAACATTTTACCTACCACAGACGTTAAACTAACCGGCCTATAATTCCCCGCCTTTTGCCTGGCACCCTTCTTAAACAACGGCGTAACATTAGCCGTTTTCCAATCATCCGGCACTTCCCCGGAATCCAGCGACGTCTGGAAAATAACCACCAAGGCATCCACTATCACCTCCGCCATTTCTTTCAGAACCCTCGGATGCATTCCATCCGGTCCTGGGGACTTGTCCACAATCAGCCCCTCCAGTCTGTCGAGCACCGCCTCTCTAGTAACAGTAATGTCATTAAGACCCTCCAGTCCTACCACCTTTCCATCACTAACACCCGGCAAATTATTCACGTCCTCCTCCGTGAAGACAGAAACAAAAAAGTTATTCAATACCTTAGCCATATCCCCATCCCCTACCACTAGGTCCCCTTTCTCATCCTCTAAAGGACCAACGTTCACCCTAGCCAGCCTCTTCCTTTTTATATATTTATAAAAACTCTTGCTATCCTTTTTTATATTAAGCGCTAGCCCAGCTTCATAGTTTCTCCTACCTTTCTTTATCAACTTCTTTGTCAATCTTTGTTGACATTTAAACCTTTCCCAATCCTCTTCTCGCCCACTACTCTTAGCTACTCTAAATTCCTCCGCTTTTAATTTAACACTTTCCTTCAATTCAAATTCCACCACATGCTGTGGTGGGATCTGACCCTGGATCTCCAAAGCATTACCCTGGGTCTCTATATTGGTAATCTAGTGACAAATATCACTACACACACCACTGGCACCCCCAAAGCGTGCTGAGGAGAAAAGGGACTTTTTTTTTACAATTCATCCCTAATTGCTCTTGTTCAGAGGGTACTTTGGAGTCAACCATATTGCTTTGAGTCTGGAGCTGGTGATGACAGATTTTCTTCCCTAAAAGACATTAGTGAACTGGATGGATTTTTTCTTTACAACAATGGATTCTGACTTGGGAGAAAGAGCGTATTAACCACTAACCCACAGGTGACATGAACATGGAACCAAATCAGAAACAGAGGAAGAGTGTATACTCCTCAGGGTAATCTCTGTGTAGGTCCCTCCATTCCCTCACACACTAGTGTTAAAGCCTCAATTTCAAATCCAAATCAAGACTTAAAACACAAGTATATTTGGTAAGTTGGATATGTTCATTTGGGTTTTGAAGATCAAAGATCAGGACTGCCTCATCATTGGTTTTCAAGCTCATTAATTAACCCTTTCCTCTCACAAATGTACAGCCCAACTATCAATTATGTCTTGCACACACGTATCGCACTGTGAATCACTATGGCTGCACATTTTCACAGAGGTGCTCCTGTTCTGCCAGCATAACTTCAATGCCATGCATTAGGTAGAAGAGTTGTGTGCGCTGCAATGCTGCCATGCTAAACCATGGCAACCAGCTTGCCTGTCACATGGAGCACTGTGATGGGAACACAAGCTGGAAAGATCCCTCCCATGACACACACTCACGCTTGTGAGCTACGCTGCTGCATGGTCTGCCTGCTGTGCATGTTTTCTTAGCTGAAAGACTCAGCGCCAGATGGGTACATTAAAACTAGATCTATTTATGAAGGAGAGATGAATTTGTCACAAGAGACAGCAGGACATGAAGCTGGTAACTCGCCGAGCAGATAAAACAGCAGGATTCAGCCACAAAGTCATGGATTCAAAGACAAAACAAATGTGGCCTAGATAATTACAGGATGTTGAGCAAGATGGCTTACATCATGTAGTCAGCTATTAACAAAGGACTACCTTGTAGGGTAAATGTTCACTGTGCAGCAGTTGGACGAGAGACCTGATATTATTTATTTATTCACAAGATGTGGGCGTTGCTGGCTATACCACCATGCATTGCCCATCCTTAATTATCCCTTCAGATGGTGGTGGTGAGCTGCCTTCTTGAAATGCTGCGGTCCATATGGTGTAGGTACGCCTGCAGTGCTGTTAGGGAGGGACTACCAGGATTTTGATTCAGCGACAGTGAAGAAACGGCAATGTATTTCCAAGTCAGGATGCTGAGTGACTCGGAGGGGAACTTGCAGGCGGTGGTGGTCTTATACTTGCAGTGAAGTGACGGCAACATTCATAAAGTTGGACTGAAAAGTTACTTTGTGGTTGAAAACAACTGATCCATTATTTCTCAGTTAAGATCCCCCATGCAATGTCCTCCTTCCTCTACATTCAGCTGCTATTGCTGTTCTCTCTGCTGCTGCTTTTCATTCTCCAGCTCCAAAGGCAGCCTTGTCAAGCCACCCATGGGTAAACTCAAACAGTTAGTTCTCTACCAGCACCACACCAGGAAGCACTGTAGGCCACTCGGCATCACCAGCCTGTTCTGAGCTTCAGTGAGATTTGATGCTGCCCCGGAGCCTGGTGTTTCATCATGATGCAGTGCCGCTCACTCCAGCTGCACCGCAGTCTCTACTCCCTGTCCTGCACCATGGTGAAACTGCTGGTCATCTCCATCCAAACTTTTCCAATCTTAGGTTTAAAATAAACTATATTTAGATTTCAAGGTTTGTCCTGAGCACGATCCACAATATTACTCCAAATCCAGAATATTACTCCAAAGGACAGCAAGATTTCTCCCTGGGGTCCACGCCAATATTTATCCCCCAGTCAACATCACAACAACAGATAATCTGATCATAGTCACATTGTTCACCACATTCATAATCATTACAAAAATGCTAGTGAAATACGGATGCTAGTCTGTGATGGCAACACAACCAAAGCAGAAACAGAAGTGAAAATGCTGGAAAATCTCAGCAAGTGTGGCTCTCTGTAAGGAGAGAAAAGAGCTGACTTTCAGAGTCCAGATGATCCTTTGTCAAAGCTTGAAGAAAGGGTCACCTGGAAATGTCAGCTCTGTTCTCTCCTTACAGATGCTGTCAGATCTGCTGAGATTTTCCAGCATTTTCTCTTTTGGTTTCAGATTCCAGCAAGCGCAGCAATTTATTTTTATTTAGAAACAAGAAGTGAATTACTTTTGAAGTAATGTTTTAAAGAAGCGAAACTTGACAACCAATTCTGTGCATAACAAACTACCACAAACAGAGAATGAGAGGCACGATGATGCAGCTTTAATGGTAAAGTCTAGAAACACTCAGCAGAGCCAGCAGCATGTGCTGAGAGAGAAACAGAATTAACATTTCCAGCCAATTATCTTTCAACAGACCTAAAGGCTTAAGGTTTAACGTTTACTTACTAGTGTCACAAGTCGGCTTACATTCACACTGCAGTGAAGTTACTGTGAAAATCCCCTAGTTGCCACACTCCGGCGAAACTGTTTCTCTCCACAGGTGCTGCCTGACCTTCTGAATATTTCTCCCTTCGTTTCAAATTTCTGATTTCCAGCACCCTTCCCCTGTGTCTTTTCCTCGTGTTTCACAGTTTTTGTGTGGAGAGACATGTTAGATGGGACAACAAGAAGAACTTTCCTCCTCTTTAAACTTTATTTATTAGTGTCACAAGTAGGCTTTTTTTTGATTTAATTTGATTTATTATTGTCACATAAATTAGCGTACAGTGAAAAGCATTATTTCTTGTAAGCTATATAGACAAAGCATACCATTCATAGAGAAGGAAAGGAGATAGTGCAGAATGTAATGTTATACCATAGCTAGGGTGTAGAGAAAGATCAATTTAATACAGGGTAGGTCCATTCAAAAGTCTGACAACAGCAGCGAAGAAGCTGTTCTTGAATTGGTTGGTACTTGACCTCAGACTTTTGTATTTTTTTCCCAGCGGAAGAAGATAGAAGAGAAAATGTCCAGAGTGCGTAGGGTCCTTAATTATGCTGGCTGCTTTTCCGAGGCAATGAGAAGTGTAGACAATCAATGGATGGGAAGCTGGTTTGCGTGATGGATTGGGGTACATTCACGACCTTTTCTAATTTCTTGTTATCTTGGGCAGAGCAGGAGCCATTCCAAACTGTGATACAACCAGAAAGAATGCTTTCAGTGGTGCATCTGTAAAAGCTGGTGAGAGTTGGAACTGACATGCCAAATTTCCTCAGTCTTCTGAGGAAGCAGAGGCGTTGGTGGGATTTCATAGCTATAGTGTCAGCACAGGACAACCAGAACAGGCTATTGATGATCTGGACACCTAAAAATTTGAAGCTCTTGACCCTTCCTATTTTGACCCATTGATGTAGATAGGGACATGTTCTCCTCTACGCTTCCCGAATTTGATGATAATCTCCTTCATTTTGTTGACATTCAGGGAGAGATTATTGTTGCCGCACCAGTTCACTAGTACATTTACACTGCAATTACTGTGAAAATCCCTTAGTCGCCACACTCTGGTGCCTGTGCGGGTACACTGAGGGAGAGTTTTGCACAGCCAATGCACCGAACCAGCATGTCTTTCAGACTGCGGGAGGAAACCGGAGCACCTGGAGGAAACCCATGCAGACATGGGGAGAATGTGCAGCCTCTGCAGAGAGCTAACCACTGCGCCGCCTCAACTTCCTTGGCCAGAGCCGCTGGATCCACTTCAGCAGGCAGCCCGGACATGGGTCTGGAACTCTGCCTGTAGCAGTGCAGCTCTCATTGGAGTGGCACCCTAAGTGAGGTCTAGAGTGGGGCTTGAACCCACAATCGTCTGACTCGAAGGGCAGAGAACTTTGAAAGCATAGCTGATGTTTAAGACATGTATTATTTTCCTTTAGTGGATAATTCATTTCCTTCCAATCCTCTCCAATTTCTTCCTTTCAGCCTTGAACATACTGACCCAAAAGGGTAGGAATTCCAATCACCAAAACCTATAAGCATTTGGGTGTTTCTCCTCCACCCAAGGTATTCTGTATGGATAGGACAATGAGAGCACCAACATATGGGGGTTTGTCAGCTGGAACCTCTACCATGTAAGATCTTATATAAACAGAAGAAAGTGGTTATTTCTAGAAAAATCTTCTGTTTTTGTTGACCTCAATCATACCTCTCTCTCTTATTCATATCAAATATCCCACAAACCCATCTTTCTGCAGAAATATATCTAACTTGTGCTTTGGGCCATTAGTTTGCTTCAGCGCATTTCACTGGAAGTGTATCACCCTTGAAGCAAAAGTTTCTGATAAATTTAATTTCTTACTTTTAGCTTCCTATTTTTAACTGGTAACTTTTAGCATACAGTCAGGAAGAGGCCATTCAGCTCCCCAAAAAAATAAGGGCCAGAAAATGGCAATTTATATCTGGTGCTGGGGCAGTGACTGTGTCAGCGGGCAGCGGGGCAGTGACCGTGTCAGCGGGCAGCGGGGCAGTGACCATGTCAGTGGGGGGCAGTGACGGTGTCAGCGGGCAGCGGGGGGCAGTGACGGTGTCAGCGGGGCACTGATGGTGATGGTGTCAGTCTGATCTGCCATGCCTTGTCATTTCACCATTTTATTCTACCACAGAACTCTCCTCGCTGAAGGCAGAACAAGCTGATGCACTTAGGGAAGTTGAGGAAATTAATCAGTGTCTTGGCAGTTTAACTAATCTATCCCAGTTATCGACTATCTGCCTGGATCCTTAAGTGAAATGGATGCCTTTGTTTTTGCCCCAAAGATTTAGTGAAATAGCAGCACTTTTTTTTGTGAGTTTTGAGAAAATTACGGAAAATAATTTCTCATTCAGGGCACCCAATAGCAGCTCCCAGGACAGGTAGAGCACAGAGTTAGATACAGAGTAAAGTTCCCTCTACACTGTCCCCATGAAACACTCCCAGGACAGGTACAGCACGGGGTTAGATACAGAGTAAAGCTCCCTCTACACTGTCCCCCATCAAACACTCCCAGGACAGGTACAGCACGGGGTTAGATACAGAGTAAAGCTCCCTCTACACTGTCCCCCATCAAACACTCCCAGGACAGGTACAGCACAGGGTTAGATATAAAGCTCCCTGCACACCGTTCCTATCAAACACTCTGAGTTATTCACATTCCATAGATTATGCAAAGCTTCATGAATCAGACTCAGTGAGAGTGCGCTGGTGTCAGAATGGGGTGGAGATGGCCACTGATTTGTCATGCTGACTGCGCAGGAGGCACAGAGCCACAACGATGGAGTCATGTTCTTCGGACGTGTACAGATTTTGCGATAAGATCTCTATGCACAACAGCATGGGTTTCAGACAAGTCGCTGATCAGGTGAAAGTGGACACAATGGCGCATCGTGGCAGGTAATGGTGAAGATGAGATCAAATAGTACTGCAAGTAATAACATCTATTTACTATAATTCTTAACAGCTCACAGGTTTTACAGCAGAGAGAAATTCATTTGTGAATTATTCCAATTGCAAACTGCAGTCAATGGCACTTAAAGCTGCCTTATTTATTACCTCAGTGTAGAACAAGTAATGAGGGTGAACCTGCATCAGCTATGAATAGCATCTTCCAGAGAGCATCACTTTTTATAAGTCCTAATTGGTGGCTTTGTTTTACGTGAGTGAAATCTATAATAATGTTTTACTACAGAGGAACACACATAAATCACAACAATGGAATGAAGTGCCTGAGGACACAGTTAAAATGGATCAAACAGGAGCATTAATAAAAAGCAAATGTAGATATTAAGCTGGATGAAACATGGGCAGCAACAGCCTCTGGGTGTGGGTACTTGGAGCTTTGCAATGATGGCCAAACATTGAGTTTAGATTGTAAAATATTCAAAGTAAGTTCAGTACATGTACAATTTCAAAGAAATTTCAAAACTAAGATAATTTAATAACCAAATTAGTTTCAACTGAATGTTATTAAGTTATGAGCTGCATTCAGTAATTAAGAGCATTGCTGATGAAATTCAATTATGTTATTGACTTGATCTAATCATTAAGTCACTGGCTGAATTTCAAGGATCCATATATTGAATTAAATTTTAGCTAATTAATAAGCTGATGACTGAAGTTAATTCCTCAATGAATTCATTTGTAATTGGAGCAGAGATTGTGAGCAGCACACCTTTTGTTCACAGCTGCAGAGCGTCATTCACAGAAAAACTGTGACAAACAGAAAACAATTCCTGGAAGTGTCGAGCTAGGTTCAGCTCCTGGCTGAATGGCTGTGCACAGGTCTGCAGACTCACCCAGGAACAGTGCCATCCATTTGTCAGCCTAGGAATAACACAGCCTTGCCACACAATGCAATACAAGAGAGACAGGCTGCTAAAGTTTTTCATCTTGCACTCATCAGGACAGACACAAGAATACTAAATTTCAAAGGGGGAACAATGATTTATACTGTCTGAGGAAGTGCTGATTGCCTGGCAAGTTGACTGTGATTGGTCAAGACACTGACATGGAGATTGTGCCAGGAAATGATTGTCCTCCATGCTTTTGTTTAATTCATAAAAGGTTGAATGCGTGGACATGTTCCTTTTGTCTGCAGAGGACAGATCCCTGTGTGAATTTGAAACTTTGCTCCCATTAGCAATTTTAGTTTTTAAAATTCTCTCTTGGAATCAGGCACAAAATGGTGGTGATGGTGGCTGAGTGGTTCACTGGGCCACTTCAGAGAAAAGCTCAGAGTCAACACCCACAAGGTAGGAAAGTGGATTTCAAGCCCAGTATCATGGTCACACTGAACGGTGGAGTAGGTCAATAGGCCGTACAGTCTTCTCCTCCTGTTTCTTGTCTTGTAATCGTGGCAATTTTTAAAAAATAAATTTTTGGGATGTGGCTAGGCCAGCATTTGTTACCCATCCCTTGTTGCCCTTGAGAAGGTGGTTGTGAGCTGTCTTCTTGAACCACTGCAGCCTCTCGGGTGTAGGTACGCCCATAGTGCTGTTAGGGGAGGAAACTCCAGGATTTTAACTCAGCGATAGATCAGGGTGGTGAGTGACTTGGAGGGGAATCTCCACATGGTGGTGTTGCCAGGTATCTGCTGCTCTTGTCTTTCTAGATAGTAGCGGTCATGGGTTTGGAAAGTGCTGCCTAATGAACTTTGATATGTTTTTGCAGTGTATCTTGTAGATGGTACACACTGCTATCACTGTTTGTTGGTGGTGGAGGGATTGAATTTTTGTGGAAGGGATAACAATCAAGCAGGCTGCTTTGTCCTAGTTGAGCTTCTTGAATGTTGTTGGAGCTGTACTCATCCAGACAAGTGGAGAGAATTCCATCACACTCCTGACTTGTGCCTTGTAGATGGTGGATAGGCACTGGGGAGTCAAGAGTTACTCGCTTACAGATTTCTAGCCTTTGACCTGCTCTGGTAGCTACAGTATTTATATTGCTAGTCCAGTTTAGTTGCTGGTCAATAGTATCCCCAGGATGTTGTCAGTGGGGGATTCAGCAATGGTTATGCCATTGAATGTCAAGAGGTGGTGGTTAGATCTTCTCTTGTTGAAGATGGTCATTGCCTGGCACTTGTGTGGTACAAATGTCACTTACCACTGGCCAGTACAAGCCTGGATATTGTCCAGATAGTGCTGCATTTAGACACGGACGGCATCAGTATCTGAGGAGTTGCGATTGGTGGCTGAATATCGTGCAATCATCAGCAAACATCCCCACTTCTGACCTTATGATGGAAGGGAGGTCATTGGTGAAGCAGCTGATGATGGTTAGGACTAGGACACTACCCCGAGGAACTCCTGCAGTGACGTCTTGGAGCTGAGATGATTGACCTCCAACCACCAGAATCTTGGTGCCAGGTATAACTCCAACCAATGGAAGCTTTTCCCCGGTTCCCATTGACTCCAGTTTTGACTGGGTTCCTTGATGCCACATGCAAGGGCCATCATCTCACTGCCCTTCTGTCTTTCATCTCATTTGTCCATGTTTAAACCAAGGCTGTAATGAGGTCAGGAGCCTAACCTTAACTTTGCTGAGCAAGTGCTGCACAATAAAACTGTTGTTTTGCTGATGATGCTGGGGCGGCAATTGGCCGGGTTGGATTTGTCCTGTTTCTTGGGTACAGAACATACCTAGGCAATTTTCCACATTGCTGGGTAGATGTCAGTATTGCAGCTGTACTGAAATAGCTTGGCTAGGGGAGCAGCAAGTTCTGGAGTGTACATCTCCAGTACTATTGCCAGAATGTTACCAGGGCCCACAGCCTTTGCAGTATCCAGTGTCTTCAGCTGATTTTTAATATCATGTGGAGTGAATTAAATTGGCTGAAGGTTGACAACTGTGATGCTGAGGAATCTCCAGAGGAGACCAAGATGGATCATCCGCTCAGCAATTCTAGCTGAAGATGGTTGACAAGTTTTCAGCCTCACCTTGTGCACTGATGTGCTGGGCTCCTCTATCACTAAGGATGCAGATACTTGTGCAGCCTCCTCCTCCAGTGATTTGTTTAACTGTCCACCACCGTCAATGGCTGGACGTCACAGGACTGCAGAGCTTGGATCTGATCCATTGGCTGTGGGATTGCTTAGCTCTGTCTATTACTTGCTGCTTATGCTGTTTGGCACACAAGTAATTCTGTCGTTGTAGCTACACCAGGTTGATAACTCATTTTTAGGTCTGCCTGGTGTTGCTCCTTAGCATGCCCTCCTGCACTCTTCATTGAACCAGGGTTGATTCCCCTGCTTGGCGGTAATGGTTGAGTGGGGGACATGCCGAGCCATGAGGTTACAGATTGTGATGGATTTCAGTTCCGCTGCAGTTGATGGCTCACAGTGCCTCATGGACGCCCAGTCTTGAGTTGTTAGATTTGTTCAAAGTCTATTCCATTTACAACAGTGATAGTGCCATACAACACAATACAGACTATCCTCAATATAAGAACGGGACTTTGCCTCCACCAGGACTGTGCAGTGGTCACTTACCGATACTGTCATGGACAGATGCATCTGTGGCAGGTGGGTTGATGAGGATGAAATCGTGTATGTTTTTCCCTCTTTTTGGTTCCCTCACCACCTGCCACACTTCCAGTCTAGCAGTGATGTCCTTTAGGTCTAGGCCAGCTTGGTCTGTGCTGGTACTAGCAAGCCACGCTTGGTGACAGACAGCCACCCCTGGTGTCCTGCTAGTGAGACAGGGCATACCCAGGAATGGTGATGGTGGTGTCTGGGACATTATCTGTAAGATATGATTCGGTGAGAATGACTATGTCAGGCTGTTGCTTGACTAGTCTGTGAGACAGCTTTTCCAATCCTGGCATAAGCCCCCACAGATTAGTAAGGACTGTGCAGGCTTAATAGGGCTGGGCTTGCTGTTGTTGTTTCCAGTGCCTAGGTCAACACTGGGTGGTCCGTATCCATTCCTTGATGTTTTCTTAGTAGCGATTCAATACAACTGAGTGACTCGCTCAGCCATTTCAGAGGGCAGTTGAGAGACAATCAGATTGCTGTGTGTCTGGAGTCACACGTAGGCCAGACCATGTAAGGACAGCAGGTTTCCTTCCCTAAAGGACCAGTATGGATCAGTACTGGGACAGAGCAAGACAGGATTTCAGTGAGAAGAACTTCCAGTGAGAAGAACTTCCAGTAGCAACAAGACTTAAACAGCTGCTGGCACCTTAAGGACAAAGCAAATTAGTGAGAGGGAAGAGAGAACCAAGCAACAAAGGGGAGTCCAAAAGTCAAGAGGAAGGTTAGCTGGACAGCCCAAGGGAAAGCTCAATGAAGCTGTTAGGTTAATATTAAAATACGTTCAGTGGACATCTTTGATGTATCTAATTTTAACAGGCATTGAGCAACTGGAGACCCTGCCCAGGTAAACTGGCTGCTTTAAAAGATCAAATTAAAGTTAAAAAGTCAGAAACCTGCACAAACTTTAAATTATCCTAGCCTGATGTGTATTGGCCAGTTTTATTGGATTATTCACACAGTTGGGAGTCAACACCTAATTTCTACTACCTGGGACAAGGACAGCAGATACATGGAGACATCATAACCTGCAAATTCCCCTCCAAATCGCACATATCCTCATTTGGAAATATATCATTACTCATTCAAAGTTGCTGGGTCAAAATCCTTCTTAACAGCATCATTGGTGTACCTATTGTACCATGTACCACCTGGACTGCAATGGGTCACCACCATCTTCTCAAGGACAATTAGGAATGGAAAATAAATGTTGACAACACTAACATCCCATAAAGAAAATAAATACAATGGGCAATTCCAATCACACTACCTGCCCTACTGGGTATCACTGAACACGTCAGCTGCGAATCAGCGGGAAGCTCTGTCAACTGAGTCAAAAGGTCGTGAGTTCAAATCTCCCTCCAGAGACTTGAGCACAAATGTCAGCTGCGTTTTCAATGCCAGTGCTCTGGAGGTGCTGCACTGTCAGAGCTGCTGAATGAGATGTTAAACCGAGTCCCCATCTGTTCTCTCAGATATACAAAATCCCACTTCACTGTTTGAAGAGCCTCTTCTCGGGTCCAATATTTACTGTACAGCATCACCAAAACGGTACGTCACTGTCTTATTGCTGTTTGTGGGATCTTGCTATGCACAAACGGACTGGAATGTTTCCTACATTACAACAGTGACTGCACTTCTGGAAGCACCTCACAAAAGGTTGTTACAGAAGGTTAGGGGGCATGGAGTTGGGGGTAGGGTGTTAGCGTGGATAGAGGATTGGCTGTCTAATAGGAGGCAGAGAGTTGGTATCAATGGGTGCTATTCTGATTGGCGGTTGGTGACTAGTGGAGTGCCACAGGGATCAGTGCTGGGGCCTCAGCTATTTACCATTTATATAGATGATCTGGAGGAGGGAGCTAAGTGTAGGGTAACGAAATTTGCTGATGACACAAAGATGAGTGGAAAAGCAGATTGTGCAGAGGGTGTGGAAAGTCTGCAGAGGGATCTGGATAGGCTGAGCCAGTGGGCGAGGACCTGGCAGATGGAGTACAAGTGTTAGCAAGTGTGAGGTTATCCACTTTGGCAGAAATAATAGGAGGAGGGACTACTATTTAAAGGGCGAAAAGCTGCAGCATGCTACAGTGCAGAGGGACCTGGGGGTCCTTGTGCATGAGTCGCTAAAACCCAGTCTGCAGGTGCAGCAGGTGATCAAGAAGGCGAATGGAATGCTGGCCTTTATAGCGAGGGAGACTGAATATAAAAGCAGGGAGGTCTTGCTGCAACTGTACAGGGCATTGGTGAGGCCGCAGCTGGAGTACTGTGTGCAGTTTTGGTCGCCGCACTTGCGCAAGGATATTTTGGCCTTGGAGGGAGTGCAGAGGAGGTTCACTAGGCTGATACCTGAGATGAGGGGGTTGGACCATGAAGAGAGACTAAATAGACTGGGTCTGTACTCATTGGAGTTTAGAAGGATGAGGGGGGATCTTATAGAGACGTATAAGATAATGAAAGGGATGGACAGGGTAGAGGTAAAGAGATTCTTCCCGCTTAGAAAGGACAGCAGGACTAGAGGGCACAGCCTCAAGATAAGGTGGGGGCAGTTTAGAATGGAGTTGAGGAGGAACTTCTTCACTCATAGGGTGGTGAATCTCTGGAATTCTCTGCCCGTTGAAGTGGTGGAGGCTACCTCACTAAATATATTTAAGTCACGGGTAGATAGGTTTTTGACAGACAAGGGAATTAAGGGTTATGGGGAGAAAACGGGAAAGTGGAACTGCTCCACTTCAGATCAGCCATGATCTTATTGAATGGCGGGACAGGCTCGAAGGGCTAGATGGCCTACTCCTGCTCGTATTTCTTATGTTTTGATGTTCATTGGCTGCACAGCTACAACATTTCACACTTAGGGACATCCTGAGGTTGTGAAAATACGAAACATATCTCCCATACACTTTATACAATGCGCTGTTACTGCTATACACGTGTGTGTGTTCAGGACTAAGTGTTATGTCTCTTTAATTGTTTCTGACCAATTTGACAACAAGGAAAAGGGATCTGTGCCATGCCACACCTTGGAAAACTTAAACAAAGCAATGCAGCTTAATTTACAAGGTGTTTCCTGATTGAAGTCCAACATGGGAGAGAGATAAAACCCCCAAATGACTCTGGTGATGTCACAGCATGTCATATGACTTATCAGAGTGATACATTGCTTTACAATATATAACATCCCTCCCCTTTTACTTCACTACTACAACAACAAACGTTTAAATATTAATGATTACCCACTATAAACATCAGTTACATTGCCAAGTATTATTATCTACATATGTACAATCAAGAGAGTCATTTTCATGGATGTTGATTTTGATCTGGTAAGATAGGACGTTCCAGAGTCTGATCCTCATGAATATCGGGTACATTATCTTGTGAAGTTGCTTCATTGTCAGCTTCCAGAGATGTTAGTTGTTCTCTTGGACTGAGAATCTGTGCTTGGTTCTGTAGTAATCATTGGTTCACGGATTTCACAATCTTGGGTTTCTGATCTAAGCCTTTTTGACACTCTCTACTAATTCACTTTCTGAAGTCAGTATTTGATCTGTCTCTCTCCGGTATGTTCTCTCATCATCGAATTGCACGGTACAGGAGATCGGTCCTGAATTAGTTAGAATGGATGCAGGTACCCACTTGAGAGTAGTTTTTAGCTAAAACCCTTTTACCTTGTTTAAAACTCCCCAGTTTCGAAGTTCGTTCATGGCGAGTAACATTTGCTTGTTGCTGTCAGAGTGCAGGTGGTGTGAGTAGATCGAATTTAGTTCTCAGTTTCCTTCTCAAGAATAACATTGCCGGTGAATTTTGTGAGGTGGCGTGAACCGTGTTCCGATAGGACATAAGAAAGTTGTTTACTCTCCTGGATAGTGATCCTTCATCTTTGGACGCTTTAATGACATATTTCAGTGACTCTACTAACCTCTCCACCAATCTATCAGTAGATGGATAATACAGGGCAGTCCTTATATTGCTCTTAAGATAATCCACAAATTTCTGGGATGTGAATTACATCTCATTATTGCTGGCTAGTTGTTCAGGCCTTCCAAATAAAGAACAAAAAAAATGATAGTACAGGAATAGGCCCTTCAGCCCTCCACATCTACACCAACCATGCTGTTCAACTGAATTAAAACCCCCTACCCTTCTGGGACCATATCCCTCTATTCCCATCCTATTCATGTATTTGTCAAGATGCCCCTTAAAAGTCACTGTAGTATCCGCTTCCACTATCTCCCCCGGCAGCGAGTTCCAGGCACCCACCACACTCTGTGTAAAAAAAACTTACCTCGTACATCTTCTTTAAACCTTGTTCCTCGCACCTTAAAGCTGTGCCCCAAGTAACTGACTCTTCCACCCTGGGGAAAAGCTTCTGACCATCCACTCTGTCCATGCCCCTCATAATCTTGTAGACTTCTATCAGGTCACCCCTCAACCTCCGTCACTCCAGTGACAAACCAAGTTTCTCCAACCTCTCTTCATCGGTAATGCCCTCCATACCAGGTAACATCCTGGTAAATCTTGTGAACAACTCAACCAACTTCTCTATTGTTCTTTCCATCATGGTGCCTTTCATTATCCTGACTTTGGGCCACTTTGAAAGTGTGTCCACAAGGGCAAGGAACATGCAGTCTTCAATGAGTCCCCCAAAGTTGATATTTATCTTCTGCCAAGGTTAAGAACATAAGAACATAAGAACATAAGAAATAGGAGCAGGAGTAGGCCATCTAGCCCTTCAAGCCTGCCCCGCCATTCAATAAGATCATGGCTGATCTGTCGCTGCTCAGTTCCACTTTCCCGCCCTCTCCCCATAACCCTTAATCCCCTCTCTTATCAAAAACCCATCAACCCGCGTCTTAAAAATATTTAGCGAGGCAGCCTCCACCACTTCAACGGGCAGAGAGTTCCAGAGATTCACCACCCTTTGAGTGAAGAAGTTCCTCCTCAACTCCGTTCTAAACCGCCCCCCTTTTATCTTGAGGCTGTGCCCCCTAGTCCTACTGTCTTTTTTGAGCGGGAAGAGTCTCTCCACCTCTATCCTATCCATCCCATTCATCATCTTATACGTCTCAATGAGATCTCCCCTCATTCTTCTAAACTCTAACGAGTACAAGCCTAGTTTATTCAGCCTCTCCTCATAGCTCAACCCCCTCAACTCCGGTATCAGCCTAGTAAACCTCCTCTGCACTCCCTCCAAGGCCAAAATACCTTTGCGCAGGTGCGGCGCCTAAAACTGCACACAGTACTCCAGCTGCGGCCTCACCAATGCCCTATACAGCTGCAGCAAGACCTCCCTACTTTTATATTCAATCCCCCTCGCTATGAAGGCCAGCATCCCATTCGCCTTCCTGACCACCTGCGGCACCTGCAAGCTGGGTTTTTGCGACTCATGCACAAGGACCCCGAGGTCCCTCTGCACCGTCGCCTGCTGCAGTTTTTCTCTGGCCAATCGCACGGGTGGAGTATTCCAAACTCTAACACACAACTGGCATTGCCCCATTTTTTCTTCTATTTGTGAGTTAAGTTCCAGCCACCAAAAGTAGCTCAGTGCGAGTTTTGTCATCCACACTATCCCCCGATGACTTTCATGCAGTTGATCCAGGATTTGGCTTTGGAAGCATGGAAGGACGATCACTCTGATCTCCCATGGTAATATTCAATTTTGGACTGTTAATTTGAGGTCCCTCATTATATAAATCGGAATTCAGGATTTTTTTTGTTTGTCCAATAATGTTCCTGTTAAAACCATGTCCATGACCTTCCCATTACTGGGTCATTCCTTGTGTGCCTTTGCACCTGAGACAATGTTATTGGGGCATTTTAAAACTGGGAGAAATACATTAATGAGCTGTCTTGTGTTTCAGTTTATCCTGAAGTGGCAATCTCGATAAGGCATCTGTATTGCCATGTTCTAATCTCCGATATTTGATTTCATATATATAAATATAAAGTCATCTTTCAAACTGACTTGCTACAAATGATAGAATTCCCTGGTATGGCCCAAAAGTGGCATCATTGCCTGTGGTTGGTCAACAAAGTAAATCATCTGCCATACAGAGACTGGTGAAATCGTTTCATGCCAAACATTATGCTCAGCGCTTCTTTCTCAAATTGTGCATAATTTAGTTTGTGTTTGATACCGTTTAGGATGCAAATGCTATTGGGTGCTCCTTCCTAGTTGCCATAACAGATACAACAGCACCCATCCTGGAGGGCGATGCATCACATGCCAGTTGAATTTTCAACTCTGGGTTAAAGCGGAACGATACCTCAGATTGCTTAAGCACATATTTCACACTCTTTCATCCAATTCCGTTGTTGGTTAGCACTCAAATGGCTTTAATAATTTTGCAAGGTTTGGAATGAATTCTCAAAACAATTGTTAAGTTAAAGTTTATTTATTAGCATCACAAGCAGGCTTGCATTATCACTGCAATGAAGTTATTGTGAAAATCCCGTAGACGCCACACTCTGGCGCCTGTTCGAGTACACTGAGGGAGAATTTGACATCTAAACAGCATGTCTTTGGGACCGTGGGAGGAAACTGAAGCACCCAGAGGACGCCCATGCAGACATGGGAAGAATGTGCACACTCCACACAGACAGTCGCTCAAGCTGGGAATTGAACCTGGTTCCCTGGCACTGTGAGGCAGCAGTGCTAACCACTGTGCAGCCCAGAAGTCCTAAAAATTATTGCAACTGTGGCACGTTCTGAAGTCTTGGCACATCTAAGATCTCTGTCATTTTCATAGGTTCTTTGTTTATTATGTGACCTCAGTAACTGATGGCTGATTTGAAAAATTCATATCTCTCTTTCTTCATGCCGAGGTTGTATTTTTCCAGACACTTCAACGTTTCCTCTAAGTTTTATAAATTTTCCTGTTCAGTTCTACCTGTGTTTTAGAATATCATCCAAATAACACTGGACACCACTGAGGCCATTTAAGATTTGGTCCATTGACTCCTGGGATATGGCCGGTGCCGATGTTATTCTGAACGGTAGAAGCTCATAATGGAACAATCTCCTGTGGGTAACAATCATGAGCAGTGGCTGCAGGTCAGTTGCCACGCTCATCTGGAGATATACTTGGGACAAGTCTATCCTAACTGCTGACCACCAGCCAATCCAACATGTAGGCCCTCGATTAGTTGCAAGGGATACTGGTCGATGCGGTACTGGATTTATCGTCATCCCCGCAGATATGTACAGAACCATCAGATTTCATAACTGGGATGACTGGAGTTTCCCAATCGCTCATCAATCATTCCATCCATGCCTAATTTCTCTAGTTCCACTTCTACCTTCACTTTAATGGTATAAGGCACAATTCTTGCCTTGAAGCTTCTAGAGTTGCTATCAGGTTTGATCTTGAGCTTCACCTCCACTCCAGTCATGGGTCCTAGGATATTCTCGAACACCTTTCTATGCTTCTCCAGAGGTTTCAATGGCGTGTTCTTGCTGCCAACCAACTGGTTAACTGCTCCCCAGTTTAGTTTGATTTTGTATAACCACGTTCTTCCGACAAGTGCAGAAAAAGTTTCCTTTACTGTGTGCAAAGGTAATTGTGCTGATTGATTATTAGCTGAACTGTGATATATCCCTTCAGTGGAACTACCTTCCTGGTATAAGTTTGCAGGATTACGTTTGAAGATATTAGTGGTAAGTGTTTAAGTTTCTGATTGTATTATGTTTTCTGGTAGATTGACACAGTAGTTCCCATATCTACTTCCATCTTTAATTCTTGTCCATCTAACTTTGGATAAACCCAGAACCATTGGATATCTGTTTTCATGGATAGGAAACCTAGTCCAAGTACTTGGATCTTTCCTAGTCCAGTATCATCTTGGAAATTTTGTTCCCTAAGAAATATTTTATAGGCCCTTTTTTTAGATCTTGATGTGTTCTTGTGTTTGCACACCTTTGGGATTTTCGAAGTCTGTTGTGCCTTTCTTGCCGCAGCTTCTACATTTATTTTCTCTACTCCAACATTCATGTGGAGAGAGCCCCACCTAAGCACACCAACGGCATGCTTGCATTTTAATAGATTTTTTCTGCCCGTTCTCATTTTGTGTATTTTGGCTCCAGCTCCAATTTGGGAAGCTTCTTTTGCGGCCAACTCCATGAACACCACAATCTCAAGAAGCTTTAGGGTTAAAGAGCTTTTGGTGAGTAATTATCCTTGATTTGCTTCATTTCGAAGTTCACGGTCTGCAAGGATCAAGCCAAACTGGCAGTACTTTGCTAACCTTCTCAGCGTTGCAACGAATTGTGATATATTGTCACCCTCCTCTGGGCTCCGTTGATGAAATTGGAATCTCTCAGCAATTATTAAAAACCAAGTTAGTTGCCAGTTATTTTCCTTGTTGTGTTTGTGTAGTTGTTTCTAATCAATTTGACAATAAGGAAAAAGGATTTGAGGTGCCACACTCTGGGTTACTTAAACAAACTCATGCAGCTTTATATATAAGGAGTTGCCTGATTGAAGTCCAACATGGGAGAGAAATAAAAATCCCCGAATGCCTCTGGTGATGTTACAGCATGTACGTGACTAATCACACAGAGATGCATTCCTTTACAACATGTAACACTATAAATTGCACAAGTGATATAACATTTGTATTGTAACATTTAAAAACTAGGTCAGATCAACCAAAGGAAGAACAGTGAAAGTAGTCCCTTCTGATATAGAGTCCACACTGGTTTATGCCAGAGTTTAAGCTCTCCATGTGCGTGTGCTCCTTACCTGACGTTGACCAGTGCATGTGTCACTTTGCTTGCTGGCTCCTTCCACTGACCACTATTTGTTGAAAGTCTTAAAACTGTAACAGAGCCAAAATAAAGGTTACAAGCAGTCACTTCAAACTCATCGGCAAAAATATTTATATTAACCTATGTTGACAAAAGGTTATACCTGACACATGTCCAACGACAACCTGCATTAATGTATAATCTTTGACAAAGTGAATCACGCAGGAAGTTTCACAGAGGCACAAGAGAAAAATATTGGACAGAGATTTAGGAGAGGTGGTGAAGTTTTGGGATAAACTTTCAAAAGGCTTGGAAATAAAGTGAGGAGGAATTTGGAGGGAGAATTGTAAGGAGTGAAACCTGCGTGACTGATAGCATGACCAACAACATGGAGTGAACTAAAAGGAACACATGTCTTCGAAGGCACTAAGGATTTGGTGTGCTCTTCAAACACAATAGCGAGGCACATAACCCGGGCTGACTCTCCTAGTGCCACACGGTTTCAGTTGAAACATTAAACAGGGGCACCAGCTGCTCTCTCAGATCATCATAAGTTCCACAATACTCAGGTTGAAGGGCCGAGTGGCCTCCTCCTGTTCCTAATTCATACTATTTGAAGAAGAGTAAGGGACTTGTCTCCAGTACCCTCGTATGTATATTTATCCCTCACACAACTTCACAAAAGAAGAATTATTTCATTATTGTCCCATTGCTGTTTGTGGGATCTTGCTTTGTGTAAATTGGCTGCCACATTTTTTTACATTACAACAATGTCTACACTTAAAGAAGGAAATCTATGACTGTGAAGTACTTTGAGATGTACTCGGCTTTGAAAGAAGCTACAGAATTGCAAGTCTTTCTTTCAACTCAATTTCTCAGCAAGCAAATAAACTCACCCATTGAATATAGGTTATCGAAGACTTGGTGCATTCGAATAATCTCATAGTAAAGTTCATCGTAACTACTTGGTGTGGGGAGGAACGTGTCACCGTACGTAATAAACACGTTGAATAAATTCACAACCTGCAACAAAAGAAAGCCAGTGGCACAATTATTCCAGCACAGCGGTCAGAGGATGGTGGATGATGGAGCAACCCTGCCCTATCTCCTCCAAGGAAAAGGAGTTCTTACTCCATCTCTTTTAGTATCACTTTAGTCCAATCATCCCCAAAGGCATTCAGGTTGCCATTACAAACAGACAAATGAGAAACATTCTTCTGACGAAAGTCAAATTCTATTGACAGGTTATACTGGCTAGGCTGGTTCTCACTCAAGTTGGACAATTAAGCAGTGATCTAACTGAAGAGTTTAAGACGATTAAAAGATTTGGTTGGGTCAATTGACAGTTTATTTATTAGTGTCACAAGTAGGCTTACTTTAACACTGTAATGAAGTAACTGTGAAAATCCCCTAGTCACCACACTCCGGTGCCTGTTCAGGTACACTGAGGAAGAATTTAGCATGGCCATTACATCTAACCAGCATATCTTTCGGAATGTGGGATGAAACCAGTGCACCCGGAAGAAACCCATGCAGATATGGGGAGAACATGCAGACTCCACAAAGACAATTACCTGAGCCAGGAATCTAACCCAGGTCTCTGGCACTGTGAGGTAGCAGTGCTAGCCACTGTGTCGCCCTGGTTGGAAGTACCTAAAATTAGAGCCAGATCATCCAGGGTGATGTCACAAGGTCAGGTCAGCGCTGCTCTTTCATCAGATGAGTGATGAAGGAGCAGCGCTCCGAAAGCTGGTGATACCAAATAAACCTTCTGGACTTTAACCTAGCGTTGTGAGACTTCTTACTGAGCCCATCCCAGTCCAGCATCTCCACATCATGTCACAAGGGACAGTGGAAATCTGGAACTGTCTGGCTGGGAGTCGACTGAAAAGTTCAAAACTTAGATTGATATAAAAGCAAATTACTGCAGATGCTGGAATTTGAAACCGAAAGACGGAATGCTGGAAAATCTCAGCAGATCTGGCAGCATCTGTAAGGAGAGAAAAGAGCTGATGTTTCAAGTCTAGATGCTGTCAGGCCTGCTGAGATTTTCCAGCATTTTCTTGTTTGGACTTAGATTGATTTTTTTGGGGGGTAATAACAGATTACAGAACCAAGGCATGTAAATGGAGTTAGGATAGAGATCAGCCATGATCTAACTGAATGACAGATCAGACTGGAGGCTGACTGGACTCTTCCTGCTCCTGTGCTCTCTGCTTGTTACACTAACTCGAGCAATAATCCAGTTTAGTGCCTAGGCAGAAAGATCAGACAGCAGAATTCTCACAAGTGCATTCAGCTTTGCCTGCTGACATCCAGTTTTAATTTTGGGGCTCAGATGACTGAAAAATCCAGCTTGAAAGCAGAAAACCAGGGAGGGATGTTGTAGGTTAAAAAGGGGCTCATGGGACAAGGGGATGGGTTCCATGGAGAGGGGTAGGGACGGGGCATGGAGTGGGGGTACAGTTTATAATCACCAAGCTGATCACTCTGGTGGCCTTTTCCTCTCCCTTAAAGATTATACGTCAACTGTCCACGTGACTTCATCAGCCTTGTTGCTAGGTTTTTGTTGCTAGGTAACACAGAAGAGCAATCCATCACTTGCAAAAATCCTCTTTTTTGCTGCAATCTGCAAACTTTAACATTTCATTTAGTGTAGTGGCTCTTTTTTATCATTAATACATACCATCCACAGCCAAGTTCAGGGAGAAATCTGTGGTTGTCCAATTAGAAATACCGCTACAGTTAGCCAAACCTTCTGCTTTGCACGTTTAAGCCAATTCAGTATCCATTTGTGTTGACTGCTTTGATCTCACAAGCTCTCATTGCTGCCAACAACTGAAGGAAGCATCTGTGCTCTCATGGAAGTTTTCCATCAATCAGTCAGTCACACAGTGACAGGGCCGCACTATCGAGGGGACAGTCAGTCACTCAGTGACAGGGCCGTGCTATCGAGGGGGCAGTCAGTCACACAGTGACAGGGCCGCACTATTGAGGGGACAGTCAGTCACACAGTGACAGGGCCGTGCTATCGAGGGGGCAGTCAGTCACTCAGTGACAGGGCCGTGCTATCGAGGGGGCAGTCAGTCACTCAGTGACAGGGCCGCACTAAGATTCAGCTAGACATGCAGTCACAGGGTCATACTATATAGGGGTTAGTCAGTCACACAGTAAACAGGGCCGTACTGTCTAGGAGTCAGTTACAGACCGGTAAGGCTGCGCTATTGACAGGACAATGAATCACAGTTTCATACATTATAGTAAACATTTACTGATGATACAATGACAGGTAGGAAAGTAAATTGTGAAGTGGCCATGAGGAGTCTGCAAAGGGACATGGATAGATTAAGTGCAGAAATGTGACAGGTGGATGGATAAGAGAAGGCCAAATGCAGGCAAATGGGGTTAGCTTAGATGGGCGTTTTGGTCAGCATGGACCAGTTTGTGTCGAAGGGCCTGTCTCCGTTCCGTAGATTCTATGATTCTCTGAAAATATGGGAAAATATGAATTTGCTCAATTTGACAGGAAGAATAGAAAAGCAATATATTGTTTAAATGGGGTGAGATTGCAGAATTCTTCAGGTACAGAGGATCTGGGTGTCCTGGTTTATGAATCACAATGTTCATGGATTGAAGGATCATCTAAATCTAAAACATTAACTCTGCTCTCCACAGATGCTGCCAGACCTACTAAGTTTATCCAGCATTCTCCTGTTTTTATTTCAGATTGCCAGCATCTGCAGTATTTTGCTTCTACACAGTTAGTGTGCAGGTACAGCAGGAGATTAGGAAGGCAAATGGTTATTGCACATGGAATGGAATACAAGAGGGATGTTTTGCTACAGTTGTATGGGGTGTTGGTGAGCTAGAGTATTGTGTACAGTTTTGGTCTCCTTGTTTAACAAAGGATATCACAGAATTACAAGCAGTTCAGAGAAAGTTCATTGGATGACTTCTTGTCATGAAGGGGCTATCTTACAAGGAAAGGTTATCCAGGTTTGGCTTTGTCCATTGAAGTCTGGAAGAATGAGAGGTGATCTTATTGAAACATGTAAGATCCTGAGGACACTTGACAGAGTGGATACTGAAAGGATGCTTCTCCTTGTGGGAAGGACTAAAAACCAGGGGGCACAATTTAAAAATAAGGAGTCTCCTATTTAAGATGGAAATGAGGAGAATTGTTTTCTCTCAGAGGCTTGTGAATCTGTGAAAGTCTTCTTCAGAAAGTGGTGGAGGAAAGATCCCTGAATATTTTTAAGGCTGAGGTGGATGGATTTTTCACTAACATTGATGATTTCTGGGGTTGGCGGGAATGTGGCGTTCAGGCCACAATCAGGTCAACCATGATCTTGTTGGATGGCTCTGGCTCAAGGGGGCTGGATGGCTTATTCCTGCTCCTAATTCACATTCCCACATAATTCTGATACACTCCATTATAAAAAGTCTAAACTGCCTGATAGGAGCTGAGAGAGTTTTGCAGTAAATTGCCTCTCTGTCCTGTCACACCTTGGGGTTACCGTGAGACCCTAAAGAGAGCAGAAAATGTACATTGAAAAGTGATGGCTCACCATTAAGGCCAAAGCAAAGATGTTGTATTTTCCCAGGAGCACAGTCTCATTCGACATCAGGAACTTTAGCAGGTTGATTAGTGCTGAAATTACATGAAGCAGACAGTAAGAAAAGTAAGAAAACAAAAAGACATAAGAACATAAGAAATAGGAGCAGGAGTAGGCCATCCAGCCCTTCGAGCCTGCCCCGCCATTCAATAAGATCATGGCTGATCTGTCGCTGCTCAGTTCCACATTCCCGCCCTCTCCCCATAACCCTTAATCCCCTCTCCTATCAAAAACCCATCAACCCGCGTCTTAAAAATATTTAGTGAGGCAGCCTCCACCACTTCAACGGGCAGAGAATTCCAGAGATTCACCACCCTTTGAGTGAAGAAGTTCCTCCTCAACTCCGTTCTAAACCGCCCCCCTTTTATCTTGAGGCTGTGCCCCCTAGTCCTACTGTCTTTTTTGAGCGGGAAGAGTCTCTCCACCTCTATCCTATCCATCCCATTCATCATCTTATACGTCTCAATGAGATCTCCCCTCATTCTTCTAAACTCTAACGAGTACAAGCCCAGTTTATTCAGCCTCTCCTCATAGCTCAACCCCCTCAACTCCTGTATCAGCCTAGTAAACCTCCTCTGCACTCCCTCCAAGGCCAAAATATCTTTGCGCAGGTGCGGCGCCCAAAACTGCACACAGTACTCCAGCTGCGGCCTCACCAATGTTCTATACAGCTGCAGCAAGACCTCCCTACTTTTATATTCAATCCCCCTCACTATGAAGGCCAGCATCCCATTTGCCTTCCTGACCACCTGCTGCACCTGCAAGCTGGGTTTTTGCGACTCATGCACAAGGACCCCGATGTCCCTCTGCACCGTCGCCTGCTGCAGTTTTTTGCCCCGTAAGTAATAGTCCTTCCTACCATTCTTCCTACCAAAGTGGACCACCTCACACTTGCCAACATTAAATTCCATTTGCCATTTCCTGGCCCATTCGCCCAGCCTATCTAGATCCTTCTGCAGACTCTCCACACCCTCCGCACAATTTGCCGTTCCCCCAATCTTGGTGTCATCAGCAAATTTCGACACTCTACACTCGGTTCCCTCCTCCAGATCATCTATATAAATGGTAAAAAGCTGAGGCCCCAGCACCGACCCCTGGGGCACTCCACTACTCACCATCCGCCAATCCGAATAGCACCCGTTGACCCCCACTCTCTGCCTCCTATTAAGACATCTGCTAAATTTCTCTCCTACTCCCTTGATAGCACTGCCTAATGGTAGGAAATGATTCACTGGTTTCAGATTCCCATCTACATATTCACTTCCCACGATCAGGCCAGAAGACTAGAATCATAGAATCCCTACAGCGCAGAAGGAGGCCATTTGGCCCAACGAGTCTGCACCGACCATAATCCCACCCAAGGCTGCTTAGTTACTTGCTAATCTCTCTAACCTATCATGTACCAGGACACTAAGGGTTAATTTAACATGTCCTATCAACCTAACACATCTTTGACCATGGAGGAAACCAGAGCACCCGGAGGAAACCCACGCAAACATGGGAAGAACGTGCAGACTCCACACAGACAGTGACCCAAGCCGGGAATCGAACCCAACTCCCTGGAGCTGTGAGGCAGCAGTGCTAACGACTGCGCCATCGTGCCACCCCTCTCTGACTGAACCATTCCCCAGCCCAACAGAAAGCCATGGCCTACCACTTTCACATCTGTTCCTAGGCTGAGCTCTGCTAACTCGACATGGACTGAACAATCAGAGTAAAGAACCCCTGGTGAGCAGTTATGTATCAGTCTGATAAACAAAGCCCTGGAGGTTTTCACTATTTCCTTCAGAATGTGCGATCCAGAATTCACTGTGATTAGTTAATCATTAAAAGTTTGTGAAATGGTGCAAGTGTTCATCAAAAAAGTCAAACTTTTCACTGTATACTAATACACGTGACAAAAATAAATCAAGTCAAATGGACGTTCACTTTCAATGGGGTTAGAGTACAGAGAAGAGGAACTGATGTTTCACTTGTCCAGAGCCCGGAGCAGACTCTAACCACAGTAACAGTGTTCAGTTCTGGGCATCACAGGATGAACTGACTTTGGAACGGGTGCAGAGTTCAGCAGAATGATACAAAGGCTTAAAGAGTTACGAAGATACATTGCATAAACTTGGTTTCTACCTCTCTCTGTTTGAACAGTTGAGGGGTGATCTAACTGAGATGCTTACATTTTTTGTTTTTGCAGGGTAGGCCGTTGGACCCGTCAAGTCTGCACCAACTCTCCAGCAGAGCATCTCACTTAAACACTATCCCTGTTAACCCACATATTTACCCCGCTAATCTCCCAAACCTAGACATCTTTGGACACTAAGGGTCAATTTATCATGGCCAATCCACCTAACCTGCACATCTTTGGTCTGTGGGGAGAAACCAGAGCACCGGGTAGAAAACCTATGCAGACACAGGGAAAAACATGAAAATTTCTCACAGTCACCCAAGACCGGAATTGAATCTGGGTCCCTGGCGCTGCGGGGCAGAAGTACCACCGTTCCGCTCCATAAACGAGTTCACTGAGGTAGGTGGACGGAAACTATTTCCTCTGCTTGAGAAATGTAGAATAAGAACAAGTTCATTCAGGCACTAAATCACAGAATCCTACAGTGCAGAAGGAGGCCATTCAGCCCACCAAGTCTGCACTGACCATAATCCCACCCAGTCCCCACTCCCATATATTTACCCTGCTATTCCCCCTGACACTAAGGGGCAATTTATCATGGCTAATCAACCTAACCTATACATCTTTGGAGAGTGGGAGGAAACTGGAGCACCCGGAGGAAACCCACACAGACACAGTGAGAACATGCAAACTCCACACAGTCAGTGACCCAAGTCAGGAATCGAACCTGGGTCCCTGGTGTTGAAGCAGCAGTGCTAACCACTGTTACCATGCCATCCATATTTAAATTATATTTAAAATGAAAATATGAAAAATATTAAATAAACTAATCCAAGGTCAAAGAGAACGAGAATCTCTTGCCCAGACAAAACGCATCTCGCTTTTTAAAAGAAAGTCGGGATGAAATGGCAGGGGCATCAACATCGACTGAATAGAAAAATGTTTAGTGCCAGAGGACAGCTGGATAGCTTACATTATACCCATACCAGAGAAGGCAGACAGAACATGTCCAGGGAATTATAGAAACATCAGGTTAACATTGCGTAGTAAGAAAAATGTCATTTTTACTAAAAGAGAAAACAGAAAAGCATGTAGAAATAGATTCAGCTTGCATTACAAAAGGAAAACTTTATTGAATTATTTGCAGTAGAGCAAGTAGGTAAGGAGAATACAGTAGATTCAGCCTACTTATATTCCCATGAATGATATTGGAGATTGCAATCAGGGGACAAATGGCAGAACGGATTGCTAATTAGCTTTAAAAACAGACAGTGGGAGTAAAGGATAGCTTTTCTGAGTGGCGGAAGATGGAAAGTGGGGTCTTACAAGGATCAGTGCTGGGACCACTGTTCACAAAATTTGTATTAATAATTTAGACTTTGGTATCAGAAACACAGTTTCTAAATTCTAGATGCCTGAATTAGAGTGTAATAAATACTGAAGAGGATTTTAACAAATTACAAGATAAACAAACAACGGATTTATAAGGAGACCATAAGACATAGGAGCAGAATGAGGCCACTCAGCTCATCGAGTCTGCTCCGCCATTCGATCATGGCTGATATTTTTCTCATCCCCATTCGCCTGCCTTTTCCTTATAACTCTTGATTCCCTTATTAATCAAGAACTCATCTAGTTCTGTCTTAAAGACAATATGTGACCAAGGTCATTGAGTATATGGAAAATAAAAATCCAAATGGGGTTAAGTAACAAAGGGAACTGGGAATACAAATATACAAATCACAAAAGATTACAGTGCAGGTCAGTAAAATTTAAAGTTTATTTATTAGTCACAAGTAGGCTTACATAAATATTGCAATGAAGTTACAGTGAAAATCCCCAAGTCACCACATTCCTGCGCCTGTTCGGGTACACTGAGGGAGAATTTAACACGGCCAATGCACCTAACCAGCACATCTTTCAGACTGTGAAAGGAAACGAGAGCACCCGGAGGAAGCCCACGCAGACACGGGGAGAACATGCAAACTCCACACAGACAGTGACCCAAGCTAGGAATGGAACCCAGGTCCCTGGCACCGTGAGGTATCAGTGATAACTACTGTGCCACCCAGCCACTCCCAATAAGGCAACAACCAAAGAAGCCAAGCACTAGGGATTACATCTAGGAGGATAGAATTGAAAAGTAAAGAGGCTACTCTAAACTCATATTTAGTTTTAGTTAGATATAGTTTGACGGTGCTGTCTACAGTTCTAGTCACCATATTAATGAAAGGATGTAAAGGAACTGGAGAGGAGACAGAAAAGATTTACAAGGATAAGGAAGGGATGAACAAGCTGAGTCTTTTCTTTAGAAGAGAGAAGGTTGACTGGTAGCTCAATACAGATCTTTAGAATTACAAAAGTTCTTACTGATTGGAAACTGCAAGTGTTTCAACTTCTGGGGTCAAGTAAACCAGAAGCCATCAATACTAATGAGTTACCAAGAAATTAACTTCCTTATGCAGAATGCAGTGATAATGTGGATCTCACCACCACAGGGAGTAGTGGAGATGAACAGACAGCACAAAGAAAGATAATTGCAATTGTTAGAGGTCAATCAGCTCTGTCCATGGACATGAGCAGAATATCTTTTCCCTCAGAGGGTGGTGAGTCTTTGGAACCCTCTTCCTCAAAAAGCAGTGGAAGCAGAGTCGTTGAATATTCTTAAGACAGAAGTAGTAGGATTCTTGATAAACAAGCGTGTGAAAGATTATCAAGGCTAAATGGGTGGTCAATCAGATCAGCCATGATCTTACTGGATGGAGAGCAGGCTTGAAGAGCTGAGTGGCTCCTAATTCATATGTTCGTATTTTGTATCACGGCAGGAGTTCCTCAGGGTAATGTCTGAGGCCCAACCATCTTCAGCTGCTTCATTAATGACCTTCCTTCCATCATAAGGTTGGAAGTGGGGACATTCACTGATGATTGCACAACGTTCAGCACCATTTGCGACTCCTCAGATAGTGAAGCAGTCCATGCACACATACAGCAAGACACAAACAACATTCAAGCTTGGGCTGACAAGTGGCAAGTAGGATTTGCACTCCTTGTGTCAGGCGATGACCATCTCCAACAAGACGAATCTGACCATCTCCCCTTAACATTCAAATGGCATTACCATTACTGAATCCCCACTATCAGCATCCTCAGGGGGGCAATTACCATTGATCAGAAACTCAACTGGACTAGCCATGTAAATACTGAGGTTACAACAGGTCAGAATCCTGCGGCGAATAACTCACTTCCTAACTCTCCAAGCCAGTCCACTATCTACAGCGCACAAATCAGGAGTGCGATGGAATACTCTCTACTTGCCTGGATGAGTGCAGCTCCAACACTCAAGAATCTCAGCACCATCCAAGACAAAGTAGCCCACTTGTTTGGCACCTCCAACACATTCAACATCCATTCCCTCCACCACTGCTCTACAGTTACAGTCATCTGCAAGACACATGACTGAAACCTCCTTCAGCAGCACCTTCCAAACCCACAACCTCTACCATCTAGAAGGAAAGGGGCAGCAGATGCTTGGAAATAGAACCACCTGCAAGTTCCCCTCCAAGCCACACACTATCTTGATTTGGAAATATATCACTGTTCCTTCAGTATCGCTGGGTCAAAATCCTGAAAATCCCAAACAGCACCATGGGTGTACCTACACTACATGGACCACAGCAGTTCAAGAAGGCAGCGCACCTTCTTAAGGGCAGTTAGGAATGGACAATAAAAATACTGGCTGAGCCAGTGACAGCCACGCCCTGTGAAGGAATAAAAAAAATTCCTGATGGATTTAAACAGAAGTTCAACAAAGAATGGAATTAAGGGTTATGCTAATAACGTTGGAGAAGGAACAATGAAGCATAAATGTTGGATGACCTGGTGGGCTAAATGGCCTGTTTCTGAGCTGCATATTCTTTGTATTCCCATGCAGAGGTGGGCCATTTAGGCATCAGGAATCAATTCTTTACATCAAGTTTCTCTCACCAACTTTTACAGATGCACCATAGAAAGCATTCCTTCTGATTGTATTTCAGCTTGGTATGGCTCCTGCTCTGCCCAAGACTGCAAGAAACTACAAAGGGTTCTGAATGAAGCCCAGTCCATCACGCAAACCAGCCTCTCATCCACTGACACTGTCTACATTTCCCGCTGTCTCAGGGACTCCTTTTTAAAAATTCATTTGTGGGTCATGGGCATTGCTGGCTGGCCAGCATTTATTGTCCATCCCTAGTTGCCCTTGGGAAGGTGGTGGTGAGCTGCCTTCTTGAATTGCTGCAATCCATGTACTGTGGGTTGACCCACAATGCCGATAAGAAGGGAATTCCAGGATCTTGACCCAGCGGCTACCAAGGAATAGTGGTGTATTTCCAAGATGTGGAGATGCCAGCGTTGGACTGGAGTAAACACAGTAAGAAGTCTCACAACACCAGGTTAAAGTCCAACAGGTTTATTTTTTAGCAAAAGCCACTAGCTTTCGGAGCGTTACCCCTTCATCAGGTGAATGGGAGTTCTATTCACAAACAGGGCATATAAAGACACAAACTCAATTTACAAAATAATGGTTGGAATGCGAGTCTTTATAGGTAATCAAGTCTTAAAGGTATAGCTAATGTGAGTGGAGAGAGCATTAAGCACAGGTTAAAGAGATGTGCATTGTCTCCAGACAGGACAGTTAGTGAGATTGTGCAAGTCCAGGCAAGTCATGGGAATTACAGATAGTGTGACATGAACCCAAGATCCGGGTTGAGGCTGTTCTCATCTGTGCAGAACTTCTTCTTGGACACACTCATCTCCATTAAGGACAGTCACCTCAGCACTTCACTGTACCGCAAGCCCACAGATAACCTCATGATGCTCCACTTCTCCAGCTTCACCCTAAACACGTTAAAAGAAGCCATCCCCTAAGGACAAGCCCTTTGTATACACAGGATCTGCTCAGATGAGGAGGATCGCAACAGACACCTTCAGATACTGAAAGACGCCCTCATAAGAACAGGATACGGCGCTCGACTCATCGATCGACAGTTCTGACGTGCCACAGCGAAAAACCGCACCGACCTCCTTAGAAGACAGACACAGGACACGGTGTATAGGGTGCCTTTCGTCATCCAGTACTTCCCCGGAGTGGAGAGCTACAACATCTCCTCCGGAGTCTTAAACATGTCATCAATGAAGACGAGCATCTCGCCAAGGCCATCCCCACACCCCCACTTCTTGCCTTCAAACAACCGCACAACCTCAAACAGACCACTGTCCGCAGCAAACTACCCAGTCTTCAGGAGAACAGTGACCACAACACCACACAACCCTGCCACAGCAACCTCTACAAGTCACGCCAGATCATCTGACGTGAGAACACCATCCACCAGGTACAGGGCACATACTCTTGCAACTCTGCAACGTTGTCTACCTGATATGTTGCAGGAAAGGATGGCCCGAGGCATGGTACATTGGGGAGACCATGCAGACGCTACAACAATGGATGAATGAACACCACCCAACAATCACCAGGCAAGAGTGTTTTCTTCCTGTTGGGGAACACTTCAACAGTCACGGGCATTCGGCCTCTGATCTTCGGATAAGCGTTCTCCAAGACAGCCTCCACGACACACGACAACACAGAGTCGCTGAGCAGAGACTGATAGCTAAGTTCTGCAAACATAAGTACGGCCTCAACCTGGATCTTGGGTTCATGTCACACTATCTGTAACTCCCATGACTTGCCTGGGCTTGCAAAATCTCACTAACTGTCCTGTCTGGAGACAATACACATCTCTTTAACCTGGGCTTAACGCTCTCTCCACTCACATTGTCTGTACCTTTAAGACTTGATTGCCTGTAAAGACTTGCGTTCCAACCATTATTTTCTAAATTGAGTTTGTGTCTTTATATGCCCTGTTTGTGAATAGAACTCCCACTCATCTGATGGAGGGGCAGCGCTCTGAAAGCTCGTGGCTTTTGCTACCAAATAAACCTGTTGGACTTTAACCTGGTGTTGTGAGACTTCTTACTGGATATATTTCCAAGTCAGGATGGTGAGTGGCTTGGAGGGGAACTTGCAGGTGGTGGTGTTCCCATGTATTTTATATATTTACTATTGCCAGGGCAGGTGGGTGAGGTAGAGGTAGGCGAACATGTGGCGAACAGTGACCACAAGTCCGTCTACTTTAGGATAAAAATGGAAAGGGACGAGTGCCGTCCAAGCGGAAGTGTGCTGAACTGGGGAAAGGCGAGCTATGGTAGGATTAGGAGGGAGCTGCAGCAAACTGACTGGGAGGGACTGTTAGCTGGCAAGTCCACGGTTGGCAAGTGGGAGGCTTTTAGGGACAAAATGAAATGGTTGCAGGGGAGGTTTGTTCCGGTTAAGCGAAAGGATGGGAAAGGTAGGATTAGAGAGCCGTGGATTACGGGGGATATTGAAGACTTGGTTAGGAAGAAGAGGGAGGCGTATGATAGGTCAAAACAAATGGGTACGGAGTGTGCGCTGGAGGAATATAGAGAGAGTAGGAGGGAGCTAAAAAGGGGAATTAGAAGGGCGAAGAGAGGACATGAGATGGCTTTGGCCGGTAGGATTAAGGATAATCCTAAGGCATTTTATTCCTATATTAGAGGCAAGAGAGTAGTTAGAGGGAAAATTGGTCCTCTTAGGGACAAGAGTGGAGAGTTGTGTATTGAGTCGGAGGGAATGGGGGAGCTCCTGAATGAATACTTTGCGTCGGTATTCACGAAGGAGAGGGGTTCGGAATCGTGCGGTCTCTTGGAGGGAGCGGAGGTTCAGTTGCAGGATATAGTTATTACGAGAGAGGAAGTGCTAGGGCTTTTAGGTAGCGTAAGGACGGATAAAGCTCCGGGGCCTGATGGTATTTATCCCAGGCTGCTTAGGGAGGTGAAAGATGAAATTGCTGGGCCTCTGGCGCACATCTTTGTCTCTTCTTTGGACACAGGTGAGGTCCCAGAAGACTGGAGGGTAGCAAATGTGGTCCCGTTGTTCAAAAAAGGTAGTAGGGATAACCCTGGGAATTATAGGCCAGTGAGTTTGACGTCGGTGGTAGGGAAGTTAATGAAAAAATACTTAGGGGTAGGATGTATGAGCATTTGGAGCGTTGCGATCTGATTAGGGATACGCAACATGGCTTTGTTAGAGGGAGGTCTTGCCTTACGAATCTGGTGGAATTCTTTGAGGAGGTGACAAGAACGGTTGACGATGGGAGAGCCGTTGATGTCATCTACATGGATTTCAGTAAGGCGTTTGACAAAGTCCCTCACGGTAGGCTGGTAGAAAAGGTTAAGGCGCATGGGATACGAGGCCAGGCAGTTAGGTGGATTGAAAACTGGTTGGGAAATAGAAGACAGAGGGTAGTTGTGGAGGGTACCTTGTCGGGCTGGAGGCCAGTGACCAGTGGTGTGCCGCAGGGCTCGGTACTGGGACCTCTCCTCTTTGTAGTCTACATAAATGACTTAGAAGAGGGAGTAGGTGGTGTGATCAGCAAGTTTGCTGATGACACCAAGATGGCAGGGTTGGCGGGTACAGAACTGGATTGTCAGGTGTTACAACAGGATATAGATAGGTTGGTGCAGTGGGCAGATAGGTGGCAGATGGCATTTAATCCTGACAAATGCGAGGTGATGCATTTTGGAAGGAATAATGCAGAGAGGAGTTATGTGATAAAAGGTAGGCCGATTAGGAGTATAGATGTACAGAGAGACCTGGGAGTGCAGGTCCACAAATCCATGAAGGTTGTGTCACAAGTGGAGAACGTTGTTAGGAAGGCTTATGGGATGTTAGCCTTTATAGGAAGGGGCTTAGAGTATAAAAGCTGCCGTCTAATGCTTCAGTTATACAGAACGTTGGTTAGACCGCATTTGGAGTACTGCGTCCAGTTCTGGTCACCTTATTACCGGAAGGACGTGGAGTCTCTGGAAAGGGTGCAGAGGAGGTTTACCAGGATGTTGCCTGGCATGGGGGGACTGGGTTACGAGGAGAGACTGAAGAGACTGGGGCTATTCTCCTTGGAAAGAAGGAGATTGAGAGGGGACATGATAGAGGTATATAAGATACTGAAGGGAATAGATAGAGTTAATAGTGAGAGACTGCTCCCTAGACTGGGTACGAACACAAGAGGTCATCAATTAAGGGTGAGGGGGGGGAGGTATAATTTGGAGGTAAGAGGAAGGTTCTTTACACAGAGAGTTGTGGGGGTCTGGAATGCGCTACCGAGTAGGGTGGTGGAGGCAGGCACGTTGGACTCGTTTAAGATGCAGTTAGATAGGCATATGAGTGAAACGGGAATGGAGGGATATGGTAGGGGCTATTAAATAGGGTAAACCTCGGGAGACACCGGAAGGGCAGGCTGTATAACTAATATGTTTTGTCTTTATTCCACAGGTGGAGGTCCACCTCGTGTCAAGCGAGGGGCATGCACACGGCGGGTTGTGCGTGGGCTGCTCTTGGAAGTCCAGGAGTGGCCTAGTACTTCATGTCGGTGTGTGTGCTTGATCCTGGACCGATAGACGGGCTCCACAACAGCTCAGTGACTAGCACTGCTAGCTGTGCAGATACATGGATTTGGGCCTGTGTCTGTGGGAGTTTGCGCATTCTCCCTGTGGCTGCGTGGGTTTCCTCCGGGCGCTCCGGTTTCCTCCCACACCCCAAAGATGTGCTCTTAGGCTAATTGGTTTCCACCAAATTGACACTATTTCTTCCCTGAATCTGACTGAGTAGGGTCCCATTCGTAGACATGCAGGGTAGGATAGGTGTAGGGCGATGCGGCGGCGCGGGCTCGTTGGGCCGAAGGGCCTGTTTCCCGTGCTGGGTTGTTCTTTGTTCTTTGTTCTTTGTATCTGCTGCCCTTGTCGTTCTAGATGGAAGTGGGCATGAGTTTGGAAGGTGCTGTTTTGTGACCTTTGGTGAATTGCTGCAATGCATCTTGTAGATAGTACACACTACTGTATTGAGCCTCGGAGATGGAGGGATTGAATGTTTGTAGATGTGGTGCCAATCTTTCACCTTCTTCCGTCGGGAAAAAGATACAAAAGTCTGACGACACATGCCAACCAACTCAAGAACAGCTTCTTCCCTGCTGCCATCAGACTTTTGACCTACCTCACACTAATTTGATCTTTCCCTACGCCCTAGTATGACTGTAACATTACATTCTGCACTCTCTCCTTTCCTTCTCTATAAACAGTATGCTTTATCAGTGTAGTGCTCAAGAAACAATACTTTTCACTGTATATAGAACGTGACAATAATAAATCAAATCAAATCAAATGGTTTCGTGGAAATCTGGAAATGTTGTGATATGTTGGGGAGTAATTGCCATTTAGAAGATTGAGCTTTTTTGAATAAGGACATCATGAAGAAAGAAAAGGTGAAACAAGCTCAGGTACAAATTGCAATGATTTAATTGAATACTGGAACATGCTCAAGGCAGCCAGGCATCAGACAGTAACTGCAGGATGGCAGTCATCTAAAGAAAGGAGTTTAGGAGAGTTTAATCAAATTGCAGGTGGAGGAAGAGAGAATAGACCGGATTTTACTATTCCCAAGTCTGTAGCAAAACAGTTCAGATGCTGAGTAAAGCTCCCTCTACATTGCGCCCACACACTGACCCCCACACAGAGTAGTGCCTCATACTTCAAACCAGTATCACATGTTTCAGCAACAAACAATGATAATGGATGAACTACCAGGAGTGGCCTTCAGATATCACATTTAACTCCATTTGCTCAAAACTTCTTTGAGGAGATTATTTGAAAATTAACTTCAGATGGTCAAGCATTTATTTTGCTGATTCCAAATAGATTCCAACAAGAGGGATCAAAAAGAGGCGATGGCAGATGGTGGTAACAGATGTTACGTAGCTGTAGTGACTGAGCTTCACTGCGTGCGCTATGTTGCTGATCCGATTTGGCTGCGAGGTAACCTGATCAGCAGCCAGACATCAGAGAGTAACTGTAGGATGGCAGTCATGTAAAGAAAGGAGTTGAGGAGGAGAGTTTAATCAAAATTGCAGGTTGAGGAAGAGAGAATAGGCCGGAAAAGAGAGAGCAGGCAAAGTTAAAACTGAATGGGAAAGACGCAGAAGTAAAAACGAGAAAGACAAAGAGAAGAAAATGAAAGATAGAGAAAAGTCAGGATGATTAAAAAGTGCAAGCAGTAGATTCGAGGGGGCAGCAGCTGAACACAACAGGGTGCTGGGCATCGTCATAGGTAACGGACAAAATAATAAACTTGCATTTCTGCAACACGTTTGCTGACCTTCTGTAAGCAATTTGCAGCAAATTTCTGAAATACAATTACTGTTGTCACAAAGGAAATGTGGCAGTCAATTTACAAACAGGAAGCTCTTGCAAATAGCTGCAAAGTTAAATCTGCAGACGAGCTTCCTCAAAGGTGGAGTGCGCCATCAACACTGATCCTCCAGTAGAGCAGCTTTCCTCAGTATTGGCCCTGCAGAAGTGCAGCAATCCCTCAGCATTGTTCCTCCAAAAGTGTAGCATTCCATCAGTACTGCCACTCCAGCAGTGCAGCATTCCCACACCAGCCCTTCCACCAATGCAGCATTCCCACAGTACTACTCCTCTGGCATTGCAGCACTTATTCAGTACTGCTCCTAAGGTACTGTTCACTTCCTCAATGTCAATCGTCTCACTGCCCCTGTGACAGTGCGGCACTCCCTCAGCACTGACCCTGTGACAGAGCGGCACTCCCTCAGCACTGACCCTCTGACAGTGCGGCACTCCCTCAGCACTGACCCTCTGACAGTGCGGCACTCCCTCAGCACTGACCCTCTGGCAGTGCAGCACTCCCTCAGCACTGACCCTCTGACAGTGTGGCACTCCCTCAGCACTGACCCTGTGACAGAGCGGCACTCCCTCAGCACTGACCCTGTGACAGTGTGGCAATCCCTCAGCACTGACCCTCTGACAGTGCGGTACTCCCTCAGCACTGACCCTGTGACAGTGCGGCACTCCCTCAGCACTGACCCTGAGACAGTGCGGCACTCCCTCAGCACTGACCCTGAGACAGTGCGGCACTCCCTCAGCACTGACCCTGAGACAGTGCGGCACTCCCTCAACACTGACCCTGAGACAGTGCGGCACTCCCTCAGCACTGACCCTGTGACAGTGCGGCACTCCCTCAGCACTGACCCTGTGACAGTGCGGCACTCCCTCAGCACTGACCCTCTGACAGTGCAGCACTCTCTCAGTAATGACCCCCTGACAGTGCGGCACTCCCTCAGCACTGACCCTCTGACAGCGCGGCACTCCCTCAGTACTGACCCTCTGACAGCACAGCACTCCCTCAGCACTGACCCTCTGACAGCGCAGCACTCCCTCAGTACTGACCGTCCGACAGTGCGGCACTCCCTCAGCACTGACCCTCTGACAGTGCGGCACTCCCTCAGTACTGACCCTCTGACAGTGCAGCACTCCCTCATTACTGACCCTCTGACAGTGCAGCACTCCCTCATTACTGACCCTCTGACAGTGCAGCACTCCCTCATTACTGACCCTCTGACAGTGCAGCACTCCCTCAGTACTGACCCTCTGACAGTGCAGCACTCCCTCATTACTGACCCTCTGACAGTGCAGCACTCCCTCAGTACTGACCCTCTGACAGCGCAGCACTCCCTCAGTACTGACCCTCTGACAGTGCAGCACTCCCTCAGTACTGACCCTCTGACAGCGCAGCACTCCCTTAATAACTAATTTCCATGGGCGCCATGAGCTTTTGCCTCAACCTCAAAAATAGTTGTCCGCTTTCTGCATAAGTACATGATTCCACTTTCTACGTTTAAAAAGATGTTGAAGGTGATTGAACAATTTGATGAGGTAGATTGAGAGGAAGTATGGGTTTTGGTGTGGAAACGGCCTTAAAATTCGAGGGAGCTTCATAGGTCCAAAGGCAAGCAGGTGGAACTGCAGTACACATCAGCCATATCTAACTGAATGCCAGAGCAGCTTTGAGGGGCTGAATGGCCTCCTGCTCTTCCTGTGCATGTACAGCGACCCCCATCTGAATGATTAGTGTGGAAAGTGGCCAGTTTCCCATCACGTCAAAGGCTCCAGCTCACCCGGTATTGCATTAGGAATTACTATATCAGGCTAAATGTTTACTATGAGTGAGTGTACAAACTGTGCCAGTGGAGACACAAACTATTGACTAACTGTAACAGCATGTCACCTTGTTTCATTTCCTTTAAATTATTTTATAACTTCAGGAAAACCAAGGTGAAGTTTTATTTAATTATGTTTCAGTCTTTCAGATGCAATTAATTGCAGATCAGCCCAAGGAACTTTCGCAGACCTGAAATCATTTGCTGCCTCATCAGGTTTCCAGTTCAGAAAAGCTTGCGGCCCTGCACTTGTTGTTAAACTGTTTTTAATAAGCTGCAAGTTTTCTGTGCTGATGAAGGAGGCAGAATTATAGAGCCTTGCAGTAGAGGCTCACAGTGCCACCCATTGCACTGGCACAGACTCGATCAAAGAACTATCCCCTCTGGTCCTGATCTGCTCTTTCCTCTTGTCTTGCAAATATCTTCTTTTCAAATATTTATCCAACTTCCTTTTGAAAGTGACGACTCAATCTGCTTCCATCGTCCTTTTAGACAACGCGTTTCAGATTGTAACGAGTGAATTAAAACTCTCTTCTCTCCTGTATATTCTGCCTATTACCTTTGCTGTCCGGTTACCATCTGCCCTCAAAAACACTCTCGTCAATTTGTTCTGGCTAAACCTCTCATTTTTAACGCCGCGATTAAATTTCTTCTTAACCTTCTTGATGATGTGTGACAGGAGGGGGGAATGCCTCACCAGCTTGAAGTTCTGGCACTCTGAACAGCAATGATTCAGAAGCATGGACATTCCTGCCATATGCAGAAAATGAAACTGCACTCCTGTTATTTGCAAGGTCCAATGTTTGTTGCCGGAATGCTGTCATCTAGCCAGCTCAATGCCTGCAGCAGTGATTGCAAATTAGCTTTAGCACTCAAGGGCTTATCGGTCGGCCTCATACACACAGCAGTGCTCCCAACACCACTGATGAGTCATGTGGTCTCGTGGCTGGGGACACAAATTGCAGAGCTATTTTACTGTTTGATTCAGCTGGGTTCAAAATGTAATTGTGACTGAAGTGCAGAGTCTCTCGGTGCAACGCTTGGATTAAGTGTGGAATTATACAGCTGTTAATACTTGTAGCAGTTGAGGTGAATAATACAGAAACATTTAAAGGGAAGCAACCGAGGAAGGATTAAAGGGATATGCAGACAGGGTAAGATGAAGTAGGGTAGAAAAAGGCTCTTGTGGAGCATGAACACTGGCATGGGTCAGTTGGGCCGAATGGCCTGTTTCTGTGCTGTGGACTCAATTTTACCAGCACGGTCGCCCGAAGCTCGTAAAAATCACACCAACAGGGAATGGCGTTCTGCGAGCCTCACCCATCCTGATTTGGGGGCCGCCGTGCCAGTAAAATCAGGGCCAACGTAATGGATAATCAGTATGACTGACTGGGACTGGGGCACATGAACCATTACCTCTCATCGCCCCTCCATACCGGGATCATGTCCAGTTTGTCCAATGCTCATGGATGAGCTCATGTGGGCGGCACAGTGGTTAGCACTGCTGCCTCCCAGCACCAGAGACCCAGATTCAATTCCCAGTTTGGGTCACTGTCCGCGCAGACTTTGCACATTCTCCCCACGGCTAAGTGGGTTTCCTTCAGGTGCTCCGGTTTCCCCCACAGAACATAAGAAATAGAAGCAGCAGTAGGCCATCTAGCCCTTCGAGCCTGCCCCACCATTCAATAAGATCATGGCTGATCTGAAGTGGATCAGTTCCACTTTCCCGCTTTCTCCCCATAACCCCTAATTGCCTTGTCTATCAAAAACCTATCTACCCGAGACTTAAATATATTTACCGAGGTAGCCTCCACCACTTCAACGGGCAGAGAATTCCAGAGATTCACCACCCTATGAGTGAAGAAGTTCTTGCTCAACTCCGATCTAAACTGCCTCCCCCCTTATCTTGAGGCTGTGCCCTCTAGTCCTGCTATGCTTTCTAAGCGGGAAGAATCTCTCTACCTCTACCCTATCCATCCCTTTCATTATTTTATACGTCTCTATAAGATCCCCCCTCATCCTTCTAAACTCCAACGAGTACAGACCCGGTCTATTTCGTCTCTCTTCATAGTCCAACCCCCTCATCTCCAAAAGACCACAGTCTGAAAGATGTGCTGGTTAGGTGCACTGGCCATGCTAAATTATCCATGCCCAAACAGACCCCTGAGTGTGGCGACTAGGGGACTTTCACAGTGACTCCATTGCAGTGTTAATGTAAGCCTACTTGTGACTAATAAACAAACTTTAAATTGTATGACTGGCAAGCAACTTTCTGCTTGGGGAAATTTCCAATATGCACAAGAAAACATGCACACAGACTGTGGCCTGACAGACACTAAGGATGATGGAGGGAATAGTTCTCCCGGTTTAATTTCTGAAGTAAAGCATTTTTTCTGGAGGAACTCAGGGCTATGAATAAGGAACAGCTAGCATCCCAATCAAGTGACTAATTAGTTTAAAACAGTTTAATTTCTGGTGTTAAAATGATCCTACAGTAATCTGAGTTAGCATGGAGATATGACCACAAAAATTTTCCTCGATCTCCCTGAATAAAATTAGCCGATGTCTCTAATCCCAATAATTATTCAGTGAAAAGTCACCAAGGGTGTAAGACTCATTTCAGCTATTGCAGTCCAACAACTGAATGATTTAGGACTGACCTTAAAGGCTCAATCACAAAGAATTTACACTTTCTAAGATCAGGACACCCCAACGTACTTTACAGCCAGTTAGGTACTTTTAAAAGGTAATCACAGCTTTAATGTGGGAAAGGCAGCAATCAATCAAAATCCAGCTAGCTCCCCACAAACAGCGATGAAATAAATGACCAGATCCTCTGCTTAAATGTTGCTTGAGGCATAAATGAAAAAATCCAATGTCCTTGCTTGAAACAGTACCATAGGATTTTTACATCCACCTGTGAAGGCTGATTCAATGGCCCTGATCTTATCGGCACGCTTGTCCCTCACCACCCCGCCCCCGCCCTCACCCATTCCCCCCACTCCCACTCTCACCCATCCCACCCCCATGCATCCATCTCCCCACCATTCCGCTCCCGCCCTCACCCATCCCACCCCACCCACCCATCCTCCCATCCCCACACATCCACCCCCCAATCCCCACCCATCCCACCTCCACACCTCATCCATCCCTCCCCCACCCTCACCCATCCCATCCCCATCACCCACCCTCAAACGTCCCACCCATCCATCCCCCCACACTCACCCATTCATCCCCTTGCACTCACCCATCCCACCCCCACCCTCAGATATAGCCCCCACTCTCCATTCCTATACACTTCACCATACCCCTGTCCATTCCAGCCTTGACTCTCACCCACGCTACTCACCATCCTCACCTCACTGGTAAACTCGACAATAGTGGAATAGCAGAACTCCACCAAATATTTTAAAGACTAAAATGTGGAATTTTTACCCGAGGATTGTCAACCAATTTTCTGTCAAGTTAGGCTTGTTAATGTGTATTAAACCTTTTGAGTTCAGCGCTGGACCATGCTGCCTAACCAGGTGCTACAAGGCACTTACCTGACCAGAGTTCACGCCAGGTGTAATGCAACCGCACTCGACACTTCTTCTGATAACAGATGAGCTTGTGAACTATCTGAACACATCGCCTGCAAACAGAAAATGGAGCAAGTATTAAACTAGCACCAAAAACGTTTTAAAAAGAAAAGTTAAACCAAGTGAGCATTGAACTGATAGAAAGTGCATCTGGAGAATTGATGATAGAAAACAATGAGATAACAAATGAATTGAAGAGGTAATTTGCATTAATCTTCACTAGAGAATATTCGTAACATCCCAGAATCAGCTATAAATCAGGAAACGGAAAGAAGGGAAGATTTCAGGAAAATTACAGTCCACCATAGAAGTGGTACTGAGTAAATAGTCGGCTGTAGACTGACAGGAGCCCTGGACCATTTGGACTCATCCTAGAGTCTTAAAAGAAGCATATCTAGTGAGATAGTTGGTGCATTGGTTTTAATTTTCCAAAACTCCCTAGATTCAGGGAATATTCTATTAGGTTAGGTGATACCAATGTAATTTCAGTTTTCAAAAAGGGAGACAGAGAGCAGGAAACTACAGATCAGTTCGTTTAACATCTGTCATAGGAAAATGCTAGAAATTATTATTAGAGAAATTATAGCTGAGCACTTGGTTAATTTCAAGGTAATCAGGCAGAGTTAAGATGGTTTTATGAAAGGGGAATCAAGTTTAACCAACTTATTGGAGTTCTTTGAGGAAGCTGGGAACTCAACTAAATGACTTCATGAAGAGATTGAAAGGATGGTTGCCAAATTTGCTGATGACACAAAGATAGGTAGGAAACTACGTTACGAAGATATAAGGAAACTGCAAAAAGATATAATTAGGTTAAACAAGTGGGCAAAGATCTGGCGATCTGGAGTAGAATGTGGAGTAGAAAGCGGGAAAGTGGAACTGAGCCCCTTCAGATCAGCCATGATCTTATTGAATGGCGGGACAGGCTCGAAGGGCTAGATGGCCTACTCCTGCTCCTATTTCTTATGTTCTTAATGTGGGAAAATGTGAAATTGTCCATTTTGGTAGGAAGAATAAAACAAAGCATAATATCCAAATGGTGAGAAATTGCAAAGTTCTGAGGTGTAAAGGGACCTAGGTGTCCTAGTGCATGAATCACAAACGCAAGTGTGCAGGTACAGCAAGCAGTTAGGAAAGGTAGTGATCGGCTGTCCAGGGCACGAGTGAAACCACATTTGAAGTACTGTGTATAGTATTGATTGCATTATTTAAGGAAGCATGTAAATGTGTTGGAAACAGTTCAGAGAAGGTTGCCAGACTAATACCTGGAATGGGTGAATTGTCTGAAGAGGAAAGGTTGAACAGGCTAGACTTGCATCCACTAGAATTTAGAAGAGTAAACGGTGACATGATTGAAACGTGTAAAATCCTGAGGGTTCTTGATAGGATGGATGTGGTGAGGATGTTTCCTCTTGTGGGAGAATCTGGCTTTTTCTACATTCCCCTAATCCACTCACTGCCTTCAATCATCAGGATCACTTTGAAATTTGCTCCTTAAACCTCTTGGCCACTCTCTTCTTCATTGTTTAAAAGTGGCTGTCCATTTAAAATGGAGACGAAGCAAATGTTTTGAAGGCACAGTTGCCAGTGGTGGGGTGAACAGATTGTGGAGGCAATGACTATACAAAAAGCCAGAGATAGAGAAGTGGAGGACTCAGCAGAGGAGAATGGCGATGGTTCAGGAACAGATGGGGATGGACAAAGCCATGAAATGATTTCAGTACAAATTTAAAATCTGAGGCTTTGGGAAATGGAGATCAATGCAGGTCAGTGACCACTGAGATGATGAATGATGTAGTTAGGGTACAGGGCTTGGACAAGTTTATAGAGGGTGAAAGATTGGGGATCAGGGGTGGAAGGAGTGTGTGGAAGTTACCAGGACATTTGGAATGCTCAAGTTTGGAGGTGACAAAGATATTGATGAAGGATACTGTTGTAGATAAATTGAGGCCATGTAGAGTCAGCAATGTTAGAGAGGTGGAAATAGGTGGTTTTTGTAATGGAAGGATTATGGGATTAAAAGCTTACATCAAGGTTGAACAAACACAGAGGATGTGAACAGCCAGGCTCCGCTTAGACAGTAGCTGGAATTGGTGTCTAGGGAGCAAAATCTGTGATACTAGTGACAAGGACGAAAGCTTTGATCTTGAGGAGGTCGCAATTCAACCTAAACTATGAGGGTGATTCTTCCATCTCATTGAGCTGCTTTTGTACCATGGCGGGCAAGGAGACTGGAGCTAAGGCCTTTTCACTGGCTCCCCACTGGGTGCCATGGCCTTGGTGAGTCTCTGGAGCCAGATTTCCAGCACCGTCAGCTCCGTGCCAGAAATCAGAGCAGAGCGGAAGAAATTATGCAAATGTTCATTACCATCTATTTTACATTCAATTAGCAGGTCCAAGGATGAAATTTCTGGGTCCACTAGCCTCCCCCCCACCCAACCAGGAGTGGTTCACTCCACCGGGGTTTACTATAGCTCCCCACTGGTGGGCCGACCCTGCTGGAGTGAAGGGGGACAATCAAGTGCCCCAAGAGGGTCAGGTGCTGGGGAGGTTTCCCCTGGGCATTGCCATGTTAGCAGTATCAGCCTGGGCTCCCTGGCACTAAGAACATAAGAACGCTATCCAAGGGGCAAAGTGTCAATGCTCAGGGGGCAGCTTGGCACTGCCCACCAGGCATAGGGCAGTGGCAATGGGGATGGGGCCAAATGGGGCAGGACCTCTGGGGGGCAATCAGGTCCCACTGCCACTCTACCACGGGCTGAGTAACTGAGGGAGGGAGTCCAGCGATTGGGGTAGAGCATCGGGGGTGCGGAGGGGATGGATATTTTCACACTTATTCACATTGAACTCCATCTGCCAAATGTTGGATCATTCTTCTAGCCTATCTATATCCATCTGTAAAATCTTTATATCCTCTTCACTGCCTTCTTTTCCACCTACTTTAGTATCATCTGCAAATGTTGCTATGTTACACTCTATCCCTGCTTGCAGATCATTTATAGAGATTGTAAACAGTTGAAGCCCAAGGACTAACTCCTGTGGCACCCCACTAGTTACATTTCTTCAGCCAGAGAAGGACCCATCAGTCAGCCCGTCCTCAATCTAATCCAGTACTCTACCCCAATCCCCTGTGATCTCGCCTTCTGATCAGTATGTTACGTGGCACCTTATGCGGTAAGGGCGTCTAAAACAAGAGGGCGTAAGTTTAAGATGAGAGGGGAGAGACACAGAAGTGTCCAGAAGGACAATTTCTTCACACAGAGGGTGGTGACTGTCTGATACATGCTGCCAAAGGTAATAGAAGAGGCCGGTACAATTTTGTCTTTTAAAAAGCATGGGTATGATGGATATAGAGGGATATGAGCCAAATGTGGGCAATTGGGATATAAAAAAAAGGCGGTATGGACAAGTTGGGCTGAAGAGCCTGTTTCCATGCTGTAAATCTCTATGATAATGAACTTGTCAAATGCCTTCGGGAAGTCCAGATGTATCATATCCACAGTTTCCCCCTTATCCACCTTGCTGGGTACGTCCTCAAAGAATTCAAGCAAGTTTGTCAAGCATGACTTTCCCTTCATAAAACTGTGCTGATAATATTGGATTGAGCTTTGCCTTTCCAAATGCTCATTCACCTCCTCCTTAATGATTGATTCCAGCAACTTCCCATCTGCAGAAGTCAAGCTAACCGGCCTATAGTTTGCTGCTTTTTGCCTCTCTCCCTTTTTGAATAAGGGTGTCACATTAGCGTGTTTCCAATCCACCAGGACCCGGCCAAAATCCAAGGCATTTTGAAATATCACAACAAGTGCATCCACTATCTCTGCTGCCACCTCCTTTAATACCCTAGGGAGCAGGCCATCAGGTCCCGGAGACTCATCTGTCTTGAATCTCATCAGTTTATTCAATACCCTCTCCCGACTGATAGTTATTGCACCAAATTCCTCTGCATTAAGACAATTTTTTGGAAAATCTTCATTATCCTCTACCATGAAAAAAGAGGCAGAAAATTGGTTCAGTGCCTCTGCTATCTCTGTGTCCCCTGTTAATACCTCACCAGTATCGTCCTCTAAAGGGCCAACATTTACTTCAGCTATTCTCTTCCTCTTTATATATTTGTAGAAGCTTTTGGTATCAGTGTTTATGTTCTCTGCTAGTTTCCTTTCATCGTAGACTGAGAACTAAGGGATTGAAAAATATTTTTAAAATTTTATTTATTGTGTCACAATTTTGTGTAGGCTTACAGTAACACTGCAACAAAAATCCCCTAGTCGCCACACTCCAGCATCTGTTCAGGTACACCAAGGGAGAATTTAACATAGCCAATAACCTAACCAACATGTCTTTCAGACTCTGCGAAGAAACTGGAGCACCCGGAGGAAACCCATGCAGACATGGACAGATGTGCAGACTCCGCACAGACAGCGACCCAAGATGGGAATCGACTCGGATCCAAACCCGGGTTATGAGGAAGAGCTGGGAGTCTGAAATAAAAACATCATGAAAAACTGTATCTACTCAGTCAGGTAGTTTCAGAAAGAACGCAAAACGTTGACTATTTCCAGCATTTCTTATTTTATTTTGGATTTCTAACATCTGCAGTATTTTGCTTATGTGGAAGGGCTGGGTGCTGTTAGCATAATAAATACAGAAGGTTACCCCATATCATCAAGACACAGGAAATAAATGAGATTGCAACAGAGGGCCAAAAGCACCTGAGAGGTAACAGTGCAGGGGCAGAAAAAGAGGTCACTGAAGATATTCTGCCCACTATTGTATAAATAATTGTGAAGCTGCAAAAGGGCAGGACAATAGAGGAAAGGTGTAGGAGGAGGATTGCAGAGAGTTCAGGAGTATGGCAAGGAATATTGCAATAAAAAGTCTGACAACACCAGGTTTTAGTCCAACCTATTTATTTGATAATATTCTCACAAGCCGGGGACTAAAACCTGGTGTTGTCAGACTTTTTACTGTGTTTACGCCAGTCCAACGCCGGCATACCCACATCAAGGAATATTGCATCATAGCCCCAGTAAGAGGACTTTGCTATTGTTGCTGTTTTGATTAGCTGCCGTGCAGAGCTGGGAAATTTGATTTGAATAAAAGCAAATTGCTGCAGATGCTGGAATCTGAAACCAAAAAAGAAAATGTTGGAAAATCTCAGCTGGTCTGGCAGCGTCTGTAAGGGGAGAAAAGAGCTGATGTTTTGAGTCCAGATGACCCTTTGTCAAAACTAAAAGGCATAGAAAGTGGGAGATATTTATGCGGCAGGGTGAGGGAATGAAAGATGAGTCATAGCCACAAGAACAAGGGGAAAGGCTGCTAATGGCAGCCCATCAAGAGAATAAAGGGTGTGAATGGCCAAATGGCAGAGAAACTGAAATCGGGTAAACTGTGATAGATGACAATGGTTGGGGGGGGGTGGTGGTGGAGAGAGAAAGGATGGGAGAGAGATAAAATTTAGAAAAGGGGGGGAAGGGGAAGCAAAGGGAGAGACAAGGTAAGGAAAGAGGGGATAAAGTGGGAAGATAAACTGTGGGGGGGGAAGAAAAATGAAGAAAGACAATAAAGAAATAAAAGATAGAGAACAGTAAAAAATGAAATAAATTGAAAACAAAGGGCTCGAGGTGGGATAGAGCTAATCATTTGAAGTTGTTGAATTCGATGTTGAGGCCAGAAGATTGTATAGTGCCTAGCCGGAAGATGAGATGCTGTTCCTCCAGTTTGTGTTGAGCTTCACTGGAACATTGCAGCAGGCCCAGGACAGACACGTGGGCATGGGAGCAGGGAATTTGATCTGATGGAGCTGCAGGAAAGATGAGCACAGATTTGGAGGCATCATCATGTTCAAGAACTTTGTGTGCAATATCTGGAGTGGAAACCATTTACCACGTCAGATAGCATGGAAATTACAAAGGGAAGTTGGGTGGTAAACAGTTTACCGGGATTGAGTGAAGGTGGCTCTCAGGACAAAATAAGCTCTGATATAATACAAAGGGAAATCGGAGAAAGAGCAGATTAAGGTACTGGTTCAACACTGCGGGTGGTGACAGGACAATTTTTGGCAGCTAATGTGGCTAATGTAATGAATTAAAAGCTCCCACAGCAGATGAACAGCTGCAGAATTATTGTGGTGACAATAAGTGTATTAAAGAGTCAAGCTGTGCTCAATAATGCTCACATGTATTTGAGCTTTTGGGACTATAATTAATCCACTCCAAGAGATCCAACAAATGTCATCATTGGTACTCTCACAATCCTCACTGATTCTCAAATGCCCCAACCAGTATTGCACTAAGCGTATAAATGGAACAGGCCAGCTGATCATACATGGGTATGAACTGCTTTCAGGGTCGCTAATTCAAAAGGAAAATTTATCAGTCACATTCTTTGTATCCTGATCAATGTCCAGAGAGTCCTGTGGACTTTAGATGATGTTGCCTGCCAACAGCCTCCCAATGTGCACGATTAGTCTGGCAGAATGCTTTGGTAAGGTGACTCTGGTAAGCAGGAGGGATAAATATTTTGGAGGGTCGGGTGGCGGGAGGGGGTGCAATAAAGAAATGCTCAACTTACATGTAAAGATCCATGGGGAATTCCTTCATCATGTGCGTGACCATAAATTCCACCATTAGATCTGAAAGATAATAAATTAAGCTTTGAGATGTATTGTGGCTGAAGCTCATATATCCAGCAAACAAGCATAATTCAGAAGACCATTCAGTCCATCAGGTCTGTGCCGATTTTTTTGAAGGGAAGTCCCCTTCCCTAAAACACTGCAATTTTTTCTTCTTCAAGTGTTTATCCATTTCCCTTTTGAAAGCCACTATTGAATCTGTATCCTTCACCCTATCCTGATCCTGTCCTGGTTCCCAATGCTGACACTATAACTAAGAAAGCCCAACAACACCTCCACTTTCTCAGAAGACTAAGGAAATTTGGCATGTCAGCTATAACTCTCACCAACTTTTACAGATGCACCATAGAAAGCATTCTTTCTGGTTCTATCACAGATTGGTATGGCTCCTGCTCTGTCTAAGGCCACAAGGAACTACAAATGGTTGTGACGTAACCCAAACCGTTATTCAAACCAGCCTCCCATCCATTGACTCTGTCTACACTTCCCACTGCCGTGGTGAAGCAGCCAGCATAATAAAGGACCCCATGCTCCCTGGGCATTCTCTCTTCCACCTTCTTCCATCAGGAAAAAGATACAAAAAGTCTGACGTCACATAACAACCGACTCAAGAACAGCTTCTTCCCTGCTGGTGTCAGACTTTTGAATGGACATACTTCGCATAAGTTGATCTTTCTCTACACCCTAGCTATGACTGGAACACTCATTCTGCACTCTCATTTCCTTCTCTATGAATGGTATGCTTTGTCTGTATAGCACGCAAAAAACAATCCTTTTCACTGTATACTAATACATGTGACAATAATAAATCAAATCAAATCTATCGGACACTGCTTTCCAAGTCCTAATCACTGGCTGTGTTAAAAAGTATTTGGCCATATTGCCTCTGCTTCTTTTGCCAATCACATTAAGTCTATAACTTTTGATCTCAACTCTTCAGCCATTGGGAACAGTTCCTCTTTACCTAACCTATCTAAATGATAAACAAATAATTAGCTTACCCAGCTCAGGTCCGTTTATTTGATTTGATTTATTATTGTCACTTGGGTTGGTATACAGTGAGAAGCATTGTTTCTTGCACACTATACAAAGCATACCATAGAGAAGGGCAAGAGAGGGCACAGAATGTAATGTTACATTCATAGTAGTGTGGTAGCGTATGAATGAAGCAGTTGCATGATGGGAAAAATGGTCAAGTGTTTTGTATGAAGTAAGGACAGCAGACCAAGCCATTTCAAATTGCCAGACCCCTGTAAAACTGGCTGATTCTGAACAAAGAAATGACTACAACGAGAAGGCCAAATGGTTGGCCTCAGTCTGTTTTGATAAGGTTGACTGCACAGCCTGAGTGAGACATGATTATCACCAGGAAAGCCTGTCTTAACAAGGTTGACTCCATATACCGTGAGATAACATACGAGACATTAGATAAGGTCAGGGATGATGGAGTCGCAGAATTTGTTTATTACAGAAAACAAGGCATAAAGGAGTCACAGAACCAAGGTCAGGGATGAGGGAGTCACAGAATTTGTTTTGTTCGATGTACCACTGCTTCTATTACTAAAATCATGCAAGCTGATAAGAAAAGGTATAATTATTGAATTGATCCTTGTAGTGGGCGCGGTCTTGGGATAGAATCAGCAGTTAGTGTGGACTGTTCTCTGTTTCCAAGATTCGGCCATAAACTGCATGCAGTCTTGTGATAATAAAAACTATTTGATTTTTAAAAAAGCAAACTTTTTTTACTATCACAGCTCGGGAAACAAGAAATTCTCCACTACAACGGTAGGGTGTAGAGAAAGATCAACTTAATGCAAGGTAGGTCCATTCAAAGGTCTGATGGCAATAGGGAAGAAGCTGTTCTTCAATTGGTTTGTATGTGACCTCAGACTTTTGTGTCTTTTCCCACTACTACTGCTACTCAAAAATCTGATAACGTGCAACAAGGATAGAATGTTTTCTTTTTCCTTTATCATTCAGTACAGCAGCAACAAGAGGCTATTAACAATGCAGTTGGTTTGACACTACTGCTGTGTGCTCAAGAATCTTCAGAGGTTCAGACTGTGGCAACCTTCTAACTGGATTTTGGACACTGCCCAAATACGATGCTCTACTGGTTTCAGCACCAATTCTTCTTTCACTTTTAAAGGAAAAAATGGATAAAAAGGAAAGTTAACCAGCACACATGGAACTGGGAAAAACATCAATTGTTTTTATTTCTTCTAATGAACAGGAGAGTTGCTGTACTGGGGTATCTTTCATAATAAATTCTGAAAATACAAAGAATAAGACCATAAGGCATAGCAGCAGAATTAGGCCACTCAGCCCATCGAGTCTGCTCCAGCATTCAATCATGGCTGATATCTTTTTCATCCCCATTCTCCTGCCTTTCCCCATAACCTCTTTTCAATCATGATCCTATCTATCTCTGTCTTAAAGACACTCAATGACCTGGCCTCCACATCCTTCTGCAGCAGAGAGTTCCACAGATTCACCACTCTCTGGCTGAAGAAATTCCTCCTCATCTCAGTTTTAAAGGATCGCCACTTTACCCTGAGGTTGTGCCCTCTGGCTCTAGTAATCACAGTATCAGAAAGGGGGAAACAAGCAACCTGGCTAACAAGGGAACCAGTCAAATGTGTCAAAGTACCACAAAGCTGACATTTCAAGAATCGATCACCAGTCTGTGCTGAGTTAGATGACATAGATTACATAGAAACTCGAAGTAGGAGTAGACCATTCAGCCCTTCAAGCCTTCTCAGCCATTCACCTTGATCATGGCTGATGATCCCAGAAACAGATGATTGAATCACTGAATGGTTACAACATAGGAGGAGGCCATTCAGCCCTTCAAGTCCATGCTAGCTCTTTGCAACAGGCATTCAACCAGTCTCCTCCTCACCCTGTCAACATAGCCCTTCAAATTTCTCTCTTCAGTTCTCCTCCAAGTCCCTTTTGAAATTCATGAGTTGAACCTACCTCCAGCACACTCTTGGGCAGTCCATTCCATATCCTAATCACTCATTGCATGAAGAGGTTTTTCCTCACATTGCCACATTTCCTTTAATTGGTCTCTTCTGGATCGCGATCCTTCTGTGACTGGGAACAATTTCTCTCTAACCAATCTGTCTAGACCCGTTATGGCTTTGATCACTTCTATCAAGTCTCTCAATCCTCTCTTCTCCAAAGAGGACAACCCCAGCTTCTCCAATCTGTCCACATAATTGATATAATTGTACTTGATCTTCAAGTTTGCTGATGACACCACCGTTGTGGGTTGGATCTCAAAAAATGTTGAGGCACAGTGCAGTAAAGGGATAGGGAACCTGGTGAACCGGTGCGACGACAATAATCTCTTCCTCAATGTCAACAAAATGAAGGAGATATTCATCAACTTCAGGAAGTGTAGTAGAGGGCATGCCCCTGCCTACATCAATGAGGACGAAGTAGAAATGATCGAGAGCTTCAGGTTTTTAGGTGCCCAGATCACCAACATCATGTCCTGGTTCCCCTCATGCTGACATTATAGTTAAGAAATCCCACTACTTTCTCAGAAGACGAAGGAAATTTGGTATATCAGTTACAACTCTCAACAACATCTACAGATGCACTATAGAAAGCAATTTTTCTGGTTGTATCACAGCTTGGTATGGTTCCTGCTCAAAACAAGACTGCAAAGAACTACAAAAGGTCATGAATGTAGCCCAGTCCATCATGCAAACTAGCCTCCCATCCACTGACTTTGTTTACACTCCCCATTGCCTCCTAAAAACAGTCAGCACAATCAAGCACCCCACGCACCCCAGACATTCTGTCAGGAAAAAGATACAGAAGTCTGAGGTCATGTACCAACCGACTCAAAGAGCTTCTTCCCTGCTGCCATCAGACTTTTGAACGGACCTACCTCGCACTAAGTTGATCTTTCTCTGCACCCTAGCTATGATTGTAACACTACATTCTGCATCATTTCCTTCCCTTCTCTATGAACGGTATGCTTTGTCTGTATAGCGTGCAAGAAACAATACTTTTCGCTGTATACTACATGTGACAATAATGAAGTAAATCAAATCAATATTCCAGAGCAAGAAAAAGAAAACTCAGTGAGGGATGCCACTCCTGATTGCTAACAGCTACTCACAGGTGGAAGTCAGGACAGATTGGGCTTGGCTGTGACAGTTTGAAAGAGAAATAAAAGTTTGCCTTCCCAAAGCACGGTTCATGACATCTGGATATCCTGAAATGCTTTACAACTTTTGAAGTGCAGTCATTGTTTTAATATAGGAAAGGCAGCAATCTATTTGTGCACAGCAAGATCATGACCAAATAATCTATTCGTGATGTTGACTGAGGAATAGATACTGATCCAGGACATAAGATCCTCTGCCCTTTATCAAAAGCCTATCCTGAGATCTTTTATATCCACCCGATAAAGCAGATGGGCTTCTGGCTTAAATTCTATCTGACAGACAGTGCAGCATTCCCTCAGTACCTGAACTGTAGGCTCAAGTCTCTGGAGTGAAACTTGAAACCACGACTGCCTAAGTCACAGGTGAGAGCGCTAACCCACTGAGTTACAGTTGGTACCATCTAGAGAGGACATTGGCTGGGGTTCAAGCAAGAGGTTTGCGGATAGCTGTACTCCACTAGACAGCAGCAGCTAAAGGAGACACAATACCACAGCTGAGTCACTTGAATCATTTTGATTCCACTTCACAATTTTGAAATTCCTGCAGGTAATAGCAAACTCCCTTTTACAGAGATTAGTTCCTCAGGAGCAATCAGTCTGCGTTTTAGAAACATCACAACATCTGGTCTGGAATAATACAGGAGACAGTGAGGAAGCTAGTGTAACTTCATTGTGAATAAGAAAAAGTGACAAATCAAAAGCTGCGCACATTTCTATACAATATCACTATTTAGATTTTTATAAAATGATAGAATCATCAAATCATTCAGTATTTCTGTATCACAGTAATTCAGATTCCTCGTCACTGTGTCTACATGTCCCCAATTAGTTTTGCTCCTATGTGGTGCCACAGGAATAGCCACAGCCTCATTTTGCATGCTGGCAAATTAGATTTAATTAGCATAATTCATTCATATATATTCATCACAAGCTACGAAGAATAGATCCTTCAATCTCAAAGTTGGACTTTATTTTAAGCTTTAGATGAAAGTCTGTCCTTAATTAACCTGATTTGCATAGGTATTAATCATACACAGCACAAAGAGCTGGGTACAAGTCGATCTTAGCCTCAGCAACACTACAAGGCATCTCCGCACCTTCAAACTGAGTGGGTGCGGGTGCTGAAGTTTCCAACTGCTAAACAGTGACCTTATTGGTTAAAGAGCGGGGATCAGATTCAGTCGGTAGTCCTCTCACTCCAGAGATCAGGCTGCCACACCAAGCAGTAGGACTGAAGGAGTGCTTCACTGTCTGGGTGAGAGGGTGGGCGAGGGGAGGATTTCTCTGACGAGATGTTATAAAATCATGGCATGGCACGGTGGCACAGTGGTTGGCACTGCTGCCTCAATTCCAGCCTCTGGTGACTGTCTGTGTAGAGTTTGCACATTCTCCCTATGTCTGCGTGGGTTTCTTCCAGATGCTCTGGTTTCCATCCACTCTCCAAAGATGTACGAGTTAGGTGGATTGGCCATGCTAAATTGACCCTTAGTGTCGGGGGGCTAGCTAAGGTAAATATATGGGGCTATGGCAATAGGATCTGGATGGGATTGTAGTTGGTGCAAACTAGATGGGCCAAATGCCTCCTTCTGCGCTGTATGATTCTATAATTCTATGAGATGTTAAACTATATATGTATGTGTGTGTGTGTGTGTGTGTGTGTTTGTGTGTGTGTGGATGTATGCAGAGAAATTTGCCCAAGTCAGCTGGTGCTTTCGGGCTGACAATAATCAACACAGTTGGTGTAGTTCTAGTGAGTGAGTGTAATCAATCAGATCGCAGCAAAAGCTAAAAGGGGCAATTCTTTACTCCTGAATGTGCTACCTCAGTTCAGCAGCAGCCCAGCAGCCTTTCTCTCAATCGGATCAGACAAGGAGTGATGGAAAGGACATTCCACTGTCCAGGGGCATCAGCTCTCTCTCAACCTTTCTGCACCTTGGCGATGCACAGGTCAAACCCTCTTCGGTTTCTCTAATGCACCACACATGGATGCAGCAAAACTGAGGGATTATTTACCATGGCTAACTCATCAAAAATGTACGTCCTTCGACACGGAATGTGTAAAGTCCACACAGACAAATACTCAGGGCAGAATCAAACCCCGATCCCTGGTGCTGAAAGACAGCAGTGCTACCCACTATGCCACCATGCACCACAGGTGAGCACAATCTTTCCCTTATCCATGTCCAAACAGGATATCAATGTCCTGGGGGTTATCATTAACCAGAAACTGAACGCGATCAGCCATATCAATACTGGAACTACAAGGATCTGCCAAAGGCTGGGATTCTGTAGCAAGTAACACACCTTGTGACTCCCTAAAGTTTGCCCACATCTACAAGATTCAAGTCAGGAATGTGATGGAATAATCTCCACTTGTCTGAATGAGTGCAATTTCAACAACACTCAAGAAACTTGACAACATCTAGCACAAAGCAGCTTGTTTGATTGGCATATCATACACACCTCAAACATTAATTCTCTACCTCACTGACACACAGTGGTAGCTGCGTGTACCATCCACAAGATGCAGTGTAACAACTCACAAATGCTCCTTCAACTGTTGCTTTCAAACCTGTGATCACTACCACCTAAAAGAACAAGGGCAGCAGATACATGGGAACACCATTATCTGCAACTTCCCATTCAAGCTGCCCATCATCCTGATTTGAAAATATACTCTGTTCCTTCACTGTCGCTGAGTCTGAATCCTGGAACTCCCTAATTCATTGTGGATGTACCTACTCCACAGGGTTCAAGAACCCTGCACTCATCGAGGCAAGTGGAGATTATTCCATTACGACCCTGAGTTGAATCTTGTAGACGGTGGGCAAACTTTAGGGAGTCACGAGGTGAGTTATTTGCTACAGAACCCCAACCTCTAGTTACAATATTGATATGGTTCAAGGCAGCAGCTCACCACCACCTTTTCAAGGCAATTAGGGATGGGCACTAAATGCTTCTACATTTGACAGTGTTAGTCAGTGGAATTGTAGAATATAGCAGGAAAAGAGGCCATTCAGCCCATTGTACATGTGCCTGTCTTTGAAAGAGATATTTAATTAAGCCTACCCCATCTTGCTATTTTCAACAGACTTAAAATTCTTTTCATGCACCATGAATACCCATATAAAACCTGAATTCTTGAGAATAATTCTTTAGGCAAAAAGTTGAGTTATCTTTTATATAATTACCACTGGAGGGGTTTATATGCGTGTTTGATTTGAGCTCATACAGCATCCAGCACATAGATTGGATATCTAGCTGAGTCTGCTAATTGGCTAGCTCCCCTTGGCCTGTTGTTATGACATGAATGGGCGAATAATGATGAGGTCTGCTTCGTCACAGTTGGACTGGTCGTCTTGTTCCAGCAGTGGGGTGAGATCTTCAGATAGTTTGGGCATCGCTGTGTCTCTTTGGGGGTCACTGTGAACGGGATGTCTGCGACGGCGATGTTAGTGGAACATCAGTTTAAGAAGCTATCACAGACAAGCAGGGTTAAGGCCAGGGCTTTCCTGGAAAGCGTCTCCTCTGTATCACCATTTTTACAGAGAGCACGAAGGGCTCTTGGAAGGATTGGTAGATGGGTGGGGGAGCAGGGCAGCCAATGGGAATTGATCCCTGAAAACTAAGACTGACTTTTACATGAGGTTTATTTAGTGTTTAACCAATCCCCTTTTCAAAGTCACTTTTGAAAAGTTGCTACCAATGCCTCCAAATGTGCAAAGAAGGAATTCTGCTTAGCTCCCTCCAGTTACTGGCTCACCAGGTAGTGGAAGCAGTTCCTTTTGTTATACTTTTATCAAAAGCCAGCTGGGGCCTAGGCCAATTCCTCCCCTCCTAGGATAACTGGAGCACTCCTACCGCGACCCCAGCCAGGATCGGGTGCCTCGGCACTGACCTGGGCCCAGGGTGTGAAGAGACCTTACCACATTGCTGATGTACCTATAGACCCTCCAGGAAGCTAATAATCTATTTAAAAGTACAGAATGCTGACAGAGGCATTGGGCATACAAATATTCCACTAACAACTCAAAGAATATATTTATATGATAATAGCACAATACACATATCTTTTGCTTGACTGCTCTGTAAAGGGTATGTGAAATTTCAATCAAGGGCTGTCGGTGTGTGTGTAACAGCCTCAGGCTTTGATGTGCAGAGGCAGCTGTGAACTGCATTCTCCTATCATTAAATGAGACAGGATGTCAACACAGTTCCACGTCAAGTCTGGAGCCCATACCAAAAGCACACTCTGATTTCTGACAACATGAAACCTTCACTTTCTTCTTTTTTCCCTTTCTCCATCCTGACTCCTCTGACTGCCACTGGAAGGTAGCTGCATTGTCAGCATCCTTCAGTCAGGTATCTGCTGTGGCTCAGCCGAGAGCACGAAGGTTGTTAAGTTCGAGCTCCAATTCCAGAGATTTGAGTATAAAATTCAGGCTGACATTTTCAGAGTTGTGCGGGGTGAGTGCTGCAATGTCAGAGGTTCCATCTTTGACGTTACTATCTCAATTGGATGTGAAAGACTCCACAGTAAGACGAGCTGGGGATGTTCTCCCTTCTGGCACAGTCAAAATTCATCTCTCAATCAACATCACTAAAACAGATTACCGGCTCATTATAACATGGCTGATTGCAGGATCTTCCTGTGTGAAACTTCGTTGCCACATTCTCTTAATTACAACATGTGACTAATCACCTCTCCCAACTCATTTACTGTTGAGACAAGTGAACACCGGCAGACTTTCCCCCTCTCAAGCTCAGGGAGATTGAAACCAATTCCCATGCCATGGCTGCCATCCCCAGCCAAATAGCCTCACTGTAAGGCACATTTCCGCAGGCTGCACTTTCCAATGAATTTCAATTATGGCAACACAAGAAGAAAGTGTCCAATCTACCAGTGATGTCACATCTAACCAGAAATAACAACATGAAGTGCATCAAGATCCCAATACTGATTGCAGTCTAGACTTGAACATGGAAGAAATGGGCGATAAGGTGAGATGCCACAGTGCAGCCAGGGGTTGGCAGTGATGGGCAAAATCCAGGGAGCTGCTGGCAACATTGCGGGGACAAGGAGAGAATCCTGAAGGAAAGAAAAGAGGAAAGGAACAAAGCACGGAACATGCTGATTGAGTCAGCTCCTCCAAGAGCAAGTTCACTCCCCCTATTATAAACTCTACTCACTCAATTACTCATCTCTCACTCTCTCCCCTCACAGCTATTAAGTGTGCCATTTGACTTTTTTATATTCCTGTCTTGTTACCACACAAAATAAGAGCTCACAGTGCAGTAGGTAACATAAATTAGCACAAATAGAGTATTGGTTAGCTATAAAATGAAGCTGAGAGTAAGGAAAAGTGAGTCACATAAAAATGTGGAAAATAGGAGTAGGCCATTCCATCTTTCGAGCCTATTGCATCATTCATTATGATCATGACTGATCATCCAACCCAGTAATCTGTTCCAAACAGAACCCCCCCCCCCCCAATATCCTTTGATCCCTTTAGCCCCAAGGACGGTATCTAACTCCTTGAATATATTCAATGTTTTGGAATTAACTACTTCTTGTGGCAATGAATTCCACAGCTCATCACTCTCTGGGTGAAGAAATTTCTCCTAACCTCAGTTCTAAAAGGTTTATCCAGTATCCTTAGACTGTGACCCACTGCTTCTGGACTCCTCTGCCATCCGGAAATCTTTCCTGTATCTACCCTGTTAGAATGTTACAGATTTCTATGAGATCCTCCCTCATTTTTCTGAAGTCCAGCAAACACAACCCTGTCTCCCCTCATACAACAGTCCCATCATCCCAGGAATCAGTCTGGTAAACCTTCACTGCACTCCCTCCATCGTAAGAAAATCCTTCCTCAGATAAGGAGGCTAAGACTGCACATAATATTCCAGGTCTGGCCTCACCAAGGCCCTGTGTAACTGCAGTAAGATATCTCTGCTCCTGCGCTCACATCACTATGAAGGCCAACATACCATTTGCCTTCGTCACCATGTGCTGTACCTGCACCCTTACTTTCAGCGGCTGGTGTAAAAAGACATCCAGGTTTTGTTGCACATTCCCCTCTCAATTTGTAGCCATTCAGGTAATAATCTGCCTTCCTGTTCTTGCTACCAAAGTGGATAATCTCATATTTATCTGTTAAGGTTGCAGATCAGAAATGCCGAGGTATATTATGAAAGTAGACTAGATCCCAACTGTTTGCTATGTTGGCAAACTGTTGGGATCTGGTGAGAGTAAGGTGTTTCATTCCAGGTGTGATTTTATTGACACACTAGGAAGCTTTTACCAAAAGAAACTTTATTTAACAATACAGATTATTTAAAAATGAATTAGCTTAACATTTACCAATTGAACAATACTTAAACATGACAAGTTACAGTTCTTAACTGCTAACTTATCTCTATTGGGTCAAATTCAAGCAATATTCCTTTCATAGTTTTAAACTCCTCTTCAAAGTCAGTTAGTGACACACAGGTTTACGCGCCTTTGCTTGAGCTGCCAATCCTTAAGCCTCCAGAACACATCTGGAGAGAAAAACAGAGAGAGAGAGAGAGAGAGAGAGAGAGAGAGATCTTTTTCTCCTAGCAGGTCCCATTCAGCAACTTCTAGAGAGAGAGAGAGTCTTCTTGTTTCTTTCAGTACCCTGAAGTAAATACTTGTTTCTTTTGTACGCTTAGCTCCTCCCCTTAAATACATGACTCTGTCAATCAACCTACTCTGAAACCCCAGGGACAAAAACAAATAAAAATAGATCAACTCAGATGAAAACAAATAAATCCCCAGCCAAAATCAATCATTAGCCTGCATTCTCAGCACATAAGCTACTCGATTTGCAGACAAGTAGGCACCGGGTAAAACAGAGCTGAATTTTAAACATGCCCCCCACAAGAAACGTGAGGAATAGAGTCTATAAAGGGGTATAGACAGATTGAGTGAGCAAATGTGAGTAAATGGTAACTTGCCCACTTTGGCAAGAAGAAGGAAAAAGCAGTATACTATTTAATTGAAGAATCATATCAGAACTCAGAGATACAGAGGGATCTGGTGTCCTCGCACAGGAATGATAAAAGACTAGAGATTAGGAAAAAGCAAATGATTAGGAAAGCTGATGCAGCGTTGGTTTTTATTGCAAGGGGAATAGAAAATGAAAGTAGGAAACTTATGTACAGGGATTTATTAGACCACACCTAGAGTACTGCGCACAGTTTTGGTCTCCTTACCTTAAAAAGGACATAATTGCATTCAGGTTGAGCAGACTGTCCCATACCCATTGGAGTTTAGAAGAATGAGAAGTCATCTTATTGAAACGTTAAGATCCTGAGAGGACTTGGCAGTGTAGATGTAGGTAGCATGTTCCCCCTTGTGGGGAATCTTGAAATAGGGGACACAGTTTCAAAATGAGGGGTCATCCTTGTAAGACTGAGATGAGAATTTGTTTCTCTCAGAGGGAAGTAGAGACTGGCTCACTGAACATATTCACACTGAGTTAAGACAGATTTTGATCGACAAGAAAGTCAAGAATTATAAAGGCAGGGAGGAAAGCGGAGAGGAGATCACTACCAATTCTTGTATCCTTCTGATGTTACATGTGGTGCTGTGCATCAGCCTTCCCAGATATACTGGGTTCTGCTCGACAATACAGAGAGCTGAAGCCTATCGAGTGCTAACACCCAAGGCTGGCTCTCTACTAATAATCCAGGAGCGGGGTCTGTGATGGCTTGGAGCCATTCGCACCATGGACAGTGTAACTCATTTCTCTCAGATAGACTATCCGCAATCCCTGAACTGAGGAGGTTGCTTTCTCAACATTCATCATTTTTAACTGTGAATCCTGAGCATTGTATTTTTTTTACCCCAGGGGTCATTGTTTAACAAACTCCAATCATCATTCACAGAGGGAACAGACAAGCAAAGACACTTACCCAACACAGCACAGACCAGAGGCCGTGAGGGGATGTTCTTCTCTGCAGCTTTCTTCCGATGTCTCATGGGCTAGAAAGTAATTTAAAAAGATCACGAATAATACAGAGACCATTAGCTCTTTTTTGACAGGTCAACTCTATATCCATCTCCTGCCTCAATCCTGTCATGATGTGGGTATGCCGGCGTTGGACTGGCGTAAACACAGTAAAAAGTCTGACAACACCAGGTTTTAGTCCAACCTATTTATTTGATAATATACGCACTAGCTTTCGGGGTTACCCCCTTCGTCAGGTGAATGGAGAGTTCTCCATTCACCTGACGAAGGGGGTAACCCCGAAAGCTAGTGAGTATATTATCAAATAAATAGGTTGGACTAAAACCTGGTGTTGTCAGACTTTTTACTCAATCCTGTCACACATGAAACACTGAAATCCTGTTTTGATTTCTGCTTCATTATTGCAATACCAGCTGAACTCCAATCAAAATAAACATCATTTTAACAAGTTGAAGGTTTACCAGAGAAAGCACTAGAAAATCAAAAAGAAAGCAAACCTATGGTATCTGACAGAGTATGAACAGTGAGAACGGATACTCAAGACTCCGATGAGGTCCTGAAGAAGGGTCTCAGTCCTAGATATTACATTTTGGATTTCTCTCAAAATCTTGATGTGGAGATGCCAGTGTTGGACTGAGGTGGACAAGATGAGAGGTCACACGATACCAGGTTACAGTTCCCAAAAGAGAAAATACTGGAAAATCTCAGCAGGTCTGGCAGCATCTGTTAAGGAGAGAAAAGAGCTGACGTTTCGAGTCCAATCAGTGTTCCATTCCGTTCCAGTCAGCGTTCTGAAAGTGAGTGGCGTTTACTACCAAATAAACCTGTTGCACTTTAACCTGATGTTGTGAGGCTTCTTACTGTGTTTACCTCAGTCCAACACCGGCATCTCCACATGGTGTTTGATAGGGACAGTGCAGAGGGAGCTTTACTTTGTATCTAAACCTATTCTGTTCCTGTCCTGGGAGTGTTCGATGGGGACAACGTAGAGGGAGCTTTACTCCGTATCTAACTCCATGCTGTACCTGTCATGGGACTGATGATGGGACAATGGTGATTGACTGTGAAACATACTCCTTTTCCCAAATTAATGAGTGGGCAAAGTAAGGAAGACTTAATCCTGGAATGAGATGCACTCATCATGTCCAAGGTTAAGATCACTGCTCGGTAAAATCATTACTTGACCTCATGCACCATCTCTGATGACATTGTAAAACAGAAGCTAACTTTGAATAATAGCAGAAAGTGGAGATCAGGCAACAATTAAAAGTGAAGAAACAAGTTAACATTTCAGAAAGGACCCCACATAAAAGTGGCATAGTAGCACAGTGGTTAGCACTGCTGCCCCACAGCACCAGTGACCCAGATTCAATTCCAGCCTTGGGTGACTGCACATACTTCCTGTGTCTGCGTGGGTTTCCGCCCAGTGCTCCAGTTTCCTCCCACAGTCCAAAGATGTGTGGATCAGGTTGATTGGCCATGCTAAATTGCCAATCATTAGCAGGGTAAATATGTGGGGTTACAGGGATAGGGCCTGGGTGGGATTGTCGTTGGTGCTGGCTCAATGGGCCAAATGGCCTTTTTTCTGCCCTGTAGGCATTCTTTGGTTCTATGATGTACGGTTTTTCCAAGGGGGTACTGAATTTTACTTCACTCACATGTTCACTGAGGACTGTTTCATCCCCAGATGAACTGGCTGTTAAGCACCTTCACAGATGGGTACAGACTGCCCACTGTTGCCGTGTTCTGATAAATATACACTAGTGCCAATCTGGGAGGATACTAACAGCCCAAACTCTTTTCCCTCTTGCTGCTACAGTCTCTTGAGGTTCCTTGGAAAGTCTGGCAATTAAAGATCTGAGGCAGCGATACTGGGTATTTCTATAGCAGGGAAATGTTCACCGAGCATCTTTTAATACTCACCATTCTGTGCAAGTTCACCCGGAAGTTCATGTTGTCATCATGCAGGAAAGCATTCGCATATTGATCCTGTAACAAAACGGAGCAGAAGGAGTCTAAACCATGAACTTACAGAGCGAGTGTCACTGCAGCAGACAGGGCAAGACTGAGCATATTGTTGGAGCACATTAGATGGAAATGTACTTTGCATCAAAACCATGTTTAACTTGCCCTGTTCGTGTTGGCACAGTATAAAGGGAGCTTTACTCTGTGTCTAACCCCATGCTGTACCTGTCCTGGGAGTGTTTGATGAGGACAGTGTAGAGGGAGCTTTACTCTGTATCTAACCCTGTGCTGTACCTGTCCTGGGAGTGTTGGGGACAGTGTAGAGGGAGCTTTACTCTGTATCTAACTCTGTGCTGCAACTGTCCTGGAAGGGTTTGATGGGGATAGTGTAAAGAGAGCTTTACTCTATATCTAACCCCATGCTGTACCTGTTCTGGGAGTGTTTGATGGGGACAGTGTAGAGGGAGCTTTACTCTGTATCTAACCCCGCGCTGTACCTACCCTAAGGGTATTTAATAGGCCAACACTGTAACAAGTGTTACAAGAGCTGACAGTAAAATGGAATGCAGGTGGTACAAGTAGAACATAGAACATAACAGCGCAATAAAGGCCCTTCGGCCCTCGATGTTGCGCCGACCTGTGAAACCAATCTAAAGCCCATCTAACCTACACTATTCCAATATCACCCATATGTTTATCCAATGACCATTTAAATGCCCTTCATGTTGGCAAATCCGCTACAGTTGCAGGCACGGCATTCCATGCCCTTACTAGTCTCTGAGTAAAGAACCTACCTCTGACATCTGTCCTATATCTATCACCCCTCAATTTAAAGCTTTGTCCCCTTGTGCTAGCCATCTCCATCTGAGGAAAATGGCTCATACTGTCCACCCTATCTAATCCTCTGATCATCTTATATGCTTCTATTAGGTCACCTCTTAACCTTCTTCTCTCTAATGAAAACAGCCTCAAGTCCCTCAGCCTTTCCTCTTAAGACCTTCCCACCATACCAGGCAACATCTTGGTAAATCTCCTCTGCACCCTTTCCAATGCTTCCTTATCCTTCCTATAATGCTGTGACCAGAACTGTACACAATACTCCAAGTGCGGCCGCACCAGAGTTTTGTACAGCTGCAACATGACCTCATGGCTCCTAAACTCAATCCCTCTACCAATAAAAATTAACACACTGTACGCCTTCTTAACAACCCTGTCAACCAGGGTGCCAACTTTCAGGGAGCTATGCACATGGACACCGAGATCTCTCTGCTCAACCACACTACTAAGTAACTTACCATTAGCCCAGTACTCTGTATTCCTGTTACTCCTTCCAAAGTGTTTTGTACTTACCTCTGCGATGCAGGTAAGGATGATCAGGCAGAGTTTGGCACTGTTCAACCGATGCTCATCTGAAAGAAGAATTCACGCTATAGATTAGAAAATTACAAGAGGCAGCAGTGAGACAGCAATTGCAGGCTGTGAATTTCTGACAGCTCTGAATGTGAGTGTGGAAGGATGTAATGGGGAAGTGGAGAGTGATATCCTAATCAATATCTGTGACTAACGCTGAAAATTACACATGTTAAAAGATAGGGGAGAACAGGTTTGGACACGGTTGTAATGCAATCTGCAGCTCTGGTTTAACACTGAAAGCCTGTGAACACAGTCTCAGATTATCTCAAAGCACTTTACAACCAATTAAGTCATTGTTTGAAGTGTAGTCACTGTTGTAATATAGAATGCAAGAAGACCAGTTTGTGCACAGCAAGCTCCCAGAAATAGCAATGAGAGGCTGACCAGATCATTGGTTTTCAGTGGCACTGGTTAAGGGATTGGCTGGGACACTGGATCTACTCTCCAAGCTCAGCATCAAATATTTCCACCAGACCGTTTCCTTCATTTGGTGGGGGGGGAGAGAGAGAGAGAGAGAGAGAGAGAGGAGAAGGCGGCAGCAGAGGTAAGGAGCCTGAGTTTAGTGTAACATCTGAATAATGGCAGGTCTTAAAGTGGAGCTCCTTTAATATTCCAGTGAGAAAGACACGCTCAAGTGTTGCATGAAGCATGACTATCTGAGTTAGAGAAAAATGGTACCACAACTGAGCCTTCATGGGCACCGACAGTGATGGGCTGCACGGCTGGCACTGCCTGAGGAATCTGTAGCCCAATACATGAATCAGTGATTCACACTAGAAGAAAGAATGGGGGTTGGAAGCTGATTTAAAAAAAATAAAAATCACTTCACATTTGCATAGGAGAATTATGACTGTCACTCTTTCAGATCAGTCACTGCTGGCTGCAGATGAGGAACACTCCAAGTACCATTTACAGTGCATGTCACTTAAGAGGGTGCTGCACAGAACTTGGCTGCATTCCAGCAGTATGAAAGCATAAAGCACAATAACAAGGGAAGACTGAGTCAGCAGCGCAGAGTCACTTATTGTCCTTTACAGAATTCAGAACAATATGGCACTTCAACAGACTCGCCCTTGCCCTTTCACAATGCTGGATATGCATTGAGAGCTCACAGGGAGATAATAGCAAAAGCTCATTTATATTGGAGAACTGGCAATGGCAAAGTGTTAAATCCACAGGCTTTCTTCAAGAACAGGAGGACATTCAAACTGAGGCAATTGCAAGGATTAACAGAGAATTAGATAAATATTCAAGGAATAGAAATATCAAAAGCTGACAGGGAAAAGGCTTGGTGGGAAGCTAGCCTTGACACAAAGTGTCAAATGGCCTCCTTTCTGTGTTGCAATGTCTCTACGCATCCCAGGGATCAAGAATCCTGATTTATCACACAAAGACATGAACAGCAATATAAACTGTAACACGATGCAGATATTATTACACAACTGCACTGACTCAGAGATATCACAGAAAATATTTTTTAAAAAGCAGGCGGCCATTTTGTTCCTCAAGCTGCTCTACCATTCGGTCATGGTTTATCTTTTACCTCACCACCACTTTCTTACCACAAGCTCCATACCCTTTCATTTCCTCCAGGTACACAAGTCTAGTGCTGTCAGCTTTGAATATACTCAATGACTGAGTGTACACAGCTTTGCAGTAGTGAGTTTCAAAGATTCACAAGCCTCTGTGTGAAGAAATCTCAGCCCTAAATGGCTAAACCTGCATCCTTTGAGGTAGATTCCTAGTTCAAGACTCTCCAACCAAGAGGTAACAGCCTCCCAGCACTTATTCTGCCAAGAAAAGGGTAAAATGCACCTTCAAGCCTAGTGAATTTGAAGACAATTTACCGACATAAAATCAGATGTGAATGGCAGGCACATGCATGGTCTCAGCCAGGAGATCACTGTTCAGCACACTGCAGCAAAGGAGGGCTTTGGGTACTGCCTGCTTGAGAACGCCATTATCAAACTGGATTGCCCTGCACACAGTCAGTAGCAAACCAGTTGCTTTCAAAGTGACCAGACTGTAAGTGGACTAGCCTTAAAGCGACCGCCATACAAAATTCTTTGAACGATAGTCGCTGGCTCCTCACAGCTCCACATTAGAACCAGGGCTATCCTTGACCACCATGCACTTCTCCTTCCCTGCACTGGATTGCCTAAATTCCACCCTTCCAAGGTTTGCATTCGGTGACATAATTGGCCTGAAATTGAAATCCCTCTTGTCGTGAAGCTGTCACAGAGTCATAGAGGTTTACGGCACGGAGACAAGCCCTACAGCCCAACTTGTCCATGTCGCGCTTTTTGTTTTCAGAACCCCTAAGCTCATACCAATTGCCTGCATTTGGCCCATATCCCTCTAAACCCATCTACCATGTAACTAACTAAATGCTTTTTAAAAGACAAAATTGTACCCACCTCTACTATTACCTCTGGCAGCTCGTTCTAGACACTCACCGCCCTCTATGTGAAAAAATTGCCCCTCTGGACACTTTTGTACCTCTTCCCCTCTCACCTTAAACCTATGCCCTCTAGTTTTAGATGTTCCTACCTTTGGGAAAAGATATTGACTGTCTAGCTGATTTGTGCCCCTCATTTTTTTGTAGACCTCTATAAAATCATCCCTCAGCCTCCCACGCTCCAGAGAAAAAAGTCCCAGTCTATCCAGACTCTCCTTATCTCAATCCATCAAGTCCCGGTAGCATCCTAGTAAATCTTTTCTGCATTCTTTCTAGTTTAATAATATCATTTCTATAACAGTGTGACCAGAATTAACATAAGAACATAAGAAATAAGAGCAGGAGTAGGCCATCTAGCCCTTCGAGCCCGCCCCGCCATTCAATAAGATCATGGCTGATCTGTCGCTGCTCAGTTCCACTTTCCCGCTTTCTCCCCATAACCCTTAATCCCCTCTCTTATCAAAAACCCATCAACCATTCCACACCGAATTCCAAGTTTGGCCTTACTAATGTCTTGTACAACTTCAACAAGACAATACAACTCCTGTATCCAGGGAAATCCAGCAAGGTTCCTGCAGTTTACCAGGAAAATATAGATGAGACCACCAATTTCAGGTGAGAATTACACCCAGCTGTTCTGGCACCCAGTTCATACTGGACAGCAATGCCTTTGCATTATCCATTCATGGGATGTGACCATCCCTGGCAATGCCACGATCTATTGCCCATTGCAAAATCCTATCAAGTACGGACTGAACTGCTATAGTTTGTGTGGTGTAGGTATATTGATAATGCCAATGGATTCTTAGTTCCATGATCGACCCACAGAAGTGCAGTGGAAATCTGGAACTCCCGCTTCCAAAAGACTGGATTCTGGAGGTCAATTAGAAATTACAAATGGGAGAGATGTCTGTTGAATAAAGGGTACCACAGTGGTTAGCACTGTTGCCTCATAGTGCCAGGGTTTGATTCCTGGCTGTGTCACTGTCTGTGTGGAGTTTGCATGCTCTCCTTGTGTCCGCGTAGATCTCTTCTGGGGGCTCCGGTTTCCTCCCACAGTCTGAAAGACGTGCTGGCTAGGTGCATTGGCCGCAACAGACGTCAGACTGTGACGCCTCAAGGAATTTCACAGTAACTTCATTGCAGTATTAATGTAAGCCTCACTTGTGACTAAAAAATAAACTTACAATAAATTTATACTTATAGATATGGAACAAAGGCAGGTAAACGGATTTAAGGGACAGAGCAGCCATGATGTAACTGAATGGTAGAATAGGACAATAATATTAAACAGGCCCCAAAATCTTTCTTTTGGTCATAATTTGCTTTCCTTACCTTTTGTATCCTGCATGACAATGGAGCAATACTTGAGGAAAGTGATGAGGAGATTGCTGGTGTGCAAGTTTGGATCCAGTGGCAATTCTGAAGAATTAATTACTGTAGTGGAAAGAAATAGAGAGAAATTAAATGAAACACAGTTCTACTTTAACGATCAGGGACCTGTCTCCAGACTGTACCAAGTAATATGATTGTAATCAGCACAGTATCTTACACAGTAGCTGCAATGAGCCTCAGCATCTGAGTTACATAGAAATACAAGGAATAAGCAGTAATGGGAAGAGGTTATTCAGTCCACGAGGGTGTTTATGCTCCACTCGACTCTGTTCACATTTTTCCTCATCTAACTCTGTTGGCATAACCTTCCATTGTAGGTTACACTGATTGGCCACGGCAAATGCACAGGGTTATGTGGATAGGGCTGGAGGGCCTGGGTCAGATGTGGTGAGTCAGTGCACACTCAATGGGCCAAATGACCTTCTTCTGAACTGTACTGTTTCTATGGGATTCCTATCTACCTCATAAGTTTCTCTTTAACTGCACCTTGACTACTGACCTCAACCCTCCCTTGGCAATGAGTTCCACATTCTTACAACGCTGTGGGTAAAGAGCTTTCTTCCAAATTCCCTGCTTGTGAAGGAAAAGTCCCAGTTCTAATCTAGCCTCCCCTCACTGGAATGTCCAGATTCATTAAAAACATACAGGATCCTGAAGGGTCTTGACAGGGCAGATGTGGAGAACATGTTTCCTCTTGCGGAAGAACCTAGAACGAGAGATCACTGTTCAAAAATATGGGGTCACACATTTAGACAGGCGTAAGGCATAACTTATTCTCTCAGGAAGTCATGAATCTTGGAACTCTCTTCCTGAAGATGGTAAAAGCAGAGTATTTGAATATTTTTAAGGCTGAGGGGGATAAATTCTTGGGAAACAAGAGGGTGATAGTTTTTCGATGGGAGGCAGGATGAAGACTTGACATTGGGGCAACACAGTGGCACGGCGGTTAGCACTGCTGCGTCACAGCGCCAGAGGCCAGATTCAATTCCAACCTCGGATGACTGTGTGCGTGGAGTTTGCACATTCTCCCATGTCAGCGTGGATTTCTTCCAGTTTCCTCCCAAGCTCCAAAAATGTGTGAATTAGGTAGATTGGCCATGCTAAACTGGCCCTTAGTGCTGCCCCGTGATATGCAGGTTAGGTGGATTAGCCAGATAAATATGTGAGGTTTCAGGGATAGGGCCTGAGTAAGATTTTTAAAAAAGTGGGTCGGTGCAGACTCGTTGGGCTGAATGACCTCCTTCCGCACTGTAGGATTCTATGATTCTATGCTATCAGATCAATCATGATCTTATTAAATGGTGGAGCAGGCCCAAGGAGCTGAATGGTCTACTCCTGCTTCTTGTTCATATTCGTACGTTGAACTGTGGAATGTAATGCCTGGTCTGGAGGGTATTAGCTATGAAGACAGGATGGATAAACTCAGTTTATTTTCACTGGAATGATGGACATTGAGGGGCCTGAAAGAAGTTTACAAGTGGTGTGGACAGAGTGGATAGTCAGATGCTCTTTCCTAGGGTAGAAAAGTCAAGTACAAGGGGACATAGGTTTAAGGCGCATGGGGAAAAGATTAGAGAAGGTGTGCAAGGCAAATTTTTTTTTTTACACAGAGGATTGGCGGTTGGTGACTAGTGGGGTGCCCCAGGGGTCGGTGCTGGGGCCTCAGCTATTTACCATTTATATAGATGATCTGGAGGAGGGAACCGAGTGCAGGGTGTCGAAATTTGCTGATGACACCAAGATTGGGGGAAAGGCAAATTGTGCGGAGGGTGTGGAGAGTCTGCAGAAGGATCTAGATAGGCTGGGCGAATGGGCCAGGAAATGGCAAATGGAATTTAATGTTGGCAAGTGTGAGGTGGTCCACTTTGGTAGGAATAATGGTAGGAAGGACTATTACTTACGTGGCGAAAAACTGCAGCAGGCGACGGTGCAGAGGGACCTCGGGGTCCTTGTGCATGAGTCGCAAAAACCCAGCTTGCAGGTGCAGCAGGTGGTCAGGAAGGCGAATGGGATGCTGGCCTTCATAGCGAGAGGGATTGAATATAAAAGTAGGGAGGTCTTGCTGCAGCTGTATAGGGCATTGGTGAGGCCGCAGCTGGAGTACTGTGTGCAGTTTTGGGCGCCGCACCTGCGCAAGGATATTTTGGCCCTGGAGGGAGTGCAGAGGAGGTTTACTAGGCTGATACCGGAGTTGAGGGGATTGAGCTATGAGGAGAGGCTGAATAAACTAGGCTTGTACTCGTTAGAGTTTAGAAGAATGAGGGGAGATCTCATTGAGACGTATAAGATGATGAATGGGATGGATAGGATAGAGGTGGAGAGACTCTTCCCGCTCAAAAAAGACAGTAGGACTAGGGGGCACAGCCTCAAGATAAAGGGGAGGCGGTTTAGAACGGAGTTGAGGAGGAACTTCTTCACTCAAAGGGTGGTGAATCTCTGGAATTCTCTGCCCGTTGAAGTGGTGGAGGCTGCCTCGCTAAATATTTTTAAGAAGCGGGTTGATGGGTTCTTGATAAGAGAGGGGATTAAGGGTTATGGGGAGAGGGCGGGAAAGTGGAACTGAGCCACAACAGATCAGCCATGATCTTATTGAATGGCGGGGAAGGGCTAGATGGCCTACTCCTGCTCCTATTTCTTATGTTCTTATGTTCTTATGGTGAATGTCAAAACATGCTGCCCAGGGAGGTGGTGGGAGCAGGTACGATCGTGGCATTTAAGAGGCATCTAACTGAATACATAAATAGAATGGGAATGGAAGGATATGGACTCCGTAAGTGCATACAGTTTTAGTTTAGGCAGGCATCATGACCGATGCAAGCTTGGAGGGCCTGTTCCTGTGTTGTACATTCCTTTGTAATAACTCAGGAAGTCAGGACCCAGCACATGCTGCTGCCAGCTCTGTCCAATTAGCATCACTTTGTATGCCCATTCCCTGTAGCCCTGCAAATATTTCCTTTTCAACTATTTATCCAATTCATTCCACCTTTCAGGCAACACATTTCAAATTACGAACTGCTGCATAAGAAAAGTTCTCATTTCACCCTGACTTTGATCTTCAATCTGTGCCCTCTGGTTACCGAGCTTCCTGCCAACAAGAATGAGTTTCTCCTCATTCTCACCTTTTCATCAAATTATTACGGACTGACTTTAATTTGGGATTTAAACAGTGAGCGGGAGCTGAAAAAGTCCCAAGGCATCCTTCTGCGTTTACACAGCAAATGAGAGTAGCCCAACTGCATAAAAAAATTATCTCCCCCCGCCCCCCTCCAACTCTTTTGCCAATTACCTTCAATCTGTGTGCTCTGGTTATCTAGCCTCCTACCACAGAAAACAGTTTATTTTGCCGTTCTACTTAGCTATGCAACCATCCAATATTGATCATAGGAGTGCGTGGGACACAACAGATAATCTGGAGTTCTACTCAGCCAACAATAGAGCACAAGGGATGTAGTTAGGTAAATATTTAAAGAACTTTCCCTTAAGAGGTTAAGTTAAGCAGACAGCAGAGCAGTGCAGAATGTAAGTAACTGGACAGAATCTCCAGTATCCCCACAGTAGAGAAGAGGCCATTCGGCCCATCGTGTCTGCACTGATTCTCCAATGGAGCACCCTACCTAGGCCCTATCCTCGTACCCCCACATATTCACCCTGCTAATTCCCCTAATCTACATATCTTGGGGTACTTGGGGGTAATTTAGCATGGCCAATTCACCTAACCAGCACACCTTTGAATTGTGGGAGGAAACTGGAGCACCCAGAGGAGGCCCACACAGACACAGAGTTGGGGAAGATGCAAACTCCACACAGATAGTCAGCCAAGCCTGGAACTGAATCTGTGTCCTTAGCGCTGTCAGACACCAGTGCTAACCATTGTGACATCGTGCCACCCTGGACAGAGCGACTGGATGGATGCTTGGTCTATTCTTGATCTGTACTTTGGTGCACACAGGTATATATTCAAACATCCAGTGAGGGGCTTTTGGGAACTGACATTTTGTGTAGTCGCAGCTTCTGTGACAGCATTCGTGCGATGCCGTGTTGTTTGACCATACAGTAGAATCAGCATTCAACACAACATGGCATCTCCGAATCTGCACCAGAAAATAAAACTACACCACCAATAACTCCGCTCAAAGCAACCTGGAATACTGCCCCTTTTCCTAAGATTTGTCACTGGCAATTCCAGGGTTTGGCCAAACAGTGCTGCACTCAGTTGGACTGTCTCTGCCAAGACATCAGTGGCAGGTGCTAAAACTGGATGGATGGAGCAGTGGGTTTAAAAAGAAAATCTTTCACAGGACCTGGGTGTCGCTGGCTGGACAACATTTGTTGTCCATCCCCAACTGCCATCGAGAAGGTGATGGTGAGCCGCTTTCAGAAGACAGGGGGTAGAGGTAGAAGGCTGCTTTCCTGAATGGAGGTCTGTGGCTGGTGGTGTTCTGCAGGGATCAGTACCGGGACCACTGCTGTTTGCAAAATATATATATAAATGACTTGGAACAAAACCTAGCTGGTCTGATTAGCGAGTTTGTGGATGAAAGACAGGATCTACAGGCATTTAGAGATGCAATGACTGATTAGGGACAGTCAGCATGGCTTTGTGAGTGGAAAATCATATCTCACAAATTTGATTGAGTTTTTTGAAGGGGTAACCAAGAGTGTAGATGAGGGCAGTGCAGTTGATGTTGTCTATATGAACTTACACAAGTCCTTTGACATGGTACCGCATGGTAGGTTGTTGCATAAGGTTAAATCTCACGTGATCCAGGGTGAGGTATCTAAATGGGTACAAAATTGGCTTCTTGATAGAAGCCAGAAGGTGGCTGTAGAGAGTTGTTTTTCAAACTGGAGGCCTGTAACCAGCAGTGTGCTTCAGGGATCAGTGCTGGGCCCACAATTATTTGTCATTTATATTAGTGATTTGGATGAGAATATAGGGGGCATGGTTATTAAGTTTGCAGATGACACCAAGATTGGTGGCATAGTGGACAGTGAAGAAAGTTATCTCCAATTGCAACGGGATCTTGATCAATTGGGCCAGTGGGCTGATGAATGGCAGATGAAGTTTAATTTAGAACAATGCTAGGTGATGCATTTTGGTAGACTGAACCAGGGCAGGACTTATTCAGTTAATGGTAGGGCGTTGGGAGAGTTACAGAACAAAGAGATCTAGGGATACATGTTCATTGCTCCTTGAAAGTGGAATCACAGGTGGACAGAGTGGTAAAGGCAGCATTCGGCATGTTTGGGTTCATCGATCAGAACTTTGCATGCAGGAGTTGCGACGTCTTGTTGAAGTTGGACAAGACATTGGTAAGGCCACACTTGGAATACTGTGTACAGTTATGGTCACCCTATTATAGAAAGAATATTATTAAACTAAAAAGAGTGCAGAAAAGATTTACTAGGATGCTACCAGGACTTGATGGATTGAGTTATAAGGAGAGGCTGAATAGACCAGGATTTTTTCTCTGCAGCATAGGAGGCTGAGTGGTGATCTTATGGAATCTATAAAATAATGAGGGACGTAGACAAGGTAGATAGTCAATATCTTTTCCCAAAGGTAGGGGAGTCTAAAACTAGAGGGCATAGGTTTAAGATGAGAGGGGAGAGATACAAAAGTGTGCAGAGGAGCAGTTTTTTCCACACAGAGAGTGGTGAGTGTCTGCAACAAGCTGCCAAAGGTAGTAGGAGAGGTGGGCACAATTTTATCTTTTAAAAAGCATTTAGATAGTTATATGGGTACGATGGGTTTAGAGGGATATGGGCCAAAAATGGGCAATTGGGATTAGCTTAGGAGTTTTAAAAAAAAGGGTGGCATGGACAAGTTGGTCCGAAGGGCCCGTTTCCATGGTGTAAACCTCTATGACTCAGATTTCTGGAGTTGTGGATAGTGACGAAGATTGTCAGAGAATACAGTAGGATGTAGATAGGCTGGGAAATTGGGCAGAGAAATGGCAGATGGAATTTAATCTGGACAAATGTGAGGTGATGTGTTTTGGTAGATCTAATTCAGGTGGAAGTTATAAAATAAACGGCTGGACAATCAGGAGAGTAGACACATGGAGAGATCTGGGAGTACAGGTCCACAGATCCTTAAAAGTGGCAGCACAGGTAGAAAAGGTGGTGAAGAAAGCATATGGCATGCTTGCCTTCATTGGACAGGGCACTGGGTATAAAAGTTGGCAAATTATGTTACAGTTATATAAAACATTGGTTGGGCCACATTTGAAATATTGTGCCCAATTCTGGTCACCACACTACCAGAAGGACATGGAGGCTTTGGAGAGAGTGCAGAAAAGGTTTATCAGATGTTGCCTGGTATGGAGGGTATTAGCTATGAGGATCGAATAAACTGGAATTGTTCTCCCAACAGTTAGTTTATATAGGTATAAGTGATCAGCGCAGGCTTGGAGGGCCAAAGGGTCTGTTCATGTGCCGTACTGTTCTTTTTGTTGTTCATGAACCTCTGTAATCCATATTGTTTTTACACCCACAGTGCTGCTGTGAAGGGAGTTCCAGGATTTTGACCCTGTGACAGTGAAGGAACTACGATATATTTCCAAGTCAGGATAGTGTGAGGCTTGTGGGGAACTTGCAGGTGGTGGTGGTCCCACACATCTGCTGTCCCTGTCTTTCTAGGTGGTGGAGGTTACAGGGTTGAAAAGTGCTATTGAAGGAGGCTTGGTGAGTTGTTGCAGTGCATCTTGTCGATGCTACACATTGGGCAACAGCAAGGGATTCCATTCCTCATCACTGTCCCGTCAACCCTACCTGTGAACTGTGTGTGAATGTTGAGCTAAGGACGGGATTAAATTCCCTCCCAATCTCCACTCCACCCCCCCAACCATTCCCATTCCAATAGCATTGCTTGGGATTACAGTGAAGAACGCACACTGTGCAAAATACTGGAGTCTCTTCAGGAACCTAGAGACTGGGCTGGGGTCAGCACCTTCAGGAAAAGGAGGGGAGCAGTTGGCAGAAACAGAAGGAAGTAAATAATTTCAGGAAGACTTGCCATCTGATGAAGGAGACGTGTTTCCCAAAGGCGTGGTCGGAGTTGTAGGTAATGTCGGTGTCGTTGGAATACTAACTAGGCCCATATCTGGGTGGCTCTGGGTTTAATAAAAGCAACATTGCAATTAGAAACTTTATCCCAAACACACATCGAATAATCCTTACATTAACAATTACTAACATTTTTAAAATGTCATTTCCAAACATGTTTAACTTTTGATTGACGGTATCTATTTGTCAAAATCAGGGACCGCATAAGATTCTTGCATTTGATTGTTGGGGGAATCTAATCGTGCATCAAGGATATCTCCATTCACTAGTGACCCTGGACTTATCTGCTGGTCCCAGGAGAACTGAGCAACCATTCACAGCTTATCTGGTTGTGAATGGTGGCTGCACTGACGTTCAATGCTAATCTCTCTCCTTTCCCTACCAGCTAAGTAAACAAATAGGGGCTGGAAATAAAATTAGAAAGTTCACTCCATGAGTTTTTGGAATGCAAAGATTCCCATTAACGTATAGACATTGGGGCCTGTGCTGTTTAGCCCTCCGTGATATCTGGCTAGCAACTATATATAGCAGGACAGTTCAAATCACAAATGGAGGAATCACAGTCACACGTCGCATCATTGTGTGGGTAAACGTCTTTGTGGATGTGTGCGTACTCTGATGATTCCTTGAGGTGTCAGAGGGACGGGGTGCCAGGCAAAGTGAGGCCCAAAATGGCAAAAAAAAGGTGAAGGAAGACTATGCATCTCGTCGGCTGTGAAGGTCAAAAAAGGCTACAGTGATCAGGTAGTCCCAGTCACTGTGACTTGACATGTCACTGAAATCTGACCGCCAACTCATCAAGGTCACGTGAAAAATGATGGCCACCCTGCCCCAGTTCCCACATTAAACAAAGTCATGCGCAGGCTTCTACCAGGCTCCTCCCGTCAAGTCCTGTAGCAATGGAGAATTTGCAATCTTGGGAGCCCCTAGCCAAGAATCTGCACACAGGCCACAGAGTCATGAAGGTTGTTGGACACTTGTGTTGGAACAGACCTAAGTCCTATCACAAAGTGATAGAATCACAGACACAAATCTGCATCAGTTATTGTCAGGGGAATCACAAACTCCTGCCTCATCACTATGAACTGAAGGAGATATTAGGTAGGACAGGTTATCGATATGTGAAAGTGCAAGAGGCCAGAATTAAAGGAGCACAGAGATTTCAGTAAGCTGGAGAGCTTGAGGAAGTTACGGAACAAGGGAGAATGATTGTGAAAGATTGCAAATACAAGGATGAGACTTTTACAATCAAAGCGTTATCAGACCAGGAGCCAATGTCGGTTAACAAGAACAGGAGTGATAGGTGAATGGTAATTGCATATGGCAGGACAGTTCAAATCACAAGTGGAGGAATCACAGACACACATTGCACTTTCTCTTTTGGTTTCAGATTCCAGCATCTGCAGTAATTTGCTTTTATCCAGTGTTTAACTCACTGCCACTTCTCTTCCAGGAATGTCTTCTCTCCGACAGGATTTGTATATGTCTCTCTCTCCCCCTATCCAACTTCAATGTTTTCCATTTCTTAGGTCGGACAAGGTATTTACCACCAATTTTGACAAAGGGTAAAAACATCAGTTCTTTTCTCTCCTTACAAATGCTGCCAGAGCTGATGACATTTTCCCTTTTGGTCTCTGGGTGCACGAGGTGTGCTCCAATACCTCCCCCAAGTGACCAGTATTCATGCATGAACCCATGGAGTGAGGTTATGCAATTGTGGCGTTGAGAATGGGCCAAATCTCATCTTCATCAACCACCCATACAGAATAAAGAGTGCAGGGCTTCCTGTCCAATACCTCCAACCCTCCTATCTTGAAGCTGCTGTCTCGATCTGTGATTGGGGCTTCACAGATGCTCAGCTTCTCAATCAAGTGGCTATTTTTTATCTGTGAACCCAGACATCCAGGCTATTCCACCATTGGAGGCTGTGTGAAAAAGCAGAGGAGATGACACATAGTTGCTTTGGGATAGTGATTGAAAATAGGTACCCTGGCTGATTTAACTATTTCTTAAGCCATGAGCCAGTGACGCCTTTCATAGCATCACTGCTGTCACCCTGACCATGGCCAGCTCTCTCATCAGTCTTGTGCCAGCTTGAAACAATACACCAACAAAACTGGGAGAGTCTCTTCTGTGGGTTTCAATAAAGACCATTCAGTTGGACACAGAGTAAGGTCAGCGTGCTCACCTGCGCTAATACCGTGATGAAGTTTCTGTTTAAATGAACAGCTTCGTACAATGCCAGCAGGATAGCTTCATTGGTTCTAGTTCAGAAAAAAAACACCACAACCAGCAATTGAACAAGGGCAGTAATTCCTATTCAATAACAACTTGCATTTAGAGCCTTTAACACATTAAACATCACAAGATGTCTCAAAGGAACGATATCAGACAAAAACTGACACCGAGCCACATTGGGAGATGTTAGGGCAGGTGATCAAAAGCTTAATCAAAAAGATCGTTCTATGGAACATCTTCAAAGGAGGAGAGAGAGGCAGAGAGGATCAGGAAGGGAAAGCCAGAGCTTAGGGCCTTGGCAACTAAAGGCACAGTCACCACTGATGGAGCAATTAAAATTATGGGATTCATAAGAGGCCTGAATTGGCGAAGCAGTGAGTTCTCCTGCTTGTACAGCTGGAGGAGGTTAGAGATAGGAAGTGATTATTCCTCACCCTCACATTTCAACAGAGTATTGGACCGCTTAATTTTTGTAATTTATTTTGTAATTCCTTTGCTATTTTCAGTTCAAATATACTTTTGTTTCTCAGTGTTAAATTCCATTTCTGATCCTCCTGCTAAAATCTCTCTGGCTATTCTTCTTCATTGAATCATAGAATCCCTACAGTGCAGAAGGAGGCCATTTGTCCCATCGAGACTTCACAATCCCACCCAGGCCCTATTCTCATAACCCCACCCTACTAATTCTCCTTCTTCAGAACATCCTGCTTTGCCATACAATTTAATATTGTTTCAACATCTCACTCTCAGCCAACGTAAACAGATTAATTGGCCAATCAGCCAATGCTTGGGATCCTGCTGTGCTTTAAAATGGCTGCAAAGTTTGCCAGCATGAAGACATAAATTACCTCGAGGCATTTATGAGACTTGGCAAAATACCCTACAAATGCAATATTTTTCTGTTTTTTAATCTGTAAATTTACAATATTTTACTTTCAAACCCTTTGAGCTTACCATTTATTAATATGATGAAAAGGACAAACCCCAGATGGAGACTTGACCTATGTCACTACTCTGTAACAAGCAATAATCACAATTTAGTTATCCTATCACTTTGAGGATTTATGAACTCATTTAAAATGTCTGTTGTTTCCCCTTCCAAAGGCTTGTTAGCCTCAAGTCTCTTGTGAATGACCTTAATAATTCCAATAATTCTTATACTGCAGAGCTGCTTTACAGACAGATTACAAAGCAGTGCCTGAGGGCCTGTGAACGCTGTAACATAAACTTCAAAAGCATCATTCAGTCTGCTTTGTCCTTCACCCATGCACAGTCGCTGCAATTATGGTTTACGCTCAAGTTAAGATCCTTACTTCTTGACCTCCTGAGCATCCCCAATTTTCTTTGCTCCATAACTGGTGGCTGGACCTTCAGTTGCCTGGGTTAGGGTTACAGAGTTGTCTCCCAAAATCTCTCCACCTCTCTTCCCTGTTTTAAGATTATCCTTAAAACTTAATGCCTTGAACAAACTTTTGGCCTTCTATCCTAATACCCCTTTAAAAAGGCTGCTTGAATTTTGTGCTTTAATGTTCTTGTGAAGCATCTGGCTATGTTTAATTACATGATTACAGTCCAAATACATGCAAGTTAGGCGGATTGGCCTTGCTAAATTATCCCTTTGTGTTTCAAGTTCTGTACGTAAGGTGGATTAGGGGTTGCAGGGATCAGGTAGGTCGGTTTTGGGGGAGGGGGTAGCTTGGTAAGATGCTGAGCTGGTGCAGACTTGATGGGCCGAATGGCCTCCTTCTGCAATGTAAGGATTCTATGAATATACTGTAAATAAATACAAGCTGTGAATCAAATAGACCTGAATACCTCCATGACACCTTTATGGAGTTGATCCTGTTCCTTTAAAATGCATCAATTGGCTACTTCCTGATGGCCCTTTCAAGTCTCATAACCCTTCAGGGTTGACAGGGGGGAGTGATCTTTTGACTCAGGCTAGGTTACTTTTAGTGTCTTATGCATCTCTCTAACTTCTCTCTTTTTTCACTGCTCTCAAAATCTACATGTCAGGTTAAGTCCACAGGGAAGAAGGAGCAGATATCTTATAATGCGGGGAAGTTTGATAGTAAGAACAGAAAAGCAGGATTTATTTTAAAGCATGATACATATGAATGTGGATGTTCTGAGGAACCTGGCATACTCATAGGCACAGCAAGCAATAGTTAAGACTCTCTTCACACTGCCCTTTGCATGAGGCATTAAACATATACATGTACTAATGTACAAATAAGAACATAAGAAATAGGAGCAGGAATAGGCCATCTAGCCCACCGAGCCTGCCCCGCCATTCAATAAGATCATGGCTGATCTGTCGTGTCTCAGTTCCACATTCCCGCCCTCTCCCCATAACCCTTAATCCCCTTGCCTATCAAAAACCTATCAACCCGTGTCTTAAATATATTTAGCGAGGCAGCCTCCACCACTTCAACGGGCAGAGAATTCCAGAGATTCACCACCCTTTGAGTGAAGAAGTTCCCCCTCAACTCCGTTCTAAACCGCCCCCCCTTTATCTTGAGGCTGTGCGCTCTAGTCCTACTGTCCTTTCTGAGCAGGAAGAGCCTCTCCACCTCTATCCTATCCATCCCATTCATCATCTTATATGTCTCAATGAGATCTCCCCTCATTCTTCTAAACTCTAACGAGTACAAGCCTAGTTTATTCAGCCTCTCCTCATAGTTCAACCCCCTCAACTCCGGTATCAGCCTAGTAAACCTCCTCTGCACTCCCTCCAAGGCCAAAATATCCTTGCGTAAGTGCGGCAACCAAAACTGCACACAGTACTCCAGCTGCGGCCTCACCAGTGCCCTGTACAGTTGCAGCAAGACCTCCTCACTTTTATATTCAATCCCCCTCGCTATGAAGGCCAGCATCCCATTCGCCTTCCTGACCACCTGCTGCACCTGCAGGCTGGGTTTTTGCGACTCATGCACAAGGACCCCGAGGTCCCTCTGCACCGTCGCATGCTGCAGTTTTTTGCCATGTAAGTAATAATCCTTCCTACCATTATTCCTACCAAAGTGGACAACTTCACACTTGCCACCATTAAATTCCATTTGCCAGTTCCTGGCCCATTCGCCCAGCCTAGCTAGGTCCTTCTGCAGACTTTCCACACCTTCCGCACAATTTGCCGTTCCACCAATCTTGGTGTCATCAGCAAATTTCGACACCACACACTCGGTTCCCTCCTCCAGATCATCTATATAAATGGTAAATAGCTGAGCAGCTATTTAAATAAGGAGAAGAGGTTCATCACTCAGCTCTTCCAACCTGTTCTGCCATTAAGATCATGGCTGCTCTGATTGTCACTTTCCTGCCCATTGCCAATACCCTTTGACACCCTTTTTAGTCAAGAATCTATCTACCTCAGTCTTAAAAAATATTCCCCACTCTCTGGGAAAGAGTTCCAAAGATTCACAACTCTCCAGAGAAAAACCTGCTCCCGAGCTCTGTTGTTAGAACTGTGTCCTCTAGTTTTGATCTCTCCAATAAGAAGAGCCATCCTTCCAGCATCCACCTTGTTAATTCCCCTCAGTATTTTATATGTTTTAATAAGATCAACTCTCATTTTTCTGAACTTCAAAGGATACAGGATCAATCTGTCCAAACTTTGCTTATCGAATAATACACCCTCCATCCCAGGAATCAGTCCAACGAACCACCTCTGAATACAACTATGACCTTTCTTAAGGAAGGAGACAAAAACTATACATGGTATTCTAGACATGGTCAAATCAAGATTCTGAACAATTGTAGCAAAACATTTCTACTTTTCTATTCCATTTCCCTTGCAATAAACACCAACATTTCATTTGCATTCCTATTCATCTGCTGCACCTGCATATTAGTTTTATAATTCCCAAATCCCTTTGTACCTCAGAGAATATGCATTCTCCCTCCAATTTGATAATATGTTGCTTTTCTATTCTGCGTGCCAAAGTGGAGAAGTTCAAATTTATGCCTACTTTGTTGAGTAGGTAATCCTCTATCCAAGTAAACATGCTATCCTCTACACCTTGTGTTTTTCTTTGTGCAGTAATCTTGTCAAGTGCCTTCTGGAAATCTAAGTGTACGACATCCACAGGTTCCCCTTTATCCACATTCTTGATACTTCCTCAAAGAACTCTAATAAATTAATCAAACACAATTTCCCTTTCATAAAACCATGTCAACTCTGCCTGATTGTTGTGAGATTTTCTCAGTGCTCCACTGTAACTTCCTTCATAATAATTCCTATGACAGACATTAAACTAACCAGTTTGTAGATTTCAGCTTTCTGTCTCTCTCTTTTCTTGAACAAAGGAGTTATATCACTATTTTCCAATCTGATTGGCTTTTCCAGAAAATAGGGATTTTTGGAAAATCAAAGTTAACACATTTATTATCTCAGCAGCCACTTGTTTTAAAACTCCAGGAAGAAGTCCGTTAGGACCTGGGGACTTGTCATCTATTATTTTTAATAAATTTCTCAGTGCCATATCCCTGATCATTGTAATTATTTTAAATTCCTCCCTTGATTCATAATTATTTCACAGAATCCTGATAATGCAGAGGAAGGCCATTTGGCTCGTACAGTCTGCAATGACTTTTTCTGACAGAGTGTTTTACCCTGGCCCTCTCCCTGTAACCCTGCACCATGGCTAATCCATCTAACCTACACATCTTGGGACACTAAGGGGCAATTCAGCATGGCCAATCCACCTAACCATCACATCTTTGGACTGAGAGAGGAAACCCACACAGACATAGGGAGAAGGCGCAAACGCCATACAGATGGTCACCCAAGGTTGTAACTGAACCCAGGAACCTGGCGCTGTGAACAGCAGTGGTTACCACTGTGGCACTGCGTGCACTTTCTGGATTACTTCTATCTCATACAGTGAAGACTGATGCAAAATATCTGTTCAATTCATCTGCCATTTCCATACTTCCCATTAATTCCCCAGACTGACCAGCCAGAGGACCCATAGTCAAAGAAGTCGTTTGAGGAATTAAAAATGGAAAGATAAAGAAACAAGGGATAAGAAGAATAAATAGGAAATAATAAACCTTATTCTATCCAAGAGTTCTACTACCTGATGACAAGCAAGTGTTTTGCCATTGTCCTGGCTAATATTCCTTCCATACACAATGTAATCAAAATAAAAACACTGATAAACTGCTGATTAGATCCATCTTGTTGGATCTTACTGTCTGTAAGTGGTACTCTCTTCACTTCACTGGGCCACACTGCTGGAATTCCCTGCCTAACACCATCAGAGTGTGAAGATCATAGGTCAAGTTCTATGATGAAGACTTGAGCACATCACCTAGGTTGTCATTCCCAATGCAGTAGTGATGGAGAGTGCAGCACAGCAGCAATATTGTTATAAAACAATATTAAGATAGGTCACCATGACCTTAGTCAGAGAGGCTGGTTTTAAGGATTGACTTAAAGCAGGAAAGAGAAGCGAAAGGGCAGCAGTTTTTCATATTCTCTAGTGCACGTCTATCTTTTGGAGTTGTGAATTTCTTTTAGAACAATTCCAGCATGATAGAGAAGTGGCAGCCTGGTTGGGCTTTGTACAGTATCTCTCTAGTCGCTCTGTTTTGCTGCCACAGGCATTGGGGACTGAGCAACAAAATAATTGGAGCAAAAAAACCTGACATGAATGAACTTCTATTTGTAAATCCATTCGGGTTTCCAATTATTGTGCATGCTGTTGTGGCCAAACGGGCCATCTAAAATGGCGTTTTGTAAAGCACTCTGGGACAACTGGGCAAGAAACTAAACCGACAGGCTGCAGTTTAAAGACAAACAGGCTGCAACCCTGACGAATGAATAAACAAGATATGGGTCATCTCCAGGATGAAAGGGGCTTTATAGTCACACTGGCTTGTTTCATCTTCAGGATGAAAGAGACTTTCTGGTCACACTGGGTTGTGTACAGACATAAGAGCACCGTGAACCCTTATTTGGAGGGAGGTATGTGACCTATGTGCCTCCAGCACCTACAGACATGGACGTTGGGGACACACCCAGAGATCGGTGTGGTAGCACCTCATTGGACTCTTATCGATCGGGGGATCAAGTCCTGATCAATTGATTGGCAAAGGCCAAAAAAGGGCGTGAAACCAAATGGGGTATAAAGGGTGTTGCACAACCAGGAATCTTTCTCTCCCTCTGACCCCATGAACGAGCTACAACAATGGTGAACATTGCCAGCATGAGGACAGCCACCACACCCTGAGAAGGAAGGAAGAAAGACCAGAGCCAGGGTGCCAAACCAGACCAAAGGACCAGACTACACAGATGACTACCGAGACCAGCACACAAATAAGGCCAATATCTGCTTGGGTATTTGCCAGTCATGCAGAGTTAAGTCAAGGTCTTGTATTGGACTCGAATTCTAGTATTTTCTGTAAGATAACTTATTATTGGTCGAGGGGGTAATTATTGATTGTGTGGGTTTAAATAAGTATTGGTTGTACTAACAAGACGTCTACTCGTGGTTATTTGTCCACCATATAAGGGTTAAAACAGACTTGCAGCAGGCAACAATCTTGTCAAAGACTCTGGAATTATTCCTGGTGAGTACAGAGCCCCAGTCCAAACTCCAAGTCTAACTCCTAGGATTCTCTTATTGACTTTTTCTCACAGCAAATTAGAACGTTAACTGTTCGGCACATATTCTGCTGCTACTAGGGAGGGGGAGCAAAGGGGGGCATAGGAAATTATGGGGGTAAGGGAAACAACGGACGAGGAGCAAGTGCAGGAAGGGTGAGGGAGTTGGCAGCAGAAGGGGGGGGAAAGCAAAGTGAGTCGAGGAAACAGAGTAATTGGGGAAGGGGCTCCGAGAAGGTAAGCGGGGGTGAGAGAAAGAACAACAGAGAAAATAACTGAGAGAACGGAGATAAAGGCAAATTACTATGGATGCTGGAATCTGAAATTAAAAGAGAAAATGCTGGAAAATCTCAGCAGGTCTGGCAGCATCTGTAAGGACAGAAAAGAGCTGACATTGAGTCCAGACAAAGGGTCATCTGGACTCAAAACGCCGGTTCTTTTCTCACCTTACAGATGCTGCCAGACCTGCTGAGATTTTCCAGAATTTTCTCGAGAGAGAGAGAGAGAGAGAGACCCAAGATTCCTGATCTCATCCAGAACATCCAATGGACATAAACAGTTACCTTAGAGGCCTGCCCAGGAATCGTAATGAGAGACCAAGAAAGAGGGACAGAGTTAAAATGAAGAAACATTAGAAAAGCTCATTAAAAAACTAGAATGAGATAAGTCTGTAAAGGACTGACTGAATTTCAGAGATTCTCACCATCAGGATCTCTGTAAAGAGTATCAACATCAATTATCAGGACCCCTGTTAAAGAGGAAAATTGAGTCAAGTCATTTGGATTTTGTTTAAACCCCAATTTTAAAGGATTATGATTTCGTGGCAATTTCCTGATTGTCTTTTTGTTCTGTTTGTAACTGCTGATTATATCATCAGGGTCAGTGGCTTTGAAGGGCTGTTCAGCTCAGCCTTCCGAAACAGCAATCAGATGACACGTGCTCCATACTGATTCACCCTCAGATTAATTACTGTGTTGCAGCTAATGTTAATTGAACTCCCCCAGATTGTCAACCTCAAGCCTCCGAGGCATATACTCCCACACCAACCTGCATTACTGTCTCTCTCACTCACGAGATCTCTCTTCCTCTCCTGTAACTCTCCTCACCGGGATATGGTTCTGCAGGCATAGGCAGCTATTTGCCACTTTACCCAAGTGGCCAGTCTTTTGTTCAAAGTGAGACTGTGGATTGACTGAGTTAAGGCTGTTCTTCCACAGGGCAGTTCGCACAACAAATCCAAATCCTCTCCTGAGCCTAACACCTGATGTGCAGCCAGAAAGTGATCAGCGAAACGCAAACCCTTGGCTCAGTTTACTTTCTTCCCCCTCCCAAAAATGAGGGGCATAAAAACATTAATGGAGTCAAACCTTCCAAAGGCAATTCACATTTCCAAAGGAGCTTTATCAAACAGAATGTAACATGGAGCTACATAAGAAGACATTAAGACAAGTGACCAAATGCTTGGTCAAAGAGGAAGGTATTAGAGGAGGGGTCAAGAGGATGTGTAGATTAGGTGGATCAGCCATGGTAAAAATGTGGGTTTGAGGATGGGGGAGGGGGTAGTGCTTGGGTAAGATGCTCTTTGAGAGTCGGTGTAGACTTGATGGGCTGAATGGCCTCCTTCTGCACTGCAGGGGCTTTTTGGTTCTATGAAACAAATTCCATGGCCAGGCAGCCATGGGGGAAACTTCCACTTCTGTGCTGGCCCTGCTGCTATGAGTTATGGCTTCACCAATCATGGGGCCTTCTGGACTGTAAGATTCAAGTACTATGCAGGCAAGAATTTTTTTTGGAGAAATTCTTGGTTTTTTAAGATATGTCAGTTGTCCCAGTCTTGCAAGCGATTTCAGCGAAGCACTCTGCAGTCTGTACAGCCAGAAAGGGCTGCTCTGTGATGTAAAGTCAGTGATCAGCAAGAAATCCTATTCAAGAGAACATGCACCCTCTTCCACCCACACCCTGGCGCGTGTGCTTTTTAGGAAGTTCATTTTCAGAATGCAGTCATTGCAGGAAAGACAGGTATTTATCTCCTGAGAAGGCAATGAGCCTATTTCTCGAATGGCTGACGACATTTTTTTGGACCTAAGTGCGCACTTTGCTGGGTTACTGCAGTGAACAATTAATATATACATCAGTCCAGGAAACAACAGCAGGTTTTCTTCCTTAGAGAAGGTTTATTTTATTCTTTCATTTGGATGTAAGCATCACTGGCAAGGCCTGAATGAAATGAACATTTCTGACCTCATTTGAGAAGATGACCGAGAGTTTACAAATCCCAGTCTGGAAACCTATGTTCCAACTGCAAACTTTCTGGGTGGGATTTGGCAGCGCTGTTGGCCAGCAGTGGGATCTTCTGGTTCTGCTGTTATCAACATGGTTTCCCAATGGATGCATCCCTCGTTGCTGGGAAACCCATTGTGAGAGTGTGCCATTGGCAAGACCAGAAGATCCACTGGCATGAGCGGCTGGAAAAATCCAGCCATTATCTCCATTCCCAACTAGAACTTTAACTCCTTCTAAAAGAATCTGGATAATCTGGGCAGCATGGTGGCACAGTGGTTAGCACTACTGCCTCACAGCGCCAGGGACCCAGGCTCAATTCCCAACTTGGGTCACTGTCTGTGTGGAGTTTGCACATTCCCCCTGTGTTTGCGTGGGTTTCCTCCCACAGTCTAAAAGACGTGCTGGTTAGGGTGCATTGAACCAAACAGGCGCCGGACTGTGGTGACTACAGGAATTTTGCAGTAACTTCATCGCAGTGTTAATATAAGCCTTACTTGTGACTAGTAAATAAATAAACTTTAATCGTTTCAGATGGGACAGCTGTTATTAAGGGTCTGCTGTGTAGGAATAATAGCTTTGTCTAATCTTTATCTTCAATTCAATGTCCTCTGATCCTTGCTTATAGCCCAATTAAAGCCTACAAATGTTTCATAAAACATTGTTCTCGCTGTCTCGGGGCTCTGTCACAGAATTTGATGAGCTCTGCACCTTTCTCTCAATTACCTTGCCCTCTCCAAGTTGTTCAATGTGTGATCAACGCAGTACACCAGGATTTCGATTTTATTTCTGATTAAACATGTAGAGGAAAAGGGAAAACAAGTAGTTGCAGTTCCAAGTTTTCATTAAATATCCGTCTCTTGTACTGACGGCAGAGACAAAGCAGAGTGGGGTGATTTATTACATGCCAGAGTCTGGAATGGTGAGTTCGAAACAGTCAATAATGCTGCAGGAAGTCTGTCTGCTTCCATTTTATATTACCACATTCAGTTTCCTGGTGTTGTTTAATTCCCTGACAGCTCAGTGAGTAGCACTCTCATCTCCGCATGGTTCCACTCAAGAGTTTGAGCACAAATCCAAAGGTAACATTCCCAGTGCAGTACAGAGGGAGTGCTGTAGTGTCATAGATGCAGTCATTTGAGTGAGATGTTAAACAGACTGTCTGCTCAGGGGCACAAACAGAATCCCATGGTCACTACTTCAAAGAGTTTTTCCTGTGAACTAGCCAATATCTATCCCTTAGTCAACATCACTCAAACATAACATCTGGTCATTATCTCATTGCTGTTTTTGGGAGCTTGCTGTGTATATATTAACTGCCATGTTTCTTACATTACAATAGTAATTACAATCAATAAGTTCTTCAGTGGCTGCAGCTGTCCTGAGGTTGGGAAAGACATTGTTTCAGCAAAGCTTCTTTCTTTCTGTCCTTTCCCACCTGTGTGATGGCTAATGATTAACAGTTTATTTTTTAAACCTCACTGCAATCTCTATTTCCTCCTGAATGCATGAGCTCCTACTGGGGTTTAGCTGCAATGGTGCTGAATGCTATTAATGATATCTTTGTGTGTGAACTGAAAATGATGCTGCAGAGCTATCAGACTATGGAAGGCATAAGAAATTAGTCCAATTCCATCTTCAAACCCACTTCCACCAAAATCACTGTCACAACATTGGTTGGGATTGTGGTCGCTGACAAAGTCAGTGGCACTGCACGATAAGAACATAATAACATGAGTTTATATAGCACCTTTAATACACTAAAATGTTCCAAGGTGCTTCACAGCGCCATTATCAACCACAATTTGACAGCAAGGCACATGAGAAGATATTAGGACAGGTGATCAAAAGCTTGGTTAAAGAATCGAGTCTTAAGGAGTGTATTAAAGGAAGAGAGAGAGGTCGAAAGGCAGCGCTGCTTTGGAAAGGATTTCACAATTTAGTTCATCAGGTAAACACTGCCAATGTTGACGTGATTAAAATCGAGGGTGTGCAAGAGTTCAAAATTGGAGAAGCACAGAGATCTCAGAGGATTGTAGGGCCAAGGTGGGGAGGGGGAGGGGGAGGAGGCAGATTTGAAAATAAATATGTGTGTTTTAAATCTTGAGGCTTTGCTGTGCCAGGGGTCATAGAATCCCTACAGTGCAGGAAGAGGACATTCGAGTCTGCCATGATTCTCTGACAGAGTATCTAGCCCAAGCCATCACCCTTGTCCTATCCCTGCAACCCCATATTTACCATGGCTAATCCATCTAACCAAGACATCTTTGGACACTAAGGAGAAATTTAGCATGGCCGATCCACTTAATCTGCACATCTTTCGGACTGTGGGAGGAATTGGAGTACCCAGAGGAACACATGCAGAGATGGGGAGAATGTGCAGACTCTGCACAGACAGTGACTCAAACCGTGAAATGAACCCGGGTCCTTGGCGCTGTGAGGTAGCAATGCTAACCACTGTATTGCCCAATGTAGATCAGGGAGCAATGGGCAAGGAAAACTGGGAAGAAATTAAAATACGAGCAGCCGAGTTGAGAATGATCTCAAATGTACATAGTGTGGATTGTGGGAGGCCGGCCAGGGGAGCAGGCGGGGAGTCGCCTCTCCTCTTCAGAGTGACGATCACGGAAGGTTGAGAAGAGCATCCAATTATTCCACTGCACCTGTCCTGTTTCCCTGGGTCATGGGTTCACTGGGATCTCAGTAGTGTTTCAGTAGAAACTGGGATGGTGCTCCAGCAGTGACACCATCAGAGGTGGAAAGGGGCTTTCTGAGGCAAGATTTGACTGCAAGGCTCCTCCTGTCAGAGGCCTCAGCCAAGTAGAGAATGCGAGTTGCAGCAGTGAAGGCTGCTAGAAACCATGTTCCTCATTAGGGTCACTTTTCACTGTCTATTAGAAATAAGACCATAAGACCAAAAGTCACAGGTGCAGAATTAGGCCACTCGGTCCATCAAGTCTGCTCTGCCATTCAATCATGACTGATATTTTTCTCGTCCCCATTCTCCTTCCTTTTCCCAATAAACTCTGATCCCCTTATTAATCAAGAACGTATCTATCTCTGTCTTAAAAACACTCAATGATCTGGCCTCCACAGCCTTCTGTGGCAAAGAGTTCCATAAATTCACCACTCTGGCTGAAGAAATTCCTCCTCATCTCTGTTTTAAAGGATCGTCCTTTTAGTCTGAGGTTAAGCCCTCTGGTTCCAATTTTTCCTACTAGTGGAAACATCCTCTCCATGTCCACTCTAAACAAGCCTCGCAGTATCCTGTAATTTTCAATAAGACCCCTCCTCATCCTTCTAAACTCCAACGAGTACAGACCCCGAGTCCTCAATCGTTCCTCATACGGCAAGCTCTTCATCCTAGGATTCATTCTTGTGAATCTCCCCTTGTCCCACAAATTAATTTTTAAAAAGTGGGATGGATGGAATGGAATCCATTAGAAACCCCAGCCATGCACTCTACCACCATTGCACCTGCTATTTGCAAAAAAGGCAACTTTTCCCACATTCCTGCCAACAAATGTGAAGAAAATAGTAAAAATCATTTTGACAATGCCTTTCACAGAATGTCCAAAAGACCTTTTGAGCTGGCAGGTACATCAGCAGCACTGTTAAGAAGCCATTCTGTGCACAGCAAGTCCCCAAATTCTACAGCAATGATTTAAATAACCTAATCCACAGTTCTGGGTTGTGTGTTGGATGAATGGAGAACTCCCACGCTCCTCCTTGTGAAGTGTCCATCTGAAAGCACAGATGGGGGTCTCGGATTAACATCCTATCCAAAAGATGGCACTTCCAACAGTGCAATACTGCATCAGAATGTGTCAGTCTGAATATTGTGCTTAATTCTCTAAAGTGGGGTTAGAACTCTCACATTCGGATTCAGGAGGCAAGAGCGTGATCCACTGAGCCATCATGGGCAACTTAAATTCTTGTCAAATTTGTCGGTGATCAGTGATGTGGTTGGAGGTGGATCGTAAGGAGAAAATGTTCAAATAAAAAATGGAACGAGACAGAAAGAAACAGTGAAGATTTTGCAGAATATTACTCACTGGACTGAAATCTTCTCCTCAGCATCTGCTATGAACATGTTGCCCACCTGTACATAGAGAGGGAACAGCTGTTAGTATTTACCCTGGAGGAACAAGTGAGAATCAGGCTGAAAACAATCACAAGAAAACGAGGCAGTGGTGATGAAAAGGAACTTCACACTGTGATCAAGGTAATACTGAGCTGTAGTGAGCACCTAAACATGCAAGTTTATTTATTGGTGCCACAAGTAGGCTTACTTTAACACTCTCAATGAAGTTACTGTGAAAATTCCCAAGTCGCCACACTCTGGCGCTTGTTCAGGTATAGTGAGGGAGAATTCAACATGGCCAATACACCTAACCAGCATGTCTTTCAGACTGTGGGAGGAAACCAGAGCACCCGGAGGAAACCCACGTAGACAGGGGGAGAACATGTAGAGTCCACACAGACAATGACCCAAGCCGGGAACTGAACCCAAGTCCTTGGTGCTGTGAGGCAGCAATGCTAACCACAGTGCCCCCCCAAGGGTAAATGTACAGAGAGAGTAAGACGGAAGAGTAACAAAAAGACAATTAAAACAAGAAACAGAACAGGAGATTATATGGCTCATCGAGCCTGCTCTGCATTTAATACAATCAAGACTGTTGTTGGACTTTAACTCTATTTTCCTGCCTGCTACTCACATCCATTAGTTTTCTGAAAGATCAGAAATCTATCTATCCCAGCCCTAAACAGATCCAACAATGAAGGATCCAGAACCTTCTGAGGTAGAAAGTTCCAAAGATTAAACTGCTAAAGCAGTGATGAACCAATAGAAAGAATGAAGAAAGAAAGTGGCAAGTGGTGAGGAGAAAAAGGAAGAGTGAGAGGGAAATTAGACAAACCTGTATTTATGAAGCACTATTAATATAAAATAGCCCAAGTCACTTTGCAGGAGCAATGAATAACCAAATTTCACAGACAATAATGACAGGTGGCAACAGCTTGGTCAAAGAGGGAGTAAAATAAGAGGTATATTAAGAGTGAAAGATAGAAGGCAAGAGATGACAGTGTATAACAGAGAACAAGGGAAAAAAGTGATGTAGAGAACAAAGAATAAGTGTCACCATTAACCATTATAAAAACATCACAACACAGAAACATTTAACCACCATCTAGTGATTTATTTAACTGGTTCTCCACCTACGCTGCAAGTGTTGGATGAGACATTGTAGTTTTACTCTGTATCTAACCCTATGCCGTACTTCCCCTGAGAGTGTTTGATGGGAAAACACAGTAAGAAGTCTCACAACACCAGGTTTAAGTCCAACCAGTTTATTTGACAGTAATCCCACAAGCTTTCGGAAACAGTGTTCCTTCGTCAGGTGTGTGGAAGGTTCTGGTCAGAAAAAGGCATATAAAGACACACATAGTTTACAGAATACTGATTAGAATGCAAGTCTTTGCAGCTAACCTGCTATTCAAATCTTAAAGATGCAGACAATACGAATAGAGATAGCATTAGCATAGGCTAAAGAGATGTGTATTGTCGCCAGACAGGACAGTAAGTGAGATTTTACAAGTCCAGGCAAGTAATGGAGGTTACAAATAGTGCGACATGAACTCCAGATCCCGGTTGAGACCATCCTCATGTGTGCAGAACTTGGCTATCAGTCTCTGCTCAGCGACTCTGCGCTGTTGTGTCGTGAAGGCCACCTTGGAGAACGCTTCCTGAAGATCAGAGACCGAATGCCCGTGACTGCTGAAGTGTTCGCCAACAGGGAGGGTGATTGCCTGGTGATTGTCGAGCGACGTTCATTCATCCGTTGTCGTAGCGTCTGCATGGTCTCCCCAATGTACCATGCTTCAGGACATCCTTTCCTGCAGCGTATTAGGTAGACAATGGATGAATGAACATCATCCATTGACAATCACCAGGCAAGACTGTTCCCTCCCTGTTGACGAACACTTAAGCGGTCATGGGCATTCGGTCTCTGATCTTCAGGTAAGCATTCTCCAAGGCAGTCTTCACGACACACAACAGCGCAGAATCGCTAAGCACAAGTTCCGCACACGAGGACGGCCTCAACCAGGATCTTGGGTTCATGTCACACTATCTGTAACCCCCATGACTTGCCTGGGCTTGTAAAATCTCACTTACTGTCCGTCTGGAGACAATACGCATCTCTTTAACCTATGCTAATGCTATCTCCACTCACATTGTCTACATCTTTAAGACTTGAATAGCAGGTTAGCTGCAAAGACTTACATTCTAATCAGTATTCTGTAAACTGTGTGTGTCTTTATATACCCTTCTCTGATCAGAACCTTCCACACACCTGACGAAGGAACACCGTTTCTGAAAGCTTGTGGGATTACTATCAAATAAACTGGTTGGACTTAAACCTGGTGTTGTGAGACTTCTTACTGTGTTTACCCCAGTCCAACGCTGGCATCTCTACATAATGTTTGATGGGGACAGTGTAGAGGGGGCTTTACTTTGTATCAAACCTCAGGCTGTATCTACCCTGGGAGTATCTGATGGGCATAGTGAAGAGGGGGCTTTACTCTGTATCTAACGCTGTGCTGTAGCTGTCCTGGGAGTGTTTGATGGGAAGAGCGTAGGGGGGGCTTTACTCTGTATCTAACCCCATGCTGTACCTGTCCTGGGAATGCTTAATGGGGACGATGTATAGGGAGCTTTTCTCGGTATCTAACCCCGTGCTGTACCTGTCCAGCGAGTGTCTGATAGGGGAGAGTGTAGAGGGAGCTTTACTCTGTATCTAACCCTGTGCTGTACCTGTCCTGGGAGTGTTTGACAGGGACAGTGTAGAGGGAGCTTTTCTCTGTATCTAACCACATATTGTACCTGTCCTGGGAGTGTTTGATGGGGACAGTATAGAGGGAGCTCCAGCCAACAGAAACAGTTTCTCCACATCTTCACTAAGTAGGGACTGGCTTTACTTTTGGGTTCAAATGAAGAGGCTTTGAGAAGTCTTCCTATATTTTCACACCAAGTGAGACTGGTCACCAAACACATGAGGAAACAATTCCTGATTTACTGCGATCCGTACCATATTGGTTAGAGCAGAGAAGAATCCTCCCTGGTTTTCCTCCTCTTTGTCTTTGTACTGCCTGTGGAAATCAGAGAAAGCAGAAGGCAAGTAAATTTCCCAATGTGAATGTAAATGGATAAATTTATATTTGGCAATGAACTGTAACCATCTCAGTGTCTAACATGGCCTTGATATCAAGAGGATTTGAGCAAAGGAATAGAGATGTTCTACTGCAACATTGGAGTATTATGTGCAGTTTCGGTGTCCTTATCTGAGGAAGGGTGTCCTTGCTATAGAGGGAGTGCAGTGAAGGTTTACCTTCCTGAGAAGTCAGATCTGTCATATGAGGAGAAATTAAGTCGGTTAAGATTGTATTCACTCGAGCTTAGAGTAAGGGAGGATCTCATAGAAAGTTATAAAATTCTAACAAGGTTAGACAAGATAGATTCAGAAAGAATGTTCTTGATGGCAGGGGAATCCAGAACTAGCGGCCATAGTTTGAGGATAAGGGATAATCCTTTTAGGACTGTGAGGAGAAATGTCTTCGCCCAGGGACGGATAAATCCGTGGAATTCACTACCACAGAAAGTAGTTGAAGTCAAAATATTGTGCAATTTCAAGAAATTAGATATAGCTCTCAGGGCTAAAGGGATTAAGGGATATGGAGGGGTATGGGAAGACAGGGGATCAGGATATTGATTTTGATGATTAGCCACGATCAAAATGAATGGCATGGAGCAGGCTCAAAGGGCCAAATGGCCTACTCCTGCTTCAAGTTTCTATGAGGATTCAGCTTTCTGACTTTCTTTCCTGTTGATACGTTCAAACTTGCGTAAATTTCTTTCTCTCTCTCCCTCGCGTTAATCTTTGAGCAATTGCTCCCAGACCAACAATTAACAACTCTTAGTAATAATGCACTAGAATTTCACAATTGTGCTAAATGCTGTGATCATTTTGCATTGTCTGTGAATTGTATACAAATAACTAAATCAGTAAAATTATCTATTAGATTCTGTGCAAGGTTGTGGGTTTGATCCCCAGGGTCTGTGTTAGAACCACAGAAAAGTTACAACCCAGACGGAGGCAATTCAGCCCATCTTGGTCATGCCAGCCTGAGGATACCCAGGTGCCCTTTCTAATCTCACCTTCCTGCACCTGGCCTATAGCAATATTGCTTACAGCACTTAAGATGCAAATCCAGGTATTTTAAAAAAAGAGAGTTTAGGGTCTCTGCTTCTACCACCAACTCCAGCAGCGAATTCCAGACACGCACCACCCTCCGTGTAAAAAAAACTTTTCTTCATTTCCCCTCTACACCTTGTGCCACTTATCTTGAATCTATGTCCCCGTTTTAGAATTCTCCACCAATGGAAACTATTTTATTCTGTTCACTCATAATTTTCTTCCTCTCATAATTTTGTACACCTCCAGCAAGTCATCCCTCTGCCTTCTTTGCTCCAAAGAAAATAACTCAACTTATCCACTCACTCCTCATAGCTAACTTTTCTAGCCCTGGCGACATTTTTGTCAATCTCCTGTGCACTCTGTCCAGAGCAATTGTATCCTTCCTGGAAATGTGGCGATCAGAACTGCTCACAACTCAATCAGTGTTTTATACAATTCCAATATTATGGCCTTAGTTTTGTATCGTACAGCTCTGCCAATGAAGGACAGTATTCCATGTGTTTTTTTTGATTTATTCGTGGAACATGAGTGTCGCTGGCTGACCAGCATTTATTGCCCATCGAGGGCAGTTGAGAATCAACCACATTACTGTGGCTCTGGAGTCATATGTAGGCCAGACAGGGTAAGGTGTCAGATTTCCTTCCCTAAAAGACATCAGTGAATCAGATGGGTTTTTCCGACAATCGACAATGGTTTCACGGTCATCATTATCATGGAATCATAGAATCCTACAGTGCAGAAGGAGATCATATGGCCCATCGAGCCTGCACCGACAACAATCCCATCGAGGCCCTATTTCCGTAACCCCACACATTTATCCTGCTAATCCCCCTGACACTAAGGGGCAATTTAGCATGGCCAATTCACCTAACGTCCACATCTATGGAGTGTGGGAGGAAACCAGAGCACCCAGAGGAAACCCATGTAGACATGGAGAGAACATGCAAACCCTACAGAGTGTGACCCAAGGCCGGAATCGAACCCAGGTCCCCAGCACTGTGGGGTAGCAGTGCTAAGCACTGTGCCGCCTAGTAGATTCTTAATTCCAGCTATATTTTATTGAATTCAAATTCCACCATCTGCTGTGGTGGGATTCGAACCCAGGTCTCCAGAACATTAGCTGAGTTTCTGGATTAATAGTCCAGCGGTAATACCACTAGGCTGTCGCCTCCCTAACTCTCACGCTGCAGAGCGGATGTTGCAATTGCTCTCACCAGCACCTGGTTCGGAATCAGCCACCTCAGTGTTATCCTACTCAATTAAACATGCTTCTGAATCTTGGGTGAGTGTGTGGCTAAACTGATCTGTGATCCACATCCAATCAAATATTCTCAATCCTACAGCATGGACGCACATGTAAAGACTCGAGCACTGGAGATGGGGGAGGGTTTTTCCCTATTTGTTTTTTGGGATGTGGGCGTTACTGGCCAGCGTTTGTTCCCCATTCCTAATCACACTTGAAAAGTGGATGGGAGTGGTAAAAGTAGGGACAGGTAGCGGAAAAATGTGACAACAGAATTAACAAGAAATTGCATTGTGGATGAGCAATCTGACAACATCCCAGCATCCAGCTTGATGCTGCAGGCACTGATGGAACAATCCAATGGGTAAAAGGTACAGGTTACACTCTGAGTGGAACGTGAAGGGTTAATAATTCCCTTTTTCTTTCCAATGCACTGAGCCAGACTGCAGAGTGGAATTGGTTAAGCCAGTGTGCACTGTACACCAGGACAGCTAACTTCTGAATCACATCACTAAAACAATAAGACAACTTATACAGCATAATATATGTTTTTTAATGCAATAAAGTGTCCCAATGTATTTCACAGGAACATTATAAAATAATAATGTGACACCAAGTTACATAATGAGATTGTAATTCAGATAACCAAAAGCTTGGTCAAAGAGCTAAGTTTAAGAAGTATCTTAAAGGAGGAGGGTGAAGTTAAGAGACAGAGAGACGAGGGGAGGGTATTTCAAAGTTCAGTGCCTAGGCAGCTGAAGACTCAGCCACTAAAGGTAGAGTGATTAAAATCAGGATGCCTAACTCTCTCCACCAACTCACGCTTCCTTTAATGTCCTTTGTGCTATACAAGCTTGTACAAACCTGTTATATTCAGTCAGAGCTTGTGAGATGACCAGACCCATCCCCTGAAACAGAAAGATGAGTTGGAATCAGCCATTACCCATGTTTAAAATGGGAAGTTATTCCTCACATTGGTGACTTCTGGCTATGCTACTCCACTGACTGACATGCTGTGTACCAGGTCAGAAGGTAGTGCACAGATACACCACCACACAGAGTACAGAGACATCCATCACTTCTACTTACCCTGTGTGTACTATGCCTGCAGCAGAACTGACATGGAGACAAATGAGCTGTGCAGAGTAGGGGGGAGTGAATCCTTTGCTCTCTCCCTCCCACTCTATTGGTTTCCCCAGCTTGATGCCAAATCCAAATGAACGCAGACTTCGCATAACTGGTTTAACCATCTTGCATTGGATCACTACATCAAGTGCTACTGAATCTCATTCTCCGCAGCTAAAACCAGCTACTACTCAAGAATCACCCTTTCCTTCACTACCAATCATTTCCTTACAGCCTTATCACCCACTCCCTACAATCTCATTTCCAATAATTGTGTGAAGCGCACTGAACTCTTTGTCTCTAAGACTGAGGCTTTCGATTTAGCTCCCACCTCCCCTAACCCCTCACTTCCTCTTCTCCACCTACACTTATCACATAGACCAAAACCTGTGCCTTTCCTTATTTTCTCCTCCACCTCGAAGCTCATCTGATCCATTTGACCCACTTCCTGCTCCTTTCATCCCATTCCTCCTGAGTTGCTGCCCATCCACATTTTCTTCTTGGCCACTATGTAAGCAGATTACATTTTGCTCTCTCGTCAGGTGCTGTGTCCATTCACTCAGAAGACTAAGGAAATTTGGCATGTCAGCTACAACTCTCACCAACTTTTACAGATGCACGATGGAAAGTATTCTTGCTGCTTGTATCACAACTTGGTAAGGCTTCTGCCCTGCCCAAGACCGCAAGGAACCACAAAGCATCATGAATTAGCCCAATCCATCACGCAAACCAGCTTCTCATCCATTGATTCTGTCTACACTTCCCGCTGCCTCGGCAAAGCAACCAGCATAATTAAGGACGCCAGCACCCGGACATTCTCTCTTCCACCATTTCCCGTCGGGAAAAAGATACAAAAGTCTGAGGTCACGTACCTACCAACCAACTCAAGAACAGCTCCTTCCCTGTTGCTATCAGACTTTTGAATGGACTTACCTTGCATTAAGTTCATCTTTCTCTACACCTTAGCTATCACTGTAACACTACATTCTGCACTCTCTTCTTTCCTTTCAATAAACAGTATGCTTTGTCTGTAAAGCGTGCAAGAAACAATACTTTTCACTGTATACTGATACATGTAGCAATAATAAAATCAAATCAGGACATCATCGTCACTTCACACCACGAAAAAGAGCAGCTTTGACTCCCATTATTCCTTCAAACTATCATCCCAGACCCAACCTCCCTCCCTTCGCTCTTCAAAGTCCTTCAACGTGTTTTCACTTCCCAAATCTATCTCATCTTTTTCCATTACTTTGAGTGCCTCCATGCGAACAGTTGGCAAAGGGAAGCCTGCAATTATGAGGCTTGCACCCCAGCCTCTTACATATCCTGCTCTATAACCGACTGTCTGCAGTACATCAGAAACTCATACTCACATTTAACGTTGTCTCATCATCAACAATGGACAACTTCACAATATACGGATTCACCGACTGTAACAAAAGCACAACATTAATTGAACCATAATAGACACCAAGTTAAACAGACCTCAGTAATACATTTAACTAGTACTCTAACAGACACAGTGCCTTGACTGAGCTAAAATAGACTCAACAACAACTTGCCTCTATACATCTCCAACAAACATTTTTTTAAAAAGCAAACCAATCATTTCAGGATATTTCATTTTGACTTTAAAATTAACAAGAAACCTTCAAGCTAAACACTCCCCAACCCCAGGCTGAGCTGAGAATTGGAACTTAATGGGGCAGTCCAGATTATTCACAAGTTCCATCAAAGCCAAATAACATAATGGATGTTGGCTCACCACAAAAAAGGAATGGTACAGTTTATCAAGAACAATGCTATAGGACATTGGCTTATGTTACAAGTATCAGTTATTCTCCCCTGAGTAGTTTACAGATATAAGTTCACAAACTCATACGATACAGGAGCAGAATTAAGCCATTTGGTCCATCGCGTTCGCTCCGCCATTCGATCATGGCTGATATGCTCCTCATCCCCAATTTCCTGCCTTCTTCCCATAATCCTTCAACCCATTATTAATTAAAAATCTGTCTAACTCCTCCTTAAATTTACTCACTGTCCTAGTATCCACCGCACTTTGGGGTAGCAAATTCCACAGATTCACAACCCTTGCTACTCTTTATTCTAAGACTATGACCTCTCATCCTAGAATGCCCCACAAGAGGAAGCATCTGCTCCACATCTACTTTATCCATATCTTTTATCGTCTTGTATACCTCAATTTTATCTCCCCTCATTCTTCTAAATTCCAAAGAATGTAGGGCTATACTGTTCAATCTCTCTTCATACGACAAACCCCTCATCTCTGGAATCAATCTAGTGAATCCAGACAGTCTGGATTCAGGTACATTTTGGAATCTGAATGTAATTTTAAGGTTATGCTGCTTTGTTCAGGAATTCTCCCGCCAGAGGAAATAATTTCTGTTTCTCTCTGTCAAAATCTTTCATCGTCTTAAACACACTGATTAGATTATCCATATTCCAGAGATCACAAACCCAGTTAATGCAACCTGTCCTCAGAATTTAACTCTTTTAGCCAAGTTATCACTTTAATGATACTTAAAAGGGAAGCAAGGAGACAATCATCCGTTCATCCCTTCCAACGATACTAACTTACCTCGTACTTTCTGTAATTAACCAGCAGTGCTAGGAGGACCACACCATCATATCCATGCTGCACTCTGCTGGATGCCACGGATAGAATCTGAAAAAGAGCAGGAGCTTGGTTACAGAGGCAGAAGTTAAAGCAATTCCTGACTTGCAGATCAAGATTTCAGAGTGTTGGAAAAGGGGCTATTTAATACCAATCAGTGCTTTAGAAATTGACAGTTATTTACCACTTTAACACATCAACATGAAGTGGTGAAGGTGCTGCTGACAATAGTAACTTTGCCGAGACCAAATCAGTCTATCCTATTGAGGATGGTGAGTGCAGCTGGAAGCAGCTACTGCTTCAATATAAACAGGAGCCAACTACAGGGAAAACTACTTCTGAGGAAACAGGATCACATAGTGAACAAGCAGAAAATCAGGGAGCTTAAATGGACTGACTTTGTACGAGAAAAGTTTAGAAACCACACAAGATTGCCTTGAAATAGAGTGACACATCTGGGATGACACAAAGGGTGATAGTGACATTTCCAAAAGAGACAATAATGTGAGAAGTGGGAAATATCACTATTTAACTTTTATTTATAAATTGTTGTTAGTTTTTTAAAAAAATCAATAAAACTAAGAATGAATTTTTTTAAATGGTCGAAAGCAATTCACGCAGATTGATTTAATATAGCCATTACTTTATAAGCGTAACAGTTGAGCCAGTCACCCAAATAAGCACAATTTAGGACCCCACGCACCCTGGACATTCTCTCTTCCACTGGGAAAAAGATACAAAAGTCTGAGATCACGTACTAACCGACTCAAGAACAGCTTCTTACCTGCTGCTGTCAGATTTTTGAATGATCTACCATGCATTAAGTTGATCTTTCTCTACACCCTAGCTATGTTTGTAACACTACATTCTGCAGTCTCTCATTTCCTTCTCTATGAATAGTATGCTTTGCATAGCGCGCGAGAAACAATACTTTTCACTGTATGTTAATACATGCGACAATAATAAATCAAATCAAATCAAAGTGGTCCAAGCCCCTTAATGTTTACAGCTGCCTCCATACTGACTAAATATCATACCATACAATAGCGTCACCCAGTGGCTTAACAATAGGCATCAGCACCCTTCTTCAGAGCTTTCCTTCCAGTCAGTGTATTCTCAGTCACGACAATTTGGGGATTATAACATTTGAGGGAGAAAGAAAATTGGGAAAATTTCACTTCAATTTCTGTAGGCGAATGAAATGAGTCGACTGTTTTTTTACTATGCAGTACCTGCAGGATTCTGCAGGTTAGAGCAGCTCCTAACATCACTGACCCACTACAAAGGGGAAATAGAAGGATTTTGAATCTGGTGAAGTAAAGTCCTGAAGAGAGCAAAATTCAGAAGAAACTGAGGATATGCATGGGACATGGTGCCATCTGCTGGCTGTGCCTGCTTTCAGACAGAGACTTTCAAAATATTCAGCAATACTGTAAACTGACCCATGAGAGGCAGCTTGGCCAATGCTGGGTACTTAGAGAGATAGGCAAACACATCAGCCCGAATCAGCTTCAGCCCTAACCTACAACGACCTGCATAGAATTTACTGCACAGAAACCAGCTATTGAACCTGACTGGTTTGAGCATGCTCAGGACAACATGCCATAGGACATCCGCACTTTACCGACATCAAGATAGTGCTCACCCCCAAAATATCTTGTCTTATCTTAACGAATTCCAGTAAAAAGCAGCAAAGCTTTGGATACAATTCAACCAGAACTTTATTGCATAAACTATTGTAAAATAAATTTACAAACTTTCCCCTAGTTCATTTTTTGGTTGATTTTGATCGACGTGGGTTATACTTGTTGGAACTGGAATTAAGCAGAATCTGTATTAAATACACAGGTACAAGGAGCGGGCCTAGGTGGCAGAGGGTTTCACTTCCAACCAGTCTGTGTCAACCACTCATTTTGCAGGATTATGGAGCTGGGGGAGTAGGACAAATGCTTTCAAAGAGCCAGAATGGGCACAACGGGCTGAATGGCCTCATTCTGCCTGTAAGATTCTCAGAATGCCTGTGATAATTAAGGATGCAAAGGCATTGAAAACAAGTTGGCAAAAGTGTGGCATCACTCCAGTATCACATACACACAGTAGTCTCACCAGCAAGCCACATATGCTCCTGAAAATACACTCAGAATGTAAAAACAAAGGGGTGACAAGAACAGCCTGTTCTCTTTGTGCTGTCACACTGAGACACAGATCAAGAAAGCCTGGTGCATGATCAAACTGCTGGAGGAGCAACGCAAGCAAACATCACAGGAGAGAGAAATCCTTACATTTCTGTAGCATCTTTACAGAATAATAGGATGTCCCAAATCACTTCACAGATATAATGAAGTAATTTTTGATTGTAATGTGGGTGACCAATTTGCACACAGCAAGATCCCATGTAGAGTCATGTGATAGGGACTAGATAACCTATTTTTACTCATGTTGTTTGAGGGATCAATGCTGTCCAAACCAATCATACCTCAAAGACATTGACTGACTGAATTAGATAGGCCAATTAGATAGTGAAAGGGCAAGTCAAAGTCACTGGGCCAAATCTTCTGTGGAATGACAATCCCACTCCTATTTTCCTACCTCAGACTGCGGCTCCACATTTCTCAATTGGACAGCCAACCTGGGCCTGCTAAGGAAAACTGCTCCTGGAGTCCTTCAGTGTAGGGTGAAGCACTGGAGGAAACAAAGCTGTGTGCCCTTTTTATGGCACTGATTGCTATATTCTGGCAAGTTTCCATGTTGTGGATGTGTCGGCGTTGGACTGGGGTAAACACAGTAAACCACCCTCACCGCCAAGTGGTTACTCATTGACTCAATGTCCACAGACATTGTCCAACAACCAGTACTTTACCTGTTCTTCACATAAGCCTGGACAAGAAATAAGATATATGTGGCACCCAGCGCAATTTTGAAAGTCTGCTGATTGTAGGAGATATGAAAGTGTGATGAGTTACAGCAGTGAGTGATGAGATGAGGGTATTGTCAGACTTTTTACCAAGTTTCCATGTCCCAGCCACTTTCATAGGCTAGGAGAGGAGAGGAGATAGTGTTAGGTAGTGGGGGGGGAATAGTCAGTGTTGGGGACGTTGGTCAGTGAGTGCATAGGAATTAGGAGGAGGAGTAGGCAAATTCAGCCTTTCGTGCCTGCTGGGATCTGTGGGTGTTCACGGGGGGAACTAGTAATATAATTACCCAGGAGCTGGAAGTGGTTTTAATTCTTCTAACTTTTCGTGGGTAACTATACTGCTAAGTGAGTCGGAACCATTCAAAGTCTCTGAATTTAATTAGTTGAAACTTCCTGAGCAAATCCCATGTGGTCCTTGTATTGGGACTTCTGCGGGCTCTCCCAGTACATATTCCAGGTTACCTCTGGGATATGACCATCTGGAGAATGCAAGATCTGGACAAATGTTTTATAATGAAATTGATGAACAGAGGGCACTCACCTGAAGAATGGCTTCAAAAATACTGTTAATCATCACATATTCCAGGATAGTGTTCTGGCTGATATTATCTGTAACCTGCCAATGAAAAACAAACTTGTTGATGACAGGAGAGAGCCTGGGAAACTATTGCATTAAAAAAAAGTTTCAGTCACTCCTGTTCCCTCTTGCCTGCAATTACCCTACCCATGTATATTAGTGTAATGTGTTTTAAGATGGGGGGCCGACACGGGGAGAGAGGGAGCACTGGGAGGGAGAGAAGGAGGAGCAGAGAGGGAGGAAGAGCAAGCTAGAGCAATGTCTCACCGTGACTAAACACAGTAGCAGCTTCAGACAAAGACTCTTCAAACTCTCGGAACCATCACCACACAACAAAGTGTCCAAACTCTCCATCAGGTTCTGGGAAAGAAGGAGAAAAAGATTATGATATAGAACCCATAACACATACACAAAGCCATGCCTGATCTGCACTCATCCCCTTGTACAATAGACACAAAAAGGCTGGTATGGAAAGAGAAAAAGATTGACAAAAAATAATGTTGACTCTACAGTCAGAAAGGGGAGAATTCATAACAGGGAATAAAGAGATTTCTGTGTTCAAGTCCTGGAGTTTAACTCGTCTGAATCAAAGGGGAGAGCTACCCACTGCATCACAGTCGACACAACATGATCTGAATTCCTTCATTTGAAATGGCCACCAACACAAACTCCACTTCCTGGTCACTGATTCCACTCCTGTTCCTGGCCACTAATTTAGAATTGAACCATCAAATCTTTCCAATATGTGAGAAACACCTGAGCTCCCATTTAATCCCATCTGCCAGCACTTGGCCCATGGCCCTGAATGTTATGAAATGCCAAGTGCTCATTCAGATACTTTTTAAAGGATGTGAGGGAACCCACCTCCACCACCCTCCCAGGCAGCACATTCCAGACCGTCACCACCCTCCGGGTAAAAAAGCTTTTCCTCACATCCTCCCTAAACCTCCTGCTCCTCACCTTGAACCTATGTCCCCTCATGACCGATCCTTCAACTAAAGGGAACAGCTGCTCCTTATCCACTCTGTCCATACCCCTCATAATCCCGTACACCTCGATTAATCTGCCGTGATTAAACTGCACGCACCCACCCCCCCACACCTATCTTCTCTATTCCAACGAAAACAATCCAAGTCGTTCCAACCTCTCTTCATAACTTCAATTTGTCCATCTCAGGCAGCATCTTGATCAATCAGCATCTTAGACTGAATCAGAGCCAGTCCAACCACAACCTCATAGTCCCATTTGACCCAGAGACGAATTTCCAGCTACATAATGCCGCCATCCCCAAGATCACCTACTTCTTCAATGTTATTCATCTGGTTCCCCTGCCTCAGCCATTCTGTTGCTGAATCCTTCATTATGTTTCTGTTGTATCCAGACACGACTATTCCAATGCTCACCCAGCTAGCCTCCCACCTTCCACACTCCAGAGCTTGAGTTCATCGAAACATCAGCTACCTATATTCTAACTTGCACCAAGTCCCATTCGCTCATCCACAACCCCCCCCCACCCCACTCTCAGTGCTTTCTGATCTGAACACATTCCTGAATAAGCATGGATCTACTCTTGCCTTCAAAATTCTGAACGTGTCATTAGAACTCAAAATATTTGCTCTATTTCTCTCTCCATGCAAACTGCCAGAGCTGCTGAGTTTTTCCAGCACTTCCTATTTTATTTCAGATTTCCAACAGCTGCAGTATTTTGCTTTCATTCAAACTTCTCTTTCTTGTTTTCAAATTCTTCCACGATCTTTCTCTGTCCTGTCACTCTGACCTCCTGCTGCTCTACAAACCTCTGAGGTATCTAAGCTCTTTTAACTTTGGCCTCTTGAACATCCCTGAATTTAATTGCTCCACCAGTGATGGACATGCCTTGAGCGGCCTGGGACTTAAGCTCTCAAATCACTTCTTTAAACCTCTCCAACTTGAATACTTTTTCCTTCGCGATCTGCCTTAAAATCTACCACCTCGTTCAAACTTCTGCTCATCTGTCCTAATACATCTTTCTTCGGTTAAATATGAAATTTTGTCTGATTTTCGCTCCTGTGAAGTGTTTTGATGTTTTGTTCTGTCATTTCATAGAATCCCTCAAGTGCAGAGGAGGCAATTCAGCCCACTGAGTCTGCACCGACTCCAACAGATTGTCTTACCAGGCACTCTCCCCCATCTCCCCCGCCTTATCTTGGGAACACATTTACCACGGGTAATCCACCTAATCTACACACTTTGGAACACTAAAGGTCAATTTAGCATGGCCAACCCATCTTTGCAGTATGGGAGGAAATCCAAAGGAAACCCACGCAGAGGCTGGATGAATGTACAAACTCCAAACAGACAAGGCCGGGACTGAACACAGGTCCATGGCACTGTGAGGCAGCAGTACTAACCACTCTGTGTAATGCTCTGTTTAAGGCTCTATATAAGTGTAAGTTCCTATTGTTAACCACCCATCCAGCCAAAGCCAGTGTAGACTAAGGACACTAGCCTGCAAGCATTCCAATATTGAGAGTATTGTACTGCATTTCAGCACCTTTGATGCCCTGGAGTGCTGTCGACCGTTTAACAGATTTGATTATCACTCACCTTCATCCGGAGTTCAGCTTTGTCGAAACCCATCAACATGTTGATAATATCAAAGCCAGAGGTTGGTTTGTTTTTCTGGTGAACCCCTCGAATCAGGGCACACAGTGTCTGGAGGGGAAAAACAGAACAAAAAATGTAACCTAGGAGTGACAACAATACAAACTCAGGCACAGAGAGAACAGAATGAATGGAGACATATAGAGGCTGCAAGGATCAGGGTAGATATTTCACATTCCTTAGTGCTGATGGACGCTTCCCTGACAGCACTGACGGTGTACGTACAGCAAATGGTTTGCGTGTGTGGGTGTACCTATGCAAAATGGTTGGCATGCGTGCATGTACCATGAGCGATTGGTGTGCGTGCACTAGAGGGTGATTGGCACGCGTGCACTATATGGTGATCAGCGTGCATGCACTACGGGACAATTGGCACACGTGCGTGATCGTTTGGTCCATCGGCCCATCTGCTCACAGTGTTCTTTTTCCACTTGTGTGTGTGCACGATATTGGTCTTAGCAGTCTTATTCACGAATAACCTATTTGTCCATCACAATTATTCCACACCTTACCTGTAATGCATTCACGACTTTAATCTGATGCTCCTCATTTAAGGACACTATGCAATGCTGGAACAGACTGTTAATATTATCCTTTAACTTCATCAACTCATCCCCGTCCACAGATTCCAGCTTTGCTTCCAGGTATTCCAGGTTCACCTATAGGATACAAAACAAAAGATCAACAATCACTTCTACGTATTTCTAGGGAAGGGCAACACATCGGAGGAATTTGAGCAGATGCAGAGATTTTTTAAGTTGAGCTACTGCTAAGCCAATGTGATGAACCAGGATGTAATGGGAGTGAGGACAGGGGAAGCAGAATTTAGGGATATGTCCAGTGCATGGAGGGCAGAATGTGGGAGGGCAACCAGAATAGCTTTGGAATAGTCAAATCTGGAGACAAAACACATCTGCATGAGGATTTCAGCAGTAGACTGCCACAGGCAGGGCAGAGTTGGGCAGCGTTATGGAGGTGGAAATGGGTGATTTTTGTGACGGTGCGGATGTGATTGGAAGCTTATTTTTCAGTCAAAGTGACATAAAGGTTGCAAACCATTCCCTCCATATAATCTCCTTCTAATTCCCATGTACAATTAACCCTTCATGGAATCTGTTCTCAAGGGGGTTATCCTGCCCTTTTCTGCCCCTCTACCACGGCTATATTCGAGACCAGATGTCCCTGGAGAGGGGGCATGCGGTGTTCACTGGCACTGTTGAGGCCTTCTGTATTGAATGGGCAACGTGGGAACTGGGTGCTTCATCAACCCCTTCAGTAACATTTTGGTTTAATGCTTTAAGTTTCATCTGTGATTTGTTTTTGTTTAAGGCAATATCCCTTTAAGTGGATGCCCCTTTTATTTTGTCCCTCAGTTTATCTGATCATCTTTACCTGGCTTTTGGTTCCCCTACACCCATGTAAATAGAAAATGCAGGTTGCACAGCACTTCTGGAGAGAAAAACAAAAGTTTAACTTGTGGAACGGGAGGTAAGAACAGAAGAAAAGTCTGGGATTGGGTAAATGGCAAATCGCATCACAGTGTCCAGCCGGAGGGGATGAAAGAGGAACAAGTAAAGGCATGGTGGCACAGGGATTGGCAGTGTGCTTCGCGGTGCCAAGGAGTTGGGTTCAGTTCCAGCTTTGGGTGATTGGAGTTTGCATGTTCTCCCCGTATCTATGTGGGATTCCTCAGGGTGCTCCAGTTTCCTCCTGCACTCCAAGGATGAGCAAGTTGAGCGGATTGGCCATGTTAGATTGCCCCTTGGTATCCCGGAATGTGTGGGTTGGATGGATTGGCCATAGGGAATGTGCGGGGTTGCAAAATGAGGCAGGGAAGGAGGGCTGGGTGGGATGCTCTGTCAGGAAGTCGGTGTAGATTCGATGGGCTGAATGGCTTCCTTCTCCATTATAGGAAATCTATGATTCTATGAAAAGAATTGCCTCGGGGAAGTGTAAATGGGAAAGCAGAATTATTACCAGCTGCTTTCAAAAAACAAAATAAAAAAAACACAAAACAAAATGGGGGCAGAGGTTATGATCTGAAATTGTTAAGCTCAATTTTTCAGTGCGAAAGATTAGAAAGACAAGATGCTATTCCTCTAGCTTCCACTGAGCTTTGCTGGAACAGTATAGGAGGTCAGACTTGAAGAGGAGTGGAGAATGAAATCTTGCAGGTTTTCTAATTAAACTGTGAACATTGCCAAGCTTTAATTGCAAAAAATAAAGAGGCTTTCTTTAAGTTTGTGAGAGCATTGTTGGTATTTCATGATATTGAAATGATTATGGTAAAGGTTAGATAAAAGCCAACCAATCTGAGTGACCTTCTGCCCAGGAAACTGTCCAATGTATCTCTCAGTATAAAATGAGCAATGCAAGTGGAAGGAATACTCAGTGGAATAAGATAAAAGCAAAATACTGCAGATGCTATAGGGCTAGCTAATGGTATATTTAAATTCTGCTAGTTCCATTGATATTTCAGTGGGTGAATCAATGCCCAGATCAAGAAGAGATGAGAAGAAAGATAAAAGACCATGTAATCCATCCAACATGTCATAAACAATCCAATTTTCCAGTATACCCACAGCCCATGCACACTTTCCCTATTATAGATCCTTCCCACGTCTTTAATCTCCCAAATTAAAGTCCTGTGTCAATGCTACTTGTTCCTCTTCAGAACATTCAATTATCCTAACATCTCCACAATTCAACCCTGTCCTGCTACCTGCACTATTCTTCAAATCCAGTTGCACTGAGTCCTGGCCTCACAGAACACCCACTAATTCATCAGAACAATTTAACTGCAAGAAAGAATACACAAAATATACCAACTAACCTTCATCAGGAATAGTTCCTCCCAGAATCGAGGACAGTTCTTGGCTGGGTCTTCATCCTGTGACAGAAATAGCATCACCACATTACTCGAGATTCATCAAGTTGTTCAGCAATTTCTTATCCTCTGTGAAAACAGACTATCATCATAGAATCTACAATGCAGAAGGAGGCCATTTGGCCCACTGAACTTACACCAACAATCTCACCCAGGTTCTAACCCTGTAATCCACATATTTACCCTCCCAATCCCCCTGACACTAAGGGGCAATTTAGCAAGGCCAATCAACCAAAGCACATCTTTGGACTGTGGGACGAAAGCGGGACACCCGGAGGAAATCAAGCAGGCATGGGGAGAACTTGCAAACTCCAAACAGCCAGTCATCCAAGGCCGGGAATTGAACCCGGGTCCCTGGTGCTGTGAGGCAGCAGTGCTAACCACTGTGCCACCCTCAATTCCACAGGGAATATCTGCACTTCTTCACCAGTAATATTCAAAGCTTCCTCTGTTTCCCTTTTCTATTCACTTTATCCAATCCTCAAAATCAGTTTCCTCAATTTCCCTTTCCCCATTCCCTTGCCTCTTGCCCCTCCTTGCCTCTCAGCTCCTCCCTTTTTCCAATTTTTTTTCACATCCCCGCTCCCCACCTCTTTTCCCTCCCCATTAGTGGAGTCCCCACAAGCAGGAGGGGGTAATTATAGTGCATTTAGTTCACATTAAATAGCTTCTCGAATCATTATCACGTCGCTTCTTCTGGGAACTTACTGTGCATAAACCATCTCATATATCCCCACATTACTACTGAAACAACCCTTTAAAGATAGCTCATTGGCTGTATGGCACTTTAGAATGTCTCGAGATTACAAGCATGCTATAGAAATGCAAGGGTTTTTTTTGCCATGTAGGTAAATTCCATCATAAATGGAGATAAAGGCGTTTATAATGAAAATATTTCCCACCATTTTCTAAAGGGCAACTAGAGATTAGCCAGCAACATCCTGAAAATGAATCAAAAAATATATTAAAATCTTTTATGTGTTGGGGTCCAAATATTCCCAGCCTACATTTGGAGATCTGAACTTGAATTGATGTGAATTTATTCCCCTTATGAAATGGTCCAAATGATGGCTGGTAACATAATAAATAGCTGTGTGCAGTTCCTGTAAACCTTTCACATTATAAATTGCCATGTCCACATCAATAATGGAAAATGTGTGAGTGAACCTGTCACATTAACATTACTCCATTTCCATTAGGAATGTGGGCATCAGAATTGATCATGGAGATAGGTGGCAAGATTTATAACACAACCACAGAAATATAAACATTCTCACAGCAAAAAATTAATGATTCAAGTACAATGCCATACTTGTAGGGCTACAGGGAATGGGCTGGGAGTAGCATGGTGCATGGGGAGGGCTGGCTCTCTTGTAAAGAGCCAGGATGAGCTGTATGGTCTCCTGTGCTGTAACTATTCTCCAATCTATGATTCTAGCTCAATTAAATCTGAATGTTCTACAAAAACAGCACTGCATTCAAATCTGTCAAACAAAGTTAATAAATTCTTTCACACCTCACAGGTACATTGCTATCAATTAAGCCAACCCAATTATTTTCCATGGTAATACAAAGCCTCATTGTCAATTAATTTACATTTCATTACAAACCTTGAAGATCTCATCGTACATTAAAACCACCTTCTCTTTCAGAGGTTTCTTGGTGGATGATGCTTTGCGGAGAAGGCCTCCCTTCTTCTCTACCTGTGCCATTGCATGGATTCTGTAACAAAAATATTGACCATGGGAATGTGCAGCATTCAATGTTGTCATAAAGTTTAAACTTAAAGTTTATCTACTAGTCACAAGTAAGGCTTACATTAACACTGCAATGAAGTTACTGTGAAAATCCCCAAATCGCCACACCTTGGTGCCTGTTTGGGTCAAAGCACCTAACCAGCACGTCTTTCAACTGTGGGAGGAAACCAGAGCACCCGAAGGAAACCCACGCAGACACGGGGAGAACACGCAAGCTCCACACAGACTGGAACCCAAGTCATCACTCAAATTATTACAGTTCGTTCTTACCAATTCATATCAGGCAGCAAGCACACTTCAAGCCAATCAGTATTCAATAAGAATTGCATATTGAAAGTATCATAGAATCCTTACAGTGCAGGACATCGTCATTCGGCCCAAGTCTGCATCGACAACAATTCCACCCAGGCCCTGCAGACAGTGACCCAAGCCAAGAATCGAATCCAGGTCCCTGGCGCTGTGAGGCAGCCACGCTAACCACTGTGCCACCCTTTTGAAAACCCACACCCACCTGTCCTACAACTGGGCGGCATGGTAACACAGTGGTTAGCACTGCTGCTTCATAGCTCCAGGGACCTGGGCTCGATTCCCGGCTTGGGTCACTGTCTGTGTGGAGTTTGCACGTTCTCCTCATGTCTGCATGGGTTTCCTCAGGGTGCTCTGGTTTCCTCCCACAGTCCAAAGATGTGCAAGTTAGGTTGATTGGCCATGCTAAAATTGCCCCTTAGTGTCCTGGGATGCTTATGTAAGAGGGATTAGCGGGTAAAATGTGTAGGGATATGGGAGTAGGGCCTGGGTGGGATTGTGGTCGGTGCAGGCTCGACGGGTTGAAGGGCCTCTTTCTGCACTGTAGGGTTCTATGATTCTATGAATTCTTTTAATTTCTTCAATGAAGTTTCAATTCTTGTTACATTCCTAACAATGCCACAAACAGTGTCATCCGAGCACCATGTGTATCACCAACAAGGGACGGATTCACCCTCAGTTCAATTCAAATGCTGGAAAATCTCAGCAGGTCTGAAGGCATTCATGGAGAGAGAACAGAGCCAATGTTTAAAGACTGCTTGACTCTTCATCAGAGCTCTGTTTCAGATTTTATTTCAGATTCCAGCACCCACAGTGATTTGTTTTTAATCAAGCTGTATTCATATTATGCAAAGTACTTGAACATTTATCAAATTGCTCCCACTTCACAGGACAGATCCATTACTGAGAATACTTCCATATCACAGCGCACAAAGGGCTCCTTTCCAAATTGATCACACCATCCATTATCAGGCATATGGGTACTTTCCCTACAGATCAAATAGAAATAGGATGAAGATTTTATACAAGCTCCAGTCCATTTCACTGAAATTCCAGTGATAATAATGTGGCACGCACACACGCAGCGTGCACACTTCTATTTGTCTAAAATCAGACTTGTGCCTGTCCTTGTTCAATTCAGATTAATCAACAGATTACACCATTAACTTATGTACAATTCCTTTCCCCTCTCTAAGTAACTGCCTGATCAATTCTGTGTTGTCCACAATGCTGACACTGCTTTCCAGTGAAGTGTAACGATGGGTGTGACATTTTGACACTTTGGATGGGCTCTGAGTAACGTGTTGAGCAACGTACAAGCTTTCTAAATGTGTTTGTCACGTCATTAACCACTGCCCCACAACAATTATTTCTGTTCTGGATCAGGGGATTTCTGTTCAGGTGAATTCAAAATTAAGGTTTAACCTGGGGCTGCAATTTGATAAATTGGGAACAGGAGTAGGCCATTCAGCCTGGCCAGTTTGTTCCACCGTTCAGTTAGATCATGACCAATCACCTACTCCAACGTTTCTGCACTATCTCCATATTCCATGATGCCATTAGTCTCCAAAAGTCTATCAATTTCCATTTAGAGCTTCACCAGCCCTCTAGGATACAGAATTCCAAAGATTCACCATCCTCAGAATGAAGAAATTCCTCCTCATCTGTCTGAAATGACCTAACCCTTATTCAGGCACATTGTCCCCTAGTTTTAGGCTCACCAATCTACAGCCACCATATCACACCCTATAAGGATTTGGTAAGTCTCAATGAGATCACTTCACATTCTTTGAAACTCTAGGAAATACAGACCCAGTTTCCTCAATCTCTCCTCCTAAGATATTCCTGCCATCCCAGGGATTGGTCTGGTGAACCTCCATTGTCCCGTTCAAATATCACACTCTTTGAACTGCTACTGACCACAGTGCAAAGAGCCCTGATTGCTATGGTGTTCTGTAAAAACTAGTCTGATGCTCCATTTGTGTGGAGTCACAGAACAAGCCATATGCCATCAACCATCCACCCTGTGGAACCAAATTCAATATCACTGCTTTCTGACCCTGCCCCAGTCAAACTTCACCACCAAATGTACTTTCCAGTGAACAGGATTATGTAAAGATGAAAAGTAAGCAGATATCAGCATATGTTTTCAGGGCTAAATGTGCTGTTTCTTTGCAAGCAATATCAAGACCAAAACTGGTAGTCCAAAATATAAGGCAAATCCAATTGGGAATTCAGGAAAATGTGGAACTTATTACCGTTTTGAATTGTTGAGGTGAGTGTTATAGATGCACTTAAGGGAAGCAGGATAAACACATAAGGAAGAAAGGAAAGATGGTTGTGCAGAAGGGGTGAAATAAACTAGAATCTGAGGAAGCTCATATGGAGCGTAACATCAACATGAACCGGTTGGGCTGAATGGCCTGTTTCTGTGCTGTAAATTCTATTTTTTTTAGACCATTCAGGTGCTCAGGAAAGCCATCACCAATGACCTGCTGCCATGGGTCACTGGATGCATATATCTTAGAATAGCTGAAACAGGATGTGAGGTGATTCCAAGAAGGTTAAAAGCTGGATTTGGGAAATAAGATCTTGTATGTACGTGTGGCATTGCTCCTACAAAGGAGGTTCTGCAGTTATTAACTCACAAGTTGCTTTTGCAAAGAGACAGCAAGCCCAGCTGGAAACAGGTGAGGAAAGCCATTCAGTCTACAGCCTTCCAAGTGGCTGCATCACCATTGCTCTGCTCCCCAACTAGGAGAAGCTCATGGACCTATTGAATCTATGCCTCTCTATCAAAGTTCAATCTAATTAATCCCACTTCCTTACTTTTCCTATGTAATCTGACTTTTTTTTATTTTAAACATTTATCCAATTTACTTTTAAAGGATACTATTGAATCTGAATCCATCATCCCATCAGACAGACCTTCCAAATCCTATCGCTCAGGTACATTTCCTCTTGTTGCCTCGGATTCTTTTGCCATCACCCTAAATCTGTGCCCTCTGGTTATCAACCCTTCAGCTACTGGAAACAGTTTCCTTGTGGAATGTGCCTTTGCAAAGAAAGTCTGGAATGAGATGCAGTGCTATTTGTCGAGGTTCATCCCGAGCAGCTCTGTGATGCAGCACTCTGTACTCTACGGGCTGCACCCAGGGACGCACACCGAGACAAATATCAGCTGTTGCTGAAGAGCCATCAACTCAGTGAATGACACTCTTTGGTCTGCCCGAAATTTGTTGATCTTCCAGTGCAAAGAATTGCCCTCGATCAAGTGTTGCAGACTGGTACATTCCAAGGTCCAGTACTACGGAGGATGCACTGAAGCTTGGTGCAGCCACCGCCAAGGCAGCTGAAAGGCCACTGTGTAAGGCCTTTCAGCCAAATGTTCACCCAGGGACTACTAACTGCGTAAAACCTCTCAGACTGTGTGCTTTATCCTAACTGTATTGAAGCACTGCAGAGTGTAACATGACCAATGGATATAGATTAAAAAGAATTATATTCTCTATAATGAAAAATTGAAATGTTTGTAATGTTCTCGTTATTGAACTGAAGCATTTCACAGTGCACCTCAATCTCTGCAGAAAATGTGATAATTGCATTTTACTCTTACAACAAATTGCAACATTTTGTACTGTCTCTTTGATTTTTATGTGAACGTATTTTTGTAAAAAAAAGTTTCTGTTATTTACTCAGTGTAAACCCTTCGTAATGTTGAATGTCTCTTTCAATCTCCTCTTAACCTTCTCTGTTCTATACCCTGTTTATGACAGAGAGATTCAGGAAATCTTTCCTAGGGACATTCAACACATGTCCAACAGCACTCCCAAAGACTGTGTTTCAGACAAGCAACTGAAAATGCTGAAAAAGCAGAGAATTTATGGGCCAATCTCTTGGAAAGGTGACAGCGTAATTTAATGTTCTGTTCCTATAGGAAGCTGAGTGCTCTCAATATTAAATTAAGTGGTAAATGAATATAACCCATTTTGAAGATTTCAAGTCACATCTCAGCATGAGACAGCAATTACAAGTGTCATCTGCGGCTTAAATCAATTATTTGATTGAATGTACAGTGAAGAGTTCCACTGAGGCCAACTTTTGTGGATCACACATAGCCTTTTTGACCAGTGAACAGGCTGTCTTCAACTCTCAGGCATACTCCTGCAGGACCTAGCATAGACCGATGTATCAAAGCCTCCTAAAGTATCTAGCTGCAAGGATTCAAGCAGTTTTTTTTAAAATGAAGTCAGAGATGTTTTTTATTGATGACACCATAAAGACAGAACAAGACAGTTGCAAAGCTGATCTCAGTTCAGATCTACATTGCTACACAACCGATGATCACAATTTTGATCTCAAATCACAGCATAAATAATGAATAGCTATACACTGACCTACAGCCAACTGCAGTGAATTGAAGGGGCTTCCAAATATAGATAGTATCTTCAACATTGGGTAGACCAAAAAAATTGCAACTGCAAAGTGTCTGGATTGCAAATATCATTCCAGTGGTGACTGATCAATAACTGACATGAACCACAGGATCTTAAAGTGCAGAAGGAGACCATTTGGCCCATTGCATCACCGCAATTCCACCCAGGCCCTAAGCCCATAACCCCATGCACTCACCCTAGCTAATCTCCCTCACACTAAGGGGCAATTTTGATGTTTTAACATTTAGCATGGCCAATATACCTAACTCACACATCTTTGGACGGTGGAAAGAAACCGGAGCACCCGGAGGAAATCCACGCAGTCATGGGGAGAAGGTGCAAACTCCACACCGACAGTGACCCAAGTCGGGAATTGAATCCAGGTCCCTGGACCGAGGCAGCAGTGCTGACCACTGTGCCATCGTGCTGCCCCATGCAGCAACATGTAACCGATGACCGTAAAGGACCCAATCCAAGTTAATCAATCTTCAGTTACAGTTCACTTTGTTTAACCCTCAATGTTTTGTACTTTTATCTTGGTTCTGTTGCAATAGCACCATATTGTGATGTGTAAACATTTTAATCTTCCCCTTCCTCCTTTCATTCCCCTTCAATGCAGTCAACACTCAACTTCTTTGTTATGTTTCTCCAGAGCAGCCATGCCACTGTCTACATCAACGGGGACAAAGTGAAAGGGTTGAGGACTTCAAGTTTTTAGGTGTCCAGATCACCAACAACCTGTCCTGGTCCCCCCCATGCCAACACAATAGTTAAGAAAGCCCACCAATGCCTCTACTTTCTCAGAACAGCAAGGAAATTTGGCATGTCAGCGATGACAGATGCACCATAGAAAGCATTCTCTCTGGTTGTATCACAGTTTGGTATGACTCCTGCTCCACCCAAGACCATAAGGAACTACAAAAGGTCATGAATGTAACACAATCCATTACTTAAACCAGCCTCCCATCCATTGACTCTGTATACACTTCCCGCTGTCTCGGCAAAACAACAGCATGATTAAGGACCCCGGATATTCTCTGTTCTAGCTTCTTCCACTGGGAAAAAAATACAAAAGCCTGAGGTCGTGTACAAACTGACTCAAGAACAGCTTCTTCCTTGCTGCTGTCAGACTTCTCTCCTTGCATTGAGTTGATCTTTCTCTACATCCTAGCTATGACTGTAACACTACCTTTGGAGCTCTCTCATTTATTTGTCTACGCTTTGTCTGCACAGAGCGCAAGAAACAATATTTTTCACTGCGTGTTAATACATGTGACAATAATCAAGTCCTCAAGGGCCTCTGAAAACTCACCTTCCTCTATACCCTCACCAACATACCACTCAACTAAGGCACATTTGGCATACATCAGGTCAAACTTGTGGTCCAGGCGAACCCAAGCTTCAGCAATGGCTGTGGTGTTGCTCAGCACACACACAGCCCGTTGAACCTTGGCCAGCTCACCTCCAGATATCACAGTGGGAGGCTGGTAGATGACACCAACCTAGAAGTTAGTTGGACACCAATCCACAAACTGGATGATACACTTGGTTCTAATAGTAGCAATAGCTACATTGACATCTTTTAACACCACAGTAAAGGAGATAGCAGACCATGTACTGGCCATGACAGAGGTCACATTTGACTATTGGGTTGGCTGGCTCAAGAAAGCATTGGTTGTCTCAGACTCAGAAAACTGCTCACAGTATGCTTTCTCAGCCAAAATAACTGATGCATAAATGGCCAATGGGAAGTGGATATGAAGGTATGGCACCAAGTTGATCTGGAATTCAGTCAGATCAACATTCACTGTACCATCAAAGTGGAGGGAGGCAGTGATAGAGGACATCATCTAGCTGATGAGATGGTTCAGGTTTGTATAAGTTGGCCATTCAATGTATCATTTTGGACGGCAGTTGTCATAGATGGCTTCTTTGTTGGCCATGAAGTCAACACCCAACTTCTTCGTAATATTTCTCCACAGCAGCCATGCCACTGTTTACATCAACGGGGATGAAGTAGAAAGGGTCGACAACTTCAAGTTTTTAGGTGTCCAGATCACCAACAACCTGTCCTGGTGCCCCCCCCCCATGCCAATACAATAGTTAGGAAAGCCCACCGTTGCCTCTACTTTCTCAGAAGAGTAAGGAAATTTGGCATGTCAGCGACAACAGATGCACCATAGAAAGCATTCTCTCTGGTTGTATCTGGTTGATCAGGATGCTCCAGGCTGGTGTGGGTAGGATAGAGTTGTAAGGTTTTACCAAGGCAGTAGACACCTGTGGAGCTGGTTCGAAGGAGAATTCATATTCGATTCCTTGCCATAGTCAGCAGAGAGACATTCATCAGCAGGGATGTGGAACTGGAGCCAGCGTCACCACCAAAGCTGTGGAAGATCAGAAACCCTGAAGACTTATGCATTGGTCAGCCAGTTTATGGATGTGGTCCAGAAATAGGTCAATGATCTCCTTGCCAATTGTGTAATGACCCACAGACACAGTTATTGGCTGCATCATCCTACCCAGTAATGAGTTGCGCAGGGTGCAACCAAGCCAGCATGGGTACAGACACTCGCACGCAGTTTGTTTCTGAACACTATATTCCAAATGCAGCCTAACTAAGGTTCCATAAAACTGCAACATGGCTTGCCAATTTTTAAACTCAATGCCCTGGCTGATGAAGGCAAGCATGCCACATACCTTCTTGACTACCTTCTCCACCTGCAGTGCCAATTTCAGTGACCTGTGTACCTGTACACCCAGATCCTTTTGTCCATTAATACTCTTAAGGGTTCTGCCATTTACTGTATATTTCCTATCTGTATTAGACTTTCCAAAATGCATTACCTCACATTTATCTGGATTAAACTCCATCTGCCATCTGTCCGCCCAAGTCGCCAACTGATCTATATCCTGCTGTATCCTCTGATGGTTCTCGTCGCTATCCACAAATCCACCAACCTTTGTGTCATCCACAAACTTACTAATCAAACCAGTTACATTTTCCTCCAAATCATTGATATATATTACAAACAAAAGTCCCAGCACTGATCCCTGAGCAACGCCACGTCACAGCCCTCCATTCAGAAACGCACCCTTCCACTGCTACCCTCTGTCTTCTTTGGCTGAGCCAATTTTATATCCACTTTGCCAGCTCACCCCTGATCACGTGTGACTTCACCTTCTGCACCAATCTGCCATGAGGGACCTTCTCAAAGGCCTTCCTGAAGTCCATGTAGACAATATCCACTGCCCTTCCCCATCAATCATCTTCATTACTTCCGATCAAGTTAGTGAGCTACGACCTCCCCTTCCCAAAACCATGTTGCCTCTGACTAATAAGTCACTTATTTCCAAGTAGAAGTAAATTCTGTCTCGAAGAATCCTCTCCAATAATTTCCCTACCACTGACGTAAGGTTCACCAGCCTATAATTACCTGGATTATTCTTGCTACCCTTCTTAAACAAAGGAACAACATTCGCTATTCTCCAGTCCTCTGGGACCTCCGCTGTCACCAGTGAGGATACAAAGATTTCTCTCACGGCCCCAGCAATTTTCTCCCTTGCCTTTCTCAATATTCTGGGTAATATCCCATCAGGCCCAGGGGTCTTGTCTATCTTGACATTTCTCAAGAACCCCAATACCACCTCCTTTTTGATCTCATAAGAACATAAGAACATAAGAAATAGGAGCAGGAGTAGGCCATCTAGCCCTTCGAGCCTGCCCCGCCATTCAACAAGATCATGGCTGATCTGTCGTGGCTCAGTTCCACTTTCCCGCCCTCTCCCCATAACCCTTAATCCCCTCTCTTATCAAAAACCCATCAACCCGCGTCTTAAAAATATTTAGCGAGGCAGCCTCCACCACTTCAACGGGCAGAGAATTCCAGAGATTCACCACCCTTTGAGTGAAGAAGTTCCTCCTCAACTCCGTTCTAAACCGCCTCCCCTTTATCTTGAGGCTGTGCCCCCTAGTCCTACTGTCTTTTTTGAGCGGGAAGAGTCTCTCCACCTCTATCCTATCCATCCCATTCATCATCTTATATGTCTCAATGAGATCTCCCCTCATTCTTCTAAACTCTAACGAGTACAAGCCTAGTTTATTCAGCCTCTCCTCATAGCTCAACCCCCTCAACTCCGGTATCAACATGACTCTATCTACAAACCCCTTTCCAGACTCAGCACCCACCAAGTCCTTCTCTTTGATGAACACTGATGCTAAGTACTCATTTAATATCTCACCCATTTCTTCTGGCTCCACATATAGATTCCCTCCCCTGTCCTTGAGTGGACCAATCCTCTCCCTCTATATGTATAAAAAGGATTGGGATTTTCCTTGATCCTGCTGGCCAATGATTTCTTGTTACCTCTTTTAGCCCTCTTTAGTCCTTGCTTAAGTTTCTTTCTACTTTCCTTGTATTCCACACTTGCCTCATGTGTTCCCAGCCTTCTAGCTTTGACAAGTGCTTCCTTTTTCTCTTTGACTAGGGTCACAATAAGTCTCGTTATCCAAGATTCCCAGAACTTGCCATACTTATCCTTCATCCTCGCAGGAATGTGCCGGTCCTGAATCCCTATCAATTTATACTTGAAAGTTTCCCAAATGCCAGATGTTGATTTGCCCTCAAACATCTGCCCCCAATCTACATTCTTCAGTTCTTGCCTGATATTGTTGTAATTGTCTTTCCCCCAATTTAGCACCGTAATTTGAGGACTATACTCATCTTTATCCATCAATAAGTTAAAGCTTATTAAATTGTGGTCACTGTTGCCGAACTGCTCCCCTACTAAAACGTCAACTACCCGGGACGGGCTCATTCCCCCATACCAGGTCCAGTATTGTCCCTTCCCTAATTGGACTATCTACATACTACTTACAAGAAGCCTTCCAGAATGCTCTTTACAAACTGTCCCATCCACGCCTCCAGCATGAAGCAAGTCTCAGTCAGTACAGGGTAAATTAAAATCTCCCACTACAACAACCCTGGTACTTTTACACCTTGTCAAAATCTGCCCACATATATGTTCCTCTACCTCCCGCTGACTGTTGGGCGGCCTATAGTAAACCCCCAACATTGTGACTACGCCCTTCCTATTCCTAAACTCTACCCATATTGCCTCACTGTATGAGCCCTCCGCGTTGTCCTCCCACAGTACAGCTGTGATAGTCTTCTCAGCTAGCAGTGCAGCTCCCCCACCCCTTTTATATCCCCCTCTAACCCGCCTGAAACATCTGAATCCTGGAACATTAAGCTGCCAATCCCATCCTTCTCTTAACCAAGTCTCCATAATGGTAACAACATCTTAGTTCCAAGTACTAATCCAAGCTCTAAGCTCATCAGACTTACCTGTTACACTTCTCACATTGAAACAAATGCACTTCAGTCCACCAGACCCTCTTTGATTAGCAACCAACCCTGCCTGCTCTTCATCTAAGTCTTATTCACCCTACTCTCTGGTTTCCCTTCAGTTAAATCACCTTTGCTCTGATTCTCACCTGCCAAACTAATTTAAATCTATCGTGTGACACTAGCAAACCCCACAGCCAGAATATTTATGCCCTTCCAGTTTAGATGCAACCCATCCTTCTTGCAGAGGTCCCACGTGCCCAGGAAGAGATCCCAATGGTCCAGATATCCGAAATGCTCTCTCCTACACCAGCTGTTTAGCCACGTGTTGAGCTGTACTACTGGCACTGGCACTTGGCCCAGGAAGTAATCCCAAGATTACAATCCTGGAAGTCATGCTTTTTAACTTTCTACCTAACTCCCTAAACTGCTGCCGCAGGACCTCATCACTCTTCCTGCCTATGTCATCAGTACCAATATGTACCACAACCTCTGGCTGTTCACCCTGTCCCTTCAGAATGCTTTCTGCTCATTCAGAGACATTCTGGACCCAGGCACCAGGGAAGCAACATACCCTCCTGGAGTCTCTTTCACGTCCACAGAAGCGCCTATCTGCACCCCTAACTATAGAGTCCACAATAACTATTGCTCTAGTGCTCTTTGTCCCTCCCTGTTTAACAACAGAGCCAGCAATGGTGCCATTGCTCGATTGTCTGACAGTCTTCTGCCACCCCCCACCTGATCATCTACCATGCCCACTGGCAGTCACCGCGCCCACCACACCCATTGCAGTCACCACGCCAGTTTGTGCACAGGAACTCTAACAGACAGCAATATAATAATGAGATCATTGATTTTTAGTGATATTGGTCAAGACATAAATATTGCCAAATGTTATAATAATTAAGGTAGTTTTCAGGAATTTATACTACTCTTGATAAAGATACAGTTTTAAGTGTATTTAATTAAATGTTACTGTGACTGGAAGCAGGATACAACTTATGGTTAGATACATGCTGGACTAAGGTGACATGTGTGGCAGGTTGGCTTCAATTCCAACAGTAGTTCTACTGTGCTTAGAAAGGGTTACGGCATGAAGAATAAGTAGTAGTAAGCGTGGTTGCTTAACAACTGCAGTTAAGAAGGCTTGTTGTTCTCAGCTTAGCTGAACCTGATTGCAGTTGGGGACAGGGCAGCAGGGAGTGAACATCTCTGAGCTGTGCCATGTGAAGCTGGAAAAGACAAGGGAGTTGCAAAGATACAGGTTTCTGAAGGAACAAGTTGCAGTCCAGGTAACCAGGGAATTGTGTCAGAAAGAATAGCTTATGGTAATTGAAGTTAAGAGAATGGAGATCATGGTAAAAGAAGAATTCAAGGAAGAGTAAACAAAATGTTCTGAGACAATTGCAGTGACTAGATTTAAAGGGGGAGCAGAATTCAAAGGTAAAACAAACATTGGAAGCAAGTTCACTAGAGTCTAGGAGTCACTTTTACAGATGCACCATAGAAAACATTCTTTCCAGATGTATGGCTTCTGCTCTGTCCAAGACCACAGGAAACTACAAAGGGTTGTGAATGAAGCTCAGTCCATCACGCAAACGGACCTCCCATCCATTGACTCTGACTACATTTTCCGCTGCCTTGGAAAATCAGCCAGCGTAATTAAGGACCCCACAGATCCCAGACATTCTCTCGTCCATCTTCTTTCATTGGAAAAAAGAAACAGAAGTTTGAGATCACGTTCCAGGTTCTTCCCTACTGCCACTGTTGAGTGGAACTACCTCATATTAAGTTGATCTTTCTCTACATCCTAGCTATGACTGTAATACATGAGTCGCAAAAACCCAGCTTGCAGGTGCAGCAGGTGGTCAGGAAGGCGAATGGGATGCTGGCCTTCATAGCAAGGGGGATTGAATATAAAAGTAGGGAGGTCTTGCTGCAGCTGTATAGGGCATTGGTGAGGCCGCAGCTGGAGTACTGTGTGCAGTTTTGGGCGCCGCACCTGCGCAAGGATATTTTGGCCCTGGAGGGAGTGCAGAGGAGGTTTACTAGGCTGATACCGGAGTTGAGGGGGTTGAGCTATGAGGAGAGGCTGAATAAACTGGGCTTGTACTCGTTAGAGTTTAGAAGAATGAGGGAAGATCTCATTGAGACGTATAAGATGATGAATGGGATGGATAGGATAGAGGTGGAGAGACTCTTCCCGCTCAAAAAAGACAGTAGGACTAGGGGGCACAGCCTCAAGATAAAAGGGGGGCGGTTTAGAATGGAGTTGAGGAGGAACTTCTTCACTCAGAGGGTGGTGAATCTCTGGAATTCTCTGCCCATTGAAGTGGTGGAGGCTGCCTCGCTAAATATTTTTAAGATGCGGGTTGATGGGTTTTTGATAAGAGAGGGGATTAAGGGTTATGGGGAGAGGGCGGGAAAGTGGAACTGAGCAGCGACAGATCAGCCATGATCTTACTGAATGGCGGGGCGGGCTCGAGGGGCTAGATGGCCTACTCCTGCTCCTATTTCTTATGTTCTGCACCCTCTCCTTTCCTTCTCTATGTACAACATGCTTTGCCTGTATCACACACAAGAAACAATACTTTTCACTGTATACCAATACATGACAATAATAAATCGAATCAAATCAATAGTTAAAGCAATTCTGAACAGTTTGTACAACAGTCAAGACAAAGAAATCTTAAAAGGGTTGGTGTAAAATCTGTGCTAAATCTCTGTTAAAAAAGAAGCTTTGAATAAAAATGTTTTTTGGAAAGCCTTAACTATATTATTTTAAAGCATGTTTTTATGAATGGAGTTTGGAAACTCTCACATGACAATCATCTGGGTGGGATTTTAAGGAGAAATCCACAGACACTAACTTGGGTTCAGGATGGAGTGTGCGTATTGGACCATAGCCAATCTGTGCGCTTAAAAGGACTTTGTATTAATGAGATGAATGCAGTTTACGATGTACTTTGGAATCCATATTAATCTTAAGATCTATGTGTATTAGTTAAGCTAAAGCAGGAGTAAAGGAATATCTTTTAATGTTTAATAAATGTTTTTTCTTGTTAGATTCAAAGAATCCCTACAGTGCAGAAGGAGGCCATTTGGTCCGTCAAGCCTGCACTTTGGATTCCCAAAGTCTTCTACAGGCACATAAATGGGTGGCACAGTGGTTAGCACTGCTGCCTCACAGCTCCAGGGTCCCGGGTTCGATTCCTGGCTCAGGTCACTGTCTGTGTGGAGTCTTCACGTTCTCCCCGTGGGTTTCCTCCCACACTCCAAAGACGTGCAGGTTAGGTGAATTGGCCATGCTAAAACTGCCCCTTAGCGTCAGGGGGATTAGTGGGGTAAATAGTGAAGTTATGGGAATAGGGTCCATGGGAATAGGGTCTATGGGATTGTGGTAGGTGCAGGCTCAATGGGCAACTATCCCACCCAGGCCCTATCCCTGTAAACTCACATATTTACCCTGACACCAAGGGGCAATTTAGCGTGGCCAATCAACCTAACCTGCACATCTTTAGAGTGTGGGAGGAAACCGAAGCACCCGGAGGAAACCCATGCAGACACAGGGAGAAGGTGCTCGGGAAGTTGAAAGATCTGAATGTGAATAAATCACTTGGACCAGATGGACTACAACCCAGAGTTCTGAAAGAAATAGCTGAAGGGATAGTGGAGGCATAAGAGGTGATCTTTCAGGAATGACTGGAGTCAGGGAGGGTCCCAAAGGACTGGAAAATCGCTAATGTAACACTCCAGTTTAAGAAGGGGGGAAGGCAAAAGACAGGAAATTACAGGCCAATTGGCCTGACCTTGGTCGTTGGTAAGATTTAAGAGTCCATTATTAAAGAAAAGATTTCACAATACTTGGAAGTGCATTGTAAAATAGAGTGAAGTCAGCATGGTTTCGTCAAAGGGAGGTCACGCCTGTCAAATCTGTTAGGATTTTTGAGGAGGTAACACGCAGGTTAGATAAAGGTGAGCCAGTGGATGTTATCTACGTGGATTTCCAGAATGACTTTGACAAGGTGCCGCACAGGAGGCTGCTGAATAAGATAAGAGCTCATGAGTTAGAGGCAAGATACTAGCAAGGATAGAAGATTGGCTGACTGGCAAAAGAGTGAAGAGTAAAGGGACAACCTTTTTGAACTGAGATAAAGAGGAATTCATTCAGCCAGAGTGGTGGTGAATCTATGGAACTCATTGACACAAAAGGCTGTGGAGAGAAAATCATTGAGTATACTTAAGACAGAGATTGATAGGTTCTTGATTGGGTAAGGGGATCAAAGGTTCTGGGGAAAAGGCATGAGAACAGGGTTGAGAAACATATCAGTCATGATCGAATGGTAGAGCAAAGTCAGTGGGCCAAATGGCTTAATTCTATTCCTTTATGGACAGAATTTCCATCGGGAATGGACTTGGCCACTTCGTTCTAAGCCAGGTAGTATCTGTTTTCAGTTAAAGAATTAGAGTCAATATTCAGTAAAGAATTAATGTTTAGTAGAAGAGTTATAAAGTGTTGCAACTATTGTAAGTTTGAATTTAATACTGGAAGTGTTAAATACACAAAAGTTTGTTGAATTGAATATGAGTCAATTCCTGTTGCTTGCTTTTTTTGCACTAAACTGAGTACTTGGAAAAAGTTTAAGTTAGTAATGAAATAAAAATATGGATAGATGCCAGTGTTGTAGCTTGGCTAAGGGTGCAGCTAGTTCTGTAGCACAAGTTTTCAGTACTATTTCTGGTATGTTGTTAGGCCTTTGTAGTATTTATTGCCTTCAGTATTGGATTTAAAGAAGAAGCATACAAATTAATAAGAAAAGGCAACTGACCTGAGGATTGGGAACAGTTTAAAATTCAGCAAAGGAAGACCAGGGGTTGATCAAGGAGGTGAAAACAGAGAATGAAACTAAACTACCAAGGAACATAAAAACTGACTAAAAATTTCTATTGGCACGTAAAGAAAAAAAGATTGACAAAAATGAATATAGGCCTCTTACAGTCAGAAACAGGAGGATTTTTAACAGGGGAGGAGGGGGAAGGAGGGGGAAGGAGGGGGAAGGGGGGGTCTTTCAGGTCGAATTAAGTACACAAACTCAAATTACATTAGGACAAAGAAAAAGGGGGCAGCTCCCCAAAAGGAAGGGGAATGGCCCAAACAGAAACAAAAAGTACAAAGGAAACTTAAGACACGTCAAATCAAAATGTGATTGTCAGGGTCTATAACGCACCTCAGCCCCTGCAGTGCCCAAGAGACGCAGAAGGCATCTTAACACGGAATAAAGAAATGGCTCAGGCACTAAATTTGTACGTTGCTTCTGTCTTCACAAAGGAAAGACATAAATAAGTTCTGAGAGAAACAAGTTTTAGTGACGAGCTGAAGGAAATCACCATTAGGAATGGTTTTGGGGAAATTGATGGGATTGAAGGTGGGTAAATCTCCAGGGCCTGATAATCTTCATCCCATGCTATTTAAGGAAGTGGCCCTGGAAGTAGTAGATCCATTGGTGGTAATTTTCCAAAATTGGGTTTACAAAGGGGAAGCCATGCTTGACAGATTTCCCTTTTGTAAATCCAGGCTGATTTTGGTTGATTATACCACCTCTTTCAAAATGCTGTGCTATGAAATCCTTGATAATGGACTCCAGCAACTTCCCCACTACCGACATTAGGCTCAATGGTCTATAGTTCCCTGTTTTCTCTCTACCTCCCTTTTTGAATAGGGAGATTACATTAGCTACCCTCCCATCTGTAGAAACAATTCCAAAGTCCAAAGAATTTTGGAAAATGACCACCAATTGATCTACTATTGCTCGGGCCATTTCCTTAAGTACATCAGGCCCTGGAGATTTATTCACCTTCAACCACACTAAATTCCCCAAAATCATTTCTTCACTAATTCTGATTTTAGCAGCACTTCTGCATATCCCTGGGGAACATAACATCAAGCCAGATTTGAGTAAAATCCCCTTCTGCCTTCCCACCATGTGATACCAAGAAGAGGGTCAGGGGTATTTTTTATGCAAGGTTAAAAGACTTTTAATAGTGAAATGGAACATGTTGTGAAAGATCCCAAGGGATGAGGTGCGGAGAGAGAACAGAATCTAGGAGAAAGAGACAGCTTTTGGGGAGCTCAATTTGGCATTTTGTGTGACTAAAATTGGAGAGAATAAAATGAAGAATTGAAGCAAATCAGGGGAAGGAATGTACACACAACAATCATGCTCTTGAAACCAAGATATCATTTGGTGGGATAGCACAGTGGTTGGCGCTGCTGCCTTGCAGTGCCAGGGACCTGGGTTCAGTTCCAACCTCAGGTGACTGCCTGTGTGGAGTGTGCACGTTCTCCCCGTGTCTGGGTTTCCTCTGGGTGCTCCGGTTTCCTCCTGCAGTCTAGGGACATGCAGGTTGGATGGATTACCCATGATAAATTGCCCCTTGGTGTCCCAGGATGTGTAGGTTAGGGGAATTAGCTGAGTAAATATGTGGGATTACACGAAAGGGGCCTGGGTTTGATGCTCTGTTGGAAAGTTGATGTAGACTCAAAGGCTGAATGGCCTCCTTCTGCATTGTACAGACTCAATAAATCTATAATTCTTGATTAAAACTTGTGTTTCTCAGAACTTGCGGTACATTATTCATGTCTTCCTTCATAGAGACAGAAGCAAAAAAGGAATTTAGTTCATCAGCCATTTCTTTGTTCCTCAGTATGAATCATTTCTCACAAATTTGATTGAGTCTTTTGAAAGGATAACAAAGAAAGTAAATGAGGGCTGTGCAATTGATGTCGTCTACATGGACTTTAGCAAGGCCTTTGAAAAGTTACCACATGGTAGGTTGTTACATAAGGTTAAATCTCACGGGATCCAGGGTGAGGTAGCCAAATGGATACAAAATTGGCTTGATGACAGAAGCCAGACGATGGTTGTAGAGGGTTGTTTTTCAAACTGCAGGCCCGTGACCAGTGGTGTACCTCAGGGATTGCTGTTGGGTCCACTGTTATTTGTCATTATATTAATGAGTTGGATGAGAATTTAGGCAGCATGGTTACTAAGTTTGCAGATGACACCAAGATTGGTGGCATAGTGGACAGTGAAGAAAGTTATCTAGGATTGCAACGGGATCTTGATCAATTGGGCCAGTGGGTGATGAATGACATATGGAGTTTCATTTAGATAAATGGGAGGTGATGCATTTTGGTAGATTGAACCAGGACAGGACTTACTCAGTTAATGGTAGAGGGTTGAGGAGAGTAATAGAACAAAGAGCTCTCAGAGTACAGGTTCATAGCTCCTTGAAAGTGGACTCTCAGGTGGACAGAGTGGTGAAGAAGTCATTCGGCATGCTTGGTTTCATTGGTCAGAACACTGAATACAGGAGTTGGGATGTTTTGTTGAAGTTGTACAAGACATTGATAAGGTCACATTTGGGATACTGTGTACAGTTCTGGTCACCCTATTATAGAAAGGATATTATTAAACTAGAAACAGTGCAAAAAAGATTTACTAGGATGCTACTGGGGCTCGATCATTTGAGTTATATGGAGAAGCTAGATAGACTGGGACTTTTTCCTCTGGAGCGTAGGAAGCTTAGGGGTGATTTTATAGAGGACTAATAAAATAATGAGAGGCATAGATCAGCTAGATAGTCAATATCTTTCCCCAAAGATAGGGGATTCTAAAACTAGAGGGCATAGGTTTAGGGTAAAAGGGGAGATATACAAAAGGAGGTGCAATTTTTTCACACAGGGGGTGAATTGGGACTAGCTTAGGGGTCAAAAAAAGGGGCAGCATGGACAAGTTAGGCTGAACGGCCAGTGTGCTTGCTGTAAACCTTTATGACTCTACAATTTTCCTGTTCCTGACTGTAAAGGGCCTACGTTCAATTTTGTCAATCTTTTTGTCTTTACATACCTATGGAAACTTTTACAGTCAGTTTTTATATTACCCGCTAGTTTATTTTCATACTTTATCCCCCCCACAACTCCACCTTCATCAATCCCTTGGTCCTCCTTTGCTCAATTTTAAAATGCTCCTAATTGTCAAGTATTTTTCTTTTTGTTTACTAATTTGTAGTATTCTTTTTTGAATCTAATACTATCTGCAATTTCCCCTGTAAGCAATGGTTTGGCCAGTTTCCTTACCACCCTTCCGCCAAATAAGAATAAACATTATTAGGAGTTAATCTATTCATTCCTTGAATGTCTGCCATTGCCTGTCCACTTTCTTCCTTTCAGTAATGTTTTCCAGTCTATTATAGCCATCACATGTGCAATATGCTCACATCATGCCACAAATGTTGGCAGCCACTCGGATTTTTGCATTCCACTGCCACCAGGATTATTTCTCCAGAGGATTGATTTATGCTTTTAAGCAATCATTGTGGTTCTAGAGAGGTTTTGACGATGATAGGTGACATATTTGAGCAGTCAGAGATAAAACCTCCTAGCTGCCCCTCTTTCTCTGCAAAGACGTTCAGATAGTGAATCATAAAATCACACAGAAGAAGCCCTTCAGCCCATCTAGTCTACACCAATATGTGAGAAATGCCTGTGATGTGGAGTTGCCAGCTTTGGACTGGAGTAGGCACAGCAAGTAGTCTCCCAAAATCTGAGACTCACTTGATTAAGGGTCAATGCTCCGAACGCTTGTGCTACCAAATAAAACTGTTGGCCTTTAATGTGGTGTTGTGAGACTACTTACTGAGAAATACCTTACCTACCTACCTAATCCGTTTTCCCAGCACTTGACCCATAGCACTGCGTGTTATATGTATTAGTTATGTTTTGTGAAGCTGATTGCAAAGTGCGATTGGTAATTGAATACTGTAAGGTTTAAGTTTTAAGGTTCAGTGCTAGGAACTAGGGTTGGTGGCTGGAACCTTTTGTTAAATCGACAAAACATTATTTCGTATTTAAAGCTATGTTAAAGCCACCGTAAATATTTAATCAAAAGGGCTTTTCACAAGTAGGTGTACTGAGTAAGGAATCTCATTGTCCGTTCTCATTGTAAAGTGTACCTGAGGCCTGACCTGATTCCCAATCCCAGCTCTTTCCTGTTTTCCCTACTACCTCTTGACTGCAGCATTCCAGGATGAGGAACTGATCCCATTCCAAGGAGGGAAAAGCAGGATGCACCAGGCCCTGATCTCGGGCATCTTCTTACCTGTCACACCCATTCCAGTCACCAAACCAGCTCACTGATTCCCATCCTCAACCCGCCGCTCCTCCAGCCTCAGTCCGCCAATATCCCACAATCCCCGGCAGGTTGCCAGCCGCTCTCCTCCAGTATCCCACAATACCGGGCACTGGCCCAGCTGAACTCTGCCGGGACTTCCCACAGCCCTAGGCACGCCCCCAACTACGGTCTGCCAGTATCCCACAATGCAGGACAAGGCTCTACTCAGTCTCCCGCATCCCGGAGTCTTCTTTCTCCCCCTGCGCCAGCCTACAACATCCCATAATTTCCAATGTGACAGCTCAAAATCATTACGTTAATATCCATAGGTCTCAACACCGTCAAATAATAAGTAACTTTTTTAAAGAAGTTCAATATAGGCGGGGCACCAAACTCTGGGAATTATGGGATTATGGCAGACTGGGCGAGAGGAACTCCGGAGGATTGTGGGATGTTGGCAGACTTGTCGGGAGGAATCCCGGTGCATTGTGGGATACTGGCAGACGAGCTGGGAGGTCCTCTTGAGGCAGGAGTCTGCAAAAAGTGTTTTGGCCGTGGGCGGTTATTTTGATTTGTGATTAAATGGAGCTGACCGTTGGTTTCATTGTTTTAGGGCAGGCTTCCTTCACACCATTCCCAGAGAAACCAGACTAACAGGGAGGCCCAGTTGGAGAATTGTGACGAACCAAACTGAAAAAAAACATAATTTCGAAAGAACTGGCCTCATGAAAATAACTGAGCACCCAGCAGCTTGGACTGAGGGTGCACCTTAAAGTAGCCCAAAGTGGAGTATCGTCAAAGAAAATATCACACTGAGTCAAAAGAAGGCAATATTAGGTCAGGAAACTTACAAACATCCTTTCAGCATTCCCCCCTCAGGATCTCAATTACTAATCAGAGCAGAGTTTTGTCAAAGAGGTGAGTTTTAAGTGTTTTTAAAAAATGTAAATGGGAGGGTAAAAATGCACAAAGGTGTGAGAAGGCGGAGTATTACAATCTGAGATACTGGAGGCAGGTATTTTGGAGATAAAGACAAAATATTGTGGAAACGGGAATCAGAAACTGATATTTTGGAGGTTTGTGGGGCTGCAGAGGAGGCTTAATGTGGGCAGGCATAGACTCACTGGGCTGAATGGCCTATTGTGAATGATCTAGTCCTTGTGTACAGTTGGGAATATGCACCTCGTGTGCAAGCTTATTCATATTCTTCATTTGTGTAAATGATGTTTCTGTGTATTGAATGATTACAGCACGGGTAAACCATTCGGCCCATCGGGTCTGTGCTGGCTCTGTGTAAGAGTGTGTTCAGTAAATGTGCCTCCTAGTTATAGAGGAATGTGAACACTGCGGGAGGTTGGCAGCAGAAGCGGTGTGTGGTTCTGGGTGGGTGGGGAAGTTTTGGCAGATGAATGCGGAAAGAGCAGGGCTGGGTGACAGCTCTCTCAGAGTCAGCACAGACAGGCTGGCTGGCTGGGATCCTCCTGTGCAGGGCGATTGACGCAGCTTCTGACCCGGAAACAGCTCAGCTTCAGGAGAGAAAGAAAAAGAGAGCGGGGGAGGGAGAGAAAGAAAGAGAGAGAGAAAGAGACTGAGGGGGGAGAGAGAGAGCGGCGGAGGGAAGGAGAGAGCCCGGGCTGCGGTACTGGGGCCCCGGGCTCTGCTGCAGCTCCAGCTCCAGCCCCGGCCCCGGCTCCGGGCAGGATGCGGCCCCGGGCTCCGGCTCCAGCATCGGGCTCGGCTCGGCTCCGCCGGCTCCCGGGCCGGGCCCACTCCGGGCAGCAGCTGCGGGATTTCTTGCGGGCCGGGCCCGGCCTTCGCTGCTCCTCCCGCGGCCTCCTGTCGCGGCCCGGGGACAGCCGGCTGCTGAGGCTGGAGCCGGCCCGGGGAGCGGGCTCCCGGGAGCCCGGCCTGGGCCGCGCCGAGCGGCTGCTGGAGGTGCTGGAGCTGGAGAGGCCGGGCAGCCCGCAGCCCCTCACCGCCCTCATCAGCCAGCGCGGCAAGGCCGAGATCTGGGGCCGCCAGGAGGCCGGGGACTGGCAGCTGCTGCAGGCCGCCCAGCTCAGCTCGCAGCCTGGGGCCCGCCTCCTGTCGGCCGCCTGGGACGGTCACTCCATCGCCTGGTGTGAGGAGAGGTCCCGGGCCGCCGGGCCACAGTGCTGCATCTGCAGCCGGAGCCTGAGCCTCGGCCTCGGGCCCGGCCTCAGCGGCCTGTCCCTGGGGGCTGTCCGCATCGTCATGCACAACAGCCCGGCCTGCAGGCTGCTGGCGGCTGGGGAGGCCATCTACCTGCTCCCTAGCAACTGCCCGGTGCCCAGCGAAGGCCCTAGCAACTGCCCGGTGCCCAGCGAAGGCCCTAGCAACTGCCCGGTGCCCAGCGAAGGCCCTAGCAACTGCCCGGTGCCCAGCGAAGGCCCTAGCAACTGCCCGGTGCCCAGCGAAGGCCCTAGCAACTGCCCGGTGCCCAGCGAAGGCCCTAGCAACTGCCCGGTGCCCAGCGAAGGCCCTAGCAACTGCCCGGTGCCCAGCGAAGGCCCTAGCAACTGCCCGGTGCCCAGCGAAGGCCCTAGCAACTGCCCGGTGCCCAGCGAAGGCCCTAGCAACTGCCCGGTGCCCAGCGAAGGCCCTAGCAACTGCCCGGTGCCCAGCGAAGGCCCTAGCAACTGCCCCATACCCGGCAACGGCCCTAGCAACTGCCCGGTGCCTGGCAACGGCCCTAGCCACTGCCCTGTGGCTGGCAACTGCCCTGTGGCTGGCAACAGCCCTAGCAACTGCCCGATGCCCAGTGATGGCCCTAGCCCCATGAGTAACGTGGCCAAGTGCATCCTGATCTGGGATTCCCAGGAGAATATGTTGATCATCACTAGCTTGGCCCAAGGAGTCCTGGGCACCAAGAGACTGCTCCCTGGGGACCATGATTTTAGGGGTCTGGTAGTGGGTACTGCAGGCCTTTTGACTTCCCTCCCGCTACTGGACATCAGGACAGTCTCCCCTTGTGCAACTGGGCTTCTGCTGGCCACAGGCGATGGAGAGGTCAGCTTGATTGGAAATGATGGGAATATCCGGCTCCTTTGCTGCCTGAATAGGAATCTCCAGGCCGAGGACTCAGTGATGATGGAGATCTGTGGGACCACCTTGGCCTGCACAGTGGGCAGGACGTTGCAAATGTTTGACACTGAGACAGGTAGGATGAAGGAGCAGATGACTCTGGATGTCCAGCCCCTGATACTACTGCCCTGCCGGGAAATTGGTGAGATCCAGCTGTTGGCAGAGGATGGTGTCTATGTCCTGGAAATTCAGTCTTGTCACTCCAATACCACATCGGGGTGGGGAAAGGATCAATACCAGGAGGCACTGGAGCAGCTGGTCTTGGAGGAAGCCTGCAAGTATTATCAAAAGAGGAGTTTGAGTCGCAGCAGGTTAACAGTGAAGAAGCTGAAAAGTGAAGCAATGTTCCAAGCGCCCATCACCCTCTGCTCCATCTTGGCGAACCAACTCCATCTCGGGAACACACGCCAATATAACCCGCAGACCAACAGCAAACTGCACAACATTATAGCAGGGGAAATACAAAGCTACATCAACTTGGAGGAGGCCAAGTCCTGTATTATAAATGGATCAGAGAATGAGGTGACCATTTACATGGAGGAAATAACTGATCAGGAGATTCAGAGGCTGCTCCATAGTCAGCTTGATGGAGAAGCTTTGGTCTATTTGAATTCCATTTTCAGCACGTTCCCAAGGCAAGCTTGGAAGGCTATCAAAAGGACTCTGCACTTGCACCAGGACAACGAAGGGTCCCTGTCCACCAGAGCCACTGCTGACCTGTGGAGGGTCATACTCAGTCCGAGTCTCCCACCTGATCAGGCTGCTACCAATGGGGTGGTGCCAGTCTTCGAGCTGATCTGCCGCCTGATCTACCGGTTCCACCCTAAGTGGCTGCCAAAGTTTGTGGAGCTAACGCAGCAGCACCTGGCTGCTTGCCGGAACTATGGGGGAAACGAGGGACCAGAGAATGCCCCTCTGTACAAGAGAGCTCTTTCTGTCATCCCACCAACCTGCGACGGTGGGGCCGGAGACTCCACAGACACAGTCATTGAACTCCTGCTGTGCAGCAGGAGGCCGAATGCCATAATCCAAGCAGTTCGGATCCTAATTGAGCAGAGGATGTGGCAAAGAGCAGTGGAGGCCACTCATAGGTTCTCTCAGCAAGGGCCCCTGCTGAAGAAGGAGCTGTTTGCTGCCATGCTGGTCCAGATCTCCCGGCACCGAGCCCTGGATTCATACTTGGAGGAGATTTGGGAACTGTGCCCTGAGGATGCCACAGTCGCAGACATACTTGACATCATCCTGAGATCTGCGCCTTCCTCAAGCTGTGAGCTAGGGCCCTATTCAAACGATAGTAATCAGCTGACCATCAGGCTCCTGCGGCCACTGCTGGCCAAAGTATTGACACGGGGTGCAGATCAGCAGAGCACAGACGTGGCTGAGGGGCTAAAGACGCTTGTGTTCCCTCCACCCACGCCACCCAGGCAGACAAAAGGGACTATTCAAAGCAGCCCTCTGAACTTTGAACCCAGCGCTGAGGCAAACAAGCCATTGTGAACACTACTGTATAAACACTGTGAAATACAAAAAGGTTTGCACTTTCTGCTGTGAGGTCAAGTCGGAACTTTCCCCAATGTATTGTTTATATATGCTGTTTAAAGATAGCAAGGAAATTTTATAATAATGCTGCACATGCTAAGGGACCACCCAGCTGGAGAATGTGAGAACAATGACATTTATAAGCTCCCTGCCCTCTTACCTGCTAATCACCAGGCAGGTCGGAGGTGGGCATGTATTCTGACACAGACAGTACTGGGTGGACTGTGGGCACAGAAACAGCTACTCACCTAAATGCCTTTCCTTTGAAGTAGATTATTAACAGTTTTGCCAATGCTTGCCCTCGATTTTAATTACACGCCGTATTATCCTTGCCTTTAATTTCATTGGGCTGAAACCCTTTGAAAAGTGGGGTTTGGGAGATGGTTGAGAGGGTATAGCCTGGAGTTGTATTACATTGGACACAAATTATCTGACTTAAGTTCAGAAAAGAATAAACAAATGTCTTATTTATCTTGAATGTATTTGCTACTGATATTTTGTTCTCCGATAATTATGTTTTGCATAAAGGTTTTACTTGTATTGGGATAGACCAAGGCTACCGTGTGATGCTGTTAACATGGTATCTGTGGCTTCGATTGTCCACTGCCAGAAGGGAGCACCTCCATGCAGGAGAGTGTACCTGATAGTGATGGACACGCTTAATACCTGTGATCTCCATAGTACGCACTAGCAGCTGAAAAAGTTTCTCAGCCCCAATGCATCATCAGAACAATCTGCCCCTTGTGTGTGACTGGCTTGAGAGGTTGGCAAACCGGGCCACTGAGGGTTTGAGCTCTTTGTTTCAGTCCTCCTTACCTGCTGTTACTATGACCTGGCTGGTAGGATTTATGGTCAGACACTGCCCTGCTGATTAAAAGCTATAAGGAGTGACCCTCAGAGGGCTCGCAGAACATGAAATTCCTTTTGCTCTTATTGTCTGAGGGTGAAATGTTTTCTGCAGGGATAATCCCGGTCGCATCTCCTTGCATAAAACTCTCCCCTTAATCACATCGTGCTGTTCTTTGCAGATGTGATTGGGAAAGGGCTGAATCTAGTATTAGTTCATAATACAGTAAAGTTAGACATTGTTCAACACTCAGTATTGCAGTATGACCAGGACTCTGTCTGCTGAGATGAAATGGGAATTCACTCAAATTGTTTGCATTGAGCAGTGATTTACGCAATGAGTTAACTGTTAGGAAAACTGGAAGTCAAAATTCTTGCTTATCTTCTCTCCCAATGGGTTCTCTCAACACTCTCACCCTCCGTTACGGAGTAAGCACTGCTCAATGCCTGTTACCTTCTGAAGCACTTCCAATCAATCAATCTTCAGCATCAAATCTTTGAAATGCTGCTTGTCCTTATCCAGTTTTATCATCTGTTTTTATATTTTGGTTTGAAAGGAGAGGCAGGTTAGGGTCAGATAATCAAAATATAATGAGCCGTGCAGTCAACAGAAGTGGGCAAGGAAGATCACACCATTACTCTGTGATGCTGCTGGATCCTCTGCCCAGGTGGAGTGGGTTGAGGACAGTGAGTGAAATCTTGGTTAACCTGGATTCAGGGGAAGTGGGTGGAGAGCAGTCAGGACTCCGATCCCAAGACCATGTCAGTGACTACTTTCCCACTGCCTCTGTCCATATTAGAATATCAAATGAACGTTGTTTGATTTATTGTGTGTCAGGTGCATATTGAGATATTGTTTCTTGTGCGCCGTACAGACGAAACATACTGCCCATAGAGTACATGGGGGAGAAGGAAAGGAGAGGTGCAGAATAGGCAATTGCTAGGATGCAGCCTGCAAAAGAATGGTTTTGGACCTTGGCATCTCAGCAAGAGTAAAGCTTTGAGACTTCCTGTATGGTGAAGAATCCATTGCATCTAGGGCGCTGTAAGAGTCCATGCCTTTCATAGAAGGGAAAGCACTGGACTGTTTGAACAATTGCTTTATGCATGCCCTTACTCCTCTTTCATAGAGTCATAGAAAAACTACAGCACAAACAGGCCCTTCAGCCCACAAGTTGTGCCAATCATATTTCTACCTACTAGGTTTACCTATAACCCTCAATCCTATTAAGTCCCATGTACTCATCTAGAAGTCTCTTAAAAGACCCTATCGAATTTGCCTCCACCACCACTGACGGCCGCCGACTCTACTCACCCACCACCTCTAACATCTCCTCTGTACCTACTCCTCAGTACCTTAAACCTGTGTCCTCTTGTGGCAGCCAGTTCAGCCCTGGGAAAAAGCCTCTGAGAATCCATCCGATCAATATCTCTCAACATCTTGTACACCTCTATCAGGTCCCCTCTCATCATTCATCTCTCCAAGAAGAAAAGACCGAGCTCTCTTAACCTATCCTCATAAGGCATGCCACCCAATCTAGGTAACATCCTTGTAAATCTCCTGTGCACCCTTCCAATGGCTTCCACATCCTTCCTGTAATGAGGCGACCAGAACTGAGCACAGTACTCCAGGTACGGTCTGACCAGGGTCTTATACAGCTGCAGCATTATCTCCTGACTCCTAAACTCAATTCCTCGACTGATGAAGGCCAGTACACCATACACCACCTTAACCACATCCTCGACCTGCAAAGCCGATTTGAGAGTCCTATGAACTCGGACCCCAAGATCCTTCTGATCTTCCACACTGCTAAGAGTCTTTCCCTTAATATTATATTCCTCCATCTCATTGGACCTGCCAAAATGTACCATTTATCCGGGTTGAAGTCTATCTGCCACTTCTCCGCCCAGTCTTGCATTCTATGTATGTCTCGTTGCAACTTCTGACATCCCTCCAAACTATCCACAACACCTCCCAACCTTCGTGTCATCGGCAAACTTACTAACCCATCCCTCCACTTCCTCATCCGGGTCATTTATAAAAATCACAAACAGCAAGTCCCAGAACAGATCCCTGGGGCACTCCACTGGTGAGCGACCTCCATGCAGAAAAAGACCCTTCTACAACAGCTCTCTGCCTTCTGTGGGCAAGCCAGTTCTGGATCCACAAAGCAACGTCCCCTTGGATCCCATGCCCCCTTGCTTTCTCAATAAGCCTTGCATGGGAGACAAACCACATCCACCGCTCTTCCTTCGTCAATGTGTTTAGTCACATTTTCAAAAAACTCAACCAGGCTCGTAAGACATGACCTGCCTTTAACAAAGCCTTGCTGACTACTTTTGATCATACTATAAATGTTCATAAATGCTGTCTCTCAGGATCTCTTCCATCAAGTTACCAACAACTGAGGTTAGACTCACCAGTCGATAATTTCCTGGGCTATCTCTATTCCCTTTCTTGAATATAGGAACCACATCCGCAATCCTCCGGAACCTCTCCTGTCTCCACCGATGACACAAAGATCATCGCCAGAGGCTCTGCAATCTCTTCCCTCACCTCCCACTGTAACATAGGGTACATCCCATCCGGCCCCGGCGACTTATCTGTCTTGATGCTATTCAAAAGCTCTAACACATCCTCTTTCTTAATGTCAACATACTCAAGCTTTTCAGTCCGCTGCAAGCCTGCACTACAACCACCAAAATCTTTTCCACTGTGAATACCGAAGTATTTATTGAGCACCTCTGCTATTTCTACTAGTTCTTTACAAACTTTCCCACTGTCACATTTTATAGGTCCTATTCCTTCACACCTCATCCTTTTACTCTTAACATATTTGTGGAACGCCTTAGGGTTTTCCTTAATCTTACCTGCCAAGGCTTTCTCTTGACCCCTTCTGGCTCTCCTAATTTCCTTCTTAAGTTCCTTCCTACAAGCTGTATATTCCTCTAGATTCCTAACATTACCTAGCTCCCTGAACCTTTTGTACACTTTTTCTTTGACTAGATTCGTTACAACTTTCGTTCCTGTAATATACCAAAACCTCCCTGTCTCATCGGAACATTGTCGTGCAGAACTCCAGACAAATATTCCTTGAAAATCTGCCACCTTACTTCGGTACATTTTCCTGAGAATACCTCCTTCCAATTTACATCTCTAATTTCCTGCCTGATGGCTTCATATTTCCCCTTACTCCAGATAAACACTTTCCTAGCTTGCCTGATCCTATCTCTCTCCAATGCTAGTATAAAGGAGATAGAGTTATGATCTCTATCCCCAAAATGCTCTCCCACTGAGAGATCTGACACCTGTCCAGGTTCATTACCCAATACCAGATCGAGTACAGCCTCTTGTAGGCTTATCCACGTACTGTGTCAGGAAACCCTCCTGAGCACACTTAACAAACTCCTCCCCATCCAAACCCCTTACCCGAGGGATATTCCTCAATGCCTCTTCCTTTTTTGCCCCGCAGTTACTTGTTTGACAGATAAGAATGAAGATAGTCGTAAGGCTGTTTGCTTGTACCCCAGTTGACATGGTCATGTGTTCGAGTCAGTAAGGCTTAAGCAATCCCTATTGCTGCACGTGCACATAATTAAATGAATGTTAGGGATGGTATCCCAAATGTTTCCTTATTCTCCAAATAAATCAGAAGCACTGTTTTGTTGATGGAATCCTCGACTTCCTCATTTAAAATATCAAATTCTTTTAAGTATTTGAGTGTTTGTACCTGTTGCGCAATAATTTTTTGTAATTTAACTTTTCAATATGTTTCTCAGGGATTCCTTTAGTATTGTGAGGAGATCAAAAAGGGTTTGGGGAATGCTGCTCTACGCTGTCCCCCATCAAAAACTCCAGGACAAGTGCAGCAAGGGTCAGATACAGAATAAAGCTCACTCTAAATTGTCCCCCACCAAACACTCTCAGGACAGGTACAGTAAGGGTTAGATACAGAGTAAAGCTCATTCTACTGTGTCCCCATCAAATGCTCCCAGGACAGGTACAGCATGGGATTATATAGAGTAAAGCTCTCTCTGCACTCTCCTCCATCGAACACTCCCAGGACAGGTACAGCATGGGGTTAGATACAAAGTAAAGCTCCCACGTGACCATTCATTGATGTAAATTAAACCCCCTCTTTTGCTGAGATGTCATCTATCAGTGGAGTGTGACTAACAATATCTTGTTTCAAATTGTTGACATGATGTTGTCTGGGCTCGTGATCCTTTGGTATTGAGTTGGAATTTTCACAAAGTAATTTCACATGCTGCTGATTACAGTCTGTAGAATGCACAATCACTGCAAACTGGAGTAGAACCAGGCTACAAAACAGGAGTTAAACAGACTATTTGAACTGATGAAACAATTCCTCTAGGGGATTTTCACATAAAGTAAAATCTGCTTTCATGTAAGATTAACAGCACAGAAACTGGTCCAACCAGACTGTACCAGTGTTATTGCTCATACAGGCTTCCTCCCAACCTATTTCCATCTAACCCTCCGTCAACCCTACCCGGTTTCTATCTACCTCATTTCATTCTCCAGCTTCCCATAAACGTGTCCATGATATTTATCTCAACTACTTTTGTGGCAAGGAGTTCTACAGCCTTGCCCTTCTCTGGAAAATATAGATTTCTCCAAATTCCTTCTTTGATTTATCTGTCATTTATTTGTTCTCATTTTTAAGTTCTGTATAACTTTCTACATTATCGACTTTGAGTGAAGTCATATTTTTTGCCAAAATTAGCTGCCGTTAGATTATGTTGTATCTTCTGACATCTGAATAATTTTATAAACAGGTGACAGGGAGGGATTTGTTTTACTTGTTTTACTCTGAAGGGTAAACTCCACAAAGACATTCTCCCCATGTCTGGGTGGGTTTACTCCAGGTGCTCCAACTGCTCCCCACAGTCCAAAGATGCGCAGGTTAGCCAGGATTGGCCAAGATAAATTGTTTCTCAGTATCCCAAGATGTTTAGGGTAATGGATTAGCCATGGTAAATGTGTGAGGTTACAGGGATAAGGTGGGGAGAGGGCCTGGTTAAGTCACTCTGTTGGTGTAAACTCGATGGGCCAAATGGTGTCTTCTGCACTACAGGGATTCAATGATACTGTGATCAAATGAGAAGTGTAGCTGTATTTCCCTACTGTGGTATGGTGTGACGTGAAAGGATGAAACACTCAAGGTAGGGCTTGGCCTTCCATTGTCCATAAATGCAGAAAGTGATAGATCAGGAGGAAGAAATCATTTTTCAAGTGTGCAGTAAGTCATAAAATGTGGCAGGAAAAATGTTAACCAAATGAATTGTTGCCAAAATCGAAGGAGTAGTGTACCGAAACTTAAGATATCTAGTTTAATATAAAAAGACAATTGTTATTGGGGCCATGACATAAAATTACTAAACTCAAGATTAAGATGTAACTGAAGAGGAGGGCCTGTTTCATCAATAAAACTGACATCTTTATAGATTTGGAATGCAATGTTACGAAATTTTCTGATACTGAAATATACATTTTCTCTTACCATGTGTACATTTGGCTCAATTTCTAATACAGCCTTAAACATTTCACTCACATGGTCCTGGTTCTGTCATTGGCTGCAGTGTCCCTGCCAGAACACTGCCGCATCTGGGGTTAGTTTCACACAGAGCAGTGGGGTGGTTAGTCTGTGGAGCTCACGGCGCTCTGACTGAAATGAATCTCATTCAACACAATTGCAATTTTTCAGAGGAGCAATTTTTAAAAATGAAAAATGTGGGTTAATTTGAGTGAACCATTAACTCGGAAACTGGGTTTCTGGAGATTGCTGAGACTGCGAGATTCTGCCATGGAGTGATTGAAATAAAGAATGTTGATGGATTTAAGGGGGTGAAGCAGAAGGGGATGGGGACAGGGTGAGAAGAGGTAATAGGTTGTTGCGGAGTATAAACACAAATGTAGACAGGTAGGCTGAACAACCAACTTCTGTGTTGTAAGTTCAATGTATTTGTAGGAATTTCTGGGAAAAGCTGATGCTGGGTGTTTAATTGGCCTTTGCAGTCTTCCCCCACATAAAATAAAAGTGAAGTAAAATCAGTGTGTTGGGTGCCATCTGTATGATCTCCAACTTGGGCGAAGGGCCACGGTGGAGCTAATACTATGAAAGAGTGCAACATGATGCAAGAAGACATTAGAACGTTTGCAGATTCAGGCCAGTTTTATCAGGGCACTTTATTGATTGGGTAGTTAAATGACGAATGAACTTTAATGGGGGAAAATAGAACCGTAATCTACATCTTGGTCATACAAATTTTTTTAAATCATTCATGGGATGTGATGTCACTGACGAGGCCAGAATTTATTGCCTATCCTGAATGACCCTTGAGAATGAGGTGGTCAACAAGAAGGGTAAAGGGGCGCATGGCTGCCATTGGCCAAGAGCCGGTCTGTTGGAGCATTCGCCAAATTACAGCAAGACAAAGTCACCCGAAAACTAGTCCTGATTTTCATCACGATTGGAAATGCCAACCTTTTGGGAAGGTTAGCATTCTGTGGTGCAATCTGGAGTTATCTAGCAATACAGACTGAGTTCTGATCAAGACCACAAGAAACTACAAAGGCCTGTGAATGAAGCCCAGTGCATCTCACAAACCAGCCTCACATCCATTGACTCCATCTGCACTTCCTGCTGCCTCGGCAAAGCAGCCAGCGTAATTAAGTACACTACTCACCCTGGACATTCTCCCTTGCACCTTCTCCCCTATGTACTTTATGAATGATATGTTTTATCTGTATAGCACACAAGAAACAATACTTTTCACTGTGTGTGACAATAAATCAATTCAACTCAAAACATGGAACTTGTCTTCTAATGTCAACATCACCCCTCAAAAGTTGAGGGGAGGCTAGATGAATGGACCAAGTGTTTGCAAGAAATGTATGGAAGGACAGCCATGCAGGTTTGCTTCTAGGCTGAAAGCTTCTGCTGTACTGATTGTCTTTGCATACTGGGTTTCAGAGTAAATCAATAAATTATAGAAGAAAGTATACATCTGAGTAGCTTGTTAAATGTCAATCAAATTGCTAGGGGTCTGGAGTCACATGTAGGCCAGAGCGGGTAAGGATGACAGATTTCCTTCCCTAAAAAACATGGGCTTTTACAACAATCCAGCAGGTTCATGGTCATTGACACAGGTATTAGTGTTTTATTCCAGATTTATTCATTGGATTTAAATTCTCCATCTACTCCCATGGTGGAATTTGTACTTGAGTCTTTATACCCTACAACATGAACCACAACGTTGCATATGCCTGGATTGAAAGTGATCTCAGGATACAAGTTAAGGAATCATTAAATATCAGTAAAACAATTAAAAAGCACTGATTTATTTTTTTGGAATATGGAATTCAGAAGTGGAACCCTGGCCACACCACAATTAAGAGGGCAGTGTACAGTTCTGGTTTCGAGGCTCTGAAACAGGCATGGGATCAAGATTAGAGTGCATTATAGACACTCATAAATCCAATTGGGAAAGGAAGTAGAACTCACAGTGGTTTGAATGTGGAACTTGCTACCACAGGAAGTGGTTGAGGTAAATAGATGCTTTCAAAAAGAAACTTGAAGAGTACATGAAAGAAAAGGGAATCGAAATTTGTATTGAAAGGCCGAGATGATGTCATAGAATGGGAGGAAATTCATGTCATATAAGAAATGGTTGAGGACTTTGGATCTGTAGTTGTTGGAGCTTAGAAGGATGAGGGGGAATCGTATTGAGACATACAGCATACGGTGAGGCCTGGATAAACTGGACATAGCTGTTTCCACTAGTAGGAAAAAGTAGAACCAAAGGACACAACCTCAGGGTAAAGAGATGATCCTTTAAAACAAAGATGAGGAGGAATTTCTTCAGCCAGAGAGTGGTGAATCTGTGGAACTCTGCCGCAAAAGGCTGTGGAGGCCAGATCATTGAGTGTCTTTAAGACAGAGATAGATGGGTTCTTGATTAAGAGGAGGATCAGGGGTTATGGGAAAAAGACAGGAGAATGGGATGAGAAAAATATCAGCCATGATTGAGTCTGCTCCAGCATTCAATGGGCCCAGTGGTTTAATTCTGCTCCTATGTCTTATGGTCATGTGGAACACAAAGTGTAGGCTAAGTGTGCTGAATGGCCTGATTCAGTATGGTTTACTTCGTAAGCTAAAAGAATTTAAATATTTCAGCCTCACCAGATTGACAGTTCCTCTTATTGGGGAATATAAACAATATCCTTTTGAACTGAACTGATCTGATTTATTATTATCACATGTATTTGCATGCAGTTAAAAGTATCGTTTCTTGTGCGCTATACAAACAAAGCATGCTGTTCGTAGAGAAGGAAAGGACAGAGTGTGGAACTGATTGAAAGGAAGATGAAAGGTTAGATTAATGCTACCACCCGATTTAGCCAAAACAGTATTCAAAGCAGGCAGATCCACTTTGTTGAGCCTGTGTGCTTCATCTACGCAAAGACTTCATTTTAAGATATTTCTGCCTATGCAATTACATTTAAATGCCAAGCTTGAAAAAATTAACCACCTCAGCTTTAACTTGACTGCGTGTTAAAAGTCAGGAGGCATGCTGGGTCAGCTAGAAATTGACTGCAATTTTGAAAAGTACAATGCAAGCAAAACAAGCCCTTTATAAGAACTAGGAGCTGGAGTAGGCCATCTGGCCCTTCGAGCCTGCTCTGCCATTCAACAAGATCATGACTGATCTTTTCGTGGACTCAGCTCCACTTACCCACCCACTCAGCATAACCCTTAGTTCCTTTACTTGTTCAAAAATTTATCTATACTTGCCTTAAAAACATTCAATGAGGGAGCCTCAACTGCTTCACTGGGCAGGGAATTCCACAGATTCGCAACCGTTTGTGTGAAGAAGTTCATCCTCAACTCAGTCCCAAATCTGCTTCTCCTTATTTTGAGGCTATACACTCTCATTCCAGTTTCACCCGCCAGTGGAAACAACTTCCCTGCTTCTATCTTATCTGCTCCCTTCATAATCTTATATGTTTCTGTAAGATCTCCTCTCATTCTTCGAAATTCCAATGAGTGTAGCCCCAGTCTACTCAGTCTCTCCTCATAAGCCAACCCCCTCAATCCAGAATAAACCTAGTGAATCTCCTCTAGACCCCCTCCAGTGTCAGTATATCCTTTCTCAAGTAAGGAGACCAAAACTACACAATACTCCAGGTGTGGCCTTATCAGCACCTTATACAGCTTCAACATAACCTCACTGTTTTTAAACTCCACCCTTATAGCAATGAAGGACAAAATTGGGCGGCACGGTAGCGCAGTGGTTAACACTGCTGCTTCACAGTTCCAGGGACCTGGGTTTGATTCCCGGTTTGGATCACTGTCTGTGTGGAGTTTGCACATTCTCCTCGTGTCTGCATGGGTTTCCCCAGGTGCTCTGGTTTCCTCCCACAGTCCAAAAATGTGCAGGTTTGGTTTGATTGGCCAAGCTAAAGTTGTCCCTTAGTGTCCTGAGGTGCGTAGGATAGAGGGATAAGTGGGTAAAATATGTAGGGATATGGGGGTAGGGCCTAGGTGGGATTGTGGTTGGTGCATCTTGATAGGCCGAATGGCCTCTTTCTGTACTGTAAGGTTTCTATGATGATTTCTTTGAAAATTCCATTTGTCGTCTTAATTACCTGCTGCAACTGCAAACCAACTCCTTGTGATACCTGCACAAGGACATCCAGATCCCTCTGAACAGCAGTATACTGCAATTTTTTATCATTTAAATAATAGTCCGCTTTACTGTTATTCCTACCAAAATGGATGACCTCACATTTACCAACATTGTACTCCATCTGCCTGACCCTCACGCACTCATTTAGACTATCTACATCCCTTTGCAGACTTTCAGCATCCTCTGCACACTTTGCTCTGCCACTCATTTTAGTGCCATCTGTGAATTTTGACACACTACACTTGGTCCCCAACGCCAAATCATCTATGTAAATCGTAAACAATTGCAGTCCCAACACTGATCCCTGATGCACACCACTAGTCACTGATCGTCAACCAGAAAAACACTGATTTACCTCCACTCTTTGCTTTTTGTTAGTTAACCAATCCTCAATCCATACTAATACATTACCCCTAACACCATGCACCTTTATCTTATGTCGCAGCCTTTGGTGCAGCACCTTGTCAAATGCCTTCTGGAAATCCAGATAACCACATCTACAGGTTCCCTATTGTCCACTGCACATGTAATGTTCTCAAAGAATTCCACCAAATTAGACAAACTTGACCTTCCCTTCATGAATCCATGCTGCGTCTTATCAATAAATCAAAGTTTTTCATAAACAACATCTGTGAGATTGGTTTCTCTAAGTTAGAGACAGCATATGCCACACAATTTCAATAACTCAATAAGGATTGATATATTGTGGAACTGTGTGTTCAGCTGGCAGTCTGTTTTCACCAGTACAGGACTGCAGAAGAAGTTGGTCTCTCTCGCTCGCTCACAAACTCTCACTCTCTCTCTCACGCTCTCTTTTTCTTGTTCTCTCTCATTCTCTCTCTCTCTGTCGCTGTCTCTCTCTGTCGCTGTCTCTCTCTGTCGCTGTCTCTCTCTGTCGCTGTCTCTCTCTCTCTCTCTCGCTCTCTCTCGTTCTCTCTCTCACTTGCTGTATTTCTCTCTCTCGCTCTCTCTCTCTTTCCCATTATCTCTCGCTCTCTCATTCTCTCACTCTCTCTCTCTTGCACTCTATCTCTCTTTCCCTTGTGCTCTCTCTCGCTCTTTTTTGTCATTCTCTCGCTCTCTCTCGCACTGTCTCTCTTTCTCTCGCACTCTCTCACTCTCGCTCTTTATCTCGCTCTCGCTTGTTGTTTCTCTCGCTGTCTCTTTCTAGCTCTCTCACTCACCCCCCTTCGCCCTCCCTCGCTCTCGCCCTCCCTCACTCTCGCCCTCTTTCTCTCTCGCCCTCTTTCTCTCTCGCCCTCTTTCTCTCTCGCCCTCTTTCTCTCTCGCCCTCTTTCTCTTTCTCGCCCTCTCCCTCGCCCTCGCCCCCTCCCTCGCCCTCGCCCCCTCCCTCGCTCTCGCCCCCTCCCTCGCTCTCGCCCCCTCCCTCGCTCTCGCCCCCTCCCTCGCTCTCGCCCCCTCCCTCGCTCTCGCCCCCTCCCTCGCTCTCGCCCTCGCTCTCTCCCTCGCCCTCTCCCTCGCTCTCGCCTCCTCCCTCGCTCTCGCCTCCTCCCTCGCTCTCGCCCCCTCCCTCGCTCTCGCCCCCTCCCTCGCTCTCGCCCCCTCCCTCGCTCTCGCCCCCTCCCTCGCTCTCGCCCTCGCTCTCTCCCTCGCCCTCTCCCTCGCTCTCGCCCTCTCCCTCGCTCTCGCCCTCTCCCTCGCTCTCGCCCTCTCCCTCGCTCTCGCCCTCTCCCTCGCTCTCGCCCTCTCCCTCGCTCTCGCCCTCTCCCTCGCTCTCGCTCTCGCCCTCGTCCTCTCCCTCTCCCTCGCTGTTCGCTCTCGCCCTCTCCCTCGCTCTCGCCCTCTCCCTCGCTCTCGCCCTCTCCCTCGCTCTCTCCCTCGCTCTCGCCCTCTCCCTCGCTCTCGCCCTCTCCCTCTCCCTCGCCCTCTCCCTCGCCCTCTCCCTCTCCCTCGGTCTTGCCCTCTCCCTCACTCTCGCCCTCTCTCTCCCTCGCTCTCGCCCTCTCCCTCGCTCCCGCGCTCTCGCCCTCCCTCTCCCTCGCTCGCCCTCCCTCTCGCTCTCGCCCTCCCTCTCCCTCGCTCTCGCCCTCCCTCTCCCTCGCTCTCGTCCTCCCTCTCCCTCGCTCTCGCCCTCCCTCTCCCTCGCTCTCGCCCTCTCTCTCCCTCGCTCTCGCCCTCTCTCTCCCTCGCTCTCGCCCTCTCTCTCCCTCGCTCTCGCCCTCCCTCTCCCTCGCTCTCGCCCTCCCTCTCCCTCGCTCTCGCCCTCCCTCTCCCTCGCTCTCGCCCTCCCTCTCCCTCGCTCTCGCTCTCGCCCTCCCTCTCCCTCGCTCTCGCCCTCCCTCTCCCTCGCTCTCGCCCTCCCTCTCCCTCGCTCTCGCCCTCCCTCTCCCTCGCTCTCGCCCTCCCTCTCCCTCGCTCTCGCCCTCCCTCTCCCTCGCTCTTGCCCTCTCCCTCGCTCTCGCCCTCTCTCTCCCTCGCTCTCGCCCTCTCTCTTGTTTTCTCTCTCGCTCTCTCTCTCTTTTTCTTGTTCTGTCTCGCACTCTGTCTCTCTCTCTCTCTCTCTCGCTGCCTCTTTCTCGCTGTCTGTCGTTCTCTCTCTCGCTTGCTCTGTCTCTCTCTCTTGCTCTATCCCTCGCTGTCTCTCTCTCACTCGCTCTTTTTCCCATTCTCTCGCGCTCTCTCATTCTCTCGCTGTGTATTAAGATGTGTATTGCCTGGACATGCAAAATTTCATTAACTTTCCTGTCTGGAAACAATACACATCTTTTTAACCTGAGCTTAAAGCTCTCTCCAATGACTCTATGACTCTAATTGATTAGCTGTAAAGACTCACATTCCAATCACTATGCATGTAAATTGAGTTTGTGTCTTTGTGCCCTGTGTGTGATCAGAACTCCCAGCCACCTGATGAAGGACAGCCTGTTCCGAAAGCTTGCGCGTTTGCTACAAATAAATTTGTTGGACTTGAAGCTGGTGTTGTGGGATTTCTTTCTGTTTTACCCCAGTCCAACACTGGCATCTCCACATCATGTCATCATATTCCCAGCAATCTGGGGACTTTGTGGTCTCTAAGTTACAGGGGCATGAAGAATTTACTATTCCCTGCTCCAAGGCTCTGTGGCCAATGCAAAAGGCTTTCAATTTTTGTTTTGGTGGCCATTTCACACATTAAGAAAATTCACGTTGTTCACATGATGAACACTGTCTCAGTCACAGAAAGAATGGAATTAATATGAAAGAACTTACATTCTTGTAAAGAAAATACCTTTCATCATCTCAAAGTGCTTCAAAATCAGCAGTATATATTTCAACTGTAGCCATTGGTGTAACGGAGGGAAGTTCAGCAGTTTATACACAGCAAGGATCCCCAAATAACAATAGATATCCTTTCATTTGTTTCCAGATGAGGAATAAAAATTGGTCCAGTGACACTTCGATAACTCCCTTGCTATTCTTGCAAGTGTTGTCTGAGATCTTCTGTGTTCACCTTAGAGGGCAGATGGAGACCCGTTTTAATCCAAATGAAGGCACTGGCAACAATGTAGCACACACTCAATCCTGCATTGGAAAATCAGCCTGGAATGGGATTTGAACTCAAAACCTATTGACAGGGATATAAGGAGATTGGAGGTACCGAGTCTCCGCTTTCCAGAGCCAAACGCTGTCCTTACCATGTGGCCATTCGCCATGTTTTGGCCTTGGAGGGAGTGCAGAGGAGGTTTACTAGGCTGATGCCGGAGTTGAGGGGGTTGAGCTATGAGGAGAGGCTGAATAAACTACGCTTGTACTCGTTAGAGTTTAGAAGAATGAGGGGAGATCTCATTGAGACGTATAAGATGATGAATGGGATGGATAGGACAGAGGTGGAGAGACTCTTCCCGCTCAGAAAGGACAGTAGGACTAGGGGGCACAGCCTCAAGATAAAGGGGGGGGGGGGTTTAGAACGGAGTCGAGGAGAAACTTCTTCACTCAAAGGGTGGTGAATCTCTCGAATTCTCTGCCCATTGAAGTGGTGGAGGCTACCTCGCTAAATATTTTTAAGACGCGGGTTGATGGGTTTTTGATAAGAGAGGGGATTAAGGGTTATGGGGAGAGGGCGGGAATGTGGAACTGAGCCACAACAGATCAGCCATGATCTTATTGAATGGTGGGGCAGGCTCGAAGGGCTAGATGGCCTCCTCCTGCTCCTATTTCTTATGTTCTTATGTGTGACCAAAGACAATGAATACCAGTGAGCTCTTCAACTGTGATGGGCATCATAACTGAGCCCAATGTGATGTTCTGCAGAAACCCACCCATGCATTCTCCTGATCAGGAATAGCAATCAGGATTGGGAAGTCTGACCCATATTACCCATCCTGTCATTTGATTTGATTTATTATTGTCACATGTACACAGTGAAAAATATTGTTTCTTGCATGCTATACAGACAAAGCATGCCATTCATAGAGAAGGAAACGAGAGAGTGCAGAATGTAGAGTCAAAGATTGAATTAGAAGGTATGTTGGGCACGGTTTGCAACAAGTCTCCTCACTCCGGCACCATCTTGGAATATGGGGAAAATGTGCAAACTCCACGTGTCAATCAAAGTATCCCCTAACCACCACCTTTTCCTGAGATAAGCTACCCCAGCACTGATAGAGTTTCCAACTGAATCAGTCAGAGAATTCACTTTAGTGTCTTGAAGTTGTTAGTTTTGTAACCGGCCGTATCCGCCAGATACCCGCTAGCGTGGCAGCCACCAGACAACTCCCGGTTTCGTTGACACCATTAGGTCTCCACCGGTCGAGTTCGGAGCGCCAGGGGCAAATTCCCCAGCCGGTAGCCCTCCCGATATATTCCCCTTTTCTCCCGATTATAGACTTAGACGACCACGGGCTGTCTCGTTCGATCACAGTTTATTATACAATCTTGCAAGATCGGGTGAGCTGGTGCGCACACCTTACACGCGTGGACAACACATTTTATACTGTTTTTCAAACATTGTGATGGCTTGTATTGTGTTATTCCCCCTTATTTGGCTGTTAACCTTGTTAACTTTAAACAATGTAATGGCTTGTATTGTGTCATTCCCCCTTATTTGGCTGTTAACCTTGTTAACTTTAAACACTGTAAATGGCTTGTATTGTGTCATTCCTTCAATTAACACTCTCTCAACTCCCATTTTGCGCTTAATCTCATCACTGCGGTTATCTGTTTCGTGTAACCTAGTTAACTGTCTGTCATGTGCCTCCCCCTTTCTGTATGCTGCTGAACTCGTCCATCACTGTTGATTGTACTGTTAGCTCTTGCAGCCTTAAAAATTACACTACTTCTCACAATCCCCCTTTTTCTTTTTACTGTCTGTAATTTTTTTTTTACTAGCATCCCTTTTTCCAGATCTAGTTCAGATATGCGCGAGTAGGTTGTTCCAGTTCGGCTAACATACTATCCACTTGCTCGTCCCAATCTTCATCATCGGGAGACCTATCTAGGAGGGTCTCCCTTTCCTCCCTTTCCAAGTGAATTCCCACCACCCCTCCATCAGTGACATCCCGTTTCATAAGAGCCGTCTCTATCAGTCTCTGCGTTAATCCCCGAATGCAGGGAATAACGCAGCATCCTAAGGCCGCCAGGACCCCTGATACCACCATGAAGGATACTAACATTGATACTACCACCCCTTTCCATCTCCCGAACCATTCGTCCAGCCACCCGGTCCAGTCGGTGTTTGCCCCCGAATGCTCTGCCAACTCGTCGGCTAGAGTTGACAGCCCCTCAGAGCCCGGGTGATTGATCCGTCGGGAGCGGTATTGTTGGGGATGAAAGTACAGCATTGAGTCCCGATCATAACACAGACTCCCCCTTTCTCGGCCAGAATCATATCCAGAGCTAGTCGGTTCTCCCAGGCCATTCGGGACGTAGCATCTAACTGTTCCGCTATCCCTTTTATAGCATCCCGGGTATAGTTTATGAACCTCTGTTGGTTATAATATATGTAGTTTATCCAATCTACATTTTTGTTGATAGTGACCCACCAGAACAGAGATTCGAACCCTGCCGCTATTTGATTCCTGGCTTTATGTTCATCCGGGACCCCTCTGGGTACCCCGATGGAATCCAGGTAAATCCTGTCATCAAACGACGAGGGGATACTGCGGCGCTTCCAGGTTGTCCGGGGGGTAACCTTTGTTCCCTTTCGTTCAAAGGCTAGGGTGAATGGTATGGCTAGTTGTACTATGGCACACGTCCCAGTCCATTTCCGGGGTAAGGTGGCTCGTAGTTCTGCACCCCCGCAGTACCACCAAAGGTCGGCCCGGGGGACCTGTATCTGGGAATAATTCCCACCATCCTTAGTAGTGTTTACTTGGATGACCTGCTGACACAGAGTCAGGCTCCCAACGTTCTGATCCCACTCTTTCCCCATCCTCTGTATGCAGGTTTGATGGACACCCGATGCCCCGGAAAAGGAGGGCGCCTGGGAATATCGGTTGTGCTGGACCGGTGGGAACGTTAAGCCCAGAGACTGACATGTGGGATCTTCCCAGGCGGTTCGGTGTTGGTACAGTTTCACCAAACACTCAATTCCACCTTCTTTTAGTGTAGGGAGCGAAACCACCTGCGGACTCGGTCTACTACCCGCGCACGCATAACAGTTGTCTTTTCCAAGACTCTGGACAGTATACCGAACCCACTCCAACCATGCGTTAATTTCCCTGAACCCTGTCTCTATCTCTACGGTCTCCCTTAAATCTTTTATCTGTATCACTTTAACCTTTTCAGAGTTCCCAGGAGTCAGGGCAGTTACACGGGGTATGGACGAGTTTGTGGCTGTTGCCTCTTGGAGGGTAATTCTTACACAGCACAGCCGCTCCTCCTGAACCCGTACTCCAAGTACCTGACCCTCTAGCCCAGTGTGCAGATTTTTCTTGACCACCCAGTTGGTTTGTTTTATGGTCAGATAAAGGGGGTTGCACTGATCTATTCCACAGTCCCTCGGGTAGATCGCTTTCGGCACCAATGTTATTCTTTCCCGTACCCCAAGAGCTTGATCCTCTCCCAATCCCATCCCCAGAAATAGTAGCTCCATCGATTTTCCCTGATATTTCTTTTGTCTCGCCAGGCTGTTTTTAGGGTCATTTAGTTCCCCCGCTGTCCCACATGGTACCATCCGGCATAAATCTATCTCTAATACCTGTGTCTGGGTTGCTTTTTGTACAGTAAGACTGTATTGCTGACCAGCATTTTTCCCTTCCTCAGCGTACCACCTATCTACCGCGTCCCCTTTCCATCCCCCTCCCACCAAAGTTACAGTGTACACCAGCAAGAGTACAAGCCACATTTTTGAATTCTCGTGCCCTGACCAAAGTGTCCGTTCAGTTGTCTTCTGCTGGATTGCTTCTGTCCGGGGTTGAGAGGATGTTCTCGTCCGGTGCCGGTACGGGCCCCTTTGCTCGGGTGTAGTGAGTCCAGCCTCATTCTGCTGTTCGGACAGCTGTTTCAGTTGTTAGTAACACCAGGAAAGGGCCGTCCCAGACCGGGTCTAGGGTCTTCGGTTTCCAGGTCTTGATGAGAACCCAGTGTCTGGGCTTGATCGAGTGAACCGCGAAAGCCAAGGGCGGTGTCTGGGCTGAGTCCCTGTTGGCGCAAATGAGAGAGAGCAGATACCAATGCTTCAACATATTTTTTTTACAAAGACATCCCTGGTTTCAAAAATAGGCAGCTCACCTCGAGGTCCCACAAAGGGAAGACCGAACATCATCTCATATGGGGAAATCCCTAAATCTCTACGTGGTTGCGTTCGTATTCGGAGTAGGGCAAGGGGCAAGCATTTTGTCCAGGGTAAGCCGGTTTCCACTGTCAATTTTGTGAGTTGTGTTTTGAGGGTCTGGTTCATTCTCTCTACTTTCCCTGAGGAAGGGGGATGCCAAGGAGTGTGGAAGTCCCAGTCTATCCCCACCGCACGCATTACACCCTGCAGCACTGTCGAAGTAAAGTGGCTTCCCTGGTCGGAATCTACCGCTCGGGGGACCCCAAACCTCGGAACAATCTGTTCTAGTAGGATCTTGGATACCTGACTCGCGACCGCAGTGGCGGTGGGGAAGGCTTCTACCCATCCCGTTAAGTGATCCACCATTACCAGGAGATATTTCAGTCGTCCGATCGGGGGAAGTTCAGTATAGTCAATCTGGATATACTCGAAGGGCCGGTATGCAGGGGCCCGGCCCCCTCCCCTAGTCTGTCGTAACCCCCTTTTGTTCACCTTCCGGCATATCAGGCAGTCCTGCGTGACCTGTTGGGCCACCGTATGGACCCCTGGGTGGGCATATTGCCGCAGGAAGGCATCGCACAACGCCTGGGTTCCCCAATGGCTCCCCTGGTGTAGCTGGGTCAGAACTTCCCTGGTTAGGGATCGGTTCAATAACTGACGTCCATCTGGTAGCAGCCACCTCCCTTCCTCTCCCTTTTCCCCTCCGATCATCCTGAGCTCTTCCTCCTCTTTTTCTGTGAACACTGGCACTTCTTGTATCTCCGATACCTGTGGTATCCACGCCAAACAGTCGACCAGGTCCCCCTCCATCCCTGCTATTCTAGCCTGTTCATCTGCTAAGCGATTCCCCGTGGCTTCTGGGCCAACCCCTTTTTGATGCCCTCTAATGTGGACTACTGCTATCTCCCGTGGTTTTAACAGATCTTCCAAAATCTTAACAACTAGTTCCTCATGTACCAACTCCTTGCCGCGGCTGTTAATCATGCCTCGCTCTTTCCAGATCTTTCCAAAGGTATGTACCACCCCATAAGCGTATTTTGAATCTGTGTATATAGTCCCTACTGATCCTTCCAGGCTGGTCAGGGCGCGGTGGAGGGCATACAACTCGCAAGTCTGTGCCGACCACGAAGGGGGCAACCGCCCCCGTTCCTCTACCTTCCATCCCTCTTCGTTAATTATGGCATACCCGTTATGCCTCTTGCCCTCCACCATCCTAGAGGACCCATCAATGTACCACCTCTGTCCCGTGTGCAAGGGTTGATCTCGTAGATCCTCCCGCACCTTACTTTGTAATTCTACTATGTCCACACACAGATGTTCAAGGGTCCCCTCCGCCTCCCCTCCCAGGAATTCCGCTGGATTCTGACACGTACTAAGTTCTAGTTTCAGGTCATCTCGATCTAGTAATATCGCTTCATATTTCAAGATCCTCGAGTCTGTTAACCAGCGGCCCGCTTTTTGGTTTAAAATTGTCCTCACCTGGTGTGGGGTAACCACCGTGAGTGGCGCCCCAAAGGTGAGCTTTCTACTCTCCTCTACCAATTTTGCCGTGGCTGCTACCGCTTGGACACATTCGGGCCACCCTCGGGATACAGGATCCAGAATCTTTGACAGGAAGGCCACCGGTTTCCTGTGTCCTCCCCATTCCTGGGTCAGTACCCCGAAGGCTGTGCCCTGTTTTGCATTGGTGAACAATAAAAAAGTCTTATCATAATCCGGTAAACTCAGGACTGGGGCAGTCACTAGTTTTTGTTTCAGGCTGGTAATCAAATCTTCCCCCTCCCTATCCCACCAGATTTTATCTGGGGCCCCTTCAACCAGGCGTAAATACAGATCCTTCGTCAGGGGGGCATAATTATCTATCCAGAGTCTGCAATATCCGAGTAGACCCAGAAATTTCCTGAGTTCTCGTTTCGTTCTAGGGAGTCCAATCCTACAATTCCCCTGATTCTTTCAGGACTTATTTTACGCTGGCCACAGCTAATTAGATGCCCCAGATATCGAACTTCCCGTTCTGCATACTGTAACTTTTTCTGACTCACTCTTAGCCCCTGTTCCGCGAGAAAGTTAAGCAGGGCATTGGTCCCAGTTTGAACTAGCCAGTCGGAGGGCCCCGAAAGTAAAAGATCATCTACAAACTGTATCAATTTTAAGTCTGGGGGTAAAACTAGGCTCTCTAGGACCTGTTCCAAAATTTGCCCGAATAGGTTCGGAGATTCCGTAAAGCCTTGTGGAAGAACCGTCCACCGGTATTGTTGTTTTCTTCCCATGTCCGGGTCTTCCCATTCAAAGGCGAACAGGTCTCGGCTATCTGGGTCAAGGGGACATGCCCAGAAGGCGTCCTTTAAGTCCACCACACTGAACCAGCTGTGGTCTGGCGGAATCCGCCCTAGGATGGTGTAGGGGTTAGGGACTACCGGGTGACGGACTTGTACAATTTTATTTATTTCTCTTAAGTCCTGGACCATCCTGTAGTTACCATCAGGTTTCCGGACAGGCAAAATGGGGGAATTATACTGGGACATACAGGGCTCTATCAACCCATCTGAAATTAACTCCTGTACCACCCCGCTAAGTCCCCGGCGCCCCTCCCAGGAGATCGGGTACTGTCGGACTCGTACCTCCGGGCTTCCTGCCTTTAGGGTAACTTTTATGGGGGTCACCGATACACGATTACCCTTGGCCGTCCACACTTTGGGGTTTATTTGTTCCATTTGCTGTTCATCTAGGTAAGCCATAGAGATCAGCAATTCTTCATTCTCTCCCACACTAATTTGAATCCCAAATTTTACTATTAAGTCTCGGCCCATCAGTCCGTAAGATAGATGGGGCAGGTGAAGGAGTTCTGCCGTGACCCTCTCGCCCTCCCATTCAATTTCTAAAGGAGTGAAAAGCCGGGCCCGGAAAACCCCCCCTTTTACCCCTGAAATGTTAAGCGTACGAGTTTGGTAATTACTCCCTTTGGGATGAATGGGAATTGCAGACCTCCCGGCGCCTGTATCTACTAAAAACGTCACCTCCTCCCTTTTCTGGCCCACCCTCAAGTTTACCAGGGGTTCTTGGTAGGCCCTTATTTCGAGTGCCCCCCGGTCTCCCTAGTCTACCGAGTACTCCATCTCATAGATCCCCTCTCGCTCCTTCCTTAAGTCTGGGCATTCCCTTTTAAAATGTCCCAATCGGCCGCAATGGTAACACCCGGCCGGTCGCGGTCGTTCGTTTCCATAGGGTCGTCCATGGCCCCGGCCGCGGTTTTCCCTCCCTCCGTTATGCCAACCTCCTCTAGACCGTCCTCTACCTTCCGTTCGTCCTTCTTCTACCATTCCTGTGGATTTGCAAACTTCCCTTACAGCGGCTACCATCATCTTGGCTTTTTGTTTCTCCCTTACCGCGTCCCTCTGAACAAACACTCTCTGCGCTTCATGCAACAGATCCCCAATATCTTTCCCACTCCAGTCCTCAATTTTCTGCAGTTTCTTTTGTATGTCTGGCCAGGATTTGGTGACAAAGTGGACTTTCAACATTCCTCGCCCTATTTCCCCATCTGGATCGAGGCTGGAGTATTTCCGGACCGATTCCCTAAGTCTATCCAGGAACGCACTGGGTGACTCATCTTTACCTTGGGAAACCTCGAAAGCTTTACTTAGATTCTGTTGTTTGGGGACACAGGTCTGTATTCCCCTAATTATCAAATTCCGGAGATCGGACATATGAGTTCTCCCAATCTGGGTATTATGGTCCCAATTTGGGTCTTGGAGGGGATATTTCTCCTCGCCCTGGACCCCCTGTTGGTGTTCGCGGTCCCAAATTTCCATAGCCTTCTTCCTGATCATACCCCTCTCATCATAATTAAATAATACTCTCATCATGGCCTCCAACTCCTGCCACGAATACAAGTTAGGGCCCAGGAATTGGTCAAGTTGAGCTGCCACCGCCTCGGGGTCTTCTAATAAAGGTGGCAGCTCCTTCCTGAATTGCCTAATATCCCCGGTATTTAAAGGGACTATCACATATCCTGTATCTCCCCCCCCCAAAGGGGACCTCTCGAAGGGGTTTCATTTTAACCACTTCTTGGGGTTTTTTGTTCTCAACCTGCTGCCTGGCCTCTTTTTGTTCCCTAGTTTTACTTCTAGTACTAGGTCCCGAGGACTCTGACTCCGACAGTGAGGAAGTCTTAGATGCTGATGGCCCGGGGTCTTCCCTGGAAGGGCCGGGGGTGTCTCTTTGTCCACCTGTGGTGTCTCCCTCGGGTTTGTCGCGAGACCCGTCATAGGGTGGGGGCGAGTGGGGTCTAGGGGCCGGCGGGGGTGGCAAAACGTCCAATACTTCCCACGGACGGGACTGACCACGACGGGACTGACTACCCTGATGGGGGAACATGGCAAACACGTTTAACGGCGGAGAGGTATTCAGGGGACCGGATCCCTCCCAACAAGCTGCATATTTTATCTCTTCAGGGTTTGGCTTTGACCTTCCATTTACACACAAGTTTAACAGTTGACATACCCAATCTTCGTCCGAACCGTATTTTGGCCAGAACACGGTCGGTGGTCGGATTGGTTCCTTAGTCCAAATAAAACAACAATACTTAATCATTACTTTCCGATTGAGGCCCCGGGTTTTCTCAGAATCTTCCCAATTACTTAATTTCATTCCCAACGGACTATCCGGCGGTATGCCGTTTGACCCCTTTGCCTTACTTCTCCTTCCGTCCCTCGTCTTAGACGATTTTCCTCCCATAATAGGTCACCTCGTCCTCTTGGGTTGCTTCCAAACCCTCAAACAGAACTGTCCTATTATGTGGTCAAACAAGGAAGAGACCACTCTCAACTTCTAACCGTAATTTTGTTCTTGGAGAGTAATTCTCTTACCTTGCCCCGTGCACAGAGTTGTCTGACCTTTATTCCTGTACGTCCCTTCGTCCGTTAAACCTAAACACAATTTGAGCTGAAAAACCCGAGGCAGTGAATCAGACCCCGAGAGCAGCCAGTGGTTCTTACTTTATCTTTAATTTAAGCCCAATTAGAAGTTTTTCTTTGTCTCGCTCGTGGTCGGGTTCTGAACTCAGTAAGTCTGTGTAAATATACACGGTGACGCGTCTGGTTATTACTGAGATCAATTCCCTAGTCCAAACGAGAGGGCCAGGTATATAAGTGATCCCGGACGAGCCCCCAAATTGTTAGTTTTGTAACCGGCCGTATCCGCCAGATACCCGCTAGCGTGGCAGCCACCAGACAACTCCCGGTTTCGTTGACACCGTTAGGTCTCCACCGGTCGAGTTCGGAGCACCAGGGGCAAATTCCCCAGCCGGTAGCCCTCCCGATATATTCCCCTTTTCTCCCGATTATAGACTTAGACGACCACGGGCTGTCTCGTTCGATCACAGTTTATTATACAATCTTGCAAGATTGTATAATAAACTGTGATCGAACGAGACAGCCCGTGGTCGTCTAAGTCTATAATCGGGAGAAAAGGGGAATATATCGGGAGGGCTACCGGCTGGGGAATTTGCCCCTGGCGCTCCGAACTCGACCGGTGGAGACCTAACGGTGTCAACGAAACCGGGAGTTGTCTGGTGGCTGCCACGCTAGCGGGTATCTGGCAGATACGGCCGGTTACAAAACTAACAAAGTGTATGAAGATAAAAATTCCCTGGTGCTTTCCAGACTGGGCCAACCCAGGATCCAGATACAATTTGGCATTTCACTCCCCTGAGCGGCAATTGGTTGACATCTGAAGCAGACCCACGTGACTGAGACATTGTGAATGTACAGTAAACACATTACTGGTGAAACCAGTACTCATTAACTAGACTGAGCCTTTTGGAGGGCAGGCAGGACTGTTCTTAAACACTGTTGTATTCATTGTTGTTCTGAAGTCATGTGTTACTATTTACAGAGTTTTGCAATAAGGCAATAAATTTAATTTGAGGAATGTGATATGGATCTCAAACTATTCCAGAAAATAAACCACCACAGAATATATATCAGTAGGAGAGGATCTTGCTATGCATGAGAACAATAACCCCAAATCTGAAATAGAATTTTAGAGTAAAGAAGGAGGCTATTCAGCCCATCATGCCTACTTTATTCATTTATCTTGGAGTTTGAGGACCAGAGGTTGTACAGGATATGCACAGAACGTTGAGCGTGGCATTGTGGAATCAAGCCAGAGCAATAGTCACCAGCTGTGAAATAGGGGGTGGACACAGTAAGAAGTTTCACAACACCAGGTTAAAGTCCAACAGGTTTATTCGGTAGTAAACGCCACAAGCTTTCTGAACGCTATTCCTTCATCAGGTGAGTGGACAAATAAACCTGTTGGACTTTAACCTGATGTTGTGAGACTTCTTACTGTGTTTACCCCAGTCCAACACTGGCATCTCCACATCACAAATAGGGGGTGGCACAGTGGTTAGTGCTGCTGCCTCATGACACCAGGGACCTGGGTTCGTATTCCAGCCCCAGGTCACTGTGTGGAGTTTGCACATTCTTCCTATGTCTGTGTGGGTTTCCTCCAGGTGCTCCGATTTCCTCCCACACTCCAAAAGTGTGCGGGTTAGGTTGATTAGCCATGCTGAATTGACTCTAGTGTCAGGGGATTAGCTGGGTAAATATGTGTGGCTACGGAAATAGGGCTTGAGTGGGACTGTGGTTTGTACAGACTCGATGGGTTAAACAGTCTCTTTCTGCACTGTAGGGATTATATGATTCGAACACTCTCACATTGAATGTGGTCTCAAGATTTGGACCCTGTGAACCCAGTGTACAAGTTTTTCTTTCTATCCTGTTGTTCCCTGAACTTGTGCTATTGATGATGTGGAGATGCAGGCGTTGCACTGGGGTAAGCACAGTAAGAAGTCTCACAACACCAGGTTAAAGTCTAACAGGTTTATTTGGTAGCACAAGCCACAAGCTTTCAGAGCTTGTGTTCAAAACAGGGCACACAAAGACACAAACTCAATTTACAAAATAATGGTTGGAATGCGAGTCTTTACAGGTAATCAAGTCTTAAAGGTACAGACAATGTGAGTCGAGAGAGGGTTAAGCACAGGTTAAAGAGATGTGTATTGTCTCCAGACAGGACAGTTAGTGAGATTTTGCAAGCCCAGGCAAGCCGTGGGGGTCACAGATAGTGCGACATGAACCCAAGATACCGGCTGAGGCCGTCCTCGTGTGTGGAATTTGGGTATCAGTCCCTGCTCGGCAACATTGCGTTGTGTGTTGTGAAGGCTGCCTTGGAAAACGCTTACCCAAAGATCAGAGGCCGAATGTCCGTGACCGCTGAAGTGTTCCCCGACTGGAAGGGAACACTCTTGCCTGGTGATTATCAAGCGGTGTTCATTCATCCGTTGTCATAGCGTCTGCATGGTCTCCCCAATGTACCATGCCTCGGGACATCCTTTCCTGCAGCGTATCAGGTAGACAAAGTTTGCCGAGTTGCAAGAGTATTTACCATGTACCTGGTGGATGGTGTTCTCACGTGAGATGATGGCATCCATGTCGATGATCTGGCATGTCTTGCAGAGGTTGCTGTGGCAGGGTTGTGTGGTGTCGTGGTCACTGTTCTCCTGAAGGCTGGGTAGTTTACTGCGGACAATGGTCTGTTTGAGGTTGTGCAGTTGTTTGAAGGCAAGAAGTGGGGGTGTGAACATAAGAACATAAGAAATAGGAGCAGGAGTAGACCATCTAGCCCTTCGAGCCTGCCCCGCCATTCAATAAGATCATGGCTGATCTGTCGTGGCTCAGTTCCACATTCCCGCCCTCTCCCCATAACCCTTAATCCCCTCTCTTATCAAAAACCCATCAACCCGCGTCTTAAAAATATTTAGCGAGGCAGCCTCCACCACTTCAACGGGCAGAGAATTCCAGAGATTCACCACCCTTTGAGTGAAGAAGTTCCTCCTCAACTCCATTCCAAACCGCCCCCCCTTTATCTTGAGGCTGTGCCCCCTAGTCCTACTATCCCTGTGGGGATGGCCTTGGCGAGATGTTCGTCTTCATCGATGATATGTTGAAGACTTCAGAGAAGATGTTGTAGCCTCTCTGCTCAGGGGAGAATTTGTGCTATTGAACAGTTAAAAAACAGTGAAGCCAGTTTTCTATTTGAGCTACTCCTTGCTACCACCTCGTGGCCTGTGGCTGCAACTACATGCAGGCACAAACACTTTAACTGGGGACCTGCACAGATTCACAGGATTGTGACAGTGTGCACTGACTATGAACATCACTGTATCAGACAAGGAAGCTGGATGGAATTTACAGCAGGGGTTATGGCCAAATAGTGAATTTTATACTTGTAACCCAACAGTGAATTTCACAAGAAACAGCAAGGCAAACAAACATTTATATCTCTACAAACTGTAGCAACAAAGAGAGGCAAAGAGATTTAGTGAGAGAATTCTAGAACTAGGGTCCAGACAGCTGAAGACACAGCCAATAATGATAGAGTGGTTAGCACTGCTGCCTCACAGTGCCAGGGAGCCGGTTCCGATTCTTGGCTTCAGTCACTGTCAGTGTGGAGTCTGCACGTTTTCCCCGTGTCTGCGTGGGTTTCCTCCAGGTGCTCCGGTTTCCTCCCACAGTCCAAAAGACGTGTTGGTTAGGTGCATTGGCCGTGCTAAATTCTCTCTCAGTTACCTGAACAGGCACCGGAGTGTGGCGACTAGTGGATTTTCACAGTAACTTCATTGCAGTGTAAATGTAAGCCTACTTGTGACACTCATAACTAAACTTTAAAAACTTAATATCCGGGTATAGGGGCACCTTCAAGTGGAACATACTGTATGAAGACAAGTCAAACTTGATTGCACTTTCTGTAATTTTCTAATTGAAATATTTTGAAATTAACTTTTACAAACTTTATGAATAAATTATACTTTTAAGGGAAAAAGATTGGGGTCGCTCAAAAGACCAGAATTAAACAAGTGCCAGAGATTTTACAAGCTGTGGATTCCAGAGAAAGAGGGGGTGTAGGCCTGGTGGATTTGCAAAGAATAATTAGAATCAGGTTTCGCACACATTTATACACATAGCAGATCTGTTCGGCAAAGTATAACACTGAAAACCCCATCCGTTTATGGGGGGAAAAGTGTCAAAACACACCAATTTTAGTAAAGATACGCAAAACCTGCTTAGCTTCAAACAAAATGTCTCTTTTACCAAATGAAAAAATGCTGGAAAATCTCAGCAGGTCTGGCAGCATCTGTAAGGAGAGAAAAGAGCTGGTGTTTCAAGTCCAGATGACCCTTTGTCAAATCTAAAAGGCATAGAAAGTGGGAGATATTTATACTGCAGGGTGAGGGAATGAAAGATGAGTCATAGCCACAAAAACATGGGGAAAATACTGCTAATGGCAGCCCATAGAGAGAATAGAAGGTGTGAATGGCCAAATGGCAGAGAAGCTGAAATCAAACAGTAAGCTGTGACAGATGAAGATGTGAGGGGAGGGAGGAGATGGGTAGGACAGAGGTGGCTGGGCGAATGGGCCAGGAACTGGCAAATGGAATTTAATGTTGGCAAGCGTGAAGTTGTCCACTTTGGTAGGAATAATGGTAGGAAGGACTATTACTTACATGGCAAAAAACTGCAGCATGCAACGGTGCAGAGGGACCTCGGGGTCCTTGTGCATAAGTCGCAAAAACCCAGCCTGCAGGTGCAGCAGGTGGTCAGGAAGGCGAATGGGATGCTGGCCTTCATAGCGAGGAGGATTGAATATAAAAGTAGGGAGGTCTTGCTGCAACTGTACAGGGCACTGGTGAGGCTGCAACTGGAGTACTGTGTGCAGTTTTGGTCGCCGCACTTACGCAAGGATATTTTGGCCTTGGAGGGAGTGCAGAGGAGGTTTACTAGGCTGATACCGGAGTTGAGGGGGTTGAACTATGAGGAGAGGCTGAATAAACTAGGCTTATACTTGTTAGAGTTTAGAAGAATGAGGGAAGATCTCATTGAGACATATAAGATGATGAATGGGATGGATAGGATAGAGGTGGAGAGGCTCTTCCCGCTCAGAAAGGACAGTAGGACTAGAGGGCACAGCCTCAAGATAAGGGGGGGACAGTTTAGAACGGAGTTGAGGAGGAACTTCTTCACTCAAAGGGTGGTGAATCTCTGGAATTCTCTGCTCGTTGAAGTGGTGGAGGCTACCTCACTAAATATATTTAAGACACGGATTGAGAGGTTTTTGATAGGCAAGGGGATTAAGGGTTATGGGGAGAAGGCGGGAAAGTGGAACTGAGCCACTTCAGATCAGCCATGATCTTATTGAATGGCGGGGCAGGCTCGAAGGGCTAGATGACCTACTCCTGCTCCTATTTCTTATGTTCTTATGTTCTTATTAAAATTGAGAAAAAGAGGGAAAGGGTATGCAGAGGGGAAGAAAAGGCAAGGAAAGGTGGATAAAATATGGGGAAAGTGTGGAGGGAAGAAAAATAAAGACAATAAAGAAGTAAAAGATAGAGAACAGTTAAAAATTAAAATGAAAACAAAGGGGCTGAGGTGGGGTAGAGCTGATAGTAGTTGTTGAATTCAATGTTGAGACTGTAAACTGCCGAAAGATGAGGTGCTGTTCCTTCAGTTTGCGTTGAGCTTCCCTGGAACATTGCAGCAGGCCAAGGACAGACACACGGGCATGGGAGCAGGATCATGTGTTAAAATGGTCAGTGATTGCGCATAGACCGAAGGTACTCAGCAAAACGATCACCCAGTCTACGCTTGATTGCTCCGATATAGAGGAGACCACGTTGGAGCAGCGAGTGCAATCCACCAAATTGAAAGAGATGCAAGTGAAACGCTGCTTAACCTGGAATGAGTGTTTTGGACCTTGGATGGGAAGCATGGAAGAGGTAAAGGGACAGGTGTTACACCTTCTGTGATTGCATGGGAAGGTGCCATGGGTGACAGGAGAGGTGTTGGGTATAGTGGAGGAGTGGACTAGGTTATCCCAGAGTCTCTGTGGAATGCTGACAGAGGGAGTGACGGGAAGATGTGTTTGGTGATGTCATCATGCTGGAGTTGGGAAAAATGACGGGAGGATTATGCTTTACATCAAAGGCTGGCGGGGTGAAATGTGACAACAAGGGGGACTCTATCCTTGTTCTTGGAGGGAGGGGAGGGGAGGGGGTGAGGGTCATGGCACGGGAGAGGAACCACACGCTGTTGAGAACCCTGTGGACAACTGTAAGTGGGTCTCTTTTATATGGCATAAGTGCTGAAATGTACTCGATTTTGAACATCTGACCTCTCCTGAAACCTGCATGTGTTTGATAATGTTGTGCCCAAAGTCTGTTACTAGGGAGATGCAGCAAGAGAGAACACATTTACATTTAATGTAGTGTGTTTCACAATGTCAAAATATCCTGGAGTGAGGTTTCGAATCCAGTTAAGAGAGCGGTGGATGGAAATAGAAACAGAAGATGCTGGAAAGACTCGGGATGTTAATATTTCAGGCCTGTGAACTTTCATCAGAACTTAGGAGTGGTTAAAAATGTTTTTGAGCACGTGACAAGAGGGGAGAGGAGGAGGAAGAACTAAAGGGCCGGTCTCTGATAGAGTGAAAAGCGGGAGTGCTTCAAATAGACAAATGGTTTCATGGCACACAGGCCAAAGGGAGTCATAATGGGTAAAAAAAAAGAAATTGTGAATCTAGTCAAAAAGAAAAAGGATGCATACATAAGATCTAAAACAGATGAAATACTTGAAGAAAACGGGGAGCTAGGAGGGCAAAAAGGGCCACGAAATGTCCTTGGCAGATTAAGGAGAATCCCAAGGCACTTTATGCAGATATTAAGAACAAGAAGGTAGCTAGAGAAAGAGTTGGTCCAGTCAGGAACAAAGGAGGGAAATTATGCGTGGAACCAAAGGAAGTGGGTAAGATCCTTAATGAGTACTTTGCATCAGTTTTCATAAAGGAGAAGGACACATTGATTGATGGTGTATCAGAGGTGTAAGTAAACTCTCCAGAGCAAGTCATCATTACAAAGGAAGGAGTGTTAGGTGCATTAAAAAAACATTAAGGTAGACAAATCCCCAGGGCCAGGTGACATCTATCCCAATTCACTGAGGGAGACAAGTAAGAGGCCTCTAACAGAAATCTTTGTTTCCCCATTGGCCACAAATGAGGTCCCAGAGGACTGGATGATAGCCAGTGTTGTCCCATCCTTTAAGAAGGGTAACAAGGATAACCCAGTAATTGTAGGCCGGTGAACTTGATGTCAGTGATAGTGAAATTGTTGGAGAAAATTCTATACACATTTGGAACTGAATGGTCTTATTAGCGACAGACAGCATTGTTTTGTTCGAGGGAGGTCATGTCTCACTAAGTAATTGAGTTTTTTGAGGAGTTGACAAAAATAATTGATGAGGGAACAGCTGTGGATGTTGTCTACATGGGATCAAGAGTAAACTGACTAAATGGATTCAGAACTGGCTTGGCCATAGAAGACAGAGGGCAGCAGCGGAAGAGTGCTTTCCTGAATGGAGGTTTGTGACTGCAGGGATCAGTGCTGGGACTGCTGTTGTTTGTAATATATAGAATATCTCTAAACTACTTGGAAGAAAACATAGCTGGTCTGATTAACGAGTTTGTGGATGATACTAAGATTGCTGGACTTGCAGATAGTGATGAAGATTGTCAGAGAATACAACAGGATATAGGTAAGCTGGAAAATTGGGCAGAGGAATGGCAGATGGAAATTAATCCGGACAAATGCAAGGTGACACATTTTGATAGATCCAATTCAGGTGGAAGCTATAAACTAAATGGCAGAACAATCAGGAGCATAGACACACAGAAAGATCTGGGAGTACAGGTCCACAGATCTCGAAAAGTGGCAGCGCAGGTGGAAAAGGTGGTGAAGAAAGCATATGACATGCTTGTCTTCATCAGCCAGGACATCGGATATAAAAGTTGGCAAATTATGTTACAGTTATATAAAACTTTTATATTATTAACTTTAACTTTTACAGATGCACCATAGTAAATATTTTTTCTAGTTGTGTCACAGCTTGGTATGGCTCCTGCACTGCCCAAGACCACTTAAGACTACAAAAGGCTGTGAACACAGCCCAATCTATTGTGCAAACCAGCCTCCCATTCATTGACCCTATCTACACTTCCTGCTGCCTTGGCAAAACAGCCAGCATAATCAAGGACCAAAAGCACCCTGGACATTCTTTCTTCCACCTTCTTCCATCAGGAAAAAGATACAAAAGTCTGAGATCACATACCAACCGACTCAAGAACAGCTTCTTCCCTGCTGCCATCAGACCTTTGACTAGACCTACCTCGCATTAAGTTGATCTTTGTCTACACCCTAGCTATGACTGTAATACGACATTCTGCACTCTCTCATTTCCTTCTCTATGAATGGTATGTTTTATCTGTATGATGTACGAGAAACAATATTTTTCATTGTATATTAATACATGTGACAATAATAAATCAAACATTGGTTAAGCCACATTTGGAATACTGTGTCCAATTCTGGTCACCACACTACCAAAAGGATGTGATGGCTTTAGAGGGAGTACAAAAAAGGTTTACCAGGATATTGCCAAGTATGGAGGATATTAGCTCTGAGGAGAGATCGAATCAACTGGAATTGTTCTCCCTGGAAAGACGGAGGCTGAGGGGTGACCTGATAGAAGTTTATAAAATTATGAGGGGTATGGATAAGGTGAACAGTTGGAAACTTTTTCCCCAGGTAGAAATGACAATTACAAGGGGGCACAAGTTCAAGGTAAGGGGCGGAAGGTTCAGTAGAGATGTACGGGGTTTTTTTCACACAGAGGGTGGTGGGACTTGGAATGCACTGCCAAGTGAGGTGGTTGAGGCAGATATGTTAGTGACATTTATGATTTATCTGGATTGATATATGAGCAGGTGGAAGGGAATAGAGGGATACAGGCAGTTGGTCTGGATAGGACAACGTGAGCGGCGCAGGCTTGGGCCAGTCCCTGTGCTGTACTGTTCTTTGTTCTTATAAGGCTTAATTAGCTGATGAATGGTGTGTAGCAGCCATCCAAATGCAAGGTAGACTAAGTTGTCTACTGCCTGTGCTGCAACTGCCCCAGCCACTTTTGGCAATTTAACCACATTGTTGTGGGCACAAATTAGCAAGACACAACAGCATATAATTGGCAATCTCACTCAGACCACAAGACATGCGTGGGAACTAAATGTTAGGATAAAAATCATTGCTTGTCACTAGATGTAACAACACCAACACAAAATGACTTTGGTAACCTCAAACCAGCTTCACAGCACAGAACAACCCAGAGATTGTCACTAATTGGATGATGTTATTGAGAAACATAACAAGTTTTCTCCAGCAGTAACATATGAATTTGGAACAAGAATAGGCCTCGAGCCTTTTCTACCCTTCAGTAAGATCATGGCTGATCTAATATTGGCCTCAACTCCACATTCCCACCTACCCCCAGTAACCTTGGACCTCCTTGTTAGCCATAAAAATATTCATTGACCCTTCCTCCCCTGCTCTCTGGGGAAGAGAGCTCCATAGATTAATGAGAAAAAATTTCCCCTCATCTCCATCTTAACTGGGACAAACCTGTGTCCCCTAGTTCCAGTCTCTCCCCTAAGGAGAAACATCCTTTTAACATCTGCCTGTCAAAACCCCTCAGGATCTTATATGTTTCAATGAGATAACCTCACAATCTGCTAAATTTTTGTCCATTAATTTAACCTATCTGTGTCCCGTTGCTGACTCCTTATGTCCTGATCACAACTCGCTTTCGTACCTACCTTTATGTCACAAGCAAATTAAGCAACCTTACATTGGATCCCACCATCAAGTCATTGATATAAATTGTAAATAGTTGAAGCCCCAGCACTGATCCCCATGGCACTCCACTGGTCACACCTTGCCAATACAAAAAGGACCCCTCCTCTCTGCTTCTGTTAGATAATCAATTCCCTATCCACGCCAATATGTTATCCCCTATGCTGTGAGCTCTTTTTGCTTAGTAAGTGGTACCTTGTCAAATGCCTTCTGGAAATCTAAGTACAGGTTCTCCTTTATTCATGCAGCTGCTATCTCAGCAGCCACTTGTTTTCAGACCCTAGGATAAAGTCTACCGGATCTGGGGACTTGTCAGCTTTTAGTTCTAATAATTTTTTCAGTACTCTTTCTCCAGTGATTGTAATTGTTTTAAGTTCCTCCCTCTCTTCCAGCTCCAGATTCACAATTATTTCTGGCATGTTTTAATTGTATCCTCTATATTGAAGACAGATGCAAAATATGTGTTCAGTTCATCCACCCTTTCCTTATTTTCCATTATTAATTCTCCATTTTCATTCTCTAGAAGATCAACGTACACTCTGCTTGTTCTATCCCGCCTTCAATTTGCGTAGAAACTTTTACTATCTGTACCTATATTTCTAATGATGTGGGTATGCCGGCGTTGGACTGGTGTAAACACAGTAAAAAAGTCTGACAACACCAGGTTTTAGTCCAACCTATTTATTTGCTAATATACTCACAAGCTTTCGGGTTAGCCCCTTCGTCAGGTGAATGGAGAGTTCTGGCCTCAGACAGAGCATATAAAGCACAGACAGTTTAGAGATTACTGATTAGAATGCGAATCCTTACACCTAACCTGCTGTTCAAGACCTGAAGTCAGCCACTTCAGGTCTTGAACAGCAGGTTAGGTGTAAGGATTCGCATTCTAATCAGTAATCTCTAAACTGTCTGTGCTTTATATGCTCTGTCTGAACCTATATTTCTAGCCAGCTTTGTCTCACACTCTATCTTTTTCCTCCTTATTAACCTTTTATTTAATTCTTTATTTCTAATTTGCATACATTTTATCCAATCTTTTGACCTACCGCTCATCTCTGCAGAATTATATACATTTTCTTTAGATTTGACACGATCCCTAACTTCTTCAGTTAGCCACAGCATGTCCTTCCCTTCAAGTCTGCTTTCTCACTGGAATCTATCTTTGCTGACTACTTTGAAATATCTCCTTATATGTCTGCCACTGCATCTCTATTGAATTATCCCTGAACCTAATTTCCACTTCACTTTAACTTCAGGTTATATCAGAAGGGGAGTATCCACAAACCATACATTTTCCTCCTGTACAAGTATTCCTGCAGCAACAAATCAAAGAAGAAAACAATGTATGGAAGCTGTATGAGTGAAGTAGAATCATAGAATCCTACAGTGCAGAAGGAAACCCATTCAGCCCATCGAGTCTGCACCAACCACAATCCCACCCAGGCCCTATCCCCATAAACCCATGCATTTACCCTGGTTAGTTCCACTGACACTAAGGGACAATTTTGCCTTGCCAATCCATCTAACCTGCACATCTTTGGACTGTAGGAGGAAACTAGATTAGTAAAGTATTAATAAAGCATTAATTCAGTATTAATAAAATACTACTAAAGTATTAGGTGATTCAGGAGTATTCCCTACCGGCACAACTGTGGTACTTACACTAACAGCTATCACTGTGAGCTCTGAGAGGTTGTTTGAAACTCTCTGCCTCAAACTGCAGTGGAAGCTGATTCAATTGTTAGTTTTAGATCTGTGATAGACAATTTTTATAGAGCAAGGGTATCAGGCGATATAGGCCTACAGCAAATACCTGGAGTTAGGCCTCAGATCAACCATGATCTTATTGAATGGTGGAGCAGACTCGAAGGGCTGAATGGCCTACTAATGTTCTTATGTTCCCATGTAATGTTGTGCAGAAATATGAAGGAGAGCAGAACAATTGTTCTATTTCACCTGTCATTCAGTAAGCCTAGGCCTCACTGTCCCACTATAAGATCGGAGAGGAGTTGGAGTGGGCCAGCACCCGATGGGAAGGACATTCAAAGAATTATACAACCCCTATCACCACGCTTCCTCCCTCCCCAGGCCCCACCTTTAATCACCTGCAAACCCGTCAGAGGGGGAGATCTAAAACTCTGCCCCAAATGTTTTTGCTGAAAGTCTGCAGTGGAACCGAGTGCCTTCGGCCTACTGCTGAGACTGTCAGACATTTCTCTGAAAACTAATTCAGTGCACTCAGCATAATGAGATTCTGTATAACACTCACCCTCAAAGAAAATGTAAGTTAATTATTCCAATTAACACCCCTCAGTGATATTTGAAGCATCTGTATTCTCGAGGCTGCCTCGCTAAATATTTTTAAGAAGCGGGTTGATGGGTTCTTGATAAGAGAGGGGATTAAGGGTTATGGGGAGAGGGCGGGAAAGTGGAACTGAGCCACAACAGATCAGCCATGATCTTATTGAATGGCGGGGCAGGCTCGAAGGGCTAGATGGCCTACTCCTGCTCCTATTTCTTATGTTCTTATGTTCTTATGAAACGACTAACAGTTCACAGTAAACATCTGAAAGTCCCACTAATCTGTTGAGATTGTTTCAGGATAATATCTCAACCCACAAGGAAGGCTTTCACTTCCCATACATTCTCCACTTCAGCTGCCTGGAGAATTCCCTCCAGCAGGTCCAGAGAGGACTGCCAGCATGATTGAGGACCTTCCTGGTTTTGAACACCTCCATCAGGTCTCCTTTTTGTCTTCCCTGTTGCGGGGAGAATGAACCCAGCTTTCCCAGTCTTTGTGGTCCCTCACCCCTGGAACTATTCCGGTGGATTTCCACTGAACCCTCTTCAAAACTGTCAGGTCCGTCCCATGCTGCAGTGTTGGAATTGGGCACAGTGCTCCATCTAAGGATGAACAAGTGTTGAACAAAAATACAGTATAAGCCCTAGATTTTGTACTTCCTGTGTCTAGTTGTAATGCACCTCTGAGACACTCATGTTCCTATCACTGTCCTCCCTCATCTTAATTTATCACCATCTGCTCAGTGTCAATCCTTTGAGGTAGCTGAATGTGAGGATTGCTCCTCCAACAGAGAAGTTTGTTTGTTTGATATACTCACCAGCTCTAATCTCCTCTGCTTAAGCTGCTCCAGGTATCGTCTCAACGCAAAGGTAACTCCCCCCTTCCCCATTCAACTCCCTTCCAACCCACCCTCAGATTCTCTGCCCTAGTGTCAGCTGATGCACTTTGGAAGGTATAATATGAAAGAATAGTATTGTTTAATGTATAAGGAAGAATTTACTTGCCTTGAGGAAGTGCACGAAGGTTTACTCAATTGACTCATGGGATGTGCATTATCCGATGAAGTTAAAGCTAAAGCGTATTTATTAGTCACAAGGAGGCTTATATTAACACTGCAAGTTACTGTGAAAATCCCCTGGTCGCTACACTCGGCGCCTGTTCGAGTACAGAGGGAGAATTTAGCACAGTCAATGCAGCCTAACCAGCACGTCTTTCGGTCTGAGAGAGGAAACTGGAGCACCCAGAAGAAACCCATGTAGACAGACCTTATGAGGAGGAATTGAGTAGAACATGTCCTAAATTTAAAGTTTATTTTAAATTTTATTTATTTATTAATCATAAGTAAGGCTTACATTAACACTGCAATGAAGTTATTGTGAAATTCCCCAAGTCATCACACTCTGGTGCCTGTTCGGGTATATAAGCACTAGGAGCAGGAGCAGGCCATCTGGCCCCTGAGCCATTATTGAATGCCCTGCCAATGATCTTTTCGTGGACTCAGCTCCACTTACCCACCCGCTCACCATAACCCTCGACTCCTTCACTGTTCAAAAATGTATCTATCCTTGCCTTAAAAACATTCACTGAGGGAGCCTCAACTACTTCACTGAGCAGGGAATTCCACAGATTCACAACCCTTTGTGTGAAGAAGTTCCTCCTCAGCTCAGTCCTAAATCTGCTCCCTCTTATTTTGAGACCATGCCCTCTAATTCTAGTTTCACCTGCTTGTGGAAACAGCTTCTCTTCCTCTATCTTATCTATTCCCTTCATAATCTTATATGTTTCTATAAGATCTCTCCTCATTCTTCTGAATTCCAATGAGTATAGCTCCATTCTACTCAGTCTCTCCTCATAAGTCAGCCCTCAACTCCAGAATCAACCTCGTGAATCTCCTCTGCACCCCCTCCAGTGCAGTATAACTTTTCTCAAGTAAGGAGACCAAAACTGTGCACAGCACTCCAGGTGTGGCCTCAACAACACCTTATACAGCTGCAACATAACCTCACTGTTTTTAAACTCCATCCCTCTAGCAATGAAAGACAAAATTCCATTTGCCTTCTTAATTCCTTTACTGTTCAAAAATGTATCTATCCTTGTCTTAAACTCATTCTATGAGCTGGCTCAATTACTTCACTGGCAGGGAATTCCATACATTCACAACCCTTTGTGTGAAGAAGTTCCTCCTCAGCTCAGCCCTAAATCTGCTCCAAATAATTTAATTAATTTTAGCGAGGGGTGGAGCATGGAAATATCCATTTACCTCGGGCATGATTTTACGATTTTAGGACAGGTGAGGCTGTAAAATCCTGCCCGTAATGTCAGGGTAAGGACTGAAATGAGGAGATATTTCTTCAATCTTTGCAATTTTCTACCTCTTCACAGGGAGGTAGAAGTTAGTGCAAACGCTGAGACATCATGGCACTCAAGTTTGTGACTGAATTCTCGAATCTCTTTCCAGTTGGTAGTAAGTGCCTCTGGAAACAGAGCTAGTGTATATACTCAGCTCTATCAGATCACGTGTCTCTTAAACGCAGAGAGAAATTTCTGGAAGGAGTCTCGTGCTTATCTATCTCTGTTCATGGTTTTATCGAGATCATTTGGAAGTTCCTCAGTGCCTTATTTCCAGTAATCTGTTAAACGCATCCTGGGCCAGTTTCTGCTATTCCTTCATAACTTGCAAGATAAGTAACCATTGCAACACCATCTCTTTGGCAGAATTAACAAAAGTATTTTTTTATATAAGAAAGAAGAAGATAGATATAGTAACAAAACAGTACAACTTTATTTATCTAGAATTTTATTCAATGTCATTGGCACAAGACAATGTTACTTAGCAGAGTTATAAATGCTCGTAATCATGTTAAATACACTATGTCCTGAACTGTTTCATAGGAAAATGATCAACAAACTTGGCATTGAGCCAAAGAAGAGATAGTAATTAAGGCAGTGATTAAAAGCTTATTCAAAGAGGTAGATTTTAGAGGAACGAGGGAGGTGGAGATATTTGGAAAGGGAGTTGCACAGCTTCAGGCCCAGGCAGCTGAACCTACAGCAATAATGGAGTGATTAAAATCAGGGAGCTGCCTCAGGTTAACATTTAGGAAGTCCAGAGTACTCAGAGATCGGAGAACTGGTTACAAGAATACTGAGGGGCTGAGGCCATGGATAGAGCATCAAGGCGAGAACTTTGAACCTGAAGAGTTATTGGACCAGGAGCCAACACAGGTCAGTCAGCACAGGGGTGATGGGTGGATTGGTGCTGCTGGGGTGGGGGAGGGGGAAGGACCAGCCATTGGCTGGCTGCTGGACTAAGTGAGCCCAGAACCAACTAAATTAAAACTTATCCACTAAAAAGCACCGTCCACAGAGAGTCTGCACTGGATAGTCTTGTATACTCCATTGGCATGGGTTGTGTGAGTTATTATCATGAATTACGATAGGCACCAGGGTTTTAAATAAGCCCCAATCCAGGAAAAGTGGTGATTAGGATAGCTTTCAAATAACCAAGTCTGGGAATGGCAAATACACCGAGATTCAAGTAGTCAGGTTCAGTGATGGAAAAGATATAGGGTTAGAAGTTCAACCCAATGTCAAATAGGACTCCAAGGTTGTGCACAGTTTGGGGAATGAAGGCAATGGCTTTGATCTGTTCTTAGTATTGTTTGTTCAGAGCTACCAACTCAGAATCCTTACAGGAGGAGGCCATTCGGCCCATTGAGTCTGCACTGACTCTCTGGCAGAACATCTTACCAAGGCCCTATCCCTGTAACCCCGCCTATTCATCCACATCTTCAGACACTAAGAGGTAAGTTAGCATGGCCAAACAACCTAACCCGCACACCTCTGGACTGTGGGAAGAAATTGGAGCACCCGGAGGAAACCCATGCAGACACAGGGAGAACGTGCAAACTCTACACAGACAGTGACTTAAGGCTGGAATTGAACCCAGGTCCCTGGAGCTGTGAGGCAGCAGTGCTAATCATTGGCTCCTTCAACGGCATTTTCTAAATGATGACCACCCCCATCTAGAAGGACAAGACTAGCAGACACATGGGAATACTACCAACTGCAAATTCTCCTGCAAGTCACTCACCAGCTTGTCATGGAAATATGTCACTGTTCCTTCACTGTCACTGGGTCAAAACCCTGGAAATCTCTCCTTAACAGCATTGTGGATGTACCCACCTTACAGGGACTGCAGCAATTCAAGAAGGCAGCTCACCACTACCTTCTCAAAGGCAATTAGGAATAGACAATAAATGCTGGACCAGCCAGCGATGCCCACATCACATGAAAGAAATAAAAATTGTTGGGCAAATAGTGTGAGGTACTGGAGGTTTGAGAGATTTGCTGTTGAAGTAATGCTGAATGTTAATATGGAATTAACATGGTGTTTTTGGATGGTTTCATAAAGGGACAGCTTGTAGATAAGAAACAGAGGGGTTGGTCAAGGATATATCCTTGGGGAATATCAGAGGTGACACAGGGTGGGAGCTGGAAGCGATCAGGCCACAGTTGATTAGTTAGGAATGGAACCAGATTAATGCAGATTTGTGCAAAACCTCATTCGAATTACATACACTGTCATTTCTACTGACTACACTTTGGTAATACTGAGCTCTAAAGGAAGCTCTGTGGGGAGAGAATAGAGCCAATGTTTCGCATCCAGATGACCTTTTGTCAGCCATTACACAGCCCTCCATCCCTCTCACAGGCGGCTTTCCAAATATACACAAGGGCAATACTATTCCCTTTCCCCAAACCCACCGCTCTGCTCACCTGGAGCTGGACCAGAGAGGCTCTGACGAAGGTCATCTAGACGCAAAACGTTGGCTCTATTCCCTCCCCACAGATGCTGTCAGATTTTCCAGCTATTTCTGTTTTTGTTTCAGATTCCAGCATCTGCAGAATTTTGCTTTTACCACTAATGTCATTGGTCCATTCATTTTTGTTCACATTGTCTAGTCAATTAACAGTTGTAATCTTCAGTATCTTGATAAAATCCCAAATTCTGGCTTCTGAGAAGCTGATTCAATCACGCAGAGACCTCCTAAATCAAAGCAGAGATAATGTTACTTAACACTTTTCCCTCTCCTGGCTCCTTGGAGTATTGAGATAATGTGATAAACAATTTTATGGATGTCAATCAGAGAGACATTTACAGCACAGGAAGAGGCAATCCAGCCCTTTGTGTCCATGGTGGCTTCCTTGGAGCAGCCCAGTCAGTCCCACTCTCCCATTCAATCCCATTGCCCTGCAAGTTTTCTTTAAATGGCCATCCAATTAGCTTTTGAAATTGTTGAATGTTTCTCTTTCCACCACTGTCATGGGCAGTGAGATCCAGGTGTAATTGAAGTCCTTCCTCACATTCTCCACTTCATCTCTTGCCCAAAATCTTAAATCTGTGTGCCTAATTTTGTACTATCAACCAATGGGAAGAGAATTTCCTAGTCTACCTTATCTAACTCTGGCATAGTCTTGTACAGCTCAAACAAATTTCCCCTCAATGCCCTTTCCTCCAAGGGGAACAACCCCAGCTTCTGTAGCCTAACCTTGTGATTAGACCTCCCCCCCCCCCCCCCCCCCCCCACCACTCAGTATCTGGAACCATTCAGGAAAGTCTCCCCTGCACTCTGTCAAGAACTTTCACATCCTTGCTGTATGGTGACCAGAACGGGACAGGCTAAGTGCAACCTTCCTGGTTTTGTACTTATTGAGCTGGATTCTCCAACAGTCCCGCTGCAGTGACTGGAGATTTGGCTGAGCACCAAATTTTGCATCATTTCTGGCAACAATGGAGTGGTGTGAACAGCCAGAAACTTCTGGCCAATATCTCTATTTATGACACCTGCTCCCAATGTGTCCTGGCACCTTTAAAGATCAATGCACATGCACTCCCGGGTCACTCTGTCCCTGTAAACTCTTTAGAATTGCACTATTAAATTTATATTGCCTTTCTCAATCACTTCTGCCTAGATGCACAAATGCAAAATCTGTATTAGGAGCCCAGAACTAGGGGTTAAAGTCTGAGGGTAAGGGATAAGCCTTTTAGAACTGAGGTGAGGAGAAATTTCTTCTCCCAAAGGGTGTGAATGTGTGGAATTCACTACCACAGAAAGTAGTTGAGGCCAAAAGTGTTGTCTGATTTCAAGAAGAAATTAGATATAGCTCTTGGGGCTAAAGGGATTAAGGAATATGGGGGAAAGGGGGGGGGAAAATCAGGATATTGAATTCAATGATCTGCTATGATCATAATTAATGGCGGAGTAAGCTCGATGGGCTGAATGGCCTACTCCTGCCTCTGTTTTTTATGTATTTTTCTGTCTGTGGTACCTCTCAGTATAGCAATATCTAAAGTGAGTTTAAATTTAACCATAACACTTTGAAAATGTGAATTCAATTTAAAAGCATGGCAGCATTTATAAAAGTGAAGGTGTCAGATTATTTTTAAAAACCCATTCCACTGGTGCTGCAGGAGTGGGGAAGAGGAGGGGCTGCTGCCAATGGCTGGCTGTTGGGCTGTGTGGGGCCCAGGTCTAGCTTAATTACAACTTGACCATTAAGAATAACAACTATCTGCAAAGAGCCTGTGAGCTCCCCCTCCCTGCTCTCAATGGCCTCTTTTTGTTTCCAGGAACAGTGGGAGAATTCCATCCAACAGTCATTCCAGTAGTTCTGTCTCTTTCTCCTATGTCAGAAGCAAAGTATGTTGGAGGGCGCGGGGGGGAGGGGGGGGTATGTGTGTGGGTGGCTGGTGTTATGGAGATCAGGCTAACACAGCCACCCTCTGCCCCCCCCAAACCCCAGCTCCATGCGACTAGCCCCAGCTACATCCAAAAGGAATTAGCAACCTGGCTTCAATGGGTCAAAACTGAGGGACATAAACTTGGAGTGAGGCCTTTCAGAAGTGAAATTATGAAACACTTCTTCACACAAGTGAAATGGAAATCTGGAACCTTCTGTCTGAAAAGAACTGGAGGTCAATTCAAGTTTTCAAGACCAACATCAATAAATTTCTTTTGGCACGAGGGTATTAACAGGTATGGAGCTGAGATTGACAAGTAGTATTACAAATCAGCCATGACAGGACAGATCTCAAGGGGCCGAATAGCCTCTTCCTGTCTCTGTGCTGTGTCGCAAACTCCACCCATTGCAATGATATTTGGGGTGCTCCAAAAAGTGTAAGGGCCATCAGGGGCCAGTAGCTGCAGCCAATGGTCTGTTATACTTACATCTCAAACTGAGGATAACTGTTCCTGAAACAAGAAGGAAAAGATGAGTGAATGTTGTACACAACATATAGAAATACAGTTATTGGCCATTAAGCCAAACAAAAATGATAATTTCAGGGAAACAGGTGGGCTCAGGAAGATTCCATTTGCATTTCAAGCTATTTTTCCCAAAGAATTTAACTTTGAATCATTCACTGGGGGAGGATTGGCTCAGATATTCAGTGTGTGATTCGGAGTAACAGCAGCAGAGCGGGTCCAATTCCCGTTTTGGCAGAGGTAGATTTGTCAAATTCCCCGTCCTTGCTGGCAACAGTAGCAGAGCATGAATGGCCAGAGAATTCAAGCCCTCAGATGGGTGAATAAATATAACTGTTGTTATCGTGATCCTGGAAGATTCCAGTTTAATTTATCCAAATTGTAGTTGGAATGATTTCCTTCATCATCCAATAGTTTGACACGGACTTTTCTGCCATGCAAATGACTTAAACCATTTAGGCTTAGGGCGGATTTTCTGACCGCACTTGCCCCAAAATAGAAAATCCCGCCCAAAGTCAGTGGACGTTTGAATGGTCCATCCCTCACCACCTGCTGCGATTCCGTGGCAGTTGAGGCAGGAAAATTCCCCCCTTTGAAGTTCAATGGTTGAAAAATTACTTGCAGTTTTTTTGCAAGCCATCTTCCTACCTCTCCATTCACCTGATAAAGGAGCAGTGCTCCGAAAGCTTGTGATTCCAAATAAACTTGTTGGACTTTAAGCTGGTGTTGAGACTTCTCACTGTCCCCAACCCAGTCCAACACCAGCATCTCCACATCACATCTTCCTTTTGGCCTAGCTCCTCCTCCCCTCAATATTTTGACTTCCTGCCAAGATTTCTGTTTGTTCTTTAAGGATATCTCATCCAAGCTGCCTGTCTTCATGTGTGACTCTAGAGTGAACAAGGCTGTGCCTTGGATATTCAGACTTTCTAGCAGGGTCTAAAAAGTCTGGAGGGACAATGCTGCATCGCAGCAACACTATGGCACTCCCACAGCAGCACAGGGATTGAGCACAGCCTCTCCTGATGTGAATGTCTCAAGCTGGGCCATGCATTTGCCACCTGTGAGATCAAAGATGAGAAACCCCTTCAAAAAGTAAATACATTTCCAAATGCACTTGGACTCAATACCCATGTTGCCACATGCCAACCATGACTCAGTGGGTGGCACCCTCTCCTCCAAGCCAATTGTTTGAGGCTTCAAATCCCACTCCCAAGGATTTAGGTGTATAATCTAGCCCGACATTCGCATTGCATTACTGGGGGAGTACTGTACTGCCAGAGGTGCCATCTTTCAAGAGAGAAATTAACCCAAGGCTTTATCTGCCTTCAGGTGACATCAAAGATCCTGCAGCCACTCTCTGCAGAAGAACAGAGGAGTTAACCTTGGGACCAATCTTCACCAATTTCCCTACATCACTAAAACATCTGATCATTTGCCTCATGGCTGTTTATGGGAGCCTGCTGTGTACAAATTGACTGCCATATCCCATACATTGCAGGGTTGATGGTCAGAAGCTGTCCCCTGGCTGGAGAGTCTAGAACTAAGACTTAGAGGGCAGAATCTTATTGCCCTTGAAAATGTTTTTCCAATGTGGATGAGTACAGGTCATGTTACTGAAGATCTGTGGGCCCTATCTGCCCAAAGCTCTTCCTGGAGACAGCCTCTTAATTGACCTCTTCCAAGAGCTCTACCCAATTAATGTCTGTGGGTGGGTCAGCAGTAAGTACGTGCATTATTCAGCCAGTGAGGTGAGCTGTCAGAAATATTTATAAAATTAGAGACTAATGTGGGATGAAGAGGGTAAGCCTGTCAGAATGGGGGGAGGTTCCTCCTGAAGAATTGTTTAAGTCACAGGAAGCAGCCTTTCCTGCCCACATATCACCATCAATAGGGATGAATGATCAGATCCCATGGTCACCTGACCTACCACAGCAGGCTGCCTCCAAGGAGCTGTGGGCTTTGGCACTCAGGAGGTCGCTCTGATGCTGAAGAGATCACAATGGAGTCCTTACCATCCTCGTTAACCTACTCATTGGGTCATTTATGATTACCTGTCTGGCAGGCAGACGTTCCTATTTTTTACCCACCTCTGGCAAGATTGTCCAAAGATTGGAACATGTTGCTCTCCCAACCTGAATCCCTAAGTTTACTCCTGATCTAAACTTCATACCAACTGCCTGGAACTGGGAAGATCCCACTCATAGTCCAAGGATAAAGAGTCAATCAGTTTGGACTGAGATGATGAGTGAGCTCCAACAATACCAAAGAAGCTTGACACTATCCAGGACAAAGCAGCCCACTTGATTGGCACCACATCCACAAACATTCAATCCCTCCACCACCGATGCTCAGTAGCAGCAGTGTGTACTATCTACAAGAGACATTACAGCAAGTCACCAAAGATCCATAGACAGCACCTTCCAAACCCACGACCATTTTCATTAAGAAGAATAAGGGCAGCAGATACTTGAGAACACCACCACCTGCAGGTTGCCCTCCAAGGCATTCATCATCTTGACTTGGAAATATATCACTGTTCCTTCACAAGTTGCTGGGTCAAAATCCTGGAATTCCCTCCCTAACAGCATTTTGCGTCAACCCACAGAACATGGACTGCAGCGATTCAAAAAGGTAGTTCACTATCACCTTCTCAAGGGCAACTAGAGACGGGCAATAAATGCTAGCCAGCCAGCGATGCCCATGTCCCTCAAATGAATAAAAGAAATAAATTTCTTCACTTAGCATCTTGTGAAGCTTTGGAATTCTTCCTCCACAGATGATATTGTTAATCACTGCGTATATTCAAGACTGAGAGCCATAGATTTTTGCACTCTAAGGATACCAAGGGATTATCATGAAAGAGGTGGTATTAGGCAAGTTAATGGGGCTAAAGGTAGACAAGTCTCCTGAACCTACCAAACTACCGAATGGTAGGTTGTCGAACAAAGTTAAATCTCACAGGATCCAGGATGAGGTATCTAAATGGATACAAAATTGGCTTCTTGATAGAATGTGGAGATGCCAGCGTTGGGGCAAACCCCAAAAGCTTGTGAATTTACTATCAAATAAATTGGTTGGACTTAAACCTGGTGTTGTCAAACTTCTTACTGTTCTTGACAGAACATAAGAAATAGGAGCAGGAGTAGGCCATCCAGCCCTTCGAGCCTGCCCCGCCATTCAATAAGATCATGGCTGATCTGTCGCTGCTCAGTTCCACTTTCCCGCCCTCTCCCCATAACCCTTAATCCCCTCTCCTATCAAAAACCCATCAACCCGCGTCTTAAAAATATTTAGCGAGGCAGCCTCCACCACTTCAATGGGCAGAGAATTCCAGAGATTCACCACCCTTTGAGTGAAGAAGTTCCTCCTCAACTCTGTTCTAAACCGCCCCCCTTTTATCTTGAGGCTGTGCCCCCTAGTCCTACTGTCTTTTTTGAGCGGGAAGAGTCTTTCCACCTCTATCCTATCCATCCCATTCATCATCTTATATGTCTCAATGAGATCTCCCCTCATTCTTCTAAACTCTAACGAGTACAAGCCCAGTTTATTCAGCCTCTCCTCATAGCTCAACCCCCTCAACTCCGAGTTGTTTTTCAAACTGGAGGCCTGTGACAAACAGTGTGTCTCAGGGATCAGTGCTGGGCCCACTATATTAATGATTTGGATGAGAATATAGGGGGCATGGTTAGTAAGTTTGCAGATGACACCAAGATTGGTGGCATAGTGGACAGTGAAGAAAGTTATCTCCAATTGCAATGGGATCTTGAGCAATTGGGCCAGTGGGCTGACAAATGGCAGATGGAGTTTCATTTAGACAAATGTGAGGTGATGCATTTTGATAGATTAAACCAGGGCAGGATTTACTCAGTTAATGGTACGGCACTGGGGAGAATTACAGAACAAAGAGATCTAGAGGTACATGTTCATAGCTGCTTGAAAGTGGAGTCACAGGTGACAGAGTGGGGAAGAAGGCATTCGGCATGCTTGGTTTCATCAGTCAAAACATTGAATACAAGAGTTGGGATATCTTGTTGAAGCTGTACAAGACTTTGGTAAGGCCACACTTGGAATACTGTGTGCAATTATGGTCACCCTATTATAGAAAGGATATTATTAGACTAGAAAGAGTGCAGAAAAGATTTACTAGGATGCTACCGGGACTTGATGGATTGAGTTCTAAGGAGAGGCTGAATAGACTGGGACTTTTCTCTCTGGAGCGTAGGTGGCTGAGGGGTGACCTCACAGAGGTCTATAAAATAACGAGGGACATAGACAAGGTCAATAGTCAATATCTTTCCCCAAAGATAGGGGAGTCTAAAACTAGAGGGCATAGGTTTAAGGTGAGAAGGGAGAGATACAAAAGTGTCCATAGGGGCAATTTTTCACACAGAGGGTGGTGAGTGTTTGGAATAAGCTGCCAGAGGTAGTAGTAGAGCTGAGTACAATTTTATCTTTAAAAAGCATTTTGGTAGTAACATGGGTATGATGGGTATAGAGGGATGTGGGCCAAATGCAGGCAATTGGGATTTGCTTTGGGGTTTTAAAAAAATAGGGCGGCATGGACAAGTTGGGCCGAAGGGCCTGTTTCCATGCTGTAAACCTCTATGACTCTATGATGGAATGCATCCCAGGGTACTAAAAGAGATGGTGGGAGAAATAGCAAATGCTCCAGTGGTAATTTACCAAAATTCACTGGATTCTGGGGTGGTCCTGCAGATTGGAAAATGGCAAATGTGACGCCAATGTTTAAAAAAGGAGGCAGACAAAGGATGGGTAACTCTCGGCCGGTTAGCTTAACTTCTGTATGAGCCAAAATGCTTGAATGTATCGTCAAGGAAGAAATATCCGGATATAAATTATCCCATTGGTAAGATGCAGCATGGGTTCATGAAGGGAAGGTCATGTTTGACTAATTTGGTGGAATTCTTTGAGAACATTACACGTTCAGTGGACAATGGAGAACCTGTGGATGTGGTGTATCTGGATTTCCAGAAGGCATTTGACAAGGTGCCACATCAAAGACTGCTACATATGATAAAGGTACACAGTATTATGGGCAATGTATTAGCCTAACAGAAAGCAAAGAATGGGGGTAAATTTGCGGACGACAAAGATTGCTGGAGTTGCGAATAGTGATGAACATTGTCAGAGAATACAGCAGGATCTGGATAGGCTGGAAAATTGGGCAGAGAAATGGCAGATGGAATTTAATCCAGATAAATGCGAAGTGATGCATTTTGGTAGATCTAATGCAGTGGGGGGTTATACAATAAATGGCAGAACCATCAGGAGTATAGACACACAGAGGGATCTAGGTGTGCAAGTCCACAGATCCTTAAAAGTAGCAACACAGGTGGAATAGGTGGTGAAGAAGGCATATGGCATGCTTGCCTTTATCGGACGGGGCATAGTGTATAAAAGTTGGCATATGATGTTGCAGTTATATAGAACATTGGGTAGGCCATATTTGGAATACTGCGTCCAGTTCTGGTCGCCACACTACCAGAAGGACGTGGAGGTTTTGGAGAGAGTGCAGAAAAGGTTTACCAGGATGTTGCCTGGTATGGTGGGTCTTAGCTATGAGGTGAAATTCAGTAAACTAGGGTTGTTCTCCCTGGAAAGACAGATGTTGAGGGACAACCTAATAGAAGTTTATAAAATTATGGAGGGCATAAATAGGATGAACAGTTGGAAGCTTTTTCTGAGTTAGGAAATGACAAATACAAGGGTCCACAGGTTCAAGATAAGGGGGGCAAGGTTCAATACAGATATGTGGGGGACATATTTTACACAGAGGGTGGTGGGGGCCTGGAATGCATTACCAAGCAAGGTGGTTGAGGCAAACACACTAGGATCATTTAAGACTTATCTAGATAGCTACACAAACAGACTGGGAATAGAGGGATACAAACGGATGGTCTAGTTAGGAACACATGTTCAATGCAGGTTTGGAGGGCTGAAGGGCCCGTTCTTGTGCTGTATTGTTCTTTGTTCTAAATGGGTGTTTTTCTGGTTGGCCATTAGTGACTAGTGGTTTTCATCAGGAATCAGTGTTGGGATTGCAATTGTTTAGGATTAACATAGATGTTTTGGAGTTGGGGACCAAGTGTAGTGTATCAAAACTCACAGCTAACACTAAAATGAGTGGCAGAGCAAAGTGTGCAGAAGATGCTGAAAGTCTGCAAAGGGATATGGATAATCTAAGTGATTGGGCAAGAGTCAGACAGATGGAGTACAATGTTGGTAAATGTGAGGTCATCCATTTTGGTAGGAATAACAGCAAAATGGACTATTATTTAAATGGTAAAAAATTGCAGCATGCTGCTGTGCAGAGGGACCTGGGTGTCCTTGTGCAGGAATCTCAAGGAATCGGTTTGCAGGTACAGCAGGTAATTGAGGGGAGATCTTATGGAAATGTACAAGATTATGAAGGGAATAGATAAGATAGAAGCAGGGAAGTTGTTTTCATTGGCAGGTGAAACTAGAACTAGGGGGCATGGCCTCAAAATAAGGGGGAGCAGATTTAGGACTGAGTTGAGGAGGAGCTTCTTCACACAAAGGGTTGTGAATCTGTGGAATTCCCTGCCCAGTGAAGCAGTTGAGGCTCCCTCATTGAATGTTTTTAAGGCAAAGATAGATACATTTTTGAACTGTAAAGGAATTAAGGGTTATGGTAAGCAGGCGGATAAGTGACGCTGAGTCCATGAAAAGATCAGCCATGATCTTACTGAATGGCAGAACAGGCTCAAGGAGCCAGATGGCCTTCCCCTGCCCCTATTGCTTATGTTTTTGTTGTGACACTTCCAAAGTACTTCATTGGCTATAAGTATCATTCAGACAGAGGGAAAGGGTTTGAATAAATATAAGATCTTTCAGTTTCCTGATTCACCTTTACTTACTCATACACGTCTGAAGTTGTCATACGTCGATAGAATTTGGCCAGCTTCACCGCAAATATGATGCTCGGAATCAGGAATATAGTGCTCCAGCCCATGCTAAACCAGAAAGCATTCTGTGAGAAGCAGATAGATATTGTTAATGCTCCCCTCGATTTTAGTGGAACTTCAATTACACAATGCAAAACATGGTGTGAGTTTTACATCAGGACTTTATTCCATATCCAGTTCTTGATCTATTTGATCCGAGAGTGTTTGATGCCAGCAGTAAGTGACCAGAATAAGTCAAGAGCCACAAGAGGGAAGAGATTGGCACATTTTCATTCAATGCGAGAGTTGAACCTGACTCTCATAGGTCATACCACCCTCGACGCAAACCCAAATCCCATTCCGGCGCCACTCCCTCTGCCCTCTACACCATCGTCCTCCTCGAACAGGAACAGGGCAGGTCCCCCTCCCAATCCTGACGTCTACTCCCTATCTGGTACCCTCCTCCCTATCCTACCCCCTCCTCCCTCTCCTGCCACTCTCCCTCTCCTGCCCCCTCCTCCCTCTCCTGGCCCCCCACCTGCTCCTCCCTCTCCTGCCCCCTCCTCCCTCTCCTGGCCCCCCACCTGCTCCTCCCTCTCCCTTCCTCTTCTGCATTCTCTTCCCTCTCCTGCCCTCTCCTTCCTATCCCTGCTTCCTCCCAATTATGCCCCTGTCCCCCTCCTGCCTCTCCACCCAATCCAGCCCTTCCCCCCCCCCCAAATTCTGCCCCTCCTTTCCTTCCTGCTGTCTTCTCCCTATCCTGTTATTCTTCTTACCAATGAGTCCAGAAGATAAGCGCAGGCGATTGTTTCAGCACCATTGACAGCTTCAGCGACTGGTCGGCACCGAGCAAGATCCTCCGTAATCTGGAAAATAAACCATCTTCTACTGAGCAAACAAGAATCAACTGAGTCTCAACAATCAACTCTCCTCAAACAAAACCTACAATGCTCCTCAAACAAAACCTACAATGCTCCTCAAACAAAACCCGCAACCCTCCCCAAATAAAACCAACAGGGCAGAGAATTCACACGATTTATGTAGAACTCACTCCCAGACACATATCAGTCTCTGTGGAATTTACACACTATAGATATCTGTACTCTTTAATTTGCTCCCCTAATTTCCTGTCAGATGTGGAGATGCCAGTGTTGGACTGGGGTGAACACAGTAAGTAGTCTCACAACACCAGATTAAAGTCCAACGGGTTTATTTGGTAGCACAAGCTTTTGGAGTGTCACTCCTTTAGGTGAGTGAAGGGTTGTGTACACAAACAGGACATATATAGACACAAACTCAATTTACTCAATTTTCAACCTCAATGCAATTCTACAGCTCATCCACTTCATCCTGGATCACAGCGTCTTCACCTTCAATAACCAGTTCTTCATCCAGACACAAAGAACAGCCGTGGGGACCAAGTTCGCACCTCAATATGCCAACATTTCACGCACAGGTTTGAACAAGACCTCTTCACCACACAGGACTTTCAACTGATGCTGTACACTAAACACATCGATGACATTTTCTTCCTTTGGACTCATGGTGAACAATCACTGAAACAACTATATGATGACATCAACAAGTTCCATCCCACCATCAGACTCACCATAGACTACTCTCCCGAATCGGTTGCATTCTTGGACCCATGCATCTCCATCAAGGACGGTCACCTCAGCACCTCACTGTACCACAAGCCCACAGATAACCTCACAATGCTCCACTTCTCCAGCTTCCACCTGAAACACGTTAAAGAAGCCATCCCCTATGGACAAGCCCTCTGTATGCACAGGATCCGCTCAAATGAGGGAGATCGCAACAGACACCTCCAGACACTGAAAGAAGCCCTCATAAGAACAGGATATGGCACTCAACTCATCGATTGACAGTTCTGACACGCCACAGTGAAAAACTGCACCAACCTCCTCAGAAGATAAACACGGGACATGGCGGACAGAGTACCCTTCGTCATCCAGTACTTCCCCAGAGCAGAGAAGCTATGACACCTTCTCTGGAGCCTTCAACATGTCATTAATGAAGATGAACATCTCACCGAGGCCATCCCCACCCCTCCACTTCTTGCCTTCAAACAACCGTACAACTCAAATAGACCATTGTCCACAGCAAACTACCCAGCCTTCAGGAGAACAGTGACCACGACACCACACAACCCTGCCACAGCAACCTCTGCAAGACATGCCGGATCATCAACATGGATGCCATCATCTCATGTGAGAATACCATCCACATAGTCTTGTGACTCAGCCAACATTGTCTACCTGATATGGTACAGGAAAGGATGTCCCAAGGCATGGTACACTGGGGAGACCATGCAGATGCTCAACAATCAAACAAGAGGCGTGTTCTCTTCCTGTTGGGGAACACTTCAGCAGTCATGGACATTCAGCTCTGATCTTCGGGTAAATGTTCTCCGAGGCAGCCTTCACAACACAGATTCGCTGAGCAGAAACTGATAGCCGAGATTTGCACATGTGACGACAGCCTCAAACTGGGATCGTGGGTTCATGTCACACTATCTGTAACCCCACAATTGGCCTGGGGTTGCAAAATCTCACTAACTATCTTGGCTGGAGACAATACACACCTCTTTAACCTGTGCTTAACCCCCTCTCCATTCACAATGTCTGTACCTTTAAGACTTGATTACCTGTAAAGACTCGCATTCCAACGATTATCTTGTAAATTGAGTTTGCGTCTATGTATGTCCTGTTTGTGAACACAACTTCTCACTCACCTGAAGGAGTGACACTCTGAAAGCTTGTTCTACCAAATAAACCTGTTGGACTTTAACCTGGTGTTGTGAGACTACTTACTGTTCCCGTCAGAGTTAATATCAGTCACACAGTGCCATGTATTTCTGAACTTGAAGGTAGATTTTATGATGATGTTCGCTTACCATTGTCTTGGTCCAACTGACATAGGAATCGAAAATAGCAAGTTGACAATCCAGAAAAGCTTTGGTTTCCTGTCATGGTGAAAAGTTTGGCAGTTTCACATTTATTTTGTTATAAAGGACATTTCAGTGGTGCAACATTTATTAATGCCTTTACAATGTGGTCAACACATCATGATCTCTGGTACTGAACACAAGAACTGCAAGTTCCCAGATCCAATAATACCGTGTGTCAGACCAGGAATCCACCTGCAATCCATGCTGAGTCAGCGTATCTAAAGCAGGGTTACAGTTGGCCTCAGTACCACCAACGCAGGGAAGTGGAAAATGGGGAGCTCAGGATCTCGCTTGTACTAACTGGGGTTGAGTGTCATCTTCAGCACTCACAGCTGGACAATGAAGTGATGGTTTGAGGACTTACTCCCGCTATTTGGAAACTTCCTTTTGGAGCAGAGAGTTTAACAAAGTTCAAATCCCACTGGGAACTGAGAACCTGGATCACACTGAGAGAAGAAAGGCTCAAGATCTCAGTTCAGTCAAACATTTTCACAGTAACTTCATTGCAATGTTAATGTAAACTTACTTGTGACTAATAAATAAAATTTAACATTGCCCTTTCACCTCCAGGAACAAGGTTCAAATCCAATCTGGATGTAGGGAATGAAGGCCCCACTGTCTATAATAGATGGTGCAGCGTGAGACAGGCGGTGCAGCGTGAGACAGGTGGTGCATGTTCACCTTTGGATCTCAGTCCACAGATAAGTTCAAGTTTTCCTATTTACCATTCCTCCTAAATTGTTGTCCAGATATTAAACTTAAGATCCAAGCTTTGTTTTACTTTTTCATGGAATGTGGATGTTGCTATCTAGCAGCGTTTATTGTCAATCCCTCTTTGTCTTTGATCTGAGTTCTTGCATGGACATTTCAGAGGGTAGTTGAGAATTAACCACATTGTTGTGGCTCTGGAGTCACACGTAAACCAGACTATAAGGACAGCGGATTTCCTTCCCTAAAGGACATTAACGAACCAAATAGATTTTTATGACAGGCAATGAGAGGTTCATGGTCACCATCACTGAGACTAGCTTTATATTCCAGATTTATTTATCAAATTTAAATTCCACCAGCTGGTGTGGTGGGATTTGAACCCGGGTTCATGAGACAGTTCATCTGGGCCTCTGGATTAATACTCCAATGAGCATTACACAGCACCACCTTCTCCACCTCAGCAAAGATCACATCTGAGGCCAATCCACGGATTGTGCCTAGGCTGAATCGTACATTCGGAAACATTAATCTACATTCTGTAGAAACATTGAGTAAATAGGAGTTTTTATGGAATTTGACACAAATGCTTGTGGGATACTCACATTTTTAATTATATTGGAAGCTTTTGTCTGGAGAAATGTCTGTGCAGAAGTCACATTCGATAAAGTAGCATTCACATTTACCTGGAAGAATGGGTTGAAATACAGTTAGGATAAACAGTCACAGTGTGTAACAACATCACAGCATGTAACACACTGATTGTATAACACTGTCACAGCGTGAAACACTGTCACAGCGTGAAACACTGTCACAATGTGTTACAGTCAGTGTGTAACACAGTAACAGCATGTAACAGTCACAGTGTGTAACATAGTAACAGTGTGTAACACAGTCACAGTGTAACACAGTAACACCATGCAACAGTTACAGTGTGTAACACAGTAACAGCGTGTAATAGTCACAGTGTATAACAGTCACATTGGATATAACAAGTGTGCATAAATATATAATGTTCTAAGAACAACAATATGATCTCAATGATTCAGAGTGGCCTCACCACTGGAAATAGGGAAATGAATTCCAATTATTTAGAGCTCTGGTTAGATCAGCCCTCGCGAACTCTGTCCAATTCTGTTGACTGAGGCCATCCAGCTGTGGCGGCAGTGCCAGGAATAGTTATAAGAGCCTGAGTTGTTGTGACAACATACACTTTTAGATGCATGTTGTAACCTGGAGCTGTGGATAATGAGGTAGAAGCTGCAACTTATTTCCACCACATGGCTGACCAGGAATTTCTCCCACTCTTACTGCCTGCCATTGGCGACTGTTAGAAGGCTTTATAAATTGATATCTGTTTGGCCACATTATGAATGCACCTTCCTCGACTGTCATGTTCTGGGTGGAAATGAACATGAGGCACGGACACTACATGACCAGCGCATGACCTCTACATTAAAGACATGCTTGGGAAATTACTGCAAACTAAATTTCGATATAGGAATGGGATAAAAGGTGAAATATTGGCATTTTTATCAGGAGATTCCTCTTGATATAAAAGTTGATCAATATGTGGAAGTATCTGCCTGGGGGATCCTGGAATCCTTTAACAAACATTTGAAATGTCAGGGCTAGGGCTGTCTGGATTGATGAATGGGCTGAATTATGTCCTTTAAACATCTTGTGATTATGTAATTTAACAATATCGTTGGGTGTCTAAGAATGAAATCCAGATCACCCATGTGATGTTGCAGTTTGATGATTCAGCTCAGCATCCACTCATGTCTGATCATCTCAAACCACGCATTTCATTGATTGACAGCTCTGGCCTAGAGCTATCAGAGAACAGGAGTTAGACCAAGAAGCAACATCTGTAAAGCAGCCACAGAAATGGTTTCGAACAAATTGTGCACCTCAATCTGTGAAGTCTTTGCCTGAAGATTCTCAATGTTTTCTTTCAAATTTTCCTGTTAAACCAAAAATCAAACACAGTCAACAAAATCCATCACTTTCCCTTTCTAACATATGAGAGAGAATTTCTGCCCTGGTATAGATGTTTTGGATAAAGTGAAACAGCTGCTCATTGTTATCCAGTCCTAGAATTCATAAACATCAGTCATATCATCTCCTATCTTTCTCACCGCCTGGGACTATAAGAGTAACTGCATTCTCACCATGGCCCACTGGCTACCAGTACATTTATGGAGCAAGTTAATTTAGGAAGGAGAATGAAGCGGACATTATTGAGTGTGAGATTATGGAACTCACTTCCAAGGGGAGTGGTTGAGATGAATAGATCCATAGAAGCCAGAGAATGAAGTGAGGGCGAAAGATATAGGATATGTTAATGAAGTGAGATGAAATAAGTTAGGAGCAGCCTTGTGTGGAGCACAGACGAGTGGGGCCAAATGTTTCTGTGCTGCAAATTCTATGTAAACAGGTTCAAAAGGCATTTTTTATAAATAAAAACCAGTATAATTCAAGCATCAGAAATCAGAATTTAAATACATATAGAGAGAAAAGAGGTGTTAATGTTTTGGATGTACTGAAGGGTGGGTGAAGGTAGTATAGGTCAGACAAGGATGCCAAGTTGCTATGGCAACATGGACTTTTATGGGCATGTTGTGGTCTGGAGCTACAGGCCGTGATTCAGCATCTACCCGAGCCACGGGCACAAATCCCATAACAGCTGCTACATCTCCTGAGAGACCCAAAATGACATTTGCACCTGTGAGATTTCGGTTTGGGATCTTCTCCACTCCCTTCTGATGACATGATCAAGTTCACACCAGGAAGGGCGTGAGCCTGATTAGCATACGTCATAACAAATTTGAATTGAATTATAGGGTTTAATACGGCAGTGCACAGATAAGTATGGGCCTCTTGAGTCTAATAAGCATAGAATCCTTACAGTGTAGAAGGAGGCCAATCAGCCCATCAAGCCTACACTGACAACAATCCCACCCAGGCCCCATCTCCTTAACCTCACATGTTTACCCTGCTAATCCCCCTGACACTAAGGAGCAATTTAACAAGGCCAATCAACCTACCCGCACATCTTTGGAGTGTGGGATGAAATGGGAGCACCTGGAAGAAACCCATGCAGATACAGGGAGAATGTGCAAACTCCACACTGTCACCCAAAGTTGGAACTGAACCCAGATTCCTGGCACTGTGAGGCAACAGTGCTAACCCCTGCACCATCTGTTTTTCTGTCTAAGCAATCCAGTCTGAGACAGGTTTCCCATGTTGAAGTAACTGTGCTATGATTGTGATGTAAATATGTGCACACATCCAGCATTAACACTTACAATGTTTGGCACCATGTTGTCCTGGACCCAATTGTTCAATTCCTTCAGGTTTGCTGCATCTCTGCCTAGATTAGTTTTGGTTGGATCCGACTGTAATACAATGGACATGTGTGTGAACAGAGTATCTGGTGACAGTTACGTGATGAAGTTTGACTTCATAAGAGTGAGCACTCATTAGCATTGGGAATGAGATGTTTTCACATAAATCCCATTTTCCCGATCAAACACTTCCTGGTCAGGTACAGCCTGGGTTTGATACAATCTCACACACTCTCAGGATGTGGGAATTGCTGGAGCAGCTGTTTGAAGGGGCTGGTGGCTCTTCAATCACAGCTAATGATTTGGTACAATTGACTGTACCATATACACGGCTATCTCCACATATACACTGCTAACAAATATCCCAAGAAATTTCGTCATTTTTTTCCTACATCTCATAGCTCAGCTCCGTGTTGCCATTATTGGTCACACTACAGGCTGGATTTTATGTACCTGGACAATGGGTTTGAAGACGGTGGTGTGGAACAGAGGGGAGAGTGAGGGGGGCTTGTAAAATGCAGCTTGTGCCCTGCCCCAACCCTACCTGCTCACCCCTCATCAACTTACCAGCCCCTGACATTCCTAACCCCCAACTGCACCCCCCCCACCGATCTTCCCACCCTGACCTGCCCACCCTCTGACCTGCCTGCTCCTGACCTGCCTGACCTCAACCTGCCTGTCCCCAACTTGCTGCCCAATCTCTAACCTGCCTGCCCCCTGACCTCCCTGCCCCTGACTCCCTGCCCCATCTGCCACCCCTGACCTGCCTGCCATTGACCTATCCACCTGCTGACCTGCCCAACCCCCTGACCTGCCTGACCCCAACCTACTCTGCTCCAATTTTAAACTGTTGGGGTTGTGAACTGCGAACTATCCAACTGATCAGTATCTACGAAGGTGGGACACCCTCTCAATATAGGTCAAAACACCTGCCCTCAGCCAGTTAAGACAGTAGCGTAGCCAGCTGTAGTGTGGGCAGGCTCACCCTGCATCCCACCAACTCTGCTGGGGGATGTAGGAGGATAGCAGTGAAATGCAGCTCAATGTGTCGCTGCTTGCAGCAGTGGGGGCTGTTGGGGGGGTGGGGAATGACTGAATTGCCACATGGCTGCTGCTTCTCACATCGAGCCTGAGAGATTGCATATTGACAAGCAGAATTCTACACTCCCCTTTCCACAGCTCTTTAAGTTATAAATGATAATTTCAATCCTGGGATGGAGATATTTCACATCATTTTACTTCATGTTAATGCCGTTTCCTGGCAGTTGCCCTGTGGCACTGCCTGCTATGGATCACCGGTTTCATTGTATTTTGCTGTGCTGTGCTTTGTGGCTGATGTTACTCCAGAATGTTTGACAAACAGACCAATTGATGATGGATTCGTAAATTAAACAGTCCCATTTGGGGATTATATATATCTGGGATACTTCATGAATACAAATATAAGGCAAAAAAAAGATAAGATTTGCCTTTTTCTAGCATTATAACAATCTCTTCATGTGTCAAGAAGTATTACAGACAATTGAGTACTTTCTGAAGAGTAGTCACCCCTTTGCAATATGGGAGAAACAACAGCTGGTTTGTGCACAGCAGGATCCCACAACCTGCATTGTGATGATGACGAGGTGACCTGTTCTTTGTGATGTCGATTGAGGGATATTGGCCAAAGCATCAAGGAGAACTCCCCTGCTCTTCTTCAAACTAGTAAACCCCACATCCAAGTGAGAAGACAGACAGGGGTTCGATTTAACGAAAGCTGACGCTGCTACACTCCCTCAGTAATACATCGGGAAAGGCAGTCTGGCTTTGGTGCTCAGCTCTCTGGTGTAAGAGCTGAACCGGTATCGAGTCAGAAAAGAAATTATGTCGTTATTTGTGGGTGCATTCTAGGCGTACTCTGTGGGAATGTGAAATGGGGTAATTCAGTGGGAGATAATCTGTGGAGGTATTATTCTGTGGGGAAATTTTATCAGGATATTCTCTGGAGATATCATTCTGTGAAAATATTCTGTGGGAATATTCTTTGTGGATTTTCTCAAGGTATTCATAGAATCCCTACAGTATAGATGGAGGCCATTCGGTCCATCGAGCCTGCACCAACAACAATCCCACCCAGACCCTATCCCTGTAACCCCCACATATTTACCCTAGCTAGTCCCCCTGACACTAAGGGGCAATTCAGCATGGCCAACCAACTAACCTTTGGACTATGAGAGGAAACTGGAGCACCCAGAGGAAACTCACAGACACGGGCAGGACGCACAAACTTAACACAGACAGAGGCTGGATTTGAATCCGGGTCCCTGGTGCTGTGAGGCAGCAGTGCTAACTACTGTGTCATCATGCTGCCCAAAATCTGTATCCGTCCCATGTGGGAGCACTGGAATAGTTAGAATTGGAATCTCAGTACACGTTCCAATCTCCAGTACTAACACACTGATTAAAATAAAAGTTGCCGAAATGATACGTAATTGAAAA